>NC_046336.1:29390404-30084181 GCF_000738735.6 Corvus cornix cornix | reverse complement strand
CCTTTGGTGGAAAAAAAGCTTCTAACACTAGAAAAGTAGAGACTGGATGAGTCACAGAGGTTTTTTGTATATGTGTTTTGGTTTTTCAGACCAGATTTAGTAAAGCACATTTTAGGTAAGCTCAGGGCTAACCTAAAAATTCTGCAAGACTTTTTCTCCAAATGCCATATTTTGATAGCCTGCCATGGATGTGGAAAATAGGTGCTGCCTCGTATCAGACCTAACCCAGAACTACAAGATAGACTGGCATCCATGAACTCAGATTTGAATTCTTCAGTGTATTAAGACCAATCTAACCATAAACTAGAACTCTTTCCTCAGACCAGGTCAAGGCGAGCAGAACTGCTTTTGGGTAGGCTGGAAAGGCTTTTCAATCTAGAAGGCATCACAAGTCCGCTCAGGTTTTCCAGTGAGCACAATGGGTTTGGTGGCACCTCACAGCATATCCAAGTAACTGCTGAGTCAGTCACACATGAGTCTCTATGCATGGGAGTACAATGCAAGGGTTTTGCTTATAAAAAAAAATACACCACTAGCATTAAACCTTGTCAGGAAAGCAGAAGAGAGAGACAGGGGTTTACAGAACATTTGTGAATGGCTCATTTACTTTTCCACAACTACAAGAGATGTGCTCTCTCAGTGACTCTAGGGTTTCAGCACAGAGCTCAGCAATGCTCCCTCTGGAGCCCTAACCCACAAGGACCTAATGCTTATGTGTGCCTGGGTCTCCTCTGTCAAATAACATCCCCCAAAGAACATCTGGTGAGGGAAGAGCCAGACTCCCAGCTGGAAACCCATCAGCTGGTGTGGGTGCAAGAGGAAGCTCTGAGACTCTCAGAGCTATAATGATGGGGGGAAGAACTGAATACCCACAATCTGATGAGTCAGTAAAAGAATCTATAACATTTGACTGCAACACAAAGGCAGGGAAAAGCCCCATCTGACATGCACAACAACTCGCTCACTTTGCTCTGCTGCTTGGCTCAATCTCCAGAAAGCTTCTACTATTTATAATGGCATTCATTACATGCAACTCCTCTGTGCACCCAAGTCCTTCTGCTGGAGATGTTTCCCGTAAAGAGCACGCTCAAAACCCCCACCCTCCAGGAGGATGGCAGTATCTCCCTTGGAGAGGCCGACACTAAGATAAGGAGAGAAACTGCCCACTGAACACAGCTCTGCCGTGCCACCTTTTGCACAGGCAAGTACAATCCCTTCCTGAGCCCAGCAAAGTAACTTGTTTATGCCCAGGAACAAGAGACTGAATTTTCCTTATCTGAGCTAAAAATTGCTGAGCTTTTATTCACATTTGCTTGTCTAAGAAAAAAAAACAGAAGGAAAAGAAATAAAAAAAGATAAAAGAAGAAAGAAAAGGAAAGAAAAAGCCCCAAGAGTTGTTTCTAAAAACCAAACCAAAACAACATTCCAGCTCCAGTATTTTATTCAATGTGTGCTGGCTTCACAAGCCCTGGAAGTTATTATCTACATGGGAAGAATAAGAAATCAACAGTTCTGACCAGCAACAATGGCTGCAGAGAAACAGTGTTTGGCAGCAGCTTGCAGGCAGGGAGGAGGGAAGGAATGCAATGAACAAGAGGAATGCACCGCGCTCTGCATGACCTACAACATTAACAGCACCCTACATTGTGGGCCACCCCATTATTTTGATCAAAACCACAATTTGCTTAATTGGTATTCCTAAAAAATGACAGAAGACAAGTGTTTGCATCAATTAGCTGCCGTTTCTTATTTTTCCTTGAGTATGTTTTCCTCAATTTTTGAGCTTCTTTAACTGGAAAGCTGTTGCAAAAATTAAGATATATACCAAAGAAAAATCAGATGCTTGTTTTATTTATTTAGTCACTGGAGACAGACACTCTGGTTTAAATTACAACGGATTATCTGACTAAACTGTTGGGGGAATATTTACTAAATCTTTAAGAAGACTCTCTCTCTTTTTCTCTAATTCTTTATAGCTTTGAAGGCTTTCCAAATTAATTTTTTCATTATTAAACAAGCATTTCAGATTTGTTATCTTACCTTTCATAATGTCTGCGAGTACATGTAGCAGCACTTGTGCTTCCAGGGTTACCACCTAATTCATCATAAATATGTTTCCATTGTCGACGGGCTGTTATCTGTAAAAATGGCAATGGAAAATTTAATCTTGCATCTTTACAGATTCTACAGCGTTTGAGTTCACAACAACAAATGCATGTATGACACTTTCAGAACAGCATGTACTACAAGCACTATAAAAGCCCCTACAGAATATACAGAGTACACAGAGCTTTGGGTGTCTTGTCTTTCCTTTTTTTTTTTGGTAAGTTAACACTATGTCTATTTTCTTTCTCTCTAAAATGGAGTGATCTAACTGATTCATTATCAAGTCACAAGCAATACAGACTCACAAAAGAGAATCTCAATCAATATAGGGTCATTAACCATCAGAAGTTACGCAGACAAATCCCACGGTGAATTATGAAAATGAAGCTCAAACCATACTCAGCACAAATAATGATTACATAGTTATTTTAACTGAATTAGAGAAAACATATCTGCTGCAAAACCCAAATCCACCACAGAATTCTGTAAATCCACAAAACCATAGTCCGTAACTCTGTATGTTACAAGCGGTTTACTTTTATCCATTTATGTCTGTGAAATATATAGATCAAATACTAATGAAATCTTAACATACTCCAATGTTAATATTTGAGCTATGTACTTTATTGGACCATGCTGATGAAAATAAACATCTTGTAACATATTGAGTTGCATACCATGGTTCTGTTTTTTTGTACAGAAATTAGGATTATACAGAATAACAGATGGAAGACCTGGCAAAAGGATTGTTTCTGAATACCACTTCA
This sequence comes from Corvus cornix cornix, assembly GCF_000738735.6. NCBI lineage: Eukaryota > Metazoa > Chordata > Aves > Passeriformes > Corvidae > Corvus > Corvus cornix. Next base: position 30,081,308 of record NC_046336.1, on the reverse strand, counting down.
TTATTTTATATATTCTGCTATATTTAAAACAGGAAGAAAAACAGGAATAGGACAAGCACAACAGATCACCCTTGTTTGCCTGCAGCTCATAAAAAAAGGCTGGTAGAAAACTGTGGGGGCAATTTGGGGAGAATTTTGTCATTTTCTGTGGAATGCCATGGATTTTAATATATTCAGCCCTGGAGGCTTCTTCGGAGTTACCCACAGAACAGTCAATGGCGTTTACTGAGGAGCTAAAGGCAGAAATCAGAAGAAAACAAATATTACAACTTGCAATCTGAGGCCTGTAATTTTAATCTAAACAAGGGGAGATAGCTACCATCATTAAATGCTACAGGGTAAGAGGTGTTTCTCTTTCACTCAATATAAAGGGAAAATCCTTCCTCTGCAGAAATTAGTCTCCAAAGCCAAAAGCATGGCTGGAGTTTTATCATTTGATCATGTTACAATTTCTTCAAATTTATTGTTTGCAGAGTTCTCCAGAAAACAGCAGCAGTTTTAACTCACTATTAGCACCTGAGCACAGATTGCACCTATAAATACTTCAGAAAAAAAAAAAAAGGTGTTTTATCTTAAACCTTATATAAAGCTACATGAACTGACTTCATTCACTGATTTTATTTTCTGTCTTTTATAATAAACTGAAAGACTACCAGCACAAGGATTCAAGCAATTCAAGGATAAATTCTGCACAAACAAATTATTTAAATACAAATCAATCTGATGGGAAGGTTCATCTTAAGTCTATTTTGTTTCAGTTCTTATGCTGTCTCTTCCCCAGGCTACCCACAGGTCTAATTGCTACTGAAGTGCTTGAAGAACCAGAGTTCTAATGAACCACAAAGAACATCACATCCTGAGAATATGAATGGATGCTCCTTATGCAACCCAAGAGGTCAAATGTGAGTTGGACCAAGTACCCTGCTGTGGAGGAATGCCTGGATGGGAAGCTACCTCTGGTCTTGCCTCCCACATTCCACTGGTCCTCATGACACGCAGAGGACAGAGGCGTGGCCAGACAGCCCTTGCCTTCTTGTAGCTCCTAAAAAATCATAGATCATGCTGCAATCGAGCCTCTGGCAGGCTCACAGACGAGGGAACGAAGGTGCACAAAGCTGCTCTGGGGTCTGTGCTCTGGCTCTCTGACAAGCACAGCCTGGCTGGGCTTGCAAGGCTGTCCAGGACCTGAAGCCTTGGCTAAGAACAGTGATGCTGTGCAGAAACTTTAAATGAAAGCCAAGGATTAGTTAGCAGGAGGGCTACTGTAAGTCCCCCTTATAAACATCCTGATGTGACTAAGAAGCATAGTCCCCATTTTCAAAAAGAAAACTTTAGAGCCTTAGTCTCATTTACCATGAGCTGACTCAAGAGTTCATACTCAAGCTGGAACACTAGTAAACATAACTAACTTTCAGGGGAAAAGTGAATCCCTTTGAAGTCCCTGGATCATTTTTGGTGTCTTTTTCCTCTAAGCTGCTTAGAATAATAGTATTTTCACAAACATTTGCCCAGCTTTATCCAATTCTACATCTGCAGTGGACCAGAGCTCCTTTGCAATTAGCTGAGTTGTGCCCTCCCACATACAGAGCTAAGTTTAAATTTGACATTCCCTGAAACAATTGTTATTCTAACAAAGCCTGGGGTTGAGTTTTCCCCTGCTCTGGAAAGTTTATTTTTTATGCTTAATAAACTTCAAAGGACTAAGGGAACCGATTAATTACATCCTTAAACAATCTGAACAAAATGCTTCACTGAGGAAACTGCACTGTTGTCATGGAGGGCAGGACTGCTCAAGCTGGATGTCTATGCTGACCATATCCAAACTGAGGACTGCCTTCCTTTCTAATACAAGGTTCACCTCAATGACCAAACTTCCCAAGGAGTCAGGAAAGGGTAACGCCTGGCAATGCTTTGCTTATGGTTGTGGTCCCTACCAAAAATATCTGCCTCTGCTGCTTTAGTTTTCTGATTTGTTTTTCCTCACTCCTAACACCATACACATCGCTCCCTGTGCCTGCCAAGTTTCTGGAAGTGCAGGATGGTCCACGCTCACCCATTAATCAAGACAATTTCACAGGCAAGTGTCATCTCTGACAGCTTCACATTCCAATGCTGGCTTTAGTTTTAAAGTGGCCTTCTGGGTTGCAGAGCCCTCCTGTAATTTGTTCCAACCTACAGCTTCAAAATCCTTAAGCTGGGCCTACTGGAAGCCAGCACCTTTGAAAACCTCTGTGACTTTTTTCCCAACCAACAGAAATCAGAGTTAAGCAAGAGACTGGCCTGTCCAGGGACCTAAGAGAAGATCTGATCTGGCTCCTATAAGCACAGTATTATGCAGTGTCTGGTAGTCAAGAAAAAAACAAATAAAAGCAATGATCCTATCTATAAAAGCAGAAGACTGTTTACACACATGCTTTTAATGGTGTCTTCTGCTTTGAGAAATCTGAAGGTCTTCTGCACTGCAATCCCAGCTCCCATCTCCCTTCCTTGTGAAAGGCTTCTTGCTTATTTCCTGCTGCAAACATAATGGGGGATTTTCTGGTCATGGTACATGATGTTCACATCTCTCTTCAGAGCTCTGGGTATTAGCTGTGTATGAAACAAACCCAGTTAGCTCTGCATTCCACTGATATACCAGTTTCTTCGGGCCTGCCCAGACACAAGACTGTTGTATGTGTCAATCACTAATTTTTATAAACTAAAGCACTTTATTGTTGCTTCCAGGAGGCAGCAGCTGAATGGCATCCCACTGACCTCTGGCAAAATCTAAGCTGCTACACACTGAAGGTTAAGCTCCACCTAACTTTCTTTTTACCCTTTATCTTTCTAAGACATCTCCAGGTAGAGTCCATTCAGCAGCACAGCCTTCTACAAACATGCCAAGGCACTCCTTTTATGTTGGCTCAAAAGGAAAAAATGCTGCTTCATAACTTGCCAAGGAGAACTCCTTAGGTAAGTCCCAGAAGTTTCCCATCTATGGACATCTGCACCTTTTACTCACTTGACTTAGGGTGACTGAGAGAATTCCAGGCAATGGCTGTTAAATGCCACTGCAGCTGAGCCCCCTACAACATGGCATTGTTTCATATTTCAATCCAGTGATTTGGGGACATTTTATATCACTCATACTGTGACGGTCTGCTATAGAGAGTGCTTTCCAATGCACTCTCCTATTATTAGTAACAAAGATGCTCATCTCACATATCTTTGTTTAAGAGAAATATGATTCCAGCTACTACAAAGAGACAGCTTCATCTGTTAAGGCTTTAAACCAGTTTGTATGGGTCGCTATTTTTATTAAGCCTGTATTATGTTCAACGAGAAGCACAAGGGAGCATGGTATTACACAGTTATAGGTGACAACTAACTAAGAATTAGTAATTAAATGGAGGAGAAATGACTCTCATAAGTACTTTAAATGGAGAGCCCTTAAATATGACACACAATCACAACCTGACAGTATTAGATATCCCGTATGTATATACCATATGCAAAGGTAATGCTCTCTGGCAAGCCTCACTGGATCCATTCCAGCCCCTGATAGGAGGAAGTCAGACGGCTAAGAAAGTTGTTCTCTGCATCTCAAATCCAATCCCTGGCTGTTCTCAGTCACTTTTAGATCCTTAACTGACAGGACTGGACTCAAAAATCTTGCACTCTTCTGTGAATCTGTGCAGAAGCTGAAAAACACTGCATATGACCCATGCTTGTTTCTCAAAAATGTTTTTTAGACTCCATTGAAACATCTACATATGAACAAAGTGGGCAAAGCAAAGTGGATAAAATTAAAAACGGGCAGACTATAATTGTTCTGCCAAATAAAGGGATGCAGTGTTTGCAACTGCTTTAACTGGGAAAGTTTCTATGCTTGTAAAAAAATTGTCATCTGACAACTTCAAGCTTCCATATGTCATTTTAACCAATCTTTTATCTGTTTCCTGTTCATAAAATGGCTGTCACATGTTGAAGTCAAATATCAACTTTCAAATATCATTTTCTTTACAATACTTCCAAGAGAAAAGACCTATTTCTATCTCAATGCACAAACCACAAACTTGTGAAATTTTAAAACCAGTTAAAGATGATGAAGCCCTTGTAATGGACAAGTGGTTTGCTCAAGTCAGATGGAAGGAGCCATAGAGATAAATGCATATTAAACAGGGCAGGTTTAAGAAAGCCTGTGCACTCCACGACATCTCATCAAAAGATGGCGGCTCTGTGTACAAGAGTAGGTGGATTCTGCTCAACACTGAATTACAGCATTCACTTGAAATTTCTGCATCTAAGTAGACCTGCCTAAGATCCTAGAACTGATAACCGAGGCCCATGTCACCCCCACCATCCACTGGCTTGTGAAAAACGAAACAAATAAAACACAAAAGCTTCTCACAGTGCTTGCCATTATAAAATATATACAAACAAATGCAGTTGGCAAACTCAATTAATATCAACTGGCCATAAAATGATAAAACCCAGGGTGAGCACAGGTCAAAGTATTGCAACAGCTATCGATATAATACTCAGGGAATTTAAAGCAAAGGCAGATCCAGACTGAGGATGAGACTGTTAACAGAAGAGAATGAGGTTAGGAAACCTCATGCTCCATATACAACTTAAATTGCATCACAACAGTCCTCCCAACTTCAGCTTGCCTGCAAAGAGTACAGACGCTACTCACATCACAGAAACAGGATCAGGCCCATCATTTCAGATACAGTCACTCTCCAACCAAAGCTGGGCTTGCGGGTATGTCAGAGGGTGTGAGCTGTGCTTGCCTTGCCATTTACTGAACAGCAAGCAATTGCTTAGTTTACTCTCTAAGAAGAATAAGCACTGCCGGTACGTTTTCATTCAAGGTGACAAATGCCCCTGCACAACAGAGAACATCTGTCATCGAGAAAAGGACAGGAGCTTTCAGACAAGTGTGGACTGAAGCTACTCTGGCTGACATTCTCATGTATGTGATCCTTCCCCTCTGATCCTGTCATGTTTCTCGAACCTGGCTCTCTGGCCTTGTGGTCACAAATTCACAATCCTGTTCTTGCTCTGCCTCAGGTACAGAGGCTCACCTGGTCCAGCACGTCTAAATCCATCCCTCTGCCTCTCGCACTAAAACTCAGGTCTCTCCAGCAAGCCACCACTTTGACATCTCTGCTTCTGTACTCGGTCCCCTCAAGCAAACCCGAAACATTGCTGTGAAAACTGCTCGCCTCCCTGAGCACTCTGAACATGCCACTCTCCCTTCAATCTCCCTCCTGGCCTTCCCTAGTGCTCTGGATCAAGTTCAAGATTTTAGCCCTCATTTTCGTTGCACTTTACAACTCAAGCAATTACTGTTGGCTCATAATTGCTGTAACGATCTATCTATGGTAGCTATTCATTCATACATACCCATGAGCATGCCTACACACACCCCTGTACATAACCATGGTATGTGCTGATTAATGAAAGATAGAGCAGCAATAAAAGCCAAATGAAGCGTATATATATATATATATTTTTTAAGAATGTTAGATTTCACGTTTCACAAAATCCCAGGCACACCCTTGCTAACCAGCCCAGGCTGCTGATGTACAGAACAATGTGTTTTATTGTATGGAAGGAAAACAGTGAGTTTTGCATTTTGGTTCAAATGACTTTCAGTTTCTTGATAGTGCATTTCTTCTTGTCATTTCTCTACAGCACAGATATGTCCCAGATTACTTCGTAAACAAAGCAAAAATAATTTCTTTCATCCAACTGCGGCAGGAACTGAACAACTTAATCTGATCATTGTGTGCAAAGAAAATATTTCCAGTGACGACATCTTCCTATGCCAATTGTTTTTTTATTACAGATGTCATCTCAATGTGCCACATTAATGCAGCTCTTTCTTCTCATTTCAAGATTTTAATCTAAGTTTGTTGCTCTAATATTTTATTGCTTCAAAATACATGCTGTAAAATCCGTGGCCATCAAATTTTCCTGTGAGCTAAAAATAAACTGCTCTTGTCAGATATGGTTAGCTGATAAAAAGTGTCAGAGACTTTTCTGAATTACTTTGATAACTTCCTGTTTATGTGGTACTGACCCTTGTCTAATAAAGATCTTTTACACTTGGAATAAGAGAAGATTCTGCAGCATACTATTCCTTAATGGACAATGCTGATTACTTTTGAAAGCCTTTAATACATTTCCCATATTAGACATGAACAGATGTCAGGGATGTTGCCAAGGGAAATTTCTTTTATGCAATCTTGGCTTGTTGTACAATAATAGCCCTTTCTCAACATGGGAAAAAATTACAGACCCAACTAATTTCCTTGACAGGGAAGAGTTACATATGTTTTCCACTTGTAGTTTTTACGACAAGTTTACAATTTTGCCAAATCTGGAACTAATTGGGACCGTTTCCAAAAATGGTCCAATAAACCCACAATGAGTACAGCTAGCCTAAAATGCAGCAAATGATTGTTTGCTTTTACATTTTTTTTCTAGCAGGGAAACGTTAGATTGCACAATTATTTCATTTAAGTTACTTAAACACTTACTGTTTCATATCCTCCCAGTTTTTGAGCAGCTTGAAACATAGTCCAAAGGTTAACTGTTAGAGGGACAATAAGTATTTAGATAAGCATTGCATTAGCCAACATATTTCAAAGAAATGTAAATTAAACAGTTTAAAAAAAAAGAAAAATAGAGAAAAAAAAGCTCACAGCCCCTGAAAAAAACTCCTGTGAAACATTTTCCAAAGAGGTATTTACATAATCTGAAGAGTAAATATTAGCCCATACTATATATATTTTGAATTACATATAAGAGAACACACAGATTCCTTAACAGGACTGGAAAAATACACTGAGACAAAGGTAATGGGCTCATTTGACTTTGCTGATAAGAGACATGGTATAATGACTGTAGCACGTTTCCATAACTTTGATAATAAAAATTACTCATTGGGAAGAATGTTACTTTTAATTATTTGTTTAATACTGGTTTCATTAGCAAGCAAGCAAGAGCCACACAGAGCAGGCCTATCGATTAGACAATATTGAATATTTACTGCAGCTCAGATAATGGGCTCCATAATCAATGAACAATAAGCTGCGTTCTAGCGGGCCCTGCGTGAATGAACCCAGATGGAGCACGAATGAGCATTACTGGAATAATTATGCTGTGTCTGGTTGTGCCTTGCCCGTGGCTGTGGGGTCAGAGGCACAGAGGCAACTCAATTCAAAAGATGTGTTGGGAGAGAGTTGTTATTTCCTGCAGAACTTCTCCCCTTTCACATGCTTTTCATCCCGGCCCCCCGTCCCATGAGGCCACTGCTTGCAGGTGTCTGTTTTATTTTATTTTATTTTATTTTATTTTATTTTATTTTATTTTATTTTATTTTATTTTATCTCATTTAATTGTTAGAAGAAAAACTCATGTCAGCCCTATCAAAGATGTATGCACAATTCTACCAACAGTGAATCCCCACAGACACACTACAAATACTTGAGGTCAGCAGTAATGCTGCGGACCACGGAGAACGGGATCTTTCTCCATGGAGGGATGCTCTGCTGTAGCGTACGTACTGCCTCTTCCCACCGGCCGATTTATATTGGCAATGTTTGCACAAGCCTTGCTGGACAAATAGAGAGCCCCATCCTGCAAACATTTCTGCTCTTCTCAGCGTACCTACTCCTGGTATTTAAGTATTTGCCGGATCAGGCCCCTACTTCATAAGGAATGTCAGGCAAGTTTCAATGTATTCCAGCTAAATGTTAGCAGTGGGTCCTACCCCAGTGGGCAACTTTAGAAATAATACTTTAGCTTGTCTTTTAAGCCCACCCTGTCCCCATGCTTGAGGGAGTGCAGAATAAAATGGGGGGGGAGGGGAGAGAAAAAAAAAATTTCTTCAACGCAAAATGTTCTGAAAGCCTCATTGAACCTTGTACTGCTTCAAAACTATCAAGAGCTTTGCTTAGGCCTTGATTTAATCTGAATCAATGCATAATGCAACGAAGCTGTTCATAGTACATTAATTTTACTCCCATTTCAAGCAGCCAGTTTTCAGACAAACACTGTAATCATTCGGAGTTATATAAGTTTATAATGGCTGCTGGAGGCCTGTTGCAATCAGCGCCAATTGCTATTAGGTATGTAAATTGTTATGTAAAACATACAGGTTTGACATTCTTCATCAAAATAACGCATGGTTTTAATCTTGGAGATAAATTAGAGTAAATAATATTTCAATCCATGGTGTTTTCCCTTTAAGGAAATAAAGTATCATTTAATCTATAGATATGGAGGAAAAATACCTCCATTTACAGCTTTTGTTGGAAACCGTGAAAGATCTACATTGTGCTGCAATATTTATGCAAAATTCAGTTTCAACTCTATCTTCTCCACATACAATTAATTTACAGATTGTGGCACTACAAACTGTACATGCCAAAGCAATTCTAAACACTGCATTCTGTATTAAGCAGATACAGTCTGGTTTTATTCTCCAAAGTCAGTAATTTATTAACTATAAACACATTTTGGGGCTTAAAAATATGATCCCTTTTGTGTTTTTCTTGACCACCTTTAAATGTCTTCCTTTAATATTTGTCCTTTCATAAAGAACATCTGGGCACAATAAAGATACGTCATATTATTAACTCAGAAGAAAGGCATTACAGACGCTGCAGATTTACAAAACAGAAAAATAGAGAGTTTTCAACATGCCTATTTCTAGTCATAATCAGCGGATTTAAACCTATAAATATCCGGCAGCAACTACCCCAGAAGGAAGAGATGCAAATCTAGGCATAAGACAGTGAAATGCCTGGACTGGAAAATGTGTAGAGATAAACATGGTCCCTCCCCAGCCATAAGGCTTTAAAATAGGCTTTGTGTGCAATTGCTTTCTCCAGAGAAGCCAAACCATTCTAAAATGTCAACGAGAAAGTGAGAAAAAGGATACTTACTCTGCTTAAAACCTAAATAGGGTATTCGTTCAATTGGTGTTTTCCTTTCTTTCATATACTTATAAAGAGCCACAAGGAAAGCCTGCTCATCAGCTCTGCATTCTTCACCTACGGCAATCTTTGATTTATCCTCACTTGAGCCTTTCTTACAGTTGCTGTTGTTACTCTTGGGTTTGGGCAAAGCTGACTTAGCCTCACATTTTACCTGGGAAAAGAAAAGATGTCATATCAGATCTGGGTAACCTTTAATTTTCACTTAAGGAATAAATACCCTCTCCTAGCAGAATGGATTGTTGAAAAAAATGAAGGCCAAACCATGCGACTGTGTTTGAGGGGAAACAAAGGAAGCTATTTATAGAGCTAAATGTCTTGTTCTGAATCTTAGTCACAACATTTTTAAATAGCCACATCTTTAAATCATTATAACTCATTGGTAATGCTCTCCAGATCTGCATTTTTATGACTATACATTGCTATGTCACAGACAGCTTCCATCTCTCACATACACTTGCCATTAGCAAGTCTAATAATAACCCTCGTTCCAGGATTGACACTGAGCATTGTCAGCTCCCGTAGACAACCCTTGGAGCTGAGGGTGCTCAGCCCCTTCCAGGAATGCTCAGCAGCCAGCTCTGAAATGACACATTTTTCTCTCCTTTGGCCCACCAAAATAGATGCAAACCTTGGCAAGCTTTACCCCAGGCAGAGCCCTCAGCAAAGGAGTGGAGGTTCTGCTGTAGCATGCATTCAAGTCAAGTGGATTTGAGCATCTGCTTAAACTTGAGCACAGTCTTAAGCATTTAGCAGGAGGGAGAGGCTGGTAGCTGGAGCCCTTCCTGGCAGACACTGGCATCACCAGTCCCAGAGCTCCAGGTCTCCCATTGGACTGCCCAGCAGATTTGTGCCAGTCAGGAAATCAGTAAGTTGGAATCACTTTACCTCTCCTCAGTATTCATACATGGGGAAAAACAGCCAGTGAGACTGGCTTAATCCTGCAGCCCCTCTTGAAGATAATCCTCTCACCGAATCAAGCAAATTACAAATCAAGCATTCACTTAAGGTATGTACACAAAAAAAAAAAGAGCAGAAACCTGATGTTTAAAAGCTCTCCATGACCAAGACATTGGGACCATGGGATCCAATACATTCAATGAAATACTGGGAGTTCTCTAATGTAAGGTAGTGGAGATGGTTACATGTATTTTGGATTTGCACTGTCCCTTCAATGCTTCTGAGTGCCATCAGGAGGAGCCTTCTGGCAGTTCCATACCCCATCCAAGACGTGTCCTTTGTGCTCCCAGAGGGAGCAGGGAGACTCTAAGAGCCAGTATTTGGTATTTTAGGAGGACACCACAGGAGAGCAGGGTATCCCTGCTGCGCAGAAAGGCGGGAGCTCTTGGTCAAGCAACCCATGGACCCTCCTTCAGAACCGTCACTCCTAAACCAGGCGCTTTCTGGATACTTGTTGACAGGTTGGAAGCGACTGCTATGAAGAGCATCACATAAGTGCTTATAAACAAACAACAAACATATCACTGAAAAGATCACAACCACAATATGCTTATTTTATCTTAATAGAGATACTCTGGCATTTCAGGCTCAGGGAAAGCAAAATCTTTATACTCCTCCAGGTATTAACCTTGCAGAAAGTACTGACGTCAGATGATCTGCTACACAGTTTTCCACAGATGCAGGACAAAGCAATGGCAGCTTCTAACCAGAGTGGACAAGTGGTCACAATTTTCCATGGCAACTGATGCTACTGAAAAACCTCCATATTGGCCACTGCAGGGTACAGGCTCACTCCTCCCAGGCAATGCAGCAGGGGGTGGGAAATGGACTTCCTGCCGGATTTTTCTTGATCACTTGCTGCTGAAGTATGTCCAGTGTACTGCTTGATATTCTCCAGTTGCACAGCTCGAAGAGATATTGTCTTCCTATAGCACAAGACACCATCCTTTGCCTTTTAGTAATAGATCTGCTTGTTGATTAAACTTTTGTAAATATCATGGGTTTCATCCAAAAGTCAGAGGAGCTAACAGGATTTTTTTCCTATTAAATGAACTTTGGACTTCCTCATCCACTTTTCAGGTCAGAGCTGTAATTCCTTGACTTTTTTTACTTTGGCATGTCACAAAAATTACTTAACAGCTTCCGCTTATAAAGTTTAGATTACATTGTCATAGGTTTCAATGCTTCACCAAAGACTGGGTTAACACTCCCAAAAGGAATGCATGACTTCAATAATTTTAGGATTTTTAGCTGGAGCTGCAAATTTGGAACAAATTCACTAGAACTGGGAACAATTTTTCAGTTTTTCACCCACTTGCTTGGATTCTCGTTTCCAAGCTGGACAATTCAGAACGTTTGCAAAGACAACCTGGGCATGAACTCTAAGTGAAATCAAAGCTCACTGCTGTGCAAGCAAACTAATGAAAATGGATACTACCCTCATGGAGACAAAGTCATATTTAGAAAGCCACCGGGAGTAGGAAATACCCGTGGTACACACAGCCTTCCTCTCTTCCTCTCTTCTACCTTCTTCTACAGAGAAGCAAGGTCAAAGTCCCTGTGGAACTCAGAGGTGTTAAAATACAATGTGTGGACTCCAGGCAGTGTCAAGTTCAACAACGCTTTGGTGAAGGCTACAATGCTTCATCTGCTCAGCATTTAAGGCCCAAGCCTCACTTCTGGAACCTCCCCACCATCAGACGGGCAATATGGATGAATGCCATGACTAATGATTAATGAGAACCAAAAAGGCCAAATGCCATTCTGGGTAACACCAGTGTAAATCCAGCATAAACATACCAAAATCAGTGAGAACTATGCCAGATTTGCACCAAGCACCACAAACTGCCCTCCTCTTTCAAAACACAAACTCAGTGCCACTGCTGGGTTAAGCTGGATAAGACGGGGGTGCACTGAGATGGGCTCTGGAACATCTGACCACCTCCTGCTGTGTGTTCCATCAGAGGTGGATGATCCATGACCAAATGGCCAGTGAACACTCATGGGTACACAAGTGTGTTTGTCTTCTCCTGCCAGAGGTCACACACAACACAGACCACAACAGACCTGCATTTTACAGTTTCCATCAGACAATGGCTGAGGCACTCGGAATAAATCTCCAGGTCTGAGAGCATGCCAGGCCACCTGTGGCCACAGGAAAAGCATATCCTGGCAACTTTTAAACTAATTTCCCAGATCTTGCTGTACAAATGAAGTGAGAGATTTACTTTAGCATTTGCACTAGGAGATGTAATGAACAGATTCATTTGGGGACAATTTCCGTGTTTAACAAGTTAATCCTTTCAGTTCCTCAAAGTGGTCAGATCAGCCAGTTTTAACAAGCATTAGAACCCACTTTGAATTGGGAACACTCTCTGGGAAGATGAAGCAGGTACAATGAGGATCATCTGCTGGAGCCTGCAAGTTCCAAAAGCCTGTCCAGCACTGATGGCACATCAAGTATGAAAGCCTCCAGAGTCCTGGGAGTGTTTCAAGAGAAGAGCTTGATACATCCCTCTCCAGGAGAGCTGATCCTGCAGGAGTAGATGGCCTTGTATTCCCTTCCCAGCCTGGGAGGAAACTCCCCTTGGATCTTCCTCAGGAGGCACTAAAATGGATGCAGCGACCACCAAAGAAATCAAAAGCAAGAAGCAGTACATAAAAAGCCCACTTTCTCTGGCAGCACCTGCTAGGTCCAGGACCACGTTGTCTGTGCCACTATCACTCTGTTTTTAGCAAGCCACCTATACTGGAATTGACCCAGAGCTGCTCCTACCAAACCAGACACTTTTCCTTGTCAGGTAACTGATACCCTCAAAGCGATCTGTTGATGGTTCAAGGCAAACATGCCTAATGAGAGCTACATTTTAAGAATTTAGCTTTCTAGTCACTGGCAGCTGAGAACATGAAATTCAGCAAGTCATGACAACTATGCAGCTTGCATTGGTCTTGATAGGCTCATAGCCACAGCCTTCAGAATGCCCCTTATGCCGTTTCCCAACCCAAAACCATACAGCCACTGCAACTCTGTCAGAGCCATCACCCCACCACTGAGAAATGAGGGTGCTGCCAGACACTGAGTGACATGATCTGAGAATGCAAGCAGCACAACTTCTGGTCAGAAGGGATTTTATCAGGAACAAGAATATGGACAGGACTGCTAAACGCTTCAGCATCTGACACAAGTGGATTTGTCCTGTTTACATGAGCAGTGTTCAATCCTGCTCTCCATGGACCCACTGTCAGCATTAGTCGGACGTGGAATACTCACAGAGGAGGATAACCAATGGTGAAGTCAACACGGAGCTTCAGATGACAACTTAACATCCCAACTGTTCCCAGCAATGAGAAGACAGTAGGTGGATCTCTATTCCTCCCCTTCCCCAAATAACCTTCTCCTCCCTCCCTAGTAACCCACTGGCAGGATCTGTACAAAGTGCAGCTCATCTGCTGTAGAGGGTTTGCTTTGCTGTGCTCCTCTCATGGAAGTGTATCCACAGCCCTGAGACACAGATTGATGTGAAGAGCCACAGTGAAGTCAGTGTGACTACATGCAAGGACATTATATCATGAGCATGTCTATTATTTATAATGAAATTAAGCTGGCCAAGATAATTAATGCTATTAATATCTGCACAATGATGAGCACAGTATGACTAGATAAATAGGTGGAATTACTTCTTATCTGAAATATCCTCCCATCTGACTAGTAATGGGAACCCAAATATAAACAAAGAGGATAACAATTTAGTATGAAGTGTTACTGTTGTTTTTAATTATCTAACACCTATACATCAGGTGCTGAAGAGGCAGAACTACTTATACTACAAACTTATACAACAGTCTGGGGTGCTTTGACAATACGGCCTATACCGCAGTTCACTGGCAACATTTAACATGAAAAATGGCTTGGGGGAAGGGGGAATTGAGGGAAATTGAGACATTTTCACACAACGGATTTTGCACATTCTTTCACAGAGAAAACATTCAGACAAACTCTATAGTATCTGGCAGGACCCCGCAACTCAACACACCAGGCTCCATCACCTCTTACCATGCCTGTCTAATACGATAGTACAGACTCCAACTGAGCACAATAGGGCACGAAAAGAAGAGAAACAGTGACTTAAGGGCAGAGCTTCATCATGAACTTCAGCCTCTTTTATCGTCATCAACAGAAGGCACAATTTTAACTGAACTCCTAGGGAGGAGGAGGAGGTGGAATTTAATTTGCCTTCCTATGAGAAACTGAGAGCAGAACACTTCCACTTGACCTCTTTAACCTCCTAATCTCCCAGGACATTCACTGTGTACAACAATACCAACGCAAATGGATCTATACATTCACTGTATTTCCTAAAGAGATGGTCACAACAATGGAAGCATTTTTCAGATACACATCCATCTAATTTATTGAAACAATAGATTTGGGAGGAGTTGGTGTAGAAATTCAGTATATGCAAATCTCATTAGCTCTTTAGCTTAAAAGTATCCAGTGACAAAGTTCTGCCTCAGATAAAAATCAAGCATAGCTCTAAGTAATTTTCCATCTTTGCACCTTAGAGTTTCAAATTAAATTATCTTGAAAGGAGCCATTTGTGCTGCTCTTTTTTTAAAGAGAAAACCAAATTCCTATTTAAAACCACTCAGACAACATAGAAAATAGGATGCAATTTATACTACAGAAACTCCATTTTAAAATATTTTAGGGAAAAGACACAAACCCATAAATATCTTAAAGATTATGTCTATAGACATTAATCAGTGATCCAATTTTTACTTGCAGTATGGGCTAAGCACTGCAGCATATACAGAAGACTCTGTAAAAGCATGCACTATTCAGCAAACCATGGAACATGCAGCTCAGCAGTAAGTATTAAAGAGACAGCCCAGATATTTTTTTTAAGCTTTCATACTGAGTTTCTGCCTTAATCTTTTTTTTTTTTCCTTAATTTAAAAATGCTGAGATCTTAACATCAGGGTAATGTCATTTGTGTTTGCTTCTTAGAAACCATTACTGAGGCAGCTCTTGTTTCATAGTCTGTTTATCTTCAAACTTATATTTAGCAGTACATTGTAACAGGGTGAGCTGCTCCCAGGTTTATTTTTAATTCGAAGATACTGTCACAAACTATGTTTGTGTGTCACAGAATGTGAAAACTAACACTAGGTGCCAAGAAAGCTTAAGCACTACCAGTTACCAACAAGCTGATAGCATTAGGTTGTTAGGTGATTATAGTTGCTGGTAACTTTGAACACAGGCATGATTTAAAGTGAAAAATAAAACTATTGAAACAAAATTATGTTTATCTCTCCAAGAAAATAAGTTACACTCTAACTCTGAAATCGCATGCTGGGAAACAGGCAGGGTTCTACCTAAAAAAGAAGAGAGTACCGAAAAGAGTATTATTAAGTGATTTACCTTGGCAACAGCTTTGCTTTCAGAATTGTTGTTGGAATCCTTAATGCCATTTAATGAATCTCTTCTCTGTGGGCATGGCTTCTTTTTGCGCGGTCTGCCTTTAAGATTTGGCGCTGAAAATTAATGGAGAACACTTTGAGCACATTGTCTTATACTGGATTCTTAATAGCTGAAAGCATAATAAATAATTCCACTACAATCAGTCACAGAAATGTACACATCTGTCTACAGTAAATGCTTATTACGAGACTCCCATCCTCTATGGGTTACATCTTGACACACTATACATTTCTATAGAATATCCCCCAAGGCAAATCTATTCTACTTTCACAAAACTAATTAATATAAAGTCAAACACTGGTCTCCCAAGGACTCAGAGAGAAAGCACAAATATTTCTCCATGGTACAAAAAAGAATAAAATTGAATATTAATAGGTAACTTTGCATTAATCACCCTGCTGCCTTTATTTCTAATCTTCAAGCAAGAGTACTAACTGCTATTTCCAACTTTGGTAAACATCTGGCTTTGGAAATGCTCTGAAATACTGAAATTCCTTACAGCTCCAAGAAATGTTTATATATCCTGTCATTCTTGTCAAAGTTATTCTAAAAAAGTTTAAGAAAAAAAAAAAAATTACCCGAGTCCTGAAACGGATTAAAAAAACCCCTTAACAACTAGTTCTGGAAGTTGACAAGTACTGAAATAAGTGATTGATTGTTTCATAAGGGTTACATACCACACATACAAATTAACATGAATCACTTTCAGTTTTGTCCAATTCTTAAGATAAAACAGCTCTGAAATAACACAGTGACTAAATCCTAACTGTGCTGAGCCATACGAGGAATGGGATATGGATCATCATAAAAAATATCACACTCATCTTTCAATAGTGGTATTACAATATAAATTATGATCATATATAGAAATAACAGATGAAGCAGATGTTTGCTCATTATTACATGTCCCCTCTGCTTTCAGATTTAAAAATCAGCCTCTGACTACTATGGCAACATTTATAATGATAAACAATCATTAACTAATGACTGTACCGAATAAGATAATTTCCTTTAAACCTTTAATTTCTAGGTAACCATTGTTTTCATTACTTAAAGGGATGATTAGAACAATGTCAGAAATCTAAACATCACAAACCTCTTGAGTGTCTTCTAATTGTTTCTAATCTTACATTTGTCACACAGTAAGCCAGTGGTTTCAGGACATTTTACATTTTAATTAGTTTGCAAACATAATAAAGGGTGCTAATTTGATTTTATAGTTTGAGTAACACTGTCATATTTGGTCTGTTCAGAGAAAAAGAAAAGCTGTGGGTTTAAAATAAAAAGTCAGAATCCTTTTTCTTCCCCCAACACTGGTGTAAGGTAAAAAAAAAAAATTCTATATGTGTGTGTGTATATATATGTGTATGTGCATATGGGTGTAAGCCCATATTTGTGTCTATCTAAAAATATGTTTATCTCCCTACAGAAATATCTCCATCTATCTCCAGTGAAGCACATTCTGCTTATTGAAAAGTACTGCAGAAAGCAATTCTGAAATTGTCATCTGAGGCTAACATGCAAAATCAAACAAAGAGAGAAAGAAATTATTACCCATTCCAGTCGACAAACATCTGCCTGATTTATATCTGTACTCATGAATGCTTACAGCATGTGACTGCACACTACGTCGCTGGGAGTCTCGACTTGGTGTGGATGTCAGCCTTACACAAAATGAACACTAAGAGTATTTGCTCCGTGCTTCCAAATCCCCTCCCCCAGCCGCTCCATTACTCATCTAAACAGAGATGAGCGACTCGGCGGGAGCGTGGGATGAGCTCCGAGGACTCCAGCGCCGGCTGCCAGACCGCCAGCCCTGGCCACGCCACCCTGCCTTATTTATAAACCCCGCTCAACCTTTGATGTCTTCCTGATGCCTACAGGGGTTTTTTGGCACATGACCTGGATGGGATGGACTGATCCTTAACCACGGTCTGCTTCGGCAGTCGCATCTTCTTTGAAAAGGTACTGAAGGAAATAGAAATGTTCCCTCAATTTACTACACTCTGGCACACATGTTAGAAGATTAACCTTTGATCCCCAGGCCTGGCTCAACCAATGGCCAAAGAGGGATGTGGCTGAGCTACCATCAAATATACTTGCATGTGAATTACTTGTCCTTTCTTTCTTTCCTTCATTCCTTTCTTTCTTTTTAACACATAAAGAAACTAGTTCAAGGCTCAGTGTTTTTCAAACACACTTGTTATCCTGAGTTTTGGCACTGTACTTCGTATCACACTATAAAGCACTGCTAATGTTTTGCTAAAAGCTTTAAAAGCAAGAAGGCATTTGTTCCTAAATTCCAGGTATATTGAGCTTGCATATAAACACTGTTTGAATTGGAGCCTTCCATGGCAGAACTGGCACAAACCCACTATGAAATGGGGTATTTGCATTCTCCCCGTGGCTCAGGAGCTGCAGCAGGGAAGGTCTGTCTTCAGCACACACAAGGACCATCCCACATGCCCCATGGTATGATTTTAAATCACCTAAAGCCACTCCAGATCTGACACACAATTAACAAGAAAGCAGCAATAGGAATTAATATCAGAAGAGAAGGTCCTTGCATCTAAAAGCTACTCTGTAAAAGAAAACATTTGACATAGTTCCAGTCACACTTGAAACAAAGCCATTAATATTTGCTCCCTAAACCAGTATAAATAAATGCATTATTTGAAGATTATTGCATTTCAGTGACATTTGTTTTGTTTGTGTGAGCTAGGAAATATGACTAGGACCAAAGAAAGAATTTACAAGTCACAGTCATGTTTTAATTTTGTCATCTTTTGTTTAATTTTTGACATATTCATGAGCACACTGCAAATGTCTTGAATTTGTTATTCATAATTACTTTAAAGAAATTTTACACATTTTGTGGCTTAGTCACATTCAGTTTTCCTGATGACACTGGATGTTCAGTAGGTACTGGACAGCTAAGTGAGTATCCTATGGGGTTTTTTCTGTTTTCTAGTGGAGAAGGACATCTGGCATGACTACCTAAGAATATCCAAAATCATTCAATTTCTTCATGTGTTTGTGCATATGGCTTTCAAATTCATTTTCTGAAAGCATTTGTGGCAGTGAGACCTGATAACTTGCACATTCCCAGAAGGTGAGAACATAAGCAAAGAAAATTAAAGTGAAAAATGAATAAATAAGTACAGAAAAAAGTTTGCATTATTTGCCACCTCTTTAGTGTGAGTGCCTGTAACAGGAGTATGAGAGAGACAACACAGCACCAGTTAAAAAACTTTCTTTCCTGTGCATTTGACAACATGATTGCCTTTTGACAGCATGTGGTTTTTCCCACTCCTTTCACCTGCTGAGTCCTGGCAAACCTTTCAGGTATGGCCAGGTAAAACACAGCTAGCAGCAAAATGCACACAGTAAGAGTGAACACTCCTCGAGCTCGGAGGAGTCCCCAAACCGTGGCTGTGCTCTGTACTGCCAAAACACCAGCAATGCCCTACATGTTTTTACTGCAAACTGTTACACCTGACAGGTTAAATGCAAACGCTGTGTCATGCATAGCACAACGAGTTAGATTATCTGTAGGCTGGCAAATCTTTGCTGTCTAAACATATCCCAGTAAGAAGCTGACCTGTTCTTGCACAAGCTGCCTACAGTCTACAGTAACCAAACAAGGACAGTCCAGAGGCATCTGAGCAGGGAAATAAAGACGAGGAATTACAGATAAGCTCAGTAGTAGGCTCTGACCCACCAAGACAGCCACACAGAAAAGAGAGGAGCTCAAGGCTAATGCTGCTCAGGCTAGCTAGATGTTTCCTCAAAGCCAGAAGTTCTTTCTGTTCATGAAGCCAAGAAACAGCATCATTGCTCAAAAATTACATCTTCCCCTCCAGCACTCTCACCAATGTGCAAACATCAGGATATTGTAGGTGACTGGGATAGGCCAGAAGGAGAGGGAGAGGGAAGCTACCCTGCTCACTTAGAAAATTCGTAAGGTTGTGGCTACTGTTCTCCAGTCACTACCACCCTCAGTTGTTTGACTTTCACAGACACTGCCTGCTCAGCAGGACATGAGAAACAGGAGAATTTCCAAGCCTCACTGCCGAGAACAACTCCCAGCTCTGGTTTTAACCCACCAAAGGCAAGTTCTATGCAGGGGAAAGAGAAGTACCCAAAAGTGGGGGCTGCCAAAGTCGGCCATGACCATTAACACTACCTACGATGGAAAAACAGTCTGCCACAACAAGACAGCACATTCACCTGCCACCTTCTTTTCCTATCTGTCCAGGATGGGGAAGTGATCACAGAGCTTACCATCTCCCTGTTACCAGGTCAGCCTCACCTGAGCTACATCCACGCTGTACTGTGTACACACAACCACTTCTAGAGGCACGAATAAGTCAAGAGACAATGGCTGTGTGGTTTTGGGGTACCTGAATTTAGCAGGTCAGTTACTGTAAAATTACCTCTTTTTTTACGAGTCTGATTATCACTGGAAGTCCAGTGAGTTCAACCCTCCCAATAACACTGTTCTCTATATGCATGTATTTTGGCTGATGCAAAAGATTTGTTGTTATAAGGGAGGGTGTTAAAAAAAAATAGTGGCCTTCACACAGCTGAGGTCAAGTTATGTTGGCACTTGGTCAAAATCAGTGGTGTAGCCAAGAGTTTTTAATGAGCCTGGAATACATTACCTCATTTGTCATACCTGGATCACTTACTCATGCTGAGCCCAAAATAACCTTGGACCTTGCTGGCTGCTCAGCAAACCATGTAAGTAAACAAGTACTGTACTCATGCCTAAAACATGTATCTTTTAATTGCTTGCTCCACATTTCTTACTCTAGAGCACATCTAAACAATAGTAATGCCCACGATCAAAGTTCTTGCCTTTCCGGGCCTCTCTGACCTGTGTAACTATTTCCTCATACGACTTTTGATTCTGGCTTGCTGATACTCCAGTTTCTAAGAAACACTTCAAAAGTAGGAGAAAAAAAGAAAAAAAAAGGAAAAAGGAAAAGAAGGCCATTGCCATATTTTGCTGAGGAATGTACTCAGCATAGCTAATGGACTTACAACTTACACTGCCAACCAGATTCTTCTGGCTGCCTGCTGTTTTTTGTGACCATGTTTCTGTGGCAAGATGAAGGAAGAACAGCATTTTTGCCAACTGCAAAAATCAATTAAAAGAAAAATCAACTGACCTTCTAAATATCTACATGTCCATCAATAAAGAAGGGCCAGCAGAAGATCTGGGTCTACATTTAGGGTGGGCTCACAGAGTTAGGTGAGCTCTAAATGTAGAGGTGAGAGTGTACCAGACGGAGGTAGTCATAAGCCAGGATTTAGGTGGAGCAGTGTAAGTTGCAAGAAGTGAGTAAACAGGGATGAACAGTGGTGCTGGGTTCAGAAGAGACGTGAGGCAAGGTGGCAGCACAGCTGCCAAATGCATCCACAGCTGCTCCTCCCTGAAGGACACCTTGCACAATGTCCCCACACAGAATCTTTCCGCACTGTGCCAGTCCTTCACCTATCTTCTGGTTTCCACACACATGCATAAAAGCTGTAATACCAGAATCCTTGGCCCTAAGCTGCAAAACCATCAATACACACAGAACAGATTAGGAGATCTCCCCTCCGAGGGAGGTGGAAATGGCAGGATGTGTCAGATTCCAGAGCTATGAATGATTCGGGTGCCAAACAGAAGCTGGAGGTGGCATACAGAGGTGCCTGGCCATTGAAGTCAAGGTGAGAAGAACAGCCCCAGGTCTCCACAAAATCCATGAACTGACCGTGCCTCCTAGCAGGTGGCAAATAGCTGGTTGCTGCGGACATCCCTAATGCAGCCTGGCAAAAGTTAGCTCTTGGCTGAAAAGCATGGTTACATGTTGCACCTTTTAAAATGTAATGAATAGAAAGTTAACAGGTTTCATGGCTTTAACACTTACCCCTCTAGGGGGCTTCCGGCATTCTGCAATATCTGGAAGTTAAGAAAAGCATATTGCTGATTTAAGCATGGTCTCAAAAACTGTTCAAAGTTTAGTTAACCTTGCATACGTTGTGGAGTCCCAGCTGCTTCCTTGATTTCCCTGTCACCACCATCTCTTTATTTTATCTCCTTCCCCTCATTCCCTTTTCTGCATTTTGACTTTGGGACCGTACATTTAATTTATTTTCCTTTCACCCTGGAAAGTTTATTTAAAATCTTTTGACTCCTGGAAACAGGGTCCAAAAAGGAGGGCTTGGGGCATTTATTGCCCAGGCACGCTGAGCTGAAGAGGAGCAAGCTGCAAGTAAACTAGTACTGCATCAAAAGGTTACAATTTAAAGCGGCTGGAAAATAAAGCAAAAGATCAGACTACACTTAAAAAGCCCCAGACCTGTGTTTAGGAAAAAACAGTATCAATTGAATTTGGGGAAGGTCTCAATGGGGGTCCTAAGTACACCTATGGAAGTCAATGATGAGCACCTACCAACAACTCAAGCTCTCACCAAGCTGTGGAGGTCACACAGCCGCTCTGCATACACACAAGCACACCCCTCATGCTTACTCAAGCTGACATTAAACAGCTTGAATATTAAAATTATTTTTACTGGACTTTTTCTAAATGAAAACACTTGTTTATTCCTTTCTTTATAATGAAACATGCTAGGCCTGACCAGGAAACTCCAGAGCAGAGCAGTGAACAACCTTGCAGGAAACATTAAGGAATTATGTGCTTTCTAACCCACACGGAGAAAGAGCGGACTTGTGTAGCCATTTCTGAAAGTTTTGTTTTGGAAATGAGATATCCCATGCTCCATGTGGGGAAAATCAATTTGCTACCTCTCTAAAGAAAACATTCCCCATTTGGAAATAAGTGAAACAGACACTTCCTTGTGTGGATTAATGTGGAGACATATGACTTGCTGCAGACTGTTGTTCTGACCCCCCTCCCGACCAGACAATCTCTGAAGAAAGCAAAATGCCAGTATTTTTCATGAAATACAGACTAGCATTGCTTTTAACAGAAAATTTAGAGGCACTGCAAACATCAGGTTGGCCAATTTCACCAAAAACTGAGTGTTTATTTTTTCCATGGAAGAGGGAGGCAAGGTTCAGGATGAGGCTTGGAGTCTCTTTTTCTTCATTTCAGCATGACTGGATGTTAAAAATTTTCCTTGATCTAGACTTCTTTATGTCCTGCTGACTAATGTGGGTTCAAAAAAAATGGAAAAAAGTTTTTCTTTTATTTTTTTTTTTTCTGGACAAAATCTATACGTGTGTTGGAAATTATGAAGTGCAGCAAATTGAAAAGGGAAGCTGAAGACTTCAGAGAAAAATCTATGCTTGACGAATATGTGACATTCAAGTAGACCTTAGAGCAAATTAAAATAATAATAATAAAAAAATCCGGTGTAGGCCTATTGCTGGCTACAGATGACAGGATTAATACTAATGATTCAAAAAGAGGCAGAGGTGTTTGGTAAATATTTGTTCCATATTTGCAAAGAAGCCAGATGATATGCTTGCAAAAGAATATAATTAAAGCCAGTCAATTGACTTGGTTTTACAGAAACCAGATCTTAAAACAACAGAAAAGGAAAACAAACAAAGCACCTTATTTTACACTTTGAAACTATAAGCTTGGTTAGAGAAACTAGCTGCACACATGGAACTTACCTGCATTCAGTAAGACAGCTGATTTAATATTAGATAATACTTTGATTAAAAAACAGCACTACATCATTTTATTCAAGCGTATATTGAATGGTTTAAGAATTAGCTAAATGGCATCAGTGGGGAATTTCTACCAAATGAAAAAATTTCTGGTGGGATTCCACAGGGGTTGCTCCTAGCCTTGCTAGTATTACAAATTTTCATCAGTGAAATAAATACAAAGTCCCTGACAGTTACATTCACACTGACACAAGGACTGGCACAATGCTAAGACTGACTCATACAAATGAGTAATCAGAGGGAAAACAGACCAGGAAAACACAATGCTCCTCAATACAACTCCAGGATGAAACCTGCAAACAAGGATTACAGGTCCCATTGACCATGCCAAGGGTGACTGTTCATAGGCCACTCCCCACTGGAAATTCAACATACCCTGATAGGAAGATGCTGTGGCCAACGGGTTATCTGCCTTCAGGGAGGTCTGAATAACTCAAGCTGTGCTGGGTTTGAGCAAAAATGACTGAGAAGTGACTTCACTAGGTAATAGGAGTGCCTCAAAGGTGAGAAGAAGCTGGTACTCAGGAGCGAGGAGGCATAACCAGGCATGCCCAGGCACTGCAGTCCCCATACCTGACCCAGTGCCAGAATACGGAGGCACGCATACAATCAGCTTTCTCAAGGCCTTTGGGAAAAGCCTGAGCCAGACACAAGCTGGTGTGCACAGTGCAGGAAGTAACACATGAATTTGAGGGTCTGGAAGGTTGAGATGTCAGACTGGAGCTGGGTGTCCCGCCTCAGGCACGGCAAGGGCCGGGCCCATGCTGCTGCCAGGAGAGCCTGGCCGCTGCGGGCGGCTGCAGCAGCCTGGCTGGCTGCACGATGAGGCGTCCAGCTGTCTGGCTCTGGTCCTTGCTCAAACAGCTGTTTCCCTTCTCCTTCAGAAAAAAGGTGGTGAACTGGATGAAAGAGTTTGCCAGCAATTTTGGCTGATGAGCCACTACTTGGGGTTCATACCAGATTAGATGACTCAGTGGTTCTTCTGGTGAGAAACTGCATGAATATAGGATCAAACACAGCGAAGTACTGAGCAATGCAGGACAAGGAACATGAAGAGCTGCAGTCTTGATTCAGCAAAGTACATGCCTAACTTGTAAAGACCTGGAGCATGCAAAGACCTCTGATGACCTCACTGGGGCTATTCACATCTTTGAGGCTGAGCCTGTGTTAAGCATTGAACACAACCAAGCCAGCATGGCTCTCTGTGTCACTAATGGGAAAGAAGCATTCAAGCTCTGAACAAAGAAATCGTCCTATCTCATCATGAAACACCATGTGCTTGGGCAGCCATCACAGGATCAGACATGGGTTCATCAAATTTCCCTTTCCTTCAGAAATCTGCAGTCAATCTCCAGCCCCAAAGCCCTCCATCCCCAAAGGTCACCTCCTCGGAAGCTGCACCCAGCAGACAGAGGCTTCACTTTCTGTCAGAGGGTCAGAGCAACACTCAAGAAGTGTAGGTCTGACTTCCCAAAATAGTGTGGGTTAAAAAAAAAAAAAGAAGCAAGCAAAGAAAGGAAAGTGAGCAAATGAGCAGGTTCTAACAGATTATGTAATAGCCAAGACAAAAGCAATGCAAACGCAGCAGCAAGATGTGAAAATGCACAGCAAACCCATGCAAGCCAGCCTGCCTGATCAAAAGTCATCAGAACACTTAAGGTAGTCCTTCCATTAGAGTGCTATAGAAAATAAAAGGCAAATCTTAAGGCAGCTTTCCTAACAATGTTTCTTTTTCTCTCCAGTAAAAGCCAGCGTTCGTGTAATTGCTGTCTAGCAGAGTCAGCAGTACCCAATGGAGACATGACCTACATACCTCAGAAATACAATAGATACGTAACCAGTCGTATCCACACAGATAGACAGATGAGATGGGCTAATTGACTGATGGACACTGTGCACAAATATAAACAGGCAGAAATTCATGCCAGAAGGGTAAAATGGACAGTTTCCAAGACCTTGCTTTCGGGAATGACAACGGCAGGTAAGGAAGCAATGATCATCAAGTTGTGCACAATGTGAAAATGACAGATATATTATTTAAATAAACTCTTGCATTTCTGATTTGGAACTGATTATATCAGTTGTTTTTTTTTTTGTAGTGTAAGAATATTGTAATTTCCTCTCCTTTTTTTTTTTCCCTTTGCACTTGATCATTGCACTGCGAAGTAATCAAAATTTGTTAGGCATAATCAACCTGCATGAAGATATTAGTAAAGTGACAAGCAGAAACTACAGAGTAAGCTCCCCCCTTTGATGCCTACGTTCAGCTGCCACCATGAGGACTACGCAAGGTGTTAGGCGGAGGCAGGAGCAGCAGCCACAGCCTAAGCTGTGCTCCCATTCACATCTCTGGGTCATCACCAACTTCACCAGCAACACTTGCCTTGCTAGGCCCCCCCATCACAGCACACAGAGCCAACAAGGGATTCGAGGACAACTCTGCTTCTGCAGACAGCTTGGGAACAAAGCCTTGGCACCCTGGGAGATCTGCATACACCTGACATGGGGTGTTATTGCTGAGGTGCAGAGGGGACGTTGCCCAGCACTGCTGAGCACAGGAAGGGATCTGCACTTCTTCACCAGTAAAACACAGCAGTGGAACTCTGGCAATTTCGTCAGGTTGTGTATGACCAGCTAGGGAATCTGTATAAGTCCCAAAACACCCCAAAAATGGTGGTTTTAAAGTCCTGATTGTCAGATCATGTGCCCAGTTTAAATGAGTGCAAACCCCACGGACTCTGTGTAATCATCCCAAACATCAACACAAATAAAATTGAACTCATCTCTGCATTTTGGCCCTAGTAAATCTCTAGCACTCAGAAAAATCCAAATAAAACTGAACTGTATTCATAAATTTATCTGAGCAGGGCAGGGTTTAAACTAAATATGCAGTCAGTTGAGCAATATTCTTCCACAGTCAATACTGGTTCTTAGGAAATTATCTGAGTGAATTAAGTGGAGGACTATTAAACAATTTACACACTTCCTTGTGTTTCACATGTCTAATTATAGCTGTGTTTGTCTCTCCCCGCAGAACTGTTGTATACCACATGGTATGCATATTTCAGCATCCAGCATTATTAACTCATGACCGACTGTCAGTTGATCATTATCTAACACATGGGGTCTGCAAAAAAAGCCTTATTTGGGCAAAAGCAGGCTCCGGACCTGCTCCCGCTGCATTTTCCTCCAAAAGAACTTCAGTTGGATTATTATTTGCTGTCAATGGAAACTCCGAGGTTACTTATGTGAAATCTGCAGACAGGAAAATAAATCCTCACTGAGTTTAAACACTTAGTTGATATTAAAACCATCTCCAGCTTGGCTGGTTTAAAGAAAACTCTCAGTTGCCCTCTAGTGTCCCCCTGCTGCCACGCCAGGCAGTCTGGCCACCACAGCCAAGGTCACACTATTTAACCTGATTTCATGCCCACAGATTTACTATTTGCCTAATATTTTGCACAAAAGGGCAAAGGGGGATGCTTTTTATCCCTGGAAATTTCAGGGCTCGGGCCCTGGAAGCCCAGAGCTTGCATAATGTTTACAGCTGTAATTGCGGCGCATGACACACAGGTTTTATGAGCGAGAATCTCTGAAATCACTCTGTGCGCTGCACTCCATAAAGTTCATTCATAACTAAAAATAGACTAATGTACAAACTGATTTAGCATTATACTGAAGCTAAGGAACACAGGGAGTCTGCAGAATTCCCTAATATGGAAGAGAAGCTGAGTTTTCAAAAGCAGCAGTTTATTTGTTTCTGAAAATGGACAACATATGTAAAAGATTTAATATACAGAACCAGGTGTATATATAGCCTAGATCTTCATATGTGCCCATTTTTGTTCTATATAAAGGCTTTATACAGCCTGAAACTATATATTTAATAATAGATTACTAAATTAAGTCGGCACAATCACTTCATAAAAAAAAATAATTTCAATTTAAAATACAGCTGTAGGGGTTTGGACAATTTCCTGCATAATAGAGGCCCATCCCTGAAATGTAAATAACACCGGTATTAAAACAAGTCAATCAGGCACATCAGGAAAAAAAAAGGTACATGAAAACAAATCCATTTTCCAGTCTATTCTAAGTAAGGATGCCAAACTTTTATTTTATTTGAATGCTGCTTTGATACATTACTACTGCTTCAACCAGCTTTTGTTTTTTTCCCCCCATAAATGCCCTGTTCTTCCTTAGAGAAATCCAGGGCTGACTAAGTCTTAACATTTTGAACACAGCAAACCATCAGGGTTTTGCAATAAGAATTATTCACTGCCTTCCTGTGTACTGTCAGTATTCTTAAAATACTGTAACTATAAAATTAAACAGTGTGCTCTTCAGAAACACATGACGTTGCCTGCTCTGTTTTTTTAACTGTAATTGTGCAATTTTAAAATTTTCTTCTTTCTCAATGCCTTCTCCCCAAACAAATACCTTTGATAGTTATACTGTTACAAAAACGGTTTACACTTTTTTTTTTTTAACTTACAGGCCACCTGTAATATTATCGAATGACTACACAGTAAGAATGACAAACATTACTTTATTTGGTATATATCCTACGTTAATTGTAAGGCCTTCTCAATTTGACAAGACTGAAATATCACAAGAAGTACATATGGCAATTCAGAAAATATAATCAGGGAAAAGGCAAAATGAACATTTCAGAAGACAAATGATTTGATTTGCATAAGCAGATATTTGTAAGGCTCCGCCTTTCTCTACTGCTTGAACAGCACTTTCCAGTTCTCTTGCTCTCACTCTCACAGCATAGTTCACAAGCATGGTAATTGCACTTTCTACCCCAAAGTGTTGCCCCTATCGGTAAGAGGAGGCTTTTTCCAACAGCAGTCAGCGATGCCGTAGGACTCTGAAGAGGTGACGCTGTGCATCCAGGCAAGGAAGCAGCAGGGAGGTGCAGGGACCCTGACCCAGTGGCTCCAGCCATATGTGCTGTCCCAGCACCCCCACTTTTCAGAGGAAGGTTGTGTCTCAGCTTCAACTAGCCAGAGTCCTAAAATACTGAAACTGCCACTGAAATAATAAAGGGGGTAGTATGGTCCCAGCACCACCTGGCCATGTCAGGGATCACCTGCTCCCAGACCCATATCTCGGGGACAGGGTGGGACCCCTGGCAAGCCACTGCCCGCTTTGCCTGGTCTCTTGGGCAGTGCCTTTCTATAGTTTTGCACAATACCTGATGTGCTCTGTTGGCTTAGGCTGCTGGAAGACTGTGGTAAGTTCACAAAGCTCAAAAAATTCTTTTCTTTACTTCATGAAATACACAGCAAGAATTTTACTGACTAATTCTGGCGAGCCCCGTCCTTCTGACAGCATCTGGAAGGGCTCTGACACTGTACAGGAATCCTCATCCTTATTTCCAATAAAGAGTTTGCTCCACTCCCAGATTCACCCACTCCTCCTTCTGACGGATTTAAGTTTTTCCTAGACGCCTCCCCGTCAGCCATGACCTGAAGCTGCTTTGTTTAGGAAATCGGACAAAATGACATGGGTGACCAAACCAACATACCTAATTTTAAACAGATAACAGTAACACCAAGACAAATCATCACCTCTCTGGATTTCCAAGTATACTATTAAGTAGACTTGGACTTCAGCTAAGGTGAATATGAAGATTCATTGTCCCAAGAGATAAATATTGACTGAGGAAAAGCAAAGGTCAAATTGGCCAATATTCACTCAAAAAACTCTAAATCTTGATGCAGTGTAACATATACTCTGAATGTCTTCACCAGCTATCTCTGAAGATCTTTTCATTATGACTAAATACTACAAAAGTATCTTCTCCCCTCCAAAATTCATATTTTAAAACCAGAAACTCAAACACACCTACTGCAAATAGGAAACATTCTGTGCCAATGGCCTCAGCAAAAGGAGATGTGTGATTTGCAAGTGTTATCTGCCCAGTCTGCATGCCAAAACTCAGTAGCCCTGAACTCTGAAGATGTGAACAACAAAAAATTCTGACTCATCACATGACAATATTTCAGACTACTATGAACAGGAATTTCTTCTTTGGTAAGGACTAATGCAGTCCCTTCTTCCTATGTCTCAAATATCTGTAGATTAAGACGGAAATTTTATCTCTGGCTTCTATTTCACATAAAGATTTACCCTGGTAGAATGCCAGTCAAGAGTTTTGGGGGAGTTATAATCCTATTATTCACTGTGGCAAGTATATTAGTCCTATTATTTATCTAAGGTTTCAAGCTTACTGCCTGCTTTCTGAAGGTCTTCTACCATGCTATTTTTGTCTGAAGCCACAGTGCTACGGACTCTTTTCCACACAACAGCACTGTTGAAAGCAAAAATTCCAGGAAACCTGTAAAAGCTGATATTTCTGAAGATGCATTATGAAGGAAGACACTTGAATCCTCTGGATTTTCTATGAGGTTATTCCCAGAACTCCCCTCAGCACCTTCACACAGTCACTCAGTCATTGGGAAGGTTTTAGCACTCCTACTCCAGTGTTCATTCAAACAGTCCAGCATGGCTGGTGAACTCCTACTTCTAACCTTCTGTCTTCACTGAACAGTCAAACGTAGTGGATTTGTTGCCATCACCATGGAGATCTGTTGGTTTCAAATTAGGCACAAACTGTTTGTTTCCTTTGCTATTTTTACTGTGTTTTAAGCCTATTATGCTCCTCCCACCCTGCCCTTTCCTTATCTTACTGGCAAGTAAGAAAAACTGGTTTCACTGGGAAATCAAATCCTAGGCACAGAAACTCCTGAACTCTGTGGAGGATGGCGATGGTCTCCCCTTCTCAACTGCCTTCCCTCACTGTTGACAACCACAGAGGCTGCACAAGGTCAGACTGCACTGATGAGATGACACAGAAGGGCCAAATGAACTAAGTCCCTGCTGGCTGGAAGAAAAATGTGAGCCTTGCTTTGTGCAGTTTCATAGTTAGGCCTGCTAGGGGTGGAAGAATTAATTTACTCACTGCAAAAGGGAATAAATAATAGGCAGGGTTCGGTCTCACATTTGCAATGACATGAACGAACCACCAAGGGCTGCCACAGGAGAAATGGCCCTGGCATGGCAAAAGGAACCAGGATGGGGATGGGACCATGTGGCAAGGGGGGCAAAGGTGAGGAACTGAAGAATAGAAGGACTGAAGCAATAGGTACTAGGGGGATCCAGACTTCTGGACTGTTTGGATTACACGCAGAAAGCAATTAAATCCAGGCAGGTCAAAGTGTCACCAAGAGGCACCCGGGCTATTGCAGTCAGATGCTATGGAGCACCCTCTCCCCATGGAAAGGCCGTCCCACACCGCTGAAAGCATGGAGGAGTTGTTAATTGACTCCCAAAGATGGGAAATCTCTAACAGAAGTTGCTTTGGAGGCACAAAGAAAGACACAAGGACCAATAGTGCTGAATGTAGGTTTCCCACAGCCCAAGTCAATGGGCTCCCTGTGCCAAAAATGCAGCAGGCTGGGATCTGACAGTCCCAAAGCTGCATAAGCCAAATGCAAGCCTTTCCCACAGTTCTGTGACAGGTACATCGTTGCTTTAAAACAGCATCAAGTCTCCACTAAAACAGTCCTCTGCTTCTGGAATCATATGCAATCCATAATATGGAACTTACGTTTAAGTTCAAAGACCAATTAAAAAAAAATAAAATCAATGAAATGCTTTTATGAAAGAGAAGATTGATCTGCAGCTTATAGCTTCCAGTAATGTAATATTTTAGAACTTTAATAAATAATGCTTTTATCTTGATTGCAAAATAATACCCCTGCCATGAAAACACAGAGCAGAGGTAGGAAACTGTTCAACAAGAATTAAAATGTCACACTTTGCACAGAATGGAGCATTACAATTATTGGTGAAACACATTTTTCAAACTTGTTGACACAAAATTAACAATTACATACATCACTTAATTCTATAAGTGCCTATCTCTCAAAGTACCCATTAGGCAACCATGCCTAGTTCAGTTTTAATATACATGCAGGCTTTGCAGCACAGAGGGGATGTAACTATGCGAGCGCTGGCACAGTAAACCCTGAAATGGCAAGTGCTATTAAATTGAGATGCAATCACGTTGAAAGGGAAACATTAACAAACAGCAGACAATTGAGAAGAAAATACAGGGCGCTTGTGTTC
The DNA here is from genome assembly GCF_000738735.6 of Corvus cornix cornix. NCBI lineage: Eukaryota > Metazoa > Chordata > Aves > Passeriformes > Corvidae > Corvus > Corvus cornix. Next base: position 30,050,041 of record NC_046336.1, on the reverse strand, counting down.
TAATACATGTGCCTCAAAACCTTATATAACTATTCATTGTCTAGTTCATCTGGCCAGGGGCCCAGTTTGCTCTATGCTATGCTATACTAATTTTATAATAATAAACTGTTATACAAGCTTTATGCAGTCATGCATATGAAGAGGTTGTGGAACACATTACATTTGATTATGTTTCTAGCAAAGACACCATCTTGAAATTAAACATAGCCTGGTAGAAGTTTAAAATACAAAAAAACCCCCAACCAAAACAAAAACCCCAAACAACAACAACAACAAAATCCAGAAAGAAAATAAAAGACAAATTAAAGGAAAAGGAAACAAATGTATGCGAACAAATCATTTAAAAAACCCAAACAAACAAAAAAATCCTTTCTAAAAGGCTCCTTTCCTCCCCTATCACCTCCACATTATGCATGACAGATGAATACCACTAATCCCATAATACAATGCAAGAATCTGCATGTTTCTGGACTATGCTCACTGGAAGACAAACAGTGATTTTTGGAAATGCATGGTTGTTTTTTTTTTTAAAATACACCTTTTTTTTGTAAAAACAAAGGAAAATGGTTTACAAAGCCCAAAGGAATGCATGAAATAGCTGGGGTTTAAAACCCCTTAATGTTATTTTTTGCTTTAGCATGAACCAACATGAACCACTGAGATGCCTTAGTTAAGATTTATCCGTACCACAAAACATGTGTAGGATAGCAGTTGGAAAACTTGGGGATAAGAGACACAGGGCACAAAAACATATAGACTAAAAACCAGATGCGATTCAGAAAAGTCATTTCATATTCCGCATTTGTCTGTGGAATTGTCTGAGAATTTTCTGCTCTACATTATTTCCAGGTTTATCACAGCCGTTCAAAACTGGCTATATTTAGTCACTGACCAGTGCCAGAAAGCACTACCAGACTCTAGGATCATGGCATATTTTAAGTTTGATATCTCATCAACCATCAAGGCCAGAAATAAAATGCCTGTTATAATCAAAAAAAGCCTCAGACCTCCAAGATACATAAGGGATTTTTTTCAGCTAAGTCATGAGATATCCCAATTCAAAAATCACATTATTCTGATTACCATTGTGTGCCTGATACTTCCCGACCACCCCCTACATATTTTGATTTCAACATTTTAACATCTCATCTAAAAAAATCCCACTAAAGCTAGTGAAGCAATGTTTTATGTGGGGCCCCTGAGGCACTTCCACATGCAAATACCACCAACCACACACCAAAGGCAAAGAGTCGGCACTCAAGTGGCACTGAAGCCGATGGGTATAAGAGCAAACCCCAAAAAACTTTAGTGCCAGATTCTGATCTAAATCACAGCACTGTCAATTCAAAGTAATTGACTCCTGTGGATTTACATGAGTGGAAAGGAGATCCTAATCTTGTTCTTAACCTCTACCTTTGAAGTAGAGATGATCATAAATCCGGTTTTCCTATCCAACAGGAAAATGTCAGAATTTCATAACTTTCCTCAAATCGGGCAGGCAGTCAAAAATGTTCTGAGCAACACTAACAGGCTTTTTAATTTTAACGTGTCTAATGAAAAGAAAACAACTGGAAATACTTCTACAGATTAAGACTCTCATCTCAAATGGTTTTGACAAGACAGTGCATCTCACTGAATGTGGGCCCCAAAGCCCTGTACTTGAACAGCAAGTGTTGAGTTCCCTGAGCTGCTACAATGGTACAGCCACTGGGGAGACTGTGAAACAGCACCAAAACTCATCCAGAGAAAAGGATGGGTCCAGGACATGGCCACACTAGCACCAGCTGTGACAGCGTTGGCCCCGAGAGTATGTCAACCCATGATAAAACCTAGTCCTTCCAATCCTAGACTAAGCATTTCATTTCAACCTTTCTAATGAAAAAAAAGGAGGGAAAAAAAGACCAAAATCCAAACAGACATATAGTGGCTGTGGGCTGTTACTGTGGAAAAGATTTCCATTTCATTTAAATGGCATCTTCCAGTGCTAAAAAAAGCATGAAGGACTTGACTCAGTTGTCTCAGAATGAGACAACCTTGTGTGAGGTAGAAGTTACGCCAGAATTAAAATGCAGCAAGAAGTGGGAATCAGGTGGCAATGCAAGAGAAGGGCTGGCGCCAAGCCCTACCAAGGGGTTTGCCTGCAGCTTATACCCATGGCCAAATGCTCTTACCAAAGGAAGCAGAAACCTCACCCATTCTCTAGCTGCAGGTGGAATGCAAGACAAGGTGGCAAAACTCTCTTCAGTCACTAAGGAGTTTTTATTGACTCTCTGTAACCTATTTTAACCATTGTTACCTTGCTTTGGTCTAGGCTTCTGAAAACCACCAGCCAACTGCAGCCTCCTGCAACTGCATCTGGCTGCATGACCCACCTCCTCTCTGCCTTTGACTGACATGCCAATTGGAGCTTGTATTTGCTACTTTGAGACTGTCTGATTTTCATGGATCTGCATGCTTAGACCCAGTCAGCACAGCCCTGATGCCTTCTCCAGCTCACCTGAAATGGGAGCTGATGTTACTGCTCATTCATCTTGGCTTCCTTTGCTCTCCCGAATATTTCTGATGGTTGCTAGGCAACTATTGTTGAATACATGCATGAGGCATTAATTGTATGAGCACTTTAAAAGAGGAAAATTCTTTAAAACTGAGGACACTGCCATACCAAAAATAGGATATTTCCTTTATGAAGGGCAACACTCGTGGCTGGGAATGTTGAAGGCTGCAGTATGTCAGAGGCCAGATGAGTCATTCAGATTACTCACATGCAGTGCAGCACAAAAGCAGCATCTTAGCAGACCTGACTTTATTATAAAGTTTTATTTTAAATTAAGTGCTTCAGATCTAGTTTTATCTTCTGACTGCTGTCATTGGGATATCACAGTCCACATTTTCATGAAATTAATTGCGTTGGGTCCAGCTGCTGTTACGGTGTTTGAAGGCAGGGAGTGTATCCATTCAGTACCTTCTAAACCAAACATGGCTCCAGCAAGTACTCCTCTTTGCTACACTTCAAAGAGATACTGTAGTCTCACTGCTGATCCTGAGTGTTCTGTGCTCCTTACCCATAAATGTGGACTTCATTTTATAGGGTCTTTTTTTCCAAAATACATTCCAATGTCATGATCAAGCTCTAAAGACAGTAAACACAGACTTCCATAAATTGACTTAAACTTCTAAACTAAGTAACTGCAAGGATTTGCAGCTAGGTAATTTTTTGAGGGGGGGTTGTTTTATAAACACCCCATCTCTACCGTAACTAAACATTCACAATGTACATGTATTCATCTTAATTACAGGCTGCCTTTCAAAACAACCAGCACCAAAAACCCCCTGAAGAACCATCATTTTCTGGCAGATGAGTAGAACGATTATGGTTCATTGCAAAATCGGGATGCTATAAAAGAATGAGGGCAACTATATTACTAATTTTGAACATGGTATTCTGAGCTAAGAGCTGCTCAAGACCCTGGGAACAATCTTTTCCATTTTTCAAGCTTGTGCTCTACCTCTGTGGAAGTATGTAATGGGACACAGGCTCAACTCAGCAAAGTTCAGCTGAGGTTTGTAAGACTTGAAGGTGAAGGGACTTATTTCATCAGGGAAGTGAGAAGCAGAATCATCAACACCTACTTAAAGTAAACATGCCACCCCACAGCATAGAGCTGTTTTTCACTGGGAGTTCAACTTCTTCTACAGTTGCAAATCCAGAGTGAAACACAGGAGGGTGATGACAGAGCTGGAAGATCGCACAGTACCTCTCTTTTGAAGCAGCAGCACTGTCTGTGAATATCACCCATGTTAGGAGGATAACCACCATTAGTGTTTTCACATATTCTCTTACCCTTTCTGTGACCTGAAACTGGTGATTTCAAATAAATTCATTCTCTTCTACTATTCACTTGTTTCTAACACCTTCCTTTTAGTTAACATCCCTTTAAAGCTATTACAAGGCTAAGGTGACCAGAGATGTCTGTGAGGGACCCGTCGGGGAAGACTCATGAAGTAGGTACTGTAAGTCTGCAGATGATCTTGCACTGTGCTGCCACACATTTAAATGAGATGCTACTGAGTTACATTTTCCATACTTCACCTGAGGAGACAGCCCTTTGCAGAAGTTACTAAAAGTGGCCTAAAATAGACCTAAAATTCTCCCTGAGCTGATCTCCCAAAGAGAGAACAGGCCAGGGATTGATCAGACCCCAGAGCAGAGGAGCACACTGCCTGGTCAGTGCTCTGAGGCAGGCAACTGCTCATGGTGGATGGGGAAAGGCAAGGAGAACCAGAGGACACAGGCTATCAACAGCCAGCAGTGTGGATCAGTGAAGACAGTCCTAACACGCCAGCTTCCTCCATAATCCTGCTCCTCAGTCTCCCATCTACAGAACAGATGCAAAGCTCTGCCTTATCTAATTAAGAGTGCAAGAAAATCTTTGAAGGTTTGTTTTATCATGTAATGGACACAAGATCCAGCACAATCTAGCCTCTACTGGCCTAGAGGCTATAAATTACATACATTAATAAAATTACAGTTTTTAAGGCCTGAAAGGAATTAGTAGGATATTAGTGCCTTGTTTACCTTCTGCAGATATTGCCTATACAGCAGAGTGACTACTGGATGAAGACAGTACCTCTTCCTTGAGTAAGGGTCTTTTGCAAAGCAGTCTTGATTTAAAGGATTCAAGTAATAAAGAATCTATGCTACTCCTAGCTAAGTTGTTCCTATGGTTAATTACCCCTCACTGCTAGGTAACTGTGCCTTAGTTTCAGCATTAATTTATCTGCTTCCACTTTGAAGCATGGGGTCCTGCTATGTGTCTGTTTGCAAAATTACAGAGCCCTCTACTGCCACAGGTCTTCTCCTTATGGAAGTACTAACAGACTGTGATTGGGCCCCTTCTTAGTCTTCTCCTCTGTGAACTCAATGGAGTGACATTCTTCAGTCTTCCACTTAAAAGCAAGTTTTCTGTCCCATGAATTGCTTTTTGGGTCCTTCCTTAACCCTGTCCAGTATTTGCATATGCAAAGCACAGGCATCAGAATGAGGCACAAAGATAAAAGTAGGGAAAAACCTCCTCAATAAAACTTCCTGCTCTTCCATGTTCCTCTACAAGCCCATAATTCAGAATAATACATTTGAGTATTAGTAGTGCAGTTATTCCATGAAATTGTACCACCCTTTTTGCAGCAAGCCATCATCATTTGACTGACTAACCAAAAATGTTAGCTCTTAGGGGGTTGATAATGATTTCCTCCAGCATTGGAGGCAGGAGTAGTAACACCTCTCTATTTCTTCTCTCTATTCCCTGCTTATTAATCCAAGAACCAGGTTTGCTCTCCTACTCCAATCAACTGGTTATCTATCATTATCCCCAAGTAATTTATGCCATTAAGACCAACACAACAGCCCTGAGGCACACGGAAATGCTGCCAGATCACTGAAAGACCAAGATTCACCTGTATCTAATAATGAGGCCCAAACTTCAGCTGAAATGTAAACTATCACTGCTCCACTCGCCTTTAGCCCATCACGGACAATAAATTAACTAAAAAAAAAAACACAAAGAAGTCATAATTGCCAATGATAACCCCACAAAAACCCCAACACTACTTCTTTTACTAAAATTTGCCTTCACCTTCAGGACTTAGGCATAAAAACAAGGTCCTAGAAAGAAACTACCAGCATCCACTGGCTATAGACACAAGGAAAAAGGGTTTGCTGAGGTCTCTTAAGCTATTTGTGTAAATGATAAACTAATCATCTGTGATCTGTCTGATCAAGTTTACAAAGATGCTGACAGGTAATGTGAACTTAAACAGCACTAGTGTCAATAGACAGAAAAAGCCCTACTCTGGATCCCCCTTAATACCCTCACTTGATTTCAGAGAGAGAAAACTATAGCAAGAATTTTAATGACCTATTTTGCCTCTTCTGCAATTTGATTTAAAAGCAAATTCACAAAAACCCAGCCACGTGGAATTTAAATTCTGCACAAGTCTCACCCACCAGCAATTACTACTGCAGTGTTTAAAATTTTAAAAGAAAACAAACCCAAACCTGAACAAAACACTATTTTTCAATTAATTTTCTTACTTTGATTTCTCTCCACATTGCATCATCTCCCAATTAATGTGATTTTGCTGAGTGTGCCAGTTTCTTAAAGACACAGCTATAAAATGTATGGACTAATTGTTGAGCAGAACTGAAGAGCTATTAAAACTGCAATAGTACAGCACTTCCAATGGTAGTCTATTATTTCTACATGATTGGTTTTGTACAGTCCAACTCATGCAGTGAAACTCTTAGATAAATTAACTCCTTCGTTTTGACATAAACATCAAAGGGAGAATTAAAGGAGAATGAACATTCTTTTCTGCTGCTATTTTAGACATACTGTTCATAACATCCACGCACGTTCCTGGAAAGTTACAAATTATTTAAATTGAGAAAGCCATTTGCTGTTTTATCAAGTCTGTAATACATAAAATTTGGCTCCAAAATTATCTCATTTTTCCATTTCATGTTTCCCTGTCATCTACATGGTAGAGCATGTTTACAGAACTTTGTAACTGTAATATATAATTCAGTCATTTCTAAACAGCACTGTAAGAGTAAGACTGAAATGTACACATTTTAAAGATTACTTAGTGAACACCAAACCCTTTCCCAGCTGTTTTAAATTTTGAATTTCCCAATAAATGAATAACATACTAAAAAAGCAAACAAGATCTGACATTATTTAGTCTAAGTTTCTAAAATGGCATAACATCTGTAGCTAAAAACAATTCTGAATAACTATATTTAACTAGAGCAGTATTCTATTATTCATAGCTCATTTTCCTTACAGACTAGGGGACTTAATGTGGTGTTCAAACATTTCAAACATTTCTTTTAATTGTTTAGTCCTTCCAAGAGCCCAACTGCTGCAAAAAGGGGGAAAATGTTCACTCATATCTTTTATATATATTCATGTGACCAACCCATGATCTCAGTTAAGTGCCACAACTGTTCATTAACACACATCACAGCCCCCCAGTCAGCACTTCGAGCTTTGAAACCATGCCAGAAGCAGGGGCTCAACAAATGGCACTTTGACCTTTTCACTTCTAACTTCAATCTTTATTAAAATCTCTCAGACGTCAGCTCTGTCTCTCTCTTTTACCATCTTTTATGGGCTCCCGAAATACCTAATATTCATTCATTAAATGGAAAAGTTTGTTACATTCTTACGTAATGATAGATTCCCCTTTCACATGCAATCGGCTTGTGAAATGCCTTTGATTGAAAAAGAGAACGAAACACCCCCTCCCCCTGCCAGACAACTCTAAATTCAGATTGCTCACTCATTTCCTGGGAAATCAAGCATGCTGCCTAATATTAAAAAATCTCATGGCATCCAGGCAAGTTTAGCTGCAGTTTATGTTCCCCTTATTAAATTTCACTTTAGCAACACACAAAATCCTCACCCTGCTCCTTGCTTGCTTTATCAGTTTCATGTCTGCATCTTCACTTCTTTGGCCCAAGCATTTATGGGGTGACAGAAACCGATTTTTTTTCCCCCAGCAGAGTTTCAGTTTCTTACAATAGAGTCACCAAAACGAGCAATCCCATGGAGGAAAATGCAACTGGAGACAAATAGAGGCTTTGATCATTTTTATGGTGCTCAAGCACAGATTTGGGTGGGGGGAGGGAAGAGGGAGGAAGAGAGAAATCATGATTTTTTTTTTGTCTTTTTTTTACCAGTAATTAAATAATTATGCATTAAGAACAATAACAAAAAAAAGAACCACAGAAAAAGTTCTCATGAGTCATTTATGTGTTTTCATTCTTTGTGTAAACTTTCTGGCACACCCTATATGCTTCACTTCTTGCTTTAAATAAGTACTGGAAAATATGCATAGTATTTGGAACCAAGGGGAATGACATATCAATTCGAAGTTTGCTTTGTGTAAGTTTGCATTTTCCAAATTTGAAATGCAACTTCAAAGAAACCCAGAACTCACCTTCAACCTCTAACTTCTCCCCCCCTTCACCCACGGATTATGTAGAAGGTATAAACTATTCATTTAAGCGGCACAGTGAAGTATCATCATTAGGTGGCTTAGTTGCCCGGGATACTCCTATCAGCCTGACCAGTAGGGAACCTGGGAAGCGTGAGCTCCAAAGGGGGGAAAAGTAAACAAAGTAATGAGTAACAGTTACAGCTCCTTAAAAATGCGTACATTAACCTCGGTATTGGGAAACTATTCGCTCTTTAGAGGCAGCACCTCTGATTGAAATAATGATAAATATTTTGGTAATTCCATCTCAAGCCAAAATGAAATTACCCAAGTGCACTCCCTGAGAACAAAGCTTTTTAGTATACCTTCGAATGAACTCAGGTAAGTTTACAAATGGCCTATACCTAAAAGACCATTAACTAAAATTACATTTGTTTTTATTGAAAGACAGCCTCAAGTGCTGACATGTAATATATGACATGTGATACATAATAATACTCTTAAACCAGTTCTGACATAATATCTCCCTAGGCATAATAACCACAAATGACTGCTTTAGTTAAGAACTAGCCAGAAGCAAAATAGATCCACGTAAAAGTAGCTTTAACCATAAATACCTCAACAATATTTTATGTCACTTTGTAAAAAAGTTAAAGGAGTCCCATAATAATTAACAACAAAAACTTCATGTTCTTTACTATTGTATGGTGGTTGTGAAAGGTTATTTCATAGTCCCGCAGCTGCCAATGCTGTAAATTATGCAGGCACCAAGAAGCATTAAGGAGAAATAATAGCAATTTAAACTAAGGCTGACGTAATTCATGATAAACAGTCATTGGAAAATATTACAATGTTGTCTTTTTTGAGTGGGTTTAATCAGAAGAATGTGACCATATTCTGACACAAACCACTTTTCCATTGTACGGGAATGGGGGTCCTTCCCTGGCCATAAAGGTCTCCCCTGCTCGCTGCCACTGCTGAGTCCCGACACCTCAGGGATGCTGCTCATGATGCTTGGGATGCCAGCAGGCCCAAAGTTCTGAGACACAGCTTCAGAGTCTGAGTGGGCCTGGTGGTCCAAGGGAGGCACTGAAACCAGGGGAACAGTCAAACAAGGATGCACTAACGAAGGCATATGAGGCAAAAGAGATGGCTCCAGATGAGACTATCTGTGATGGACACGGCTCACAAATATGGTGAACACAGCATCGCTTACTTTTTGCTATGATCACAAAACATGATTTTGATAGCTGAATTGTAAAACCAGCCATCAAGTGGAAATCTTATACAGGAAGAATTAGTAATGTACACCTACAATCATTTATTGAATGGACACCAATAAATGTGTGTGTAATAGATGACAAAACGCAGGCAATGGGTTACATTTATCAGGCAAAGAGCAGCTCACTCACAAACCCCTCGTTTGCTGGAACTACACATTAATTCTCTGCTGAACTCTGCCTGGTAAAACATTTAATAACCCCACAATACCCTCACAGAATCACTAAGCTAGAAAATAAAAAGAAGTTGTGGGCACATCCAGGCCCTTGAGTCTGCCACAGGCACTCTCAGGAGTGAGGATCTCTCACCTCCTGTCCAGTGAGAGCCCCAAAGCCAGGGCTTTCCCAGCCCAGGCCATACTGGGCACCCCATGGTTCACAGCCCTGATGCTTCTCAAGCAGCTGGGTCACAGCCCCATGCAGTCACTGCAAGCACATGGCATAAGCCCCCTCTCTCCCAGGCTGCTACCCAATGGCACCTGAAGAAGTAAGGAGCCACACCCAATTCCCAAGAACCCTGCCATGGGAGCAGCTGTCTCGAAGTGACACCGGCAGCTGCCACAGGCCTCTCGGCAGCTCCCCTGCTCTGTGTAGGGCTGACAGCCACCACCAGCCCCGGCTGAGAAGGGACGCTGAGGGGCCTGAGGGAATGGACAGAAGCAGCTTTTCAGGCAGTACCTGCCCCTCCACTCAGCATCTGCTGCCTTCCTAAGGGCAGCGGGAACATGCAACCCAAATAAAATCAGTGTTCTCCATTAAGGAGTTTTGATTATATAGTGAAAAATAATCTTAGTATTTATCCTGGTTACAACTATGGTTGCAAGTGAAAATGCACTAAAAAACATAAAAAGCAGTAGAAGCTAACAGAATTTGTTTCTACTGAAGTTCTTGCAGACAGGAAGGTATTTTATCTTACTTTACTACACATTACTTATGTTCACTTAACAGCTTGCTGTTAACATTGGGTGAGATTCTGTCTCTGGTTAACTGGTGAAAATCTTGAGTAACAGCCACAGAAGTGGATCGAGTTATGTTGGATTTACGCCACTAAGGAAAGCAGAATGTGACCCCTTATCAGTGCCTTTTTGCTTTGAGTATACAAATATTTTATGCATTTCAATGAGTGACAGAATGCAAAACTTGCAAATATTTATTTTTAGATGTATGGGGAAAAAGCAATTAGAGCTAAAAATGTTAAGAATGAAGAAATCACTTAACAGAAGCAATTATGTTGGGCACATAAACAGCTCTGCCTTCAGACATTTTATTCAAATGCTGCAGAGCACACTAGAAAATATCAATTGTTTAAAAAAAAACTCCAAGTATTTTTTCACAACTGAAAAATCAATCATTATAAACAACATCTGGGGATCATTAATATCTTGCTCTGCAGTTGAATTAACAAAATACGAAAGAAATCTGACCAGAATCCAGAACATTTCCAGATTTGCTTTTTCAAGCTAAAAGCTTATGTTTGCAGAGGTGGGGTGGGAGGGAAGAGGAAATGTACATTTATCTATATTGTATATAGCACTATTATGCATTAATCACTACTTCCCCTCCAGCTATGTCCTGTTTTTGTTTTGGGAGACCTAAAATTTGAAATATTTAGCTAAGCCACCCTGCCCAGGACCTTGGAAAACATTTGCATATTTTTCAGACTGTTGGAGATGCCACTGTAAAGCTCCATCTAAGGAGCTTCCAGTATCCATGCTAATAAAAAGTCTCCATACTCCTCCTATTGCAGTTCTAAATGTTTTAAACATTCCAGTCTTTGCAGAGTAGCACTAACACCAATTCCACTCTAATATCATATTTGTTAATATTAAAACAAAGAAGCCTGAAGCATCTATATGGAAACTTCAGGTTTTTCTGAATTTCACTAATATAAATTATCCTGCAGGTAGCTAAAAGAAACAACAGCAAAAATGCTGATACTTTACATCAGCTGAAAAAACTTTAAAAAAACACCTAGTCAGCCCAAGTACAATTTTTGTACTAGAGCTAGTTTAAAAAGAAAAGCCAACTTTGACTCTTTGACTCACGCAAATAAAGTAAGTCATGAACAGGAAAACTGTATTTCATTTAGACTGGAAACATTCTTCCATCCTTTCTTTTGTTTGTTTTAAAGACTCATTCTCTGCCAAGGTTTTATTTTGTTATGTTTTTCCCTCAAACAACTGATTTTATCTGAGTCACAAACTTCTGTAAACTAAGATGCATAATAAGAGCAAAGACCAAATTTCAGCTACACCAGGACTAACGGTAGCACTCTATACCCTGAAGTCACCAGCCTCCATGCCACAGAATTTGTCTGGCACATGACCCATCCCTAAAAAGTCCTTTCACCTTCATAATGCTGCTCTTCCATGGCTTCCCTGGCCAATGACAAGACGGAGGGTAAGCCCTGAAATTGTTGGCTCAGAAACTCCAGCAGCTGGCAGGACTGGTAAGTCACTCCTCATTCGCAACCACTCCCTGCCAGCCCTGGAAGTGAGACAAACTGCCTTCTTCATTGTTTTATAGGGAGAGATGAGTTGTTGAAGGTTTTGAGGTTTGCATTTTAATGGAGATAACTTTTCCCCTAGCAAGCAATATATTGTTAAGTTTGGTTTGGGGGATGGGGAGAGGAGATAAGTGGGGCCTGCAATGCCCTTTTGCACACGGTTTTTTTTCAATGAGCAGTTTCCCTCTGCATTGCTCATGTTATGGCCAAACGAAGATGGTTAATTTTTCAGAGAAAAAACTGTATTTATACCACAGTAGTTTGTAGTTCTCTCACTTTTTGGTATGAAATGTTTCATTAAAAAATTGGGTTTTACATGCAAACCCAAAAACTTTTAACCTTCTTTTGGGGTTGAACATGTGTTTATAGTACTCCAGGGACCAAAGAGATTGTTTAATGCCATATTGAACCCAGCGTGCTATAAAAATAATCCAGAATGATTTAAAATTTACCAAATTGATTTTTAAAATTGACAAGAAATAAGGTATTCAGTTTTCTCTCACACTCCTGTTTATAGAAAGAGCAAGCCCATCCTCACAGAATGAAAGACAGCCTTTGGATTCATCTTTAGCAGGCAGGATGTATAATATTTTTCATGACAAATCCTTCTGTGTGAGATTTTCACCTGGTGAGGCTGATGGAGCTGAAACCCACCATCACTCACACCACAGCTGGATCCCAGCTCATTGATGCACCCTGGAAGCCACTCTGTGCCATGGAGCTGGCACACTGAAGCCTGGCAACTGAAGTCACCTTTCTTGGACAAGCACATACAGAGGACATGTGCTGCTCTAGCAACAAGCGCGCACTGATTTATGCCCAGTGACCTTCAGATACACCTTCTGAACACTCACAGGCAGCTTTGCCTCCAGCTAGATCATTCTGGTCTATAATGAAAATTATTAGGAACCTAATTTTTTCATTCCTTCTCTCTTGCAGCACATATGACCACACAGCAGATGCCAGTAAATGATATGCATTTACAAAAGTTATTCAGTAACAGTAACCCCAGAGGCTGATAAATGAAAAAGATTTTGAAAAATGTCTCGAGTTGAAGAGAAATGAATTGTTCATTTTCATTGCTCATGTTCATTTCATTATCCACCTGGACTGCTTCATGCTGGTGAGGACCTCTAATTGCTCTTATTTCAGGAGAGGAATACATGTGCAGTCTGACTGTGGTCATAGCCAGAACTTCGGCTATCAAGACATCCAAGCATGGTTTATGTCTTCTGCTTTCTGAACAGAAGCAAGCTTTTGAGCCTATTTGCATTCTGGAGGGGAACCCTCCAAGGCAGTTGGATTAACTAATCAGTAGTTATATTAACAAGAATGGGAGCAGGAGGCTTCCCACTCACAGCAGTCTTTCCTCTGCAAATGGAGAGCAAGTCCTTCTTCCCTGGCAGGCTGCAAAGAAATACATGCAAATGTTTGAGCCTTCCAGCTGCTGGGCCCATTCCTCAGCAGCCCACTTCTCCAGCAGCCTCCTAGATGGGATGCTGTCCCACTGAACCAAGCCAGAGGAGAATCAGAAAAGGACTGTGAAAGAAAACTGGTCCTAAATATTCCTGCCTAAACCACTCGGGCACATGCCATACAGCAGCGGACAGGCACGGCAGAGGCAAGCACAGGTAGCCACGGTGTTGGTAGCACCTGTGGCAGCCTGAGCTGGAGCTGGAGGGGAAGCTTAGCACAGCCTGAGCCTCACAGAAGCTCTATGGAAACACAGAACATCCACACAGGACTGCCCAAAGCCTCATCACATCCCTTCCAGCCCTACCTGTGGGAGCTCACAGACAGCATCTACATACATCTTCTGCTTTAAGAAGTCCCACACCAAAACAACATTATTTATTATCAACAAAACTTAATTCTTCTTCTTCATTTCCTGCTTTATCTATTTTTGTTAAACCCTGCAGAAGAGGGAAAAATAGGCAAGGAGTATGAGGAGAAGTCAGAGCTCAACAAAACTTTTTTTTTTTTGTTATAAATCTACAATGAAAGTAGAGATAATATTTCCAGGAAAAACATTTCTATTAAAACTGCCTAACAAGGACAACAGCTTACATGCTGGGGGCTCTTTGTAAAGGTGTTTCTGGTGTCTCATCTGTGACATGCTGTATCTGTTGCACAATACTTCAACATACAGAGAATGTGTAGGACTTGCCTCAAAAGCAATGCTTCTGAAGAAGACTTGGCATCCACAGCAGAAACCAATGCTTCCCACATAAAGACATCAGCAGAATGTATTTCTCAACTTTCATATGTGCTTAAGAGTTAGGAGAATTTCAGGTAAAAATGGTGAAATACGCACTCCTATCTTGTTCCTTCTGCACACTTATTTCATTTGCTAGGTAAGAGAGAGCCAAAACCTTCAAACGAAATGTGTCTGGATCTCCTTACAGACAACTTTTCAGAATTTTAGTCACATTTCTGTAATCTGGTATCCCCTCAGATTTGACTGATAAATGCCAGTGCCTTAGAGTAATCTATTTATCTACTGTACCACCCTGCCTCTGTTTAGCTTTAGCAGTCATCACTCTCCACATGTGACATCAATCTACATGATATCAATGTAAACTGTTTGTATAATGAAGTGTTGTACATTTTATTGTCCTGCCAGCAAAGAAAAGGATAAACTAGTACTTTGCCTGTTGTCTTCAACAAAGGTAGTATAATTGACACCATACATTTTGCAGTACAGATATGGAACCATACACTGGCCAGTTTTTTCTTCTTAAAACAGCAGGGCTTACAAGTTTTACATCATTATTTTCATAAGAAATACTTTTAAACAGTGGTTTTTTGGGATTTTTTGGTGGCTCTTTTTTTTAATAGGAATTAAAAAAAATCTGCTTCTTAAATCAAACTAAATTTTAAGTACACATTATTAATTTCTATGGCTAAGATTTCTGTGGCTCTGGTTTGATAATGAGATAATTGCCTTGCAAAGGTCAAGAGAATGGCACAGTTTGCTTTCAGAGGCTGAACAAAGCACTCACTATGGTTCACTAAGCGTAGTTTCTGCATCACTCCACATCTCTTTGATTCATCTATTACTAATATTCCATGATACACTTACATTATGGATCCAACTATTTCAACAAACCTGTAATCAAGGAATGACCCTGAATAAAATACTCCACAGAAAGCAGATGGTAGGCTCATCAAACGCCTTCAAGCCTAAAATAACCTTTCCCATATAAAAAGGAGAGTCAATTAAAACTGAACTTTATATTCTGAGCTTGAGCTCAGAGTAAATAAAAACCAACATGATACTATTGTGTGTGTTATTGGACCAAACTTCCAGGGCATTTCATTCATTTTTTTAACCACCCCCACTCCTAAGAGCAACCAACACTTTTATTCATAGTTCATTCAAAGCCTGTAATGTTTTGTGTGAGTGTGAGCAGACTTGACAGTTTGGGCCTGATTCTGAAAAATCTTGACAGCACAAAACTAAAACTATTCCCAGCAGTCATGTGCTCCAGTGACAACACCATGTGAGGATCTTGTCTGCCGTTGGGAATGGAGTGGCAGAGCAGCAGAGGAGCACTACCTTACAAAATGCCCCAATGCCACCAAATGAGTCAGGGTTTCTCTGCTGACACAATGCTTGAGCTGGGCACCAAGCTCAAAGCCAGGGTGCTCAAGTTCAGAAAAACAGGTAGATGACTCTCCCATCAGAAACATTATTAAAGCCCTTCCCACTCACTCTCATTACATGTTCGAGCGCATCAGCAGAATTTTTTTCTCTAAGAGACCACAGGAGCTTCCTTGCAGAGATGTGGGGGTCTTGCAAGCAAAGGTGTACCCACCACCATGCAGACTCTTCAAGTACTAGCCACAGAACTCATCCATCTGGTGATACAGGGGATAAAACTTAATTCTGTACACTGCTAAAGAAACTGCACCGGACCCATTACTGGAGTTACTCTGGGTGTCTACACAACATGCATTTTGCCACACATTCAAAGCACATCTGCTGTCCTGGGGATGATGTGACACCAAGAAAACCCAGTGTGAAATCACCTGGTTGCTATCAGGTGTCAAATCTTGCCATTCTCTCCCCCAGCTGTAAGGGGCTGCATAGTCCTTTAGAGCTGCAGAATATTCTCTATGCCTTTTGAATTAAGAGACCACCTCCCAGAAGTACCTCTGCACTCACAAAATCAAGCTTCTAGCACTGGCAAAGCCCATGCTGAACAAGCCTACATTCCAAGATGACCAGAAACACACCACCTACAGCTGACCCTCGTACAGGGCCCTGGGAGCACGGCTGCCGAGTGCTCTGCAACAGCAATGGCATGTGCCAGGACTCTAGCCTGTTTTGCATTTTTTAGCATATTGCACCAACAACGACTTTAAAAAACTCACACACGCTGTAAAGCTTCTGGAAGACAGACTACAGGCGAATGACTAAGGTAGATGAACTTCAAACCCAGGCAAGGTATCGTTTCACTCAGACCAAGTCACTGCGCTACACTCTACCTGTGTAACATTATCTTTGATTGTGAGCTCAAGTTGCAATACTGAGATCACCAGTGGCTAGAAGCCTTCAGTCTCAGAGAAGAAAGAGCATATTTGGTACTTAACATTTCAATCATAAATAGCATTGGTTCACTTCAAAGGAAGTTTTCCCTTTGGAAATCAGTGGACACTTAAAAGAAGAAAAATGTCTTTAACTGTGAGAAAAAGAAAATAGCTGTAATGGGACTTACCAAACTCATCACATATACTTTCATTTTCTATTAGGGTAGGATGATCAAATGTATCCCGACAATAGAAGATCTGGGGGTTCTTGCTTGTTACTGCAATGCCTCCAAGGGCTAAAACAAACTGGTCTGTTAGTATTGAAGAGGGTTTGTCCTGAATGCGCTTTAGCATGGAACGGTATCGACAGTACTGTGGGTAGCTGAGAATTAAAAGGTTTGAATCTTCATCATCCTCACCTGGAAAAACAGAAAAAAAAATACTTTTAGTATATCAGAAAAGTACAAACAAGAGCTGTAATTCAAGTACTTCAGAAAACCTGTAAGTTCAGCCTTTTCTCAAGACACAACTTTTATAGCACAGTGGGTCTGGAAAGAAAGGTTAAAAACAGAAATTAAAGAAAGTTTATTAAAATAGCTTATTTTCTGCCTTTCTGTTCAGTTCTCCTATGCTTACTCACAAGGACTACCTGGATGAGCAAGAAAACACTTCTCTGCAGAAGCTGGCCAAGTGCCTGAATCAGTGTTCTCCATACTTTGCCAACTTGGCTGCTTCGATAGAAATATTATCTGCAATTTTTATTCAGTTCCCCATATAGCTTTACTGCACGCATGTTTACATCAGCTAACATATTTTAAAAATAATAATATACAAGCCTCAGAGCATACAGCTACTAACTCTCCTTTGAAGTATCTGATATTGGCAACTCCTGAAGGACCCCTCGGCCAGGGAGGTGGGCTGATCTGACCTGGCCATTGCTTCTAAACTCCAACTGGTGGGAGCAACTTTCTTCACATTAACTGCAAATGCAGTAGGACTCAATAAAACTCCTACAGAGCACAACAGGCAAATGAATTTTCAAACAGCTTGTGCTGCTGGGCTCAAAATATAAAGCAATCTAGAGCTCAAAGCTTTCCATTCCTCCATGGCTTAGATGATATTACATAGAAAGGTGGCAGATTTCAAAATATCATAATGAAGTGTTGTCATACAACCAGAAGGAAACGTAAAAGAAAAAAAAACCTCAACCAGGGATGCAAACATGAGAAATTACTCATTTGCAGGTATGCAGCTAGTACTTAACAGCACTTCTTTTTATTCTCATTTATCTCCTCAGGTACATAACCAAACATGGCTTTCCAGGCATGCCAATGAAGACAAAGCAACAGCATTCACTTTATGTTTTCTGCTGTACTCTGATTACTGAATAACTCAGCTATTTCTTCTGCCAGAGACAAAAGGTCTACTATTTAATCCCATTATCAATACTGAAATCATCATTCTTGCTCCTAGAGTAAAAACCACTTCAGACATTGAAAGAAATGGCAGATCAGTTCTCCCCAACTAAATACGATGGCACAACTCATCTGGATTCAAGTGAGGCAATGGAAATGTTGACACATAAAAGGCTAAATTTTAAGAAGTCTCTGGAAGCAGATATATCACCTAGAATGTCATCACTGCAGATGAATGCAATTCTGTAAAAAAAAAATCAACACAGCAGACAGACTTGCAAAGTACTGTCTTTACTACTACAGCTCCTGAAAGTCATCACTGTTAAAAACTCTAGAACTCTCACCACTATCCTGACATAGGTAAGCAGATAAAACAATTTATGTTTAAAAAAAAAAAAAAAAAAAAAAAAGAAAAACCAAGTAAGAGTAATACATTTTGGTAAACAGCACTGCCATTACTTTTCTAAGAAAATAAAATTGATGGCCCTAAAACCTCTTTTGGCCGATAAGGATGTAGTCATGCTTTTCTTTGTTTCAACAAGTATCCCATAAGCCTGCACAACAGCACGATTGAGCCAATTGCTCCTGGGAATAAGGCTCTCTCTTCTTTATTTGAAAACTCTAAAAATCAGATCAGGAAAACTGTTCTAGGAATTAACAAGCACATGATCCGTCCTTTAGCTCCTTCGAGAGTTTCACGTATGCCTGCCTGACAGTTATTACTACTTTATACCTTTGTGTAGATAGCAGCGAGCTGAATCTGTCGATCTGACAGCACTTTTCTTATGCCAGGATGTGGTCAGCTTTTTAAACAGGGTGTATATAAATGTATGTCCCACGTGCCTTTGTAGTAAACCATTAGTTTCTAGACAAATGTGCTGTTAAGTCCCTGCGCAGAATTACACAAACTTTGTACCCCTGACAACTGACGACTTAACTCAAACCCCCTGGCATAAATTAAAACCAAGTAATTTTTTACAGGATCACTTCCATACATGCTTGTGCAATTCCAATGAGTACTTTATGATGCATTTGTTTCCTTTCCTTTTTCACTCCAGGTTCAATAGATACATCTACAAATGAACAAAGGCTGAATAAACTGAAAATTTGTTTAGTGAAAGACAAACACAGTGTTCCTGGAACAAAGATTTTTCCTCAACCACGCCCACGTGAGAAAAGAGAAATCAAAGCAGACCAATCCCTAATAAAATGCAAGCCCGAAAAAGAACTATTATTTGCTTCTATCAAAATCTAACACATGCCATTTAATGGTGGACTTAGTGAATACTGCAAGTATTTTTCAGAAATATGATCAGAAAGAGTTTAATCTTTCTTAGGAGAAGCAGAGCTCAAAATGTGGATCACATTCCATCAAAATGAAGAAAAACAACATGACTTCTAAAAACATACAACTGAGATATTAGGAAACCAAGACCCTGTATTTCTGAGTCTCTTTTTAGCTTCAACAGACAGAACATGGTAAAAGATAATACCTACAGTATTCTGCTTGTGAGGCTCAACTGAAATTACTCAAATCCTATGCTTATATCATAATTGTGTGGTTTAATAACCCCCTCCAACGTCAACTTTCCATTTATTTTTATATTTCAGGGCTGAAAACAGAGAAACTGTAATTAGGAAGCAAGGTTCCACCCCTGCCTTCCGAGCACTGCCTATATATGCCTAGATGTAATCCAACAGTTCCCTTTGTGAGGGGTAAAGAGAGCTGGGATTTGGCACAGCCTGGCATTTATGTTGGATTACATGTTCTTCAAGTTGTCTTTGTAAGTAAAAGATGCATGAAATGCCAAACACAATGAATCTATGCAAGAACTGACTTTTTAAATCAGCACAACCATTTTTAATATGTAAGGCAAGACAATTAGATGCCCCAAAAGAAAAAAAAAAAGCCTGTTAAAAGCACGAATTCCTAACAAATCCATCTAGAGCCAGAACTATTTACAGAGAGAGCAGAGAAAAAAACAAACCTGCAACATGCTTTTTGTTTGCTTGTTTCAGAAACATCAGCGTATAATGTTATTGCTAACTGCCATAATCTACCCTCAACATCAGTAAGCATTTTTTTTCATTACAAAGACCTTCACACCAGGATTTTATAGAGCTTGATGGAAAAACTATGCATGTTCCTTCCTGTACCTAATTACTTCAACTGCAAAAGCTGCCAAGTATTTTGCCCTTTAGTTCTTTTAATCGTATTAGTGCAAATGCATTTGGATGCCAACAGAAACAAACATTTAAAGATTTTTGCTTAAAAGATTCCAAATATGTATGAGGCTGGTGCTATGAAAGCACACTCCACTTCTTCCCAGAAAGCACAGAGTTATTCCTGCAGAAGAAATACGAATTTGTGCCTCTTGTAAGACTAAATGTCTAGTTTCAACCCAATTTAAGTAAAATAATGTCAATATGAACTGCTCTCACAATGATTTATGCTACCTTCTGTTACTTTATTACATTAGACATTCCTTTCTCTAAGCTTTATACTTTTTGCCGTGCTCCTAGCAACCACATAAAGGCTGAGCACCAACTTTACATGCCTGGCACCCTTCCAGGCTCGACTGTTATTGATAATTATATTGAAGTTTCAATTTAATTGCTACTCTGTTGTGACACAGAATATTTTTTGTAATTAGGCTTTTCCCATTTTCTGTCCATTCATTTTTTGTATTACTGAAAATGACTTTTTCCCCCCCAAGAAAACACAAGCAGAACAATGACACAGATAAGGGTCTGTACATCTGTTACTATCATTAACAACTCGGTAATGTGAAGGGAAGAAAAAAAAAATTAAAGGGAAAAAAAAAGGCGAATGTAATTTCTCAGAAGGTAAATTTCTTTCCAGTTTAAGTGCTCTTTTTCTTCTTACAGTTACTCAATGATTTCCTGTTCTAATTACATGACATTATACAGAAAGTAATTTTTAAAAAGGAAATGTACCAGCGCAGGAGGCTAAATAGAAACACTTACTTGGTATGGTTTGAAATTGTGAACTTTTACATCTCTTATCAATTCTCTGCTCTACCTTTGCGCAATATATTCTACCACACATCTACCATCTCTTCTGAGGCAGTTAACACAAATGTATACATCAAAGGGGAAACACACTTGCAGTTAAACTGCAGGCAAAGGAAAAAAACGAAAAAAAAAAAAATCAATTTTTTCCTCCTCAATGTAGCTGGTAAGTTGGAGGCAAGCCAAGCCTCAGAGTGGAAAATATTAAAAAGTACAAAAAAAAAAGTAGAAAAAAAAAAGAAGGCTTGATTAAAAAGCGAGAGAAGAGATATTCAGTTCTAAATCTAAATGAATAAGCCACAAACTATTTCATAAAAACATACTGTGACGTAAATTACACATCAGTATTGCACTGTTGTGGTTATTTTGAGAAATGGCTTGTACTGTAAGTCAGCTGGTAAAACCCCACCCTTAATGATTTTGTAATTCTCCATACAGCAATCAACTGGAGCAGTCATGAAATTGCCAAGAAGGAAAACAGACAGAGCTGCAGAGAGTTTGTAATAAAAAGATAATGTACTTTTAACATAACAGAAGTAGAAGATTGGTTTTATTAACTAAAAAAACTACTTAAAAGGTCCCAGGCTTGCCATTTGTTTTGATAAATGTTGACACAGATCTTCATAAGATAAGCAATGGAGGTATCAGGGGAACCAGATAAAATGGGACAATGCTTTGGTGTGTGGGTAGCAAATTGAGCAAGGGAATTATCTGGAATATAGAGAGAAAATGAAGGAAGTTGCAGGGTTCTGTCCATCAGGTTCCTCTCCCGCACAGCGCCCTCACTCCTCTGCCTTCTTTCACAACCCTCAGTTACCTAAGGGGGTCTCCCAGAGGATTCACATATCATAATTAGATTATCATTGCTTGTATGCACGGCTTTGACCATTATCATCAGTATGCAGGAGATACAGAGGTAGTGGAGGATGCATCTGAATGTCTGGAGGAACTGGGAATGGCAAGGTTAGCAGTGCTGAATGAACACGGCTGTAACACCCGTGATGGGAGGTCTGACTATTGCAAGGCAGTGTGTTCTGGTGCCACTGACCTCCCAAGACCCTCCAGCTCTTAAAACCTAGTTCTCCCTCTCTTGTTCTTCTTCTCTGGCAATGACTTTCTACAGTATGGACATGAGAACACAGGTGCAGAGGAAGCAAAGATGTGTAGCTCACCCTTCAAAACCAGTATCTGCAGGTCAGACAGGCTCTACACAGCTCAGAGCTGCCTGTTCTAATAAAAACCCAAAGAGAGAGAGGACAGTTTTCAGCAGACAGAAATGAACTTACTACACTACCTAAAAACCCTGAATCTCTCAAAAGGTCCAAAAGCAACAGAAACAGAGGAACAATGAAAGAACAACCACAAGGAGGAATAAGAAACTGGGTCTTTATGACCTCAAAATTTTTAAGAGGAATCTTTAAGAGGAATGATGCAATGAGAACACCTTGCCATATCATAGTCCACTATAACCTGCCAAACACCTCCAAACTTCCAAGGTTACTGCAGGTGGCCAAGCAGCAATGACAGTCATCAGCTACACCTCTGGGTACTCCTTTGTGGGAAAGGACAGCTCTCCCAGTGAAATAACCCTCATGGGAGGATTATGCCTGGCTCCTGCCTGACCACTTCTAACACTGAATTCTTTGAACAGACACAGGACTAAGAACCACAGCAGGAATCCACACCGCACAGTAGAATCTGCTGTGGACTACAAGCAATGGTTGAGGAGTTCAGGTAGCTGCATCATTGCCACAAGGCATGCTCTAGCACACCGATCCACTCTCTCTCCAGAGGTTAGGAAAGACTTCTCAAACACAGCTCTTCCAATCCACTCTGCCTTTTCATTCCCACGGTCTTTATTCACTCTAGTAAAGACACTTGGTGTGCCTCAGCTGGCTAATTAATC
This sequence comes from Corvus cornix cornix, assembly GCF_000738735.6. Classification (NCBI taxonomy): domain Eukaryota; kingdom Metazoa; phylum Chordata; class Aves; order Passeriformes; family Corvidae; genus Corvus; species Corvus cornix. Next base: position 30,027,370 of record NC_046336.1, on the reverse strand, counting down.
ACAAGACCTAAAAATATTAATCTAAGAATCGTATTTCTCTCACAGATAAATGCAAATACAGTAATGATTTAGCCACATGAGATGGGACAGGAAATCTGTGGTTTCGGTTTTAAATAAATTTGGGTAAATTATTGACACAACAGGGATACTTCTTTGTTGGCAGGACCCATGCTACTCATCCTTGCTTTAAGAACCCCCCTCTATTTGAATGCTAATGCAATCAAGAACAAAGGCAACATGTTGCAGGATACGAACACAGTGATTACATTTATGTTTACCAGATAATGATGATGTTAACAAGTTGCCTGTAATTCTGACATGGACCTTTGCCTGTCTGATTCTGCTTTTAAATTGATCAAAAGGCAAAAGTCATTTCTGCCAATATTGAGACTAAAATATGCAGCCTTTCTGCATGTGTCAGATACTTCTCCCCTTTTAAGGAGGAGACCGACCTAATTCTCAAAATTTCATGCCTCTTCCCCAGCCCTCCATTTTCTGTCACAGTGCCAGCAGAGCATCAGCCTTTCAAAGAATTCCTAAGATTAGTTTAGTATTTGAAAGAAAGAGAATATTTACAAATATACTGGAGATTGAAACTACTGTTCCACTGAACAGCAATAGTCATTAAAAAAAAAGAAAAAAAGACAGCATCATCTAATACATACTTAGAGCACATGCCTGAAGAACATTTTACACTCAGTTATTTGGATCAGAGTTGTTCTACTCCTACTTAATGGGGACAAACCCAAGTATGTTGATCAACTACTGACAGTATGTCCATATAATCAAATCTTCTGTAATATTTATTTCGCTAAATCACTTGCAATTCAAATCCTAAATCCAATTTTTGAAGAAGACAAAAGAAATTTAATACTGAAAAAGTTTCCAACCAGGCATTTCACATCCTTTTTCAGACCCTAATCCTATACTCATCTTCTCATAACTGCAGCTCCAACCTTGCACTCCCCGGATCCTCTTGCACCTTAGGAAGTGCCTCATAAACCTTATGAGGTGTTTCTAGACTCAAAAGAAAAGTGACTCACAATCGTCATTTCCAGCTTTTATATAACCCTTCCATCCACAGGCCTCAAACTGCTTTATGGAGATGAGTAAAAATTATTATCCCCATTACACAGGGAGAGAAACTGAGACAGAGAGGGCTTAAAGGATTTATTCCACAGCATCAAGCAACTTAGAGAGCAAGGGAGAGAGCAAAGAGGCCAGGCAGAAATTCTTGTTGGGAAATTTCTGGGTAAGCAAGAGATCCTTAAGTTTCCTCAAAAGGGAAGTGACTGTCTCTGGCCACCCCAGCCAGCGTGCCTGCCTCCACCAGAGACGGGGCATGGACAGGTGGCTCTGTGCTGAGGCCTCTCTCCTACCACAACCATCTTCCCTGTCCTGCACAACTCCAGTCACTCCTTCATTCCATTCAGCTGCTGCCCAGCCGGGATTATCTTCCCCTTCACGAAGGGATTGCAGAGCTGCAGCTCACCCTCCTGCTGAAGGCAGGTGACTGCCGTGTCGGCAGCTGGAGGAACCCACGAAGGGCAAGCCAACACTTGGGGATGTGGCTGTGAAATCGCCTCCCTGCCTCCCAAAATTTCTTTCTCTCCTTACTCCTCAGGTGACAAGCCGGGGCCAGCCCATGTCCAAGCAGCCATGGATGGCTACAGAAAACCGCTCTGATACAAAAGGTTTTTGAAGTGCCCTATTAGCTTTCTAAAGCAGATGGAGATGGGGGGAAGGGGGAGACTGATTGTAGAAGGGAGCACATGCTGTCTGTCCTCTTGAATGTTCTGGGTCATGTGGACCATTCAGGTTGAATGTGCATCAGCTTTAAAACAAGTATTTATCCTGGTTGTCGTGGTTACTGATAAGCAGCTTCAATTCTGCTGATAACAAAAAGAAGAAAGAATTAAAAAGGGGAGGGGAGCTGAAAACATAATTTGGTAATATGACGAAGCCAACAAGAGGAATTAAATCACATTAAACAAGCCAATTGTACTGTAAATGGCTCTGCCTCTGTATTTGCTTTTAAATCATCTAAGGCTCTAACATGGCAGCTGCTTCAGTTTTAACAAACAAACAGTAAAAATCCCTTTTAATAACGAAAGAAAATAATGATATACTTTGCTTTAGCTGAATTCAAACATAATTTAATTTTTCCTGAGGTGAGATTTGCACAGGGAACAATCAGATAATAAGTGTTATCATTCTCATAGACAAAACTGAACCAGCACTTTGCAATTCAAAGTGCTATTTAATGCACCGTTTTCAGCAATCTCTGAACACCATCCAACATACCACCAAACTACACTTCAGTACTTACACATAAAGCCTGATCCTGCAAATACTTGAGCATGGGGGTTATGCTATGAACACCAGTACTGCAGCTGAAGTTGAAGTCACACATTCCCTACAGGACCCTTGTGGGGGGTGTCGCATGCTCACATCCACTAACTTTCCCTACAACACCTTCTCATCCGCTGTATTATTAATTCTACGATCATGTGTCTTGGTTCCCCTTTCTGAAGTGTAGCACTGTACAGAGAAAATACTGGAGAATGAAAAACTCTACTCTGGTGGAGAAACATGCAACTAGAGCCCCTGGCAAGAGAGGGGCACACATTTTTTCAGTGGTGATAATTAACCATCGGAACAATGAGCTCAAAAATGTAACAGATTCCCCAACCCAGTGCTCAGGACTGAACTGTTTCTTCCTCAAGATATTCTCTGGTCTGATGAATTTTAAACTTATGGTCTGTTATTCGTCTCCTGTGCAGAAGAGGCCCATGACAAATCCATACTTGTGCGGCATGAAAAGAAGTGGAAAGTTCCTGCGAGTTAAACTGAGTTACTGGGTTTAATATCAGACTAACCAGGTCTTCTGCCATCTCCTCTCTCTTTCACCTCCGCGCACCATTCAAACATAAATGACAGACAAGGAAACGCAGCCTTACTTATAAGGGACTGATTCACCACCTCTTCCATGCGGCAGAATCAACCGCCTTCATTTTCCACTGCACGCAGAAGTATGAGTCAAAAGCCTTATTTTGGTGTCTCACACGGGGCTCTTTCACTATCATTCTGAAAATTCGGAGGAACTGCGCCCTCCTCAAAATAGCAGCAGAAGCTGCCGGTCCCAGAGCTGTGACATGAGGGATGGAGGGTTGAAATGGTCCAGTGATTTAAACAGTCAAGCCCTGCTTTTGATATTTATGCCCTCTTTGAAACCCTTAATGAAGTAACAACCCTGTTAATTCTTGCAGGGTATTTAATACACATAAAAACTGCATTATCTACTATTTACAATTTACTACACACAAGCGGTATCTGGCTCTGTATAAAAATAACAAGCTCACTGTAACCCTCCGCTCCCTAACCATACTGCTGATTTCTTTGACACATGGAGAAGTGAGAATAATTACATTTTACTGAGTGTGTCTCATTACACTGATTTAAGTAAGATTTCCAAAGCTGTAAAAATATGCTTTTCAATTTCATTTGTTTCTAGCATTTCACTATGAAGACAGATCATAAAGCCTTCAAAAATCATCATCAAGATAGACAAAAATTGTACCCTGCTCATGTGGACATTTGACAGAGGGATAATAGGGTCTAGAAACACCACAGTCAGACGTTGCTTTTCTATTTAATGTTTCCTTCTGTGCCAAACATAATATAACAGACAAGTGTTAGAGAGACATGCAGAGGGGAGTCTGAATAGAGAGCTTTAAAAGAGGTCCTTAATAGAGAAGCTGTATGCTTAGTCTTCAACAACATTCAATAGCAATTTATTTGCAGCCATTTTCTCATGTAACCTTTCACACGGGAGCAGATAAGATAGAGCACAAGACAATTTGTCAACCGCCAGATATGAACAAAAGAAACCATTTTTAATAAGCTTCAGTGGCCCCCTGTATTTGTTTTGCAACATGTTAATAACTTTTTTGGAAACCAATCAAAGACAAGAAGAGAAAAAGAAGTCAAGCTGGGAAAAAAACCCCACAGTTTAAGAATTTCACAGATAAACTCACGTTATCATCTGCAGTGTAATAATGCTTAAATCCAGGAGTGGCACAGAATTGGAATTAGAAACACAATGCCATTTATAAACAAAAAAGAGCAATTACAAAAATTCTAGTGTCATACATACTTTTCCAAGAATTTGCTGTCTTCTATCTCATCCCAGCGTAGCACATACCTGCTCCCCAAAAGAACCTTAGTCAGGTTCCCCTCCTTCCCAGTGAGGAGCTGAAACTCAATATGAAGACTATGAGGAAAGGCTAGATGGGAGCTGCCAAACTCCAGGCCACTGACCTAACTGCCCTGTACCACACTTCCCCAGCTACTTGGAAACCCTCACCTCCTAACTGAACTTCTCATGTTGCACCAAATAACCCCCAAACTGTTGCTCTGAAAAACAACCCAAATGTAGCTTTAAAAGCTGTTACAGGCATATAAGTAAGTCTGTGGTTGCTCATTTAATCCTATCCTGCATCACAAAAAAGTAAAGTGGAGCTGAAAAGGAGTAATAGAAGAAGGTCTGAAAGTAAAGGGAGCTAACTTATACCCCTGTCTAGGATACAAGGACCAAAAACTGAGTGATATGCAGGATAAGACAAACAAACCAACTGTGCTTAAATTCAGAAATGCCAGGGCCTTCCTGTGTAAACAAGGTCCTATCATTAGATATTTCTGGGGCAAAGCCTCATTTCTGTGGAAAAAGAATTAGTTGCAGGCATGTGAGAGCTTGTGGGATGATTGCTCCTGATCCCTTCCCCTTCCTGCAGGCACAAGAGGAGGGGCAGAGAACCTCCTCAAAATGGTATCTACTGATACTTGTGCAAAAATGTTTCTGCAGGACCAAGGTTCAACAATGGGTCCAAATGCTCATAGAAGCCCTAAGTCCCATTTCTAAGGTAGGGGCCTTCTGGTACTGAAGAAAAATCAGAAAGCATCAAAACCCCAGCAACATATGCTGAAAAAGCTGATGAAGTGTTAAGCAATTTCATTAACATTATTAAAATAGAGAAAATTCCCTTGGAAAATTTCACACAGGCTTTCCCATCTCAGTGCAAATTGCTCACGGCCTGAGAGATGCGTGAGGAGCAAATGGAGAGAAATAAAGCTTCTCTCCAGTTAATTTGGACTGAGTCCTAGTCTCACTGGTAGAAAGACCAGGCTTGTGGGCTTCAGTGAGAACAGGGCTGGGTTCTTTGAACTAGATTATTATGGCATCTCTAAGAGAGGTACAAAAGTATACGGTGAGAGAAGATGCACCAGAGAACAAAAGGCACTGCCGGTCAGATGACAACCCACCTCGTTATGATGATGAAAAGACTCCCAGACTTTGGCAGACACACACCTGCAGAGTTTAGGATCCTATACCCAAAATTAGATTTTGCCTTCTAAGGACTTTGCAGAGGAGTCTGTTATCCAGTGAAGAGAAAGAATATAAGCATTTGCTCTTCAAGAAAGAGGAATGGCTTTTTGAATAAGAAAGGGCTCCCTGTGATGGGAACACACCAACACAGCCCCACGCTCCGCCTGAGAACTAATACAGGATTTCTCTTCCTCTTCTGCACGACCAGGAAACCATCCCTGGAAAAGAGGAGAAGCCATGCTATCTGAATTATCTGAAAAGGCCTCAGGTAGAGGCAGGGTGAGAAAGGATTTCAGGACAAGTTATGCCTATGAGCTGAGGAGAACAAGCAAGTATCCTCCCACTCTTTTCTCTAGGCAAACTGCCTTTCCAAGTTTTCAGTGAGAGCGTCAAGTCTCCAGTGAACCTGCCTAGGAAGGGCCCGGCAGAACCCTACCAATCTTCCAGAGAACACCAGGCGGCTTGTGCTCTGCTCCAGATGGGCTTCGGTCCCACACCCAGCAGAGAGGAAGGCTCCCAAGTAGGAAACAATCCTAACACACTATCTGCTAGTCTGGAACCTGCTCTAATAATAGATAGCACTGTCTATTTCAAAGCACTTAATGGACGCTAATTAGTCCTCAGGGTATTCCTATGAGGCAGGTAGACAGATAAGTATTATTTCCCCTGTTTTACATATGAAATAACCTCATGAGAGATGTTCTGACTTGCTTAAGGCCACTGAATGAGTCACTGAGCTCAGCACTCAGCAGGTCCTGCCTCCCAGACCTGTGCTCAGACCTCAGCCATACCTCTTTCACAAGTGCAAATCTTCATTTCATACGTGGAGGGAGAAAGGAAAGAGGATCAAGGAAGGGTGATAACACTGGGAAAAATTTTTCTCTGGGAAAGGAGCTTCCAGAAAAACGACAAAACAGAGCTGCGTATCTACTGAATGCTAGATACCAAATCTAGGACAAGGAAAGAGATGAAAACCACACTGATACAAAACAGTAGGAGTTTCTATTATACATTCTATTCAAGCAGTCAGAGCTATTTATTGGGATTTGCAACCACCACTAATGTCAGTTTAACAGCTTTACATTCCTAATTTCTAGCATGGTCAAAGCATGCAGTCCTGGCTGCACACAATCTACATGCTTAGCACATACACACCCACAAAGTTACACTGAGGTGTTGTTCCACACTGGAAACCTTTGTGACTTCAGACATCCTGGGTAGGCAGAAACATTATCAATGGGTTTTGTGTCTCTTTGGGAAAGAGCGACAAATGCTTTAGCCACCATTTGCGAACAGCCAGAGCTCACAAGACAACAGATATTACATGGCATCACATTCTTCCATCACCAGGCTGCTTCATCCCCCACTACTTACTGCTCTTGACCGGTGCAGACCAAGCTGGGCAGATGATGCCCTAAACTTTTAACACTCCAAACCTAGCAAATGTTTTCCACATTCCTGAATGCACCTTTCAATGACTCCTTCTCTTTCAGCCCACAGCCCCAAATCCCACGGGTGCACAACTTAGTTAAACAGGGTCCTTGAAAGAGGGAATGCAGTGTAGCAGCCCCCCAGAACATTCACCAATTGTTTGTGCTAAAAATAATAATTTTTGCTTCTATGAGATTCAAGGACCAATCTCCAGGCTAGGCAAAACAGTACTTCTTTTTCAGAGGGGAAAAAATTATTTATTCAGTGCATTACCAATCTCAAATGGTGATGTTTAAATACAAGTTTCATGAACTATATGCAGCATAATACAGCTGCTTTGCATTTTGATTCCTTTATTTATAGACCACAGCAAATTAATAACTCAAAAATGTTGTTCCAGGCAAAGTAATGGACACAATAAAACTATTCATTTCCTCAAAGGTCACTCCAGGAGAAACATACATTGTTTCGAAGCCTACCAACAATACTATTGTTCCAAAGAAAAGTGAAAATATATAACGAGCAGTTAGTGCCTATATCTGCAGTGGAGACCCTGGGCTAATTTAAAGTGCAATCTTAAGGCAATCAATCATACTCTAAAATTACTTCATTTTCCAAACTGTTTACACTTTTTAAGTTACAAATCCACTTTCTGCTATTTCAACTCACGATTTACAGCTACAGATTTAGCCTGCCTTGGCTTGCTGCCAAACTCTAGTCATGAGGGAGCTAATGATCTGAACAGATCAGTGTTTTATAATGGAGAAAAGCGCATGTAAATTTCCAGCATGTCTGCAAGTAATCAAGGCATGCTGACTATAAATGAGGCGGCCTCACATTTATTTTAGGAGAAATATCTTAAAGCCCCACTTTTTATCCAGGCCAACAACAACAACAAAAAAAAGAAAACGAAAAAGAAAAAAAAAGAATCCTTTAAAAAAGGTATTCCAAGATTATTCCAAATGATTCTAAATGAAACTGCTAGGCAAACAATATGTTAAAGAATAGTACAATAGCTAATTTCCTTTAGTGTTTCTATCTCTAACCAGATCATATCCTTATCATGGCAAGCTGGAACATTAAACTCTCTACTTCATGGAATCAAAACACAAGAGTGCTTCATATTACATTATAGAAAAATGAGCCATTCCCTACAAACAAGGTCAGATTTCTGGAATGCCAAAGGTCTACATTTAAACAGAGATGGGAGGAGGGGAGGTTTTGCCCACTCTGCTTGCTAAAAAACAGTAGGAAACTAGACCAGCAATTCAAATTTGTTTTAATAGTTGAAACGGTAGAGAGAAAGCAAGAAGTCTCTTCAGAATTGATACTTAAATTAAGTATGATCTTTATTGTTTCATTACAGTTGCATAGCCAAATAATGACTTCGTGTTACTGTACAAATAATGCCGGATCCTCATTTTCTAGCAGAAATAATTACTCTATTCTATCATTTTCTGCTTATCATCAACCTACACCCCTCTTCCTGTGTAGGCAATGGGTTGTGGTATGTTTGGGGCTAGACTGAAAAAAGTTTCAGATTTTCTCCTGTTTTTAAAGGCCATACCAAGGAGGCATATTTTGACTCAAAAGTGGCTTTAAGAATGGAGCTATTAATACTCTTGTGTTGTACTTCATGAAATTCAATCCATCATGATGGATATTTCTGTTGTAACATTATTACATGCCTAAACTCAATTGTATAATTGGATAGGGCCAGAAACAATAAGCGGGCATTGCTTTGTTTCAGCATCCTACAGCTTTAAAATACCTGTAATCATAAATCAACATAATTATTTGAAGTTCTGTCACGAAACAGAACAGGAAAGAAAAACTAAAATAAACTAGCTGCTAAAGAATTTCATTCTACTTTCTCGAGACTGAAATTTTTTACCAGCTTTGAGCCTTACCACTGCTACAACTGGGAAAGTCTTTTCTCCTTTCCAGTTGCCTTGAAAGGCACCTCCTCCACAAAGATTTCGCTTTCTTACAGCTTTCCAACACAACTGGCAGAGCTCCACTGAGGAATCCCGCAATTCCATAGTACAAAGTATGTGCCTGCATTGCAGCTATTGAGACCAGGCTAACAGGGAGACAGGCTGAGAGAGACGAAGTGACACAAGCTCCCCACAGCCAGACAAATGCCTGGTAGAACAGGGGCTCAGGGGCCAAATATTGCCCATCACTGCTAGGGCAGTCCATCCTGCTGGAAGCTCTAGGGGGAGACAGCTGAAGTCCCTCCTTGTGATGGAAGTAAATGGAGCTGAGCATTTTCTGTCCCACTGTGTTAGGAATTTTGCTTCTTACCCACACAAACTAATTTCCTAACTCCTCCCCAACCTCTCTGCACTTCTTACCTCACCACTCTCAGGATCAAAACCAACCGACCTTTTCCTCTCTTTTCTACCCCTAGCATCCGTAAGTGAGACCTGGGGAGCAGCTCTGATGGACGGCCCCTGGATGTGAAGAGAGTTTGTTGCTTATTGGCTCATTTTTAATTATTGCTAAGCAAATGCCATTGGGAGCTGCGCCTCGGGAGATCATTGCCCAGCTGAGGCAGAGGACCAAGCAGAGATGAGCACACATGCAGGATAACACCAGGAGATGCTTTGGGATGGACTGCATTGTGTTACTGGGAGAGGCAAAAGCACTGATGGTGGTGGAAGAGTTTATTCCCTCCCCTCACCTACAGTTACGCAACCATTTTCCGAATCTCATCTCCACCTACCTTCCAGCCATGCAGAGCTTCATGCTCGCTGGAGGCACTGGGCTACAGCATGACTGAAGTTAATATTAAAACATGGATTCCTCCTACAGCTTCCCTGAAAAAAAACATTGCATTTACAGGGACAGAGGTCTCCCAACAACCTCCTTGTTCTGTTTCTCTTGCGGCTATTACAGATTTTTTAAAAACTCTTCTTCTTCCTTTCTCTTTTGATCTTTGTAGGTCTCAAACTATGTATTTTATTACTTCTGATACTTATGTGAAGAATGTTAAGCCTTTCAAAAATACATTCTTTTGGCCAAGTGCTCTATGGGTACTGGAGCTCAGCAGTATATACATTTGCATGTACACACACAAAGAGATATGTGCAGTTTCACCAGAGATGACTATGTAGTCATCAGCATACGTCTGTGTGATCACCTTCTGTTTGTGTATACGTAAGAATAAAATATACAATTACTGTAACATGATTAAAAACCTTACTTTCTCAAATTCTCAACTTTGACTGCTGCACACTGTGACATCAAATTGGAGAAGTAGCTGAAAATAGTAAGACCTGGATTTCCTTGGTCGAAGAATACAGGAAAAAAATATCCTTATCTTTCAGTATATCTGAAAGAAGCAAAAAGAGTGAACAAACAGATCTGGGGGGAAAAGGCAAGTCAACTCCAGCTCAGCAAAAATTTCTAAGATAAAAAAACCAACATAAATAAAAAGAGGAGATATAAATAGGTGATGTGAACAATTCTCAAGAACAAAGAAGCATTTGGTATCATCTGAGTTGGTGTCACAGGGTGGTTATTAACTGGCATAAACATCCATTTTCAGTCCCACTGAGTCACCCAGAAAAGCTGGCTCTCAAATAATGAGGCTGATGGAGCTTGACATCCAGTTCTACTTTTCTTTACTCCAACTTGGAACTGTTGCACAATTACGATACAAAACGTCAGGATCCAATAAATAAAAGTGAAAAAGGGAAAGAAAACAATTTTTTCCCCCACAAGTCAGGTTCAGTGCTTTTGCCTATTAAAGTAACCAAATATGTTTCTCTCTGAAATCAAAGCCAAAAGGCAACATGCCAGACACAGTTAACAGATAAATGTTCCTGAAGGGCGGGCTTTTTTGTTGGGGGGGGGGAGGGGGTTTTGCCTGACAACAATTTTGTGGCGAGCAAACAGAACACCCACCACACATCTTGTCAATCTACTCACATGAAACAGGGAAGGAAATACAAATACTTTTGAAGATCTAGGCACTGTTTGGAAAAACTTCATGTTCTAACCTCCCTGTCAAAGGTCATGGTTCTCATAACCATGAAGTCTGCAGCTATTGTAAAGCCCACCTCATATAACATGTAATTGCAGCTAATTTATCACTAAGGTCATTGTATACTAGATGGGAGTTTGTAAACAAGAATGAATCACAGGTTTCATTTTTGTGTCCCTTTCAAACTGGAAGACCTAACAGTTTCCTGCTCCAACATACAAAATAGTATTGCTTCTATAAACCTACTCAGGTCTCCTTGCCAGCAGTTTCCATTTAATTAAACTGACAGCAAAACAGGGCCTTTGCTAATGTGATCCAGACCAGTTTGCCTTCAATGTAAATTCTCAGGCATGAAATTACATCTGAAACAGACACAATAATCCCTCTATATCTTAGTCATGAGTTTAATCTATACTAAAATAACATTTTCTTTGTCCATACTGAAGCCTGTTTTAGAATTCAGTGATCTTTTCTTCTTTTCACTGTTGAAGTTCAGGGAATTATTCAACTTCCATTCACCTTACAGTCAATTCTGAATTTTCTTCTCTGTAATTTACACATTCATTGTTGGTTTCTAGGTCATGGGTAGCCAAATGATCTCACATGTGAGAAACCAGACTCAGGACCTACTTCGAACTTTCACTTTCTGGAAATGAAATAGACTGGTAGCACTATAAAAGTAGTTCACAGCTGCTTAAAGCAGTCTGAGTTGCCTTAAGCTAACAGCCCGCCCTTTCACACAGATCCTTGGTCAACTGGCTGTAAAGCAGAAAACTGATGAGATTTATAGGTACCTTTGATAAAATGAAGGTGGGGTTGTTTGTTTGTCTAATGACCTGTAACATTTCACTCTCATCTAATCATTCTCGTCAGTACTCAACTGATGCACTAATGCCTACGATACCCAGGAAGAACAGAATATGCAACAGAATAGTTACTGCACAGTAACCACAGTGTTCATGATGAGCAACTCAATAAACTGCAGGGTGCATTTATACCAGATGCAAGTGAGATGGGAATTTCTGAGAGATGCCAAGCACTTTGTTCCTGGCCCATGGGCTGCCTCCTCCTGCACCAGCATGAGGACAAGCCTGGGGATGCTAAGTCCCCCTTGCAATTCAAGCCTGCAGTATCAGAGGGTTTGAAAACAGGAAGGGATGGTATCCAGAAAGTAAAATCCACAAAAGTCACAATTAGTAGTGAAAAGGCAAAAAATCAATCTTTCTTACTAAAGCCAGAGTGTGCCACAGCAAGTCTTCAGTGGGACTATCTCTAGCAGTTAAACAGCGACTGAAATAATGCTCTCCCAAACTCCCGACCTCACAGTCAAGTCTAGCAACAGTACTGGAGAAGCTGCTCTTTTTGCTGCTCTGTGGATTCCTGACACTGGAAGAGCACATCACCTGAGCTCTGCTGCACTGGGTCTCCAAGCTCAACGGGAATTAAACAGCACTTAGCCAGCTACACAGAATGATAAGCCAGGACATTAATTCTGAGACACTATGGCAGGAAGGCCTGAGCTTCAGAGTGCCTAGCAGTGACTGTCACCTCAACGTTTTGATCCTGGAAAGGAAAAATCAAGACTAATATGTGCAACTGCACTTCTGATACCAGCTATGTAGGTAGGTAAACCAATTGAAAAGAAAAGCTTGAAGCCTTTCTGAAGACAGATTCTGGCTGAAGTTTTAGCACCAAATGAAACTGAGGATCCACTCTGGTATAAATCTGGTCTCCGTGTTCAGGCTATCACACACAACAGGGTTCCCTGCCCTTGGAGTCAGCCAGCATTGGCATGGACCTGGAGTCACTTCACCTGGTGAAAGGGAATGCTCCTTCAAGGAGCCTTGTTTCCTATTTTGATTTGAGCAACCTGGCTAGTGAACTGACTGAGAAATGGACATGGTGAGAAATTCTTATGGATAGTTGGGGCAAAGATCTCAAGGAGGCACAGACAAAATTGTCCCACATGCAGTCCAGACAGACATGCTCTGAGGGAAAAGGAGCACAATGGAAACTGGAATCCCACTTTTCTATGATTGCCATCCCATTCTGTTGTGTCTTGATAACCTTCAGTGATGAAGACAAAGGGCCCTGCCAGCCCCACTGAGCTTAGGGCACTCCTTGCACCACCAAGGGCTTGTTTCCTGAGAGCTTGTGCTGCAGCTGGAGGTGTGACAACCGTAAGAAGCTTAAGTGACAAAACCACTGTAATAACTAGAGAAAACTGAACCACAGTGTATTTTCCAAGTTTCTACCCACCCAAACAAACATTTGCAAAACTTTTGTGACTTGCCCAACTAAAAATACCTGCTGCTCAAGAAATGTTACATGACTTTAAGTAGGAAATTTGTCACATGCCCAGCAAGGTATAAACAATGCCTTCAGTATGCTTTTACAGCCTGGACAATACAATTTCCAAGCACTGTTGGCACAATCTTCCTCTTCATATAAGAGCTTTAATTGCATTCTTCTCCTAAGAAGTAGAAAATTAAGTGCTTTTTAACGAAAACCAGCCATACACTAAGCAGTCCGACATTCTTGGGAAAAAAAGGAGAAAATTTAGTTTTGCAGCACAAGACAATGGTCAGACATCAGCATGATCAGAAATCGTTACAAGTCCTTCTAGCAACTGCTTTTCTGCTTTGCTGTTCATTAAAGCCTCTGTTTTAGAACAGTTAACAAGTATTCTCAGAATAAATGTACATAAATCTTTTCTTACTATTAGACTGACTCAATCTACAAGGCAATGAGGGGAAAAGGGTCTGATAGAGGACAGCAGCCTCTCTTCATCTCTGGTTGTTCAGAATCAGCTCTCTGTGATTCCCTAAGCCACCAGAAAGGGCAAAGAGGTACTGCTTTGTGCAAACACTGTACACAACTGGCCAGGGATGAGGGAATGACTTTTCATGTTAACTTACATGGATTTACTGATGTATCTGATCAGTCATAGTCTCTCAAATAGGCAGAGAAACTACCAATAGTTTCTGCTGCAGAGGGTGAAAAATGGTCCTGTTCCATTTGTGCAAATATGCTGGGCTCACGTTATCAAACACATGAATTCCTGTCCACACTCTCTCCATCTCCCCTGTGTACCCTGCCATCAAAACTGCAAGGATAAAATTGCCCTCATTTCCTGTGTTTTTCATATAGACCTAAACATTCTTAAGTATGTTGTCAGGGAATGTATTTTAAGGCTGCTATGCTCACATCTGATCTCCTACTCTATGCTTTTAAGATATTAAATAGGCTTTACCCAATAAATCAAATATTTTGTGCCTTAGAATCACATCGTATCTGAAATCACCAAAGGCTAAATCCTGCACCATCCACATTCACTATATGCAAGTCAGAGGGCCGAGGTCTGAAAAATAAAGTAAAACATGAGCACCAACCCTCCCTGCAGAGAAGGATAACAAAAATCCTAGTGACAACGTAGAGAAGCTGCCCTTATTGCTGTCTCCAGCCATCCTCACCCCTGCTCCTATCCAGCTTTGTACCACCCCCTTCTCACTCCATCACTGGAGGATCAAAGCTGGAAGTCATGGTGGAGTACAGCCTTGGCACTGACGTTCTCAGTGTCCCAGACTAGTCTGAAACCTATAGGAATGAACTCCCAAAACCCAAGTGGGATGATTATCCTAGAGGCTCTTTCCTGTTGAGGGCTCTAATAGCTGGGTAGGATAAACAAAACAACTTACTCTCAAAGTTTTTCACAAAGGCAGACAGGGCCTGATTTCTCTGCCTCTCACACTGCTGCAGGGTGTTTCTGAACACCACAGCAGCAAGCCTAAGCCCGTGCTGCAGCATGGAAGACTTACCACAAGAAAGAGAAATGCTCTCCCTACCTAAGGTGGAAGGCTCCTCCACAGGAGAAGCAGCACAGGCAGAGGAGGGGGCTGAGCACCTCTCAAGGGACAAGCCCCCCGCCCTTGTTCAAACTGATCAGTCCACTGAAATATCAGGAGCCTCCCACACACCGAAGTACAGCAGCTAATCCTTGATGTTTTACAATAGCACAAAGACGACATATAAAACACATTCAAGAAACATTGTGGGAAATGGGCCAGCATTCTAAGGAACATTCTCTTTGGACATGAAGCCTTTTTTAGCTAAACCACTATGATTTTGTTTTAGTGACTCATACGAATGGATTCTGGATTAAAGTTTAAAAATGGGATATTTTCTCTACTGCTCCTAGGTTCACCTCAAGACATGTGAATGAAAAAATAGCAGTAAGTATATTAGGCTGGACTTACATTCACCAATAGACACGAAATAGGGATCTACTAAATTTGAAAAGTTAGGTGAAGTTACGAATATATAATTCTGAAACTGCAATTTCTCCTGAAGTCAGGCTGGGCAAGGATCATAAAACTATAAAAGGTACTTTGTCCCTAAAGACTGTAAGAAGCTAATCATTAGCCTCCTGTTTATAGTGGTTACCTTTTTATTACATTATTCTGATATTTTTCCTTTGCAGGGACCTGGATCTACTCCTTATTTCTACCATATGGTAAGAAAAAAAGACCCACTCTCTCTAGGCAAAGTGTTTTTAAAGACAAAGACACTTGCCAGATTAAAAACATAGAGACAAATAAAGTGTACATAAATCTCTGTTTGACTACTGTTGGGCATCTGGAAAGGCACACATTTTCTTTGGAAAATTCTTCTTCCAGTTTTTCATACAAATGACAGTAAAATATGTACCCAGCAGCAAACTGAGAGAACTAAATTTAAAATGCTCTTTCAGACCACTCGCATTTTTTTCTTTTTAACTTCTCTTTTCCAAGGCAAGAGGGGAGGAGGGAGCTTGTACCAATGTTTTGAAGTACTGTAAGTTCTTTTGCCTTTTAACAGAAGTATGTAAACAAGGTGCATGACTGTAGGGTAATGTTCTAGTCACAAAGCATTCAAGAGCCAGAGTGAAGCTATTTAAAGAATGGAGTATTCAATTCCTGAGGCCAGATGCTAGTATAAATATGAAACTATGTTCACACTGAAGATTAAATTATTTTTAGTTTCTGCGTTTGAACTGCCAAAATTATTTGGGTTGGTTTATTTAATTTTTTTTACTGTACCACAGAACTTACAGGGCCAAATTTTTATGTATCTGAACAGAGGATTAAAAACACAAGTGTAGAAGGACTTTTTAATCTATTTTCTCTATGCAACAAAACTGCAAGTGTATAGTGACAAACACTGTCACGAGCAAGGGTCATTCAGGCAGTAAGAAAACTAAAAATACAGATGGAGCTGAAGCATTCAAGATTCTTGAAATAGAATTTTATAGTAACTTATCATTTAATTTTCATCCCACAAAGCTTTTAATTTGGAAATAGTGTGAAAGCAAGTGGAGACTGTGATTTTACAATAATGAAAGAGAAAAGCATGCATTAAGATTGCATTATACCCTGTCTACTGGGTTTGACACAAGAGCTCGCACAGATATTGCAAAGAATATCAAGTTAAAGCCACTAGTAATTAACAAAAACATATAATCAATAATCCCATGACCATGCCATAGCAAAAACATGCAAGAATTCAAGAGAGAAAGACAATGAAATAAACTGGCAGTGATCAAAGCAAAGCAAGGCTCAGTGACTAACTGGGTGAGGACTTATCACTGACACACACCAAAGCCTACAAATCTCCTACAAGGCTGCCAAGGACCCCCCTCTTGCTGATGACCACTTCAGTGTTGTTATTTTTTTGATCCTGTAATTATGTTCTCTTTGTTTCATCAGCTGACAAGGATGGAAGGTCCAGGATATACCTCAAGGATGTGATTCATCTACTGATAGAGGGTGAGTCTACCAAGACCCAAAAAGTAAAACAGGAACCACGTCGAAGGACATAAACGAAGCCACAGATGCTTCCCACTGTGAATACCGTAAATGTTCCCCTGGCAGGTAGGGAGGTACAGCCAGGAGAGGGATGAGCAGAAAGACAGCAGCTTGGTCAGTCAAGAGACCTCCTGCAACACTAAGGAATGTGGAATTACTGAGCAGACTTGCTCTGCACCACACTGAACATGCATATTTTGCCAATGACTTACGAGAAGGATGAGGCCGGTAACACGGCACAGCTGGCTGGGGGAGATGCTGGGAGGGGAAGGGGTCCTGCAGCACCCAGCTGTAACCCACCTAATTTTGGGATGTGTGAACGACACTAAGTACCTGCAGAGACAGTCACCACCCTAACTCAGCAAGGCAGGGGACACCAGGCTTAATTACAAACAGGTGATGTGGGACATGCTGAAAGCTGAACATGCTCTCAAATATCACTTCAGGTTCAGCCCCAGTTCCTAATTAACTGTTCTTATCAGGCACGGATCTGGTATCACAACAATGAAGCCTCCTTTTGGAGGACAGGCTGATGATCCCAGCCTTCCCTGGGTATTTACAACAGGCTTTTAAAATGCATTAGCCTGCACTTTAAAGAAACCTGGGACCAGAACATCTGGGCTTTGGTTGTTTTGTTTCTCAGTAATAAGAAGTGGAAAAAATGATGCAGCTGTGGACAAAATGTTCAGGAACACAGCAGCTACCTTGTCATCCTTTACCTATATTCCCTTCATTAGCCTTGTTCACAGGAGCAGAACAGGACGTGGGGGAACTTGGAGGAGCATGAGAGGGAATGTTTCCCACCTTTTTCTTAAATTAGATATTCGTTATAGGATCCTTGAATTGTGTGGGCATCTATTTCACTCATGACACACATGCATAACTCCCCTTGGCACGAATGCGAATGACGAACGTGTTGTGAGAGGAGAATTGCCCCCTAAAACTGCAGGAGTGTGAACAAGGTTGTAAATATATCTCAAGGTTCTGGTAACATAAGAAACCAGCCTAGCGAATTTCTCATGGTTTATTATGATATCACCAAATCCCCTCTATGTATTTATAGCCTTGTAATTCACAATTATTCTGGGTCCATAAATGTTTTTGGCATCTGAATGTAGAACTGATACTATTATTTCACATATTATGGTACTGTCCGTGAATGCTAAATTTATTCCAGCACAGACTCCTGGAGTTCATTCATCAGATATTTTATGCTAGTGTTCTTTTAATGATTCATTTATCCCTAGTAATATTTGTATTCTGAAGTGAGGCGTCTCCAGCCGACAGCACAATGCTCTGCTGAATTATCTTTTTCTTTCACAGCATAACAAAGTAGAGCACAGTCAAATTGAAGATGGCCTTTAGTACACTGTCAGAACAATACTGCTTACCAAGCATATCCAGACACATTTTTCAAACCACATGTAATGCTCTGGCTGCCAACATGCTCATAAAGTCATTAACCGGCATCTTAAAATGAGGGTGTGATACATATATTTAAATGTTTAGGAAAATCAAATGTGGGCTCTCCTAGAAGCTTATTTTGAATTTCAGCTTCTACATGTATCAATTATGCAGCAGTGCACAGATGTAAAAATTCACCTTGATTTTTCACAAGCTACTAAAATATACTCCTGCTAAAATCATACACATTACCTATCACTAACAAAAGCTTCTTTATGCTATTAACTATTTGCCCTTCACAATGCAATAGAGCAAGACAGACCCAAGCTGAAGGTTTACAGCATTGAGGATTCATCTTTACAAGCGAATTATTATTAGCAGTAAAATTAAGAAGGAACTTATTTTACATGGTACAGATTCTACTAAATGAAGTAAACAAAGGTTATGCCACAAGGTTCTCCAATACAAAACCTACCCAGTAAGTTACAATTCATGCTGTTACAGTTTTTAAATATATGCTTTATCACCCACTCCCACAAACCGCACTCCAATGTATACACACACTAGGTTTAACCCTTCCCTTCCCAAGCATTCTCATCTATCAATACTCTCATCATACAAGGATCACCAAGCCAGCAAAGACAAGCATGACCTAAATTAACCAAAAGGGATTAAGCAGTCAGAATATCAATACTGAGAGTCTTAAAACTCAGTTAACAAAGGCAAAGCTGCCAGAACCACAGTCTTCTCCTGTGTACCCACAGAGCCCCTCTTGGTGCTCACAAAGGTGATAGTGCTGGAGGAGATGCCTGGGCTGACCCTGCTGGGAAGGCACATCTGCTACTGCCCACTCAGCTGCTGCAGCCAAGCCTCTTCCCACAATCTTGTCCAACACCTTCCTTTTCTTTCTAGTGTCCCCACCTTCCACTTCCCCTTGCTGGCCCAAGCAAAGGTCTGCCTTGGCAAGCTGAGGGTCCTGCTGTTGCTGAGATCTCCATAAATGCTGACATGGCCATTCACTGACAGCTTTTGCTCCGGTGTGCCTCTGTCCCACCAAACAATTTTGCAGAAAGACGAGAAAAGGAATAAAAAGCAACTCTCCACCTTCAATTTCAGATGCACAAAGGATGTTCTCTCTGACAACCTCCCATGACACAAGACAGGCCATCTATGAGAAGATGACTATTGTATCTCAGAGAAAAAGTACTGGCCTTTCTGCAATGACACATTTAGAACTGGACTAGGATACTTAGGAAAACAGATGATGAGAGGCCAGACACATCATACTGTGCCTACAAACAAAGGGCCAGTTGCCTTTCTGGGCATGGGAGTAACAAAGGGCAACGCGAGAAGACTTGGAAGGCAGGTGGTGAATAAATTGGGTCTGGCTTTTCTCCTTCCCCCTACAAGGGAAATGACACCCAGATCTGGCCATGGTATCAACAGCACCCACAGAAGAGCCTGAGCATCTCAGCATGGCTGCACAGGTCACAAGCCAGCATGATTCATGGGCTGGTACAAAGACAGCTCCAACTTGATTAATGGAGCGCCTGGAGTCAAAGATGACTGCAGGACTCCAAGTCCTGGGCTCCAGCAGCACAGAATTACAGCACAGGAAAGCAGCCAGGCAGGAAAAAGAGGATGTCCTTGGGGCCCACCCAACTATACCACAACATTACATAGGTGCTTGGTTTTACAGATCTCAGTACTCACCCAATTTTTGGCTGGCTGTGTGGAAAGGATACAAAGAAGGAGAAAGGCATCAGTGATTTATGAGGGATCAACATATCTAACTAGCAACCATGGCACACAGAGGAGACCACTGATCACCTCCCTCCAGTGGTGCTGGGCAAGGAAAGTGCAGCAACACATAACAATAGATGTCCCAAACTGGGTCCCCCGGGACCCAGAAACAGTATGGGCAGGAATGAAAGAGAGAAGGAAGGCTGGGGAGGAAAACAGCACCCTCTAAACCAATAATTTAAAAAAAAAGGAAAAAGGAGAAAAAATAACCAGACACAGATAAAGTCAGATTCAGAGCACAGCAGCACTGCACCAGGACACACACGTTTCCAGTTACTGGAACAAAAACCCATGGTCAGTAAGAATTAAATGCAAGATCCAACAGTGACTAGAAGGGAAAAAATCCTGGAGAGCAGACACATGTGGGTTATTACACAGCCTGGCAAGGTCAATCCCGGTGCTAAAAACAGACAAAAATAACAAAAGCCTTCAAACATTTTTAAAGGGACACTGTCTGTGTCCCTTTAAAGGGACACTGTGGCTGCTTTGACACTGTCTGTGAATGGTCCTTATTTTTTATCTACTTATTTTGTAATTATGTAGGCTATCCTGTTCCAGCCAGAGGCTGCAACAAAACTCTTATTGATGGTGCAAACGGCTGCAACTTTGACTTTAAGAGAACGTGGGGCAGTTCTCTAGCTTCACAGGCAGTAAAATTTTACTCTTCCTCCTCTCGTTTTGCAGCAGTGATTCCTTCTCTGATGTTTCTGAATAGACCAGAACTGCCATTGCCAATGGCTGTGCTCTACACCAATGGCAAAGTGCCCGGTCATACCAATACATAATTGAAAATGCCTGATGCAGTGACAACTGCTATCACCACCATTCTGATAATCATGTTAGCTTGCTCCTGCTGCAGGAATGAGGTGGCTGGTGAACAGCCACTCTGAGTTAGGGGCTACCAAGACAGAAGTCACCTGGTATTTTGTTTACATTTCTTGGCATACCTTCCACATTTCAAAGAACAAAATACCCACATCCTCAATTTCCAGGGGTGATACTCTCACCCCCTTTTATAAAAGCTGGTCAAAGTAGGTCAAAGCTTGATAAGAAATCCAGATCTCTTTGATAAGGCATGCTTGAAGTCTGAGGTGTGTGGTGTTAAAACTCCTTTCAAGAATCACAAATAGATGAGGCTCAACACAATCCAGTGGTGAGTGAAAGGCTTCCATAGCCAGTGCTTCATATTAAAATGTTTTTGTCACCCTCATAGGCTTTCTTTGTAATGAAGTAGGCTCTCTCCAGGGAAAGGAAGAAATTAACAGCACTCAAATCATCCCAGCACTGCTCAGGCAAATAGCTGGCCTCAAGAAGGACAGACCCCACCAATCTCCTTCCAGGGAGGAGGAGGAAGGTGCAGAGGAGAGCAGCAGTGGCTCAAGAGAGAGGAGCAACTGAGGAGGGAGAGCCCCAAAATGCTACTGGAGATAGTGTCATCTCCAGGACTGAATTACTGGAAGTACACCGGACTTAACAACAGCACCACCTTTCAGCACTTAAAAGGCAGCCAGCAACTGAAGCCAACAAGCCAACAAGTATTTGTTAAACCAGCTGGTTGACCAATAATAAAGTAAGTATTTATCTCTGTCTGTCTGCTCAGCACCTCAGGTTATCTCTGATCCTAAATATGTTAACACCAAAGGTAAGCAGTAATTAAACTAAAAGAAGGTGTTGAACCAAGTGAAGCCTTTCTGCTCCACAGCCTCTCTGAACAGTCATCCCAACAGAGGTTCCTGCTTCACAGCCTGCTGGTGCTCTTGTCCTGCTGCAGTACTGCTGGCATGTGCTACAAGCTGCACAAACACAGAAGAAAAAGCCAGGCTGCAGTCTCTTTTTTCCCAAGGGAGCCATCATTCTCCATTCAGGCTCCATAGCCTCAACTATGGCAAAAGAACTGTATCAACTGGGTTGGTTAAAATGAGTTAGAGAGGTCACTCTGACCCACAAGACAAAAAACAACATACGGTGCACAAGGGCAGAGAGGGGAAAATGGGATAATAGGACACTTAGAGGAGCTTTATCAAGATCAGAATGGCATTCAGTTAGGCCAATGGAGACAGGAAGGCACAAGAAGAGGCAAAGAGTGAAGACAGAGAAGAATGGGAGGGGAAGAGAGGCATGACTTAGGCACAAAGTATCCAAAGTGGCTGTACTCTAAATAGCTAACAATTAGTTGGTCAGAAAACTATTGCGTCAAGCCAGGCGAGCCTGAACTGAGCAGCACGCGACAAACAATGAAAAAGGAGAGTCAGTGTCAGATCAGAAGTCACCACAAGTGTCTGAACATGCTACAGCTGCAGATTATCAGTTTTGATAATGTCATAGTTTGACTACATTATGACTTGATAATCTTCATCTGGAGAAATCATGCCTGCTGCAAGGCCACTGGCAAGTGAAACTGGAAGGGCCATGCAACAGCCCAGTGAGACACTGACTGTGGGGTTGGCACCTTCTGACAAGACAGCTCACCCCTGCTCTGCCCGTCCTTCCAAACTCACTGCAATCTGCTGTGGATTGGCCAATTTGTGTGGCAACACAAGATACAGCACAGAGCTGCAATCCAAGTGAAGATATACAAATTATGAGACTGGTAAAGACAAGAAAACGAGAGGGTGACCCAGTCCTGCAGCACCCAGTCCTGCCCAGCGAGCTCCACTGCAGAGTTCAACGGAGCTACTTCAAGAGAAGTAGGAAACAACTGCTGGAAAACCACCTACGGACTAGAAAAGCTTGACTGCTAGAATACACACCTCAGCTAGGAGCAGTAGTTGATTTTCCCGGGTTTCACAAGGAACAAAGATCCAGATTGTGTATCCTCAAATGCATGGCTGTGAGGAATGAAAGACAGGACAGGACTGACTGCTAAATTTTCTTTGGGTTTCCCCTCGCTGGACCTGAACAAACAAGAAGTGCGTGCAGCAAAACCCCTTCAGTTCACCAGAACTTGCTCATCCCATTACTAACACTGCCAGCGCAGGAACCTCAACTGCCCATTTTGGCATGATACTCACAGAGGATGGATAAAAAGAGTGGCAATGCCAGTTTGGGGACCAAACCCAGACCTCTGTCATGACAGAGCCAGAGGTTGGAGACTGCCTGGCTGTGGCAGCAGCTCCCACCTCCCTGCCCCAGCACAGGCAAAGGAGCCATTTGTTCCTTAGGTAAACCCAGGCAGCACTGCAGCCCAGCCTAACCCAAACCAACAGAGCTGGTGAGCACTAAATTCAGTCATTTTTCCCTCAGTCTCTTCTCTCAATTTCAGCTCTGACTCCTCTATCTTTTATTTCTTTTTCTAAAGACACATTTAGAGATGAAACCATTCATAACTGCCTATCCACAGACAGTTTGTGGCAGCATAATTGACAATGAGTCTGCTGCAAAAATGAAAATGCTGTTTTAATAACCTTGGCCTAAAATACATTCTGTTGTATGCCTCAAAGGGTTTCAATAAAAAGTCAACCTGTAGAGACATATTTTCTTGGCTTAAACAACAATCCAAAGCATATAAATGTAGTCCAACTATAATGACATATTTATAGGCCAATAAAGCTTACACTGCAGCTTTCATACTTCACTTAAAGGAAGTCTGTAAGAAGCAATGTTATATAAAATAATTTGAATTTTTTTTTCGAACTATAGCCCAAGGAATACAAATATGCAACTTTGCCACATTTAACTGATAGTGTTTACATTGCTTAGTTGCTAAACATTTTGTAAAATGAAATAATTCCTCATTTGGTGACTTTCCACTGGTTTACCAAATATGGGTATACAAGTCCATTTATTACAAAGAAAAATCCCCTAAATAATTCTAAAGACAAAAAAAAAACAAACTAGTGGCCTCAGTAGTGAATGATTTTATCAGACCAATTCTTCTGGAAAAACAGGTTCTCATGTTCATTATGAATAATACATTCCTGAGCAACTCTATTTTTATATGCTGCATTGTTGTTATTCTTTATTTTTCCTCAACATTTGAAAGAAATATTCAGAAAGCTATAAATAGTCTTAAGACATAAACTGCTAGCATTCAATATTGACGTATTTGTAGAAAGGGACAGAATGTATAACATAAGTATCTCAACAGGCAGAAAGAAATAATTCTTAAAAATCATTTTTCAGGCTGAAATCTTGAAGCTCACACAAAAAAATGCTATTTCGAGATCTTTTATTTAATACAGTCCTAAGGAAAAGTTCTGCATAATTCACTAGTCATAAAAACAACAGCATTTTACAGAAAAAAACCTCCAACAGCTTCTGCAGAAAAGAAAGGCAAAGAGAAAAGAAAAGAGAGGAAAAAAAAGAAGAAGAAGAAAAAGAGAAAATAGGAGGACAAGAACAAAAGAGAAGAAGGAGAGAACAAAAAAGGAGACAGAACTACCTTGTTCGAATTAGGGTCAACTCTCAATCATAGGTTCTAGAGGTTGTGGATTAACCAGGTGTTGCCTTAGTTTTGGCTAAGCAAGCGCCACTGAACACATGGCACAAAGTATACACTGCTCACACGAGGTCTCACTTTGCCTGGTTGTTGTTTGAAGCTGCCCTGCTCCCAGCAGCAACGTGTTTAATTAAGTATGTTTGCACAGTGACACTTCTCTGGTTCTGTATCAGCCATATTTTCATTTCATCTGGGTTATTTCACTCCTCACCACTCCTGGATACTGTAAGAAAGCTGATGTTGTTTCTTCTGTAAAGCTTTTTTGAGCTCTTTGGTAGGGATATAATTTCCTATTACCTTCTAGAGCTTGATTCAAAAACATCTAGTAGGAAAAGCTGCAGAATCTGCTCACTTTTATGGGATTTTTCTGTAATGGAAACATGCCATTTCACAGGAAAAAAGGGGTCCAGGAGATCACATTGTTTATCTAGGCCTTTTCAACACCTGGTTCAGCAACTTCCTCATCTACAGCCAGGGTTAAACACGAGTATCACCAGAGGGACCTTTGCATGACAGTGCGCTGTGCTCCTTTTACAGTATACAACCCTATTTTAAGAGGAAAAACTACCCCATACCATTGTGCTGGAGACCTGCTGCAGAAGTTACTGCTAATAAATCTTTTGATCACTGCAGCCGAGTGCTGCTCTGTTGGCAAGATGCTGAGTATTGGAAAAGGTCTGTGGGCACACGTCCTAACAGGCAGTAAAGCTGCCATTTCCCAGCAGAGAAGAGACAACACCAGCAGCTCAAATGCCTCGGACACCACACGTCATGCTCCTCCATTTGCCTCCAGCTAGGGACATGACAACTCCCAGAGCACTGACCAACCACTCAGAAGGAGAGAAGTAAATCTTCATATCGTGGGTGCTAAACGCCACAGTTGAGACAAACACCAGAGCTCATGGGCTGCCTACAGGACACCAACTAGGGCTGCTTCACAAGCTTTGAAGATCACCACTCTTCTGAGTTTTTGTCAGATCCAGGAAGCAAAATAGGATTAAATTCTTGGCTCTTTCAGATGGTAAAAAAATCATCTCAGTACTAGATTTAGGAAATTTCTTTGATTCCCTTAATAAGCTGCATCAATTGTCTATATCAATGTATCCAGTCAGCGATAGGTCTTCGTGAACCTTTGGTTTCACTCCTGTCAGCCAGCCATTATGAAGATAAAGGCAGTCAAAATCAAACATTAGCCAAAATTCCCTTTTCTACTGAAGAAAACCCCAACCCAACAATAAAGTCAGAGCCACCAACTGAAAATGAGCAACATCAGAATGTGGGGTTATCGAAATTATACCATATAGTTTGCATTTCATGAGCGTTTTCAGTATAACCCCTACTTTGAAAGGCTTAACATGCAACTGTAAGCTTTAGGCTTAAAGATAATTTTCTCTGGCTCCTAGGGTAGATAATAGCAATTTCGTAACTTACCACAAGGGTTTTTTTGTTTGTTGAAAACAAAAACAAGAAAACATTAGCACACAAAAGTTCTGTCTGAAAAACATTAAGATTCTTCTGATATAACAAACAAATGCAAATAAATGTAGTGCGTAAAGAAGATACCAAGGCAATAGCAGAGAAAATTACTGCATGTAATTACGAACTAGAAGAAACCACAGAGAAAAGCAAAGGAAGAGAGAAAGAATTACATGGATTATTTTTTCCCTGGACATGCAGTGAAAAATAAGGCCGACTTCCAACTGTACTTCAATCTTCCAACCTACATATCTAATGGTAAAACATGAGATTGACAAAATCACTTCACCATTTAATAAGATCAGAAAAATGAGATGCAGAAGATAAATTTTCCAAGACAGATCTTCAGCTTCATGTAACTTGGCTTCGATGCCAACCCAGTCATGACACTATAAAACTGAACTTGGCCCTGCACTCCTGTTCACGTAGATACAAATGCATCAGGCTTAGCTTTGTATTTCTTACCTTTTCACACATTATGGCCTAAATGTGATGCTCTTCAAACACAGACCATTTATTAAAAACTTGGCAGAAGAGAGAAACGTCCCTGGTATGCACTTCAAAGTGCCATCTCTGACAGCTGCTACACATCCAAGGTCCTAATACCACAAACAGGCACGTTTACCAACAGGAGACCCATCTCACTTGGGCCTGGGAACTCACCACAGGTTTTAGAGGTGTGAGTGCCTGTGCACCCAAAGCAGCCCCACATGCAAGCCTGTCTGCAACCATCCAAAGTAGCAGAGCTACCACCTCCCTTTCTGAAAACAAACAGGGAAAGAAAGCACAGGTCTATGTGTGGAGACAACAGTGGGGTGCTTGCAGAGCTCTATAGCAACATACAGCTGACAAGGAAACACTATGGAAGGGACACATCCCTACTGAACGAGAGACAGAGTCAACCGTACAGAGTCAAGGCAACCACCAGGAGCATCTCTGAGCTTCTGGAAGATGGGACATGAGAAGTGGAAGGCCTTTGTTCATCCCTGCCTGTCATAGGAGGCCTCAAGAAGACATGCCAGCATCCCCTCCCCACAGTGTACAGCTCTGACCTGATCCCACAGCCAGCAGAGCCCCAGGCAGAGCCTGTGACAATTATCTGTATGCGCATCTTCAGGGCTTGATCGTAGAGCTCCAGGCCATGTAGACGGGTATCACAGTGTTACCCCACACCAGTCCACAAGGAGCTTGAGATGAGCTCACTGCCACCACCCACCCCACACAGGCATCTCATTGCCACACCTCTGCCCCAGGCTCAGACATACCTTGGGAATCTGACAGGGCATGGCAGGATTAGGCTCATCTGTCTTCAAAAGACACTCACCTTCAGGCCCCTTCCCACAAGAGAAAGTAAGGGATACTCACCAAGGTCAGCCTTTTCCTTCAGGATATCTTTGAAGTTCAAGCCACTGTTCAGTGTGGATTGTCTGTATCTTGTCAAGGCCTCTTTCTGCCCATTCTTCCCCACATCCATAGGCTGCACCGGCTCAGCCCGGAAACCACACTTCCACTTGGAGAAATCGGACTGTGCCCATTTTGCCAAGTCCTCAAGCTTCACAGTAACTTTTTCTGAAACAGCAATAACTTCATCCTGAAAGCAGTGATCAGATGAGAACACAACATGTCACTCTGGGCTCCCTGATGACTGAGAAAACAGTAATATCATCCTGCACTGACTCCTGGAAAAGCCTATCTTGCTGCAGGCTGAGTAATTTTTTTGTATCACAGAATAGCTAGCGCTTAATTTATTCCTCTTGCCACCTAAGTGGAAAAATTAGTTGTTTACTTGAAGCAAATATACACGATCTAAAGACAATTTCTAGGACCAGGGCAATGATCCTAAAAGGCATTTGAAATGCAGGTTGCCAAATCACATTCTGTATAACCCAAAGCCTTGAGGGAAAGTTTGTTTTTTAGGTGCAATTAGCTGCAAATGTAAAAATTCATGGCTGGATGACTAATGGTTATAGCTAGTCCTGAAATAAATAGACTAAGTAAATCTCAGATTCTTGGAACTCTGACTCACCAGAAAATTCCTATGTTTATGGTACATTTTCCCTTGGCTTATACACAAATATTGAATTTAACTTTTGTCCTTAAAATTAAATAAAACTGTGATGTAATCCCAAAAGAAATACTACATAAATGTTATGTGCTTCCCACCAAAAGAAACTTGCACATTCTCATGTTTCTTAAAACCTTTTTCAAGATCAGAACTGTAATTTTTTTCCCCCTTCTAAAGCATACATTCTAAGAAAAGCACTTAAACTTAGTTTAGCCTCTAGAACATATACTCAAATTAAACAGTCCTAATTGCTGGATTTTAACCTTCCAGGAAACAATCAACTCCTCTCAGTCATGATGAATAAGCAGAATGTTTTACAGCTGACTCCAGTGAGCAAGGGATCAAGAAAGCCTCAAAAAATAAACAAACAAACATACATATCCAGCAAGATACACTCCAGATTTTTTGGTTAAAACAGCAGAAATAATTTATGTTGTAATGAGAGCTGGCTTTACACCACACCTTGCTCACCACACATTTCAAACGCTAAATACAATTACAGGTTCTTGAAATAAATAAACCAGAATCCAATTTTTCTCTCAAATAAACACAAATATTTGCAAAGGAGAGAGAAATTCTTTGAGTTATTAAACAAAGGGAAAAGCATGATTGATTCTCTCAGTGTGGGTTTTTTTGTCCACTGAACACATTCCTCAGGAAATAAAATACTGCTCAATGGAAAAAAAAAAAAAAGAGCTTTATTGTGACAAGTTGCACACAATACAAAACCTGAAGTAATTCTAGTAAAAAAACAGATCTGATACTCCACTCTTCCTTATACGATACAAAACTGTTTCATAAGCAGGCACCTTCATTACATTTAGTGCAATAACAAATATTTGGTCAGAAGTGAATAGCATGCTTATATGCTAAGCAAGCGTGTAATAAAATCTTTTCCTTTATCGCTGCACAGCATAAGAGCCTCCACCAAACAACAAACAATAACAGTGATGCTTTAAATCTCTGTTTATGACAAACGTCAATACTTTGTAAACAAGCACTGGATACTACGAAGTACAATTTCAATGGATGGTTTCACCCAATTTCATTACACTATCCACTTGAAATAAAAAAGCCGTAGTTGCTATGCATTTTATAGCTATTACATGGTGATTATTAAATGTCAGGATGGAAAAAAATAATACATATATATAAATATCAGCCTGCCTGCAGACAGTCTCAGCAATTTCTGGATGAAGTTCTCTTTTAGGATGTTGAATACCATCACCAGCTACTGCACAATTTCTAATATTCCTTACCAGAGAAATATATTAAGCAGCAGTTAAAAAAAAAAAAACAACAAAAACCTGACTTGGAGATCAGACATGCTTCTGGTTAAAATATTATTTTCCAAATAGCTCTCATGATCAAATGATTATGATTTCAATTACTAGTTTCTTCATATCCTTTCCAAGAACTGGTATGACTAATTTTGGCTGGCATACAAAGTAAGCTGAGCAGACAATTTATTAACCAAAAGAAAAGTACAATCACTATTACATCATCAATGAATAAACTTGTTTTTGAGAATACAACCTTCACACACACACGCACATGATGTGTACACAGGAGAAAAAAAAAGGAATTAAAACAAAAAAAAAAGCCCTACTGTACCAAGGGTGAAGCGATACTGGGGCACTCTGCCCAGCCTGCCATGGAGGGGGAACTGCAGAGGCAGGAGCAGGGGGACCTTCTGGGGAGCTGGGGAAAGCACACCTCAGCCATGAGTTTTCTGTGGCAGCAGTACATCCAGCCATGGGAACATGGGGTGTTCAGCATCCCCACACTGATGTGAGGGGCCAGGGAAAGACACCGCGAAAAGACCACTCCGTGTCCCCCTCAGCCCTCTGCAAAATGGCACCAAGGCTCCAAATACAGCCACAGTGTGAAAAGGGGTGCCCAGGATGGCACCAGGGAGCAGCCCAGCACAAATATGAAATACAGAAGGAGTCCAGGCTGTCCCTGTGCTGTGACAAGGGCTCTGGGCTGAACCCCCCACCCCCACAGCTGATGGCCCCTTGTCAGGGCCACTCAGTCACCTCCACACCATCTTTGTCCCCAAGGACAGCTGGTCACCCCTGCAGCCCACGTCCCTAAGGGCACCAGGCTGGCCCCCAAATCCCTCTCCCTAAGGGCACCAGGCTGGCCCCCAAATTCCTGTCCTCCCCTTGTACTGCCAGGGATCACCACAGCAGCACGAGGGAAACGCGGCCTAGTTCACTCTGAGGTGGGAAATGGAAAAATTACCTGAACCCTTTCAGGGCCTGCCTTGGGTGGCTCTGCCTGTCACAGAGCAGGACTGGACAGACCTGCTCCCTCCCTCACCACTCATTTTTGACCCAATTCACACAGAATTGTCCACGTCCTTCCCAACTTATCAAACACTCCTCAAATACTGCAGATCAGACTGCAGTCCTCCTCTGAGTGCCGCTACCAATGCACATCTCGCTGGTGTGGGACTGTATCTCCAGGGACATTTCCACCCAGGTGCCTCATCATACAAACACTGTTACCCAGCAAGGCATGGCAGGCGCCTCCAGTCCCCGCTTTCTGAGGAGCCTGAGCCACAGGCAGCTCCAGAGGGGCTGTCTTCCCCACATCTTGGCAGTGTGCTGACACAAGAGGTCATCTGCCCCTCTGCCATGCCACCCAAACAGAGGTCACCCAACTATCTCACCAGCTCCGGAATTTCAGCGTGCTTGCCAAGCTTTCACACATCCTTAAGCAATCTTTCCAAGTGCTCAGCCCTAAACTACTGTGGGGTTTGGCGGGTTTTTTTTGAGCAGCAGGTGACAAAAGGGTCCCTCTCCTTTTTGGTTAAGGCCTGTGTCACAACAAAAGTTGCTCTGGGAGACCTGCAGGGCTCTGCCAGCCAGAGGAGCCCCTGCACCCATTTGGTATCGATCACTATCTACTGCTGCAGCCCTTCTAGAGAAACCCCTTCAACATGATGACAAAAGAATACAGATGTTGAAAAAATAAAAACCAAGTACACGGTGACACATGACTAACAAACCTTTAGAAGATTAAAGAAATCTGCTGTATAACCTTCATGTCATTCATAATTATATCTCTCTGCAAACATGGAAAACCACCCACGTCGCAAATAGTGCATATATATCTCTACCTATACAAAAATCAACTCATCATGTATTAGCTATGCTCTGAAGTGATGTGTTTATGAGGTCTCCATTGCACGGTTAAGTCTTTAATTACCATTTTTTCCTGCTACAGCAAGAAGAGAAAAAAACAACCACTACAGATTTCAGCTCTGCTCAGGAATGAGATTTATCTCGGGTGCACACTGACCAACCAATGGTCAGTGGGCCAATGAGCCAATGGTCCCAGCCACAATGTTGTCCAAATCTCAAAATAAGCACTGACTACAGAAAGAGGCACTTTTTCCCCTGCTTCTATAAAAACAGTTATCGAGTCAGCCTATAATTTTAGCATGTCTTACAAGACTTCTAAGCAAAGTACAATTCTTTCACCTATCAAGTAGAAAATGGGAAAATGGTTGAGAAAGATGGTGACACAAACCCCTCTCATCCCTCTCTTGTTTTTTTAAAAGCATACTGGATTTGCATTTCCAGAGAAGTCATCCAGGGAGAAGGGGACAGCATCTTCTCGAGAGCCGTTATGCTTAAATATTATGTCACTGTTGTCTAAGCAACCATCACAGCCTCGTGAAAGCACAGAATGCTATATTGCCTGACTCAGCAGATGGCTGAAATACTTACATTCAGGGAAAGAGGTCAGGTAGTTAGAATAGTTTAAAGCAGTTAATTATTTTTTAGAAGAAATATTAACTCTTACAAGGCAGGGAGTCACAGAGCAGCACAGGGAGGTCGTACATCTTGACTGCACACCCGCATATGGTACGTCACAACTCCTTACTCATTGCCAGTAACTAGGAAAGATTTATATTTTAGAGACACTGAGGCAGACTTAAAGGAATTACAGCAACTGAGATATCTCAAAACTTTCACATCCTGAGACTGTTTTCACTCCAGTGCTTCCAGAGGTCATTTAAGGAATTCTGGAGGGCACAAGCGAGTCAAACACCTGCTTGGTTGTCTCCTAACATCAAATATGTGGCCTAGAGAGAAACAGGAGATGTACTGTAAAAACTCTTGCTGATAATTACAGGAGACACTGCATATCATTTATCTGATCAGTATGATTTGCATTAGAAAACATCTTCAAGCCTTTTCCGTGAAATCTTTAGCACAGTAGATAGCTGGGGATGCGTATTTTACAACCCAGTACATTGCTGATGAAAACACATTCATCTGCGGGAGCAAAAAATACAGCGTGACTCTTAGGGACTGCATTCAGCGGGGATAACAGAACTGCCTATTTCATTTGGGCATAAAGGCCTCTCTTATTCTGGGCTGGTTTTATGACCCATGTATATTGTAGTGTTTTTGCAATTTAGGTGAGAAGGACCTTCCCGTACCGTGTGTAACAAGGCAGTTCTCAACTCAGGAATCCCACTCCCTGCTCTAGACCCCTTTGAGGAGCAGGAGGTCATGTTGCAGACATGGAGAAAGGAAGGAGGGGGCTTGTTGCCAATAAGCACCTTTCCTGTAGGAATGCATTTACCTGGATGCTTGAGGGAAGTACCATCAGCTTTATTTGACAGCACATCAAAACAAAAGGTCCTGATCACAGTCTTCAGTCCAGAGCTCTTCTCTGCCATACAGAAGCTACCAGGGCTCTGGGACAACAGCAGAAACCAGGTCATCTCAATTCAGCCCTAACCCACTCACCAGAAGTCACTCAGGAACCTGAACCCAGGTCTCCAGAAGCACTTCCTACAAGCCGCACTTCCTCCAGGGACCAGATCCAGCTCTAAAGAGGCAAAGAGCATCTGTACAGGACTGATTTGCTCTCAGAGACTTCCTCTAGAGTAAAGAGGTCCTGTTTTCCTGCTGCCAGCAGCGGGCTGGGAATCTACATGGCAGTTTTTAAGACTGCAGGATCATAAACCGGCTGAAAAATTGTGGCTGTGTCATGGAAAAGGCCTGGCTCTGAGATGTGTCCTGTTCAGCCTCCCTACAAGGTACACAAAGGACTCTCCTGCCATACACTCTCCTGCTCTTCCAGCAGAACCCTTGGAAGCATGATGCAGACCTGGGGACCAGGGCACACCTCTGCCAGGTGGGAACTCTCCTCCTGTTCTGCAGGTGGGATCACGAGAGGCTCCAGAGCTTGGCACAGGCAGCAACAGCTTCATTTCCCCCTGACCATGCCTGGAGTGCCTCATTTGGTGCCATCTCCTCGTGCATCCCTTAGCCCAGGGCAGACAGGCGTCCCAAAGGATCTGTGGAGCACAGCTGACCACTGGGGTCTGGACCTGCTCCCTGGAGGTGCCTACACACAGGGACCTACACAGACCACTGCTCTCCCCCCATGAACATATGGAAAGAGCCTTGAGAAGGAAACACTGCACAGATCAGGAATTTACCCGGCACACCAGAGAATTTTAAAGAGGCCAAGGCAGAACCTTTCATCTGTTAATCCTTTCCTAATTACTTTAAAGGGCTATAATGATCTTGTTAAATTCAGGTGACAGGTATTTCCCCAGCCTAAGCACAGCTGCACAGAGCTGTCTGAAACTCACACTGATGTGTTCATCCCTTCTGCCAGGGTCCAAAACCAAGAGAAAAGACCACGTTAAAGGACACAGCTGAAGCACGTGAAGTCCTATGGTTTTTGCTTTCCCTTGTACTAGCAAGCAGCGTTTTCCACATGATTCAGTAATTCCAAAGTGAGACACACAAAATGACCTGGGGCAGAACAGCACCATGTCTCTGCAGGATGCTTTTTGGGGTACTGGTACACCCAGGCCAGAAGGAGGGTGGAGATGGGGTGCACAGAGGGGCGTCTGTGAGCAGTTAGACATGACATTTCTACTGTGAGCCTCCTCCTTTGTGACTGGGGTATTTTTTTCTCCCTCCTCCCACTCACAACCAGAGGTTCAAATTGAATTTATATCTGTCATTGCAGATAGAAGTTCTGACCAAAGAGAAAATAGGCTTCAGTCAAAATGTTTTCCCATCAGGTAGCTCACAGATCTCAAAGAGCTGTTTTAGTTTAGGCAAGTTGACAAGCAATTCATTCCTAATTTTGCCTACTACAGTTACAGTACGAAAAGCTTTCCTCATAGATTACATAATTATATTTTTCTTAACAAGGAGTACATGGCATTAGCAGGTTTAAATTATGCAAGCTTATTCTTTTGTCTTTTGTTATATTGTGTTCTATTGTGCTGGTAAAACAATATGTGCTTTAATTAGCAAATATCTGTAAATAATTTACTTGCTTTTCATACAGCAGAACAATGGAGCCAATTTTCACATACATCCACTGAGCATGTCTAGAGGGTTTCTTGCCAGAACCTTCCATTGTTCAGTATGTGTATCAATCTGCCCATCATTAGCAGCTAACGTTCAACAACCCAGTAAGACATTAAAGTTTTGGCCCCTGGGAGTAGCCTCAAGCCCCCCAAACCCGAGGCTACGCTTTGCACAGAAAGATTAAAATATCCAGAAAATGAAAACAAACTCTTTTATTATCTATAACCCTGGCACCTTTGCATAGAAACATGGACGCCTGCCAAGCATTAAGGTCATTGGATTAATGCCATAAAATGCCGATGTTCATCTGACCTTCTGACTGCATTTTAGCTACAAATAAAAAGCTCAACTTGATCCGACACTATGAATCACGCGAGCGTCTAGGCTGTGCAGGGTTAATGCTGGGTGTGAACCCACACTGCACACGCACAAACACACACATGCACACAAAGAAAAAAAGCTCTTAAATCAAGAGTGGATGACTGTTCAGAGACTTAAGGCATTGTTATTTTGAATGCGAATGAAAGGGCCAGAACAAGCATTGCAAGAATATTTCAATTATGTATTTCCCAGAACTACATCTCTGAGCAACTAATGCAAATATTGCTCCCATAGCAGTAGAACTTCTTCCCGAATAAAAGCATACGAGAGCTTGAATCAGAACATACTTTCTATATCATTCGCATATTGTTTGAATATTATTAAAAATGCAAAATCTATGTATGTGTTACTCTCCTGAGCAATACAGTAATTATGATTAAGGGACAAGCAGCACAAAAAGAGCCAATTTATCTTACTTGCGCTTAGGAATACTATTGTGTAACTAAGCAACTAAAGACAAAATATAGTCTAATTAATTCACTCCTATGCTTATTTAAAAGACACAATTAGAACATTTTTATTTTCCAGCCTGCACAGTATCTCAACATGCTTGAGGGTGTACCATGTGAGGCCTATTATTCTCCAAAGACAAGAGTTTAATGTTTAGTGCCACTGATCAGACTGGGAACAGCAACTCTGGAAAGCAGTGGGTGTATTCTACAGTCTGAATGCACAGGGAAGGGGAGGGAAAGAGGAAAGGAAATAAAATAAAAAGTTGTTGGTTTTTTTTTTTTTTAAAAGGAACCTGCCTTAAATGACCAGATATTCCAGATTGCAGGATTGCAGGCTAATGGCTAGCAACATGTGGCTTGTCTGAGTAACATCATTGCCCTCTCCTTCCTTTGCCAGCATGTGCTACTGGTGGCAAGAGAGATAAAAATATACAGAGTGGATATGCAATTACCAAACCCACGATATTTTATGACAAATGCCATTTCCCTAACACTGCTATTACAGTGTGCCTGATTTCCAAAGCTGAATTAATTTGAGCAAGTGTACATTGGAGATTGATGCTATTAGCATGATTTTTAAAGCACCCTTTAATAATCATAATCTGCATGTTTGAAACGTGTTGCCATTACCAGTGTTGACAGATATGAGCATAAGGCACACACCGTAGAGACTAAAACGGGGCTGTTCTCATTTCAAATAAGAGTGTACAGATTCCTACGTCCGTAAAAAAAAAAAATACATCAATTACTGTGCAAAGAGAGTAGCACATTTTTCTAGGGGGGTGGCAATAAAGCACTGTTGGTATACACCATGCCCAGGCCAGCCTATGCTACCTTTCTGCACTGGGGTAAGGACCCCCACATGTGGAGAGCCCCTATAAAATGAACCAGGCTTTCAATGGATGCTGTCAGCACCTATCCCAAAATGAAGAGAGAACGAACACGCTGCCTCCTTTAACTTTCTGGAAGAATCTCTTCTGCAATTATAAATGACACACATTTATGGAGTGACTTCTTTTTTTTCCTTTCCCCCAATTAGTCTGAAGATGCAAAATACTTCTAGGGAAATAATTACAGGAAACTAGCTCTCTCCTCTCCTCTGTATGAGCAACGCTTACTCATGTAAATTACTTGCATGAGTAAGGATTATTTGCAAAGTGAAAAGCATTGCATCAGATCCCCCAGTTTGGGAGAAGAGATGAAATCAACATGAGTTCGTAGTAAACTTTGCTGCTGATGAATGAACCAAAGGCAGATCCCCACTGACAGTCTGGCCTCAATGGAAGCAGCACTCACCACGATGCAGGGCAATGCAGGGAATGTCATACCACGCAAAATGAATTAGTTGCTTGTTCAGGGTTTTTTAGGAATTGTATGCATCACATCAAATACCATTCCTGGATTTAATGAGTACCAACTTTGAAATATATTTTTAAGCCTAGTCTAATTCATGCCAACACCTTTAAAAACATGAAAACACAAGGCACTAACAAGCATTTTACTCTACAACTGCTTCTGCAAAGGTCAGTCATTCCACAACCCCACACCACCTCTTGGAGCAGAGAGCAGTAAATGAGCTGGAGGAGGGTTTGGCCAAGACCCTGTGGGCTGGAGGGTGAGCCCACCTTGTGCTCCCTGAATGCCACAGGAGCAGGGTGCTTCACAAGGGGACTGGGTAGCCGCTTTCTGACGGCACACAGCTTCTCACACTTGGGTGCCAGCAAAGCTGGGGGGCTGCTTTCCACATGAAACTGTTTCAAATACAATGGGGTGCCCTTAAAGCCGCTCCCTCTGGATCTCCGCAGGTCCCCAAGCATCCTGCTCTGACCCCTGTGTGACGCACCAGCCATCAAGGACATCTTCCCATGCGCAAGGTGACACAGGGGACTGCGCTGGACCAGAGTGAATGAGAAAATCAAGGCAAAGTGGTGACTTCCTCCAGCAAAGGACTCCGTTTTGGCAGTGGCCCTGCAGGGATGAAGGAGAATCAGTTTTTCCCTGCTGGAGGGAAGAGAGAGAAGGCTGCTCTTGCTCTCTGGCCAGTGTTGCACCTGCTGCAGTGTCTGGGCTTGATGGCGAGGTGGGAAGCAGCGTGCCCAGGCCACTGTGCTTTAAAAGCAGCAACGAAGTTTTCAGTGAAGTAGCACAAAACTCTTCTAGTTCACCTAGCAGTGGCCCCACAAGTACTGTTGCTCTTACAAAAATGTCTTCACTGCTCCTGCGCAGCAAGACTCGTGGTCTGAGTGTGATGCCAGAGGTGGTCCCAGCCTCTCCATGTGTGTCTCCTTTGGGATGCAATGAGCACCAGGGCCAGGAGTAACCATACCTGCTGCATGTGAGCAGCCCCATCCCATGTTCACCATCCACTGAGACTCCCTGGGAAACAACCTCTGGCCAGCTCCTGGCACTGAAAGGGAGTTTTTCTCCACTGTGGCGATAGGGATGCTGAGCCTTAGGTGGAGGGAAGGGTACTGCAGCGGAAGCACACCTGGGCTTGAACCTTCCCTGGGTCTGGGCAGTGCACAGAAACATCCGGTTTTAGCAGCAATCGGAGTTATATTTAAATCTGGATGATGAATTCAGCTAGCTATAAAAAGACTTATATTTACACTTATTGCTGATTAGCTCAAACATTTGGCAATCAGCTAAAATACGCCATCAGAAATTTCTGAGTAACAGAAGCATTACATCCCTCCTTGCTTCTCCTCCCTCCTCACAGCCACTAGCTGAATATTGTCACAGTGTCAGTGCTGCCATGACGGAAAACAGGCAGCCAGCTGCTTCTATTAATCACGCCGCTAGCGCAGGTAGCTGCTGGAGACTGTGCCTAAATCTCCGGTGGGCTCAATTGCAAGCCTGCAATTCAGCCACTCACTCCCCTCACCACCAATTTCTGTGACAGCAAGAGTCCTGTCCCCCTTTGCCCCAGACACCACAGATTTGCAATACATGCTTAAGCACTGGCTCACTCCATTCCCACTCCCCGAACACAAGACAAGGTGTTTCACCCCATCACCAGTCCCACACTGTGAATAAGGTCCGCCCTGACAGCTATAAGGTGCATCTGACTCGAGAGCCACCTCTCCTCCCGCAGAAGGAGCCCAGTCCAGAGTTAGGAAGCCCCGTGACCCCAGAGGCGGCCCTGCTGCCCCTTTGGGAACCGATATGGATGTGATTCACCAAAGGGACCGGGATCTCGGGGTGCTTAGGGTAAACAGCCGCCCCTGCGCCCCAGTGAGAGCGGTTACCCCCACCCAGCCAGCACCCAGCCTTTTGTCTCTCTGCTGCCTGCACATCCCCAAGCACCATTCGGATTGTTCCAAACTATTAAAAATCGATCATAAAAAAATCATTCCTATGTCTATAAACAAGTTAATGGAGTAAGTGAAAACAAAGTACATTTCTTAATGGGAGTGTTATGTTGCCCTCTCTAGGCCCTGGCTCTCAGTGCCGGTTTCTGTAGGCTCCCTGCCAGAGAAGTATCACTCAGAGCTGTTGCTGTTGCTGCTGCTGCTGCTACTCTGCTAATGAATGACTAACTTAGGCCAGAGGGGAAATGACATCACCGGGGTGTAAAACACAACTGCATTAGGAAACTTTTTACCTGCTTTACATTTGTCATAATTATTCTACACAATACGGCCGGCATTTGCATAATTTCAAGGCGTGCCATTATCTTAATTGAAAATTGTTTTCATATGGTTGAATAATGCAGAATGACATCAGTTAAAGCCCGAATGAAATACACAAGTATAATCACACGGCTAATTACTAGCGGTGTTTGCACGTAAAAATAAATAAAATTGTGCGTATTATTAGGAAGGTACACGCAGCTGAAAACTCTCGTACCAGAGCAGTGTTTTACTCGCAATGGTAGGATTAATTTTCTCTGATGTTCCCACCACAGTAACATGAGCTGATCATTAAGGCGTATTAAAATGATTTGTGTCCCTTTCCCCACCCCCCTCCCTTCCAAATATCTTTCATTTTACACACACTCGAGACACGCAGAGGCACAGTTTTAAATAGTCACCACGGGCAATTTCAGAGCATCCATTGCTCACTGTCATCTCCCTGATTCTTAGGAAAAGGCTCCCTTATCTCAGCGGCACGCACAGAAAATTAAAGTGAAGAGGTGGCAGCGAGCGAAGGTGGCTCTGAAACGCGTTTCGGCTGTGTACGCGTGTGTGCGAGCACACGGCTACGTCCGCACCTACAGCCACGCGTGCCTCCGCAAACAGCCCCCCCGGCATCTCCAACACAAGTTCCCCCAAAACATCTCGTCCCCCCTCCCGCCAGATCTCCAGCCCCTCTCGGGGACCCTCTCCATCCCTGCAGCTCTGCCTGGGGACCTCACCCGTCCCCCGCCCCAGAACACGGACTGAAGCAGTGAATTTGAAAGGCAGATAGCGGGAGGGCTCGGGGCTGGGGCGGTGCGGGACTGCGCGGCCCCATCCCGGGCTGCGCGGGGCTGCGCGGCCGCCGGCGGAGGGTGCCGGCGCGCAGCGCATTTGCGCCGGGAGCGCGGCGGCTCCGAAATACGCCCAGGCATATCTGCAAGTTATTTGAATGTATTATTCCCGTACCTGTCATTTATCACTTTATTCAACACGTCCCTGCCAGCTCGAGAGCGTTTGATCTCCCTCTGCCTCCATTTCGTAATTTCCGCCCTCTTAAACATATCGAATACTTAAAAAAAGCCCCGGACAATATCGAAATCCCCCCAACGTGTTTTTTCCCCGCTTTTCCGTGTGTTTTAATTTTTGGTGGGTTTTTTTTTTTGTTGTTGTTGGGTTTTTTTTTTGGTTTGGTGGTTTTTTTTTTTTTTGTTAATGAAGCCGGAGAAGGACTGGGCGAGCCCCGTACGCACTCCGCTGCCCGCCGGGCCGGGGGCGCCCCGCACCCCGACCCCCTCCCTCCTTCCCCTCGCCCGCACAAGTTCCCGGGCAGCGCGCACCGGTGCGCCCCGACGGCGCGGCCCCTCCGCGCTGCCCCGCCACGCACCGCAGGGAGGGGGACGAGGTGGGGGGAGCCAGGAGAGGGGGGAGCCGAGCCCGGGCATGCAGGTGGGGACGGGCGCGGGGGAAGGGGGGGCCGGCGCCGCGTTTACCACCTCGCCATGGTCACTGGTCCTGCCCTGGGGGGTGTCCTCGGGGAGAAAATAAAGTTTGGCGCTGGAGAGAAGTTGCCGGCTGGTGCGCTCCTCCCAGAGCAGCTGCAGCTCCGCGATGCAGGCGGGCTCCTCCGCGCGGCACCGCACGAAGAAGAAGTCGCCGAGGGAGAGGACCCGCGCCCGGCCACCGCCGCGGCGCTGGAAGCGGAACGCCCTGTAGAAGACGTAGGGGCC
The DNA here is from genome assembly GCF_000738735.6 of Corvus cornix cornix. Classification (NCBI taxonomy): domain Eukaryota; kingdom Metazoa; phylum Chordata; class Aves; order Passeriformes; family Corvidae; genus Corvus; species Corvus cornix. The sequence goes on along the minus strand of NC_046336.1, from coordinate 29,986,991 downwards.
GTGCGAGCCGCACGGGGCGCCGACCCACTGCGGGGAACAACAACACGGCAGCGGCATCAGCGCCGGCTCCGCGCCGCGCCGCGCCGCGCCGCGCAGGGGCAGGAGGAGGAGGAGGAGGGCGGCGGGAGGGGAGCGCGGGAGGGAGGGAGGGGGCTCCGCGGCGGCGGGGGGCGCGGGGCGGGGCGGGGGCGCGGGGCGGCGCGGTACCTGCAGTGCGCTGCGCTCCATCGCGGCTCCGGCGCGATTGAACTCAACATTCTCCCAAACTTGTTGGCGTGAATGGAGCCCGGCAGGTCCTGGCAGGGCAAAGCCGGCCCCGCCGCCCGCCGCCCCCCGTCGCCGCCGCCCCCGCGCCGCCCCGCCGCCGCCGCCGCCTCCCGCCCCGCCGCGCGCGGCGACGCCCCCCCCCGCCGCCCGCCCCCCGCTCCGCCGCCCCGCCGACGCCCCGCCGCGTCCCGCCGCCGGCGCCACCCGACGCCGGCTGGGCCCCCGACGCCCGCTCCGGCCCGGCAAAAATGCCGCGGGGCGGCGGCGGGCCCCGGAGGGGCGGCGCGGAGGCGGCGGAGCGGCGGCGGGGCCCCTGCCCGCGCTCGGCGATTTTTGGGGGGCCGAAAGGGCGGGCGGGCGCGCTGCGGATCTGACAGGACCTGCCCGTATATGTCTAATATAAAGACCATTTCCTGCGGCGCGAGGGGCGCTGCTCGTCCGCGCGCGCCCGGCGGGGCCGCCCGCTCCCACCGCCCGCTCCCACCGCCCGCTCCCGCTCCCACCGCCGGCAGCCGCGGAGCCCACGCCAGGGGCTGCACCCCCCGCCGCCCCCCCGGCGGCCCGCGGAGGGCGGGCGGCGCGTCCCTAATTTATTTATCGCTGTTCCCCGGGAAAGGATGGAAAGTGGGTTATCGATTATATAAACATATCAATATTCATGGCGCTGCGCGGAGGGACGCGGCTCGGCCGGAACAGACAGCGCAGCCGGGGGAGGGGGAGCGCGGCAGCGGCGATGGGCGCGCTCCCTCCGCGCCCGCGGACATGGGCGCGCAGCGGGACGTGCCGGTGCTGCCGCTGCGGGGCCCGGGGCAATGGCTCCGCGGGCGCGGAGGGGCGCGGGGCGGCGGGCAGGTGGCTGCGCGCCCCGCGGAGGGGGGCGGCCCCTTACCTGCGCCCCGCCCGCCCCCTGCGGCGGCGCCGCACGTCGGGGAGAGCCGCCGGCTTTGCGCATCCCGCGCAGCCTCCGCGATCCTGACGCGGGAAGCTCGGGGCGCCGCCGGGAGCCTCAGCCGCGGAGAGCCCCGGCCGGCGACAGGGGCGGGCACCGCCGGCTCCGCACTTGGCTCCGCACCGGCGCAAGGGCCGCCCGCAGTGCCGGGCACGGAAAGTTCCCATCGGGGCCCCGGGAGCTGCAGTCCCGCAGGTAGATGCCGCTGCGGCCGGCGGGCTGCGCGGCCCCCCGCGCCCGCGGAGCCCACATCCGCCCAGCCCCGGACAGGGACGGGCGGGTCATTCTGGGGGAGCTCTGTCCTTCTCGCACTTTTCCCCGGGGGCTCCATCACTGCGCGCCAGCGCAGCCAACCCAGCTCCGCGGGGCGGGGAGGGGAGGGGGCACTACAAAGCGGCTCCGCGGGTACCAAGTCTTTCCCCCTCCAGGCCCCCCGCTTTCCTCAGTAGCGGCACTTCCCAATTTGTGGCTCATTCCCCTCCCAAGCCCCCTCCGCGGGTTCTGATCCCAGGGGGAGGGGGGCAAGGGCGGGCACAGGCTCGGAGCCGCCCCAGCGGGGCGCCGTGAAACGGAAACAAATAAATAATTAAATAAGCAAATAAACAAACGAGCATATAAATAAATAAATGAATGAAATCGTTAATAATGACGCCAGCGGTGACGTCAGCGCCGCGTGCATCGCGACACAGCGCGCGCCGCGGGGGGCAGCAACAAGTGCGGGCGGCGGAGCCGCGGCCGGGGCGCCCCCTGGCGGGCGGCTGCTGCCCCGGCCGTGGCGCGGGCGGCGGGGCGGGACAGAAGGACAGCGGTGCCGGACAGAGGGACAGCGGGGGACGGCCAGTGCACAAATCCCTCTGGGAACGAGAGGCCAACCCCGCTGCAAGCCGTGATGTTCGGTGACGGGCACCCCTATGTGAGGCGCAGGCGAGGACTGCCTTGGCCCAGGGCAGCGGGAACGGAGCAGGCACGGGAATTTGGGCAAGGTTCGCACCGGTGCCATGAGGGTGAGGGATTCACCTTGACATCCTCGGCGCCCGCACCTGGCTGGGATGCTTGGTGCTTCTCCGGGGGCAGGCTGCTTTTCTGCTGGTTCCTCTTGAGGAATTACCAATCCTTACAGTTTGTAAGAGGTTTCACCTTTCCCCACTTATATCCTTTTGAGATGCTCCGAGTGCCTGTCCGGTCTGCGGCCTCACGACTCGTACATGCTGTGAGCACTGGGGGCAGGCTGGGATACTTGTTGAGGACGGCAGGAAGCCAGCGGGTACCAGTGCTTGGGCTTCCACCCAGCAACAGCGCGGCTTGGATGGGCAAACCCAGCAGAACACCTCAGGACAGCTGCGAATAGCAGCACTTTTGGCCACTAAAGTATTGTCACTTTGTGCTTGGGAGCTCAGTCCCCTGGGGGGAGGATGTTTGTCAGGGACTGGGCAGGTATGGGAGGTGATGCAAGCGAGACCCGCACCTCCACACATCCCTGCAAAACAGGGAGTGCTGCTCCGTTTCACGCGCAGTGACCTCCTGGCTGGAATAACACGCATTTCTTCAGCAATTCACCTTTGTTTTCACTGACCTTGGCATGTTTAATCAGTTTTATTCTCACACAGGAAAAAACGTCCTCAAACGATTGTTACAATATATTGGGCACAAACAGGTTTTTAGTTGTTTATTCATTTTCTTTATCTCAGGTAGGGCTGCTCCTTTCCCACAACATATAATCAAGTATCAAAGAGAACTTCCCATCTCCATTTATGCCCAAATCCCTCTGCTTCTACCCCAGCAGCTGGGGCCCCCATGCCAGCCTTGAACTCCTCCCCACTTCGGGGAGCATCACTCACAGCTCTGATAGTTGCAGAGCCCCATCCTTCCCACCAGCCACAGTCTTCCTCCAAGCATCCCTCCAAACCATGGTGTTACAACCACTATGAAGAAGGTGGTGAGGCTGAATAACCAGGCAAGGGTATGCTTTGGTCCTCTCAGCAGAGGGATGATTATCCATCCGTGCAGCACGCTGGGAGGCAGCGGTTATGCAGGATGACCCAAGTCACTATTCCATGCACTGAGCTCCTGCAGGACCCCACCTAACCTTCAGTTGTAGAGGAGCTCACTGTCTGTGGGGCAGGAAAATGGGCCCAGTGTGAACAAAAGGAGGGTTCACCTTCTATCCCCCTGGCTCCAGCCCCCAGCCCTTGGTGTTGCTTCATCCGGTGCTGCTGGCCGGTAGGACCATCGGCATCCTGTTTGAGTTTCTAATGTTGGTAGCATTTGGAATGGGATAGCAACAGAGGCTGTGGCACTGCAGAAGGGTACATATTCCCAGCAGTGAGGGTATGCATACTCATCACTGCTCTGACATCAATTGTGTAAGAGCCTTCCCCTCCCCCTGGAAAACTCTTTATACTACAAAATAATAAATAAATAAAAAAAAATACAGAGCCTGTTTATGGCAGAAATTGAAATTCCTCATATTATCAAAAGTTGGATTTTGTCCTCCAGGCACTGAATAAGTTTCTTCATATGAATATTTTGTAACTTTCTCTGGCCAAAAGAAATGTGCAAAATGTTGTAATGTTTCTGTGCTTTCCTTGGACATTCCAGGCTTTTGCTTAAGCTTCTCATAAAAGACTATTTTCAGTGAAAAGGGGGGGAAAAAAAAAGCAGTCTACAGTACACTGAGTCAATAAAGTAGTGCAAAACCATAAAACACAGCAATGATAACAACAGAAGATCAGTAGATTACAAAGGAAATAAGATGGGGATCAAACAGAGTGGTAGCTGGAAATGACTGCATAGAAGCCAAAATAAGACTGGTCCTAATAAACAGCCAAAGTTGAACCAAAAAGCATTTGAAGTGTTAATTTATTAAATAACTTTATTTTCATGCCTTACAATTAAAAATAGTTGTGGTCAGGCATGTTGGGAGACAGGAAGCAGTTGGAGTCTTCAAGCCCGGCTTTGTGCTTGGAAGGGAACGCAGCCTGACCCACGCTGTGACGGGGCTGTGCCTGCACGGGGGGGCAGCCAGCAGTGCTGGGGGGCTCCAGTTCACTCACGGATTCTCTGCTCGGAGCTCTTCCCTTCCAGGCTTTTAAGACACAGACGAGTTTTATGCGGAGTGCCCAGGGTGGGAGATGGAGTCACAGCGGGGCTGTGAGGGTGATGCCAGCCCCTGCTCCTGCTCCGCACACAGGATGGGATGCAAAGCCCTGTGAAATTGCCATGAGGCCCCATTTTCACTTCAGCAGGTTTTGGGATCAGTCTCTTACTTTGGGAGCCCTTTAGATCACATGTTCGAATCACCAGCTCAAAGCATTAATAATACCAGGAGTCAGAGCATTTATCTTCCCTTCAAAAGATTCACCAGCCCCAATAAGTGACCAAACCAAGCAGAAAACCCTACGTGAGATCAGCTTTCAAACCCCATTCTTCCATTCATATGTGTATTTGGAGTTATTTTTATTTACCTTGCATTTCTTTTTGTTGCCCTGGCACTGTGTTTTTAATTCCCCCATAGCACTGCTAGCAGCTCGCCTGGAACGAGCACCCCACTGCCCCAGGGCTCCCAGATCAGGCTGCTTAAGGAAAATAATCACCACTGAGTAGCAAGATATTCACCAATAAAATAGTGACTGGTGGGACGGATCACCTGCACCTGCAGAAAATAGGAGGGTGCCCAGATGGTTGCAGAGTATTCTGAGACCCATAACAAGGGGTGCAGCCATGGGATGGGAAGAACCAGCAGCTGAGCAGCCCCCAAAATAATTGCTTTACTCTCACAGTAACTGAGCTGCAGCGGCTGCTAACTGCTGCCTGCAAAGCCGGTTTCATGTAGTGGCACAGGGTGATGGGTCAGCTAAAACAGAGCCCACGCCATTTCTGCCTGATCGGTTGCTAACCAAGATACACTTTTCAGAGGCTGTTAATTGAGTCTGATGAATTTTGCTCCGGTGGGACCTATTATGCGCAAAAACACGAGTGACATCAGAGCCATAACTCATAAAAATCAAGTCCCTGAATTACATCTGAGAGCAATATGAAAATGCAAGTGGGATTTCAAATGGTATCAAATAACTTTCTGTCATACCTTATTAATACCACAGAGCTAATAGAAACAGCTATATTATCATCCTAATGTCATTATACATATATAATACACATGCGCGCATACACACAAACACTCTGTGTAATTATAACAACATTATTTTGCTCACACGGCCTGAAAAATGTGATTAGATGGTGGCTCTGAAATGGCAATATTCAATCAGGTACGACTTGTATACTGACTCAGAGCACAGTCTTCTACTTATGTAAAATAATGTCTTGTTACGTGTGGTGGTAGCGTGGACAGCTGCGGAAGGAAGAGGGAGCTGAGGCCACGGAGATCATTTCATCTCATGTCACAAGGGCTGAACTGTCATTTCAAAGCTGAAACGCTGATACTGTCCAGTGAGCAATCCCTGGCTATCCTTTCCTGTGTGGATCGCTTCAGAAAAAATTTATCTGCTAAAAATAGCTGCCTTCTCACCAAATCCTGAATAAAATTTCACTGGAAGTGTTCCTAAATGTGACCAAACTATGTCTTTTATAATCATAAAGCTTGGAAGGGGATGTTGCCTGGTAGGACTTTAGATGGGCTTCACTTTCCGAACGACATGCAGGAAACGCACACCAGCCATTTCACATCCAACTCCTGTCAAATAATTTACCTCAACTGTTTTTAGTGAAAATATAAATATGTGTGTATATATATATATCCCTGCATGATGGGGATAGCTGGGGCTAGAAATATCACCGTAAGAATGCCAGGCCATATTTACCCAAGTCAGTGGTCAAAGCAAGTTGCTATTCTCAATGTGCCGGATTTGAATCGGTTTAAGTAAACAAGCTGACCTCTTTCCACTTAGCAGGTCTGAGCTGTCATGGCTTTTTTTTTTCTGAGAAAATTCCTTTTTTTTAAGAAATTTGGTGGGCCCCAGATAGTGGTAAGCAGTTGTCTCAGAGGGAGCAGCCAGTGCTGCTGGGGAGCAAGTCAGGGCAAGGTGGGCTTCCCAGGCAGGGGGATGCACCAGCCAAACTCAAATTTTGCCTTGTTTGCCCTGCCCTCATAGGAAAGCAGGGGACTCCACCTCCTTACTGACTTTGACTGCCTTCCTAATGCCTAAGTGCTTATGACAACTCTTGCTCACCTGTTTTGGGATTGAGTTTTTCTGTTTTCCCCAGTCTGGTTTGTGCAAGGACATTTGACCTCCCAGTTGTCGAGATCTTTCCTGCCAGCACTAGGATGAGATGCAGTGACACAGAGAAAGGATTCCTGAGGTCCCCTGACTACCTGCAGGGCTGGTGTGTCCACCACCATGACTTGCTCTTCCCTTTGCATGCAGATTTGTTCCCAGTAAGCGCTGGCAGTCTTCTGCAGTTATTCCCATGTCTTCATCCTTTACCTGAGCTACAAATGTCACAAAACTGATGAGTCAATCATCTGGTATGGTTTAGCAACATTTAACCTTTGGCTAAGCTGTCTTTGAGCCATTCCTACCTAGGCAAGGCAGCTCAGCAGATGAGCTGCTGGGGACTGTCCCACACTTTGCCCCCTTCCTGGTTTTGCCTGAAAACAGCTTTTGGCATCTGGTGCCAAGTGGCTGTGGAGGGGAAAACAAATCAGAATAGCTCCTGCTACCTCAACTCTATGGCCTGAAGGCTCCTTCTTGTCTCGCAGGACAAGTGGCCCAATAAGCAACTGCTCCTGTGTCCCAAGGTCACTGTGATTCCTCTCACTGGCATCGGGGGGATGGACATTTCTGCACCTCCTGCTGAGGCACCACCATCAATAACTACAGGTTATAAACACAAGATGTGTATGGTAAATGCTGGAGAGGATGCTGAAATCATTCCTCCTCCTCTCCATCCAGGTACACACATCAAACTAAAACACTAGAAGGGAAACTGAATTAATCTGCAAGTCCAGCTTTGCCAAACACATGGGGTTATCCAGCTGCTGTTTGCAGGGAGCAGGGATAGTTGCCATACCAGAGAGTCCTCTCCTCCTTTGCAGCTCCTCCTTTTCTTATCCAAGTGAGTGTTGGACACATTTGTGAAGTACAAGAATCTCTGAGGTCTAACCACCATGGATTCAGGCCCCTGGGGATGATAGTGTTGGTGGGGTTTTTTTAAATCCTCTTGAGAAACAGATGCTTTGGCTCATCTTCATTATACCTAGCCTGATTTATTTTAATTGCTCTGGGTATCCGGAATACTATGATTGCATAATCTCATGCACATGCCTTTAAAAGGAAGCCTTGGCTGCAAAGCCAGGAAGGCAATGTTAAATACGGAAAAAATACTATGCAAAGTCTCATTTATTTTGGAAATCACTGGAAAGAGTTCTACTGAAAAGTCACAGCAAAACATATGCCACATTTGAATAATGAGTTTGAGAGGTGCTTTACCTATCTTAGCAATAAAAAGGGATCTAAAAATTGCAGTCCTCAAAAAGAGCTCACTCCCAAGCCCTGAATTTTGGTGAAACCAGAGGACAGTGTGATCCTTGGTGACAGCCACAGGGAGGCCAGAGCTGGCTGCTGGGCACTGCGCCTGGCAGCAGTGCGTCCACCCCTACCAAAATTACCAGAAAACAGCAAACCAAGGGAAAACCCATTCTGAGCAGAGTCAGTGGCAACCACAGGCTCAGCATAGCAAGAAAGGAGGAGGCCTGATGAGTTCTGCACTTCCCAGGTTTAGGAATCCAGAGCTTCATCTCAATAAAACAAAGCAGGAATAACAGGACTGCAGAGAAATACCTGAACATCATCCACTTGTCTTATCTGATGCAGTGCATAAGATGTCAAGTATTGTCTGCTTGGGAAGAAAAGGTCTGCAGAAAACTTATTCCAGTTAGGAAAAAGTAGTATTTAAGGTACTTTACAACTGGACCTAGAATAAGTCTTTATTCTGAAGTCATTTCAACATCTTATCTGTTATTAAGTTGCTGCTTTTCTGGAGAGAGGTCCATACCGTACCAAAAACTTACTCTTTATGTGTAATTTCTTAATTTATCACATTGACCAAATTAGTATCTGCCATAAATACTGTTCCTGAAGAAGGCAATAGGGGTACTCTGTGAAAGAATGTGACAACACTAAAAAAAGAACTCCAAACCCTGCCTTTACCTGTGGCTTATTTATATGCTTCCCAGTCTTCTAGGGAAAGGAAAAGCCACAAGTTTTATAGGCTACCTACACTGTGTTAATTATTTAACAACACAAAACTGAGATTTTATTTTGCAAGAAACACAGGCAATTTGTCCTCATCAGCCTTAGCATCCACAGAGAAATGCACATGTGTGCTCTATGCCCCTGGGAACACCCTACATATCCTTCACAGCGAGAGAGGAGACCATAATCATATCTGCTGATTTTGAAGGAGAAATGTGAGCCTTTTTCACTTGGCATTATCTGGGATGTAACCAGATTTGTGCAGATTTGGCAGTACCCATTTGCCATACCAGACCCCAGAAGTGCAGTCAGTGCTACCATACCTGGCTGGCAGGTGCTCTGAGGGGCTGTGAGCAGGCAGCAGCCCCCCAATTTACAGGATACACCTTTAAACGCCCACAATTGGCTTTGGGTTTGCAGATGTTAATGAGATTCACGTTTGGGAGAAGGAGCCCACAGAGACTATCAGGAATATTAATGTTAACACAGGAGTTTATTAGTGCCTGCATGTTGAGAAGCGGGTAAGGAAACCCTCTGGGGTTTGTTGCACTATCAGCAATTATCATGCAAGATTCTGTTCCTGGTTTTCCTGCTGATAAGGCTTGGAAAAAAAGGCTTCAAGACTGGTCTTTGGGCACTGTTTGAGTTTTTAAGCCATGTGGATGTTCCCCCCATTGCCTTCTGCAAACCTCCATTTCTCAAACAAGAGCCAAGGGCTTTCCCTGTCCATCCCTCTCTGGAGATTTGCCATTTTTAGCTCAACAAACCCATGTGCCTTATGCTTGCAAAATTCCTATGTGCATCTGCCATCTCAGAGAATTAAAGTAACCCTTCAGGAGTGGGTCTGCACATCTATTCTGTTCATGTCAAGCCAAGCTACAGCCTTCTCTTCACTCCCTTCTCATGCTCCTGTCTCTGCTGGTAGGGAGGTATCCCCAGCATTGGACTCACAGTGGAAGCAACGTGGTGCTGTTGCTTATTCAGATGCCAAGAAGTCATCAGCAATTGGTTTCATGAGGAACAAACCATCAAGATGTGAGCGCAGGCTCTGGAAACCTGTCCCTGACACACCAGAAACCCTTCCTGCCCCTTCTCCTCTTTCTCTTTTAAGGGAGTAAGGGCTATAAAGCCTTGTGCCTTTTGTCTAAGTTGGGATCTGGTGCCGTGATCAGCCTTTCTCAATGGTTTACCTTCTTTTAAAGCTCTTCATATATTAAAGAAGGGGAAAAATAAAAAGGAAAGGAAGAAGTCCATGCTCTGGCTGGCTGATTGCAGTGGAACCTCTCAGCACAATCCAGGGATGCTGCCTGAGCAGACAGTGGTGCCATGGAATTCAGTGGGCTGGAGGCAGGAGCACTCGGGAAGAGGGGTATGCCTGGGAGGAGATCCACTTCTCCTGGAAGCTTCATTAAGGCTCCTCTTCCAGGAGGTACGGATAAAGATGAACTAGACTTCGCCAATTTTGTCATGAACCTGCCCACATCAGGTACCCGAGGAGCCGCAGCATGGGTGGGAAATTTCAGCCGTATTTACATTTGGAAACAAAATACAGCACAGGCACTTGCTCCGAGAGCTGCCCAGACCGGGATGAGGCCCCGTGGGCTCCAGCTGCAGGCGGGGCAGGCGTGCCCTGCTGCCACCTTGCTGCAGGCAGAGCCAAAAGCTCCAGCTCATTTTTCCCAGGTGGCACAAGCCAGGCACTGCTGGCCCCTTGCCGGGAGGTCACCAAACCTCCCCCAAGCACCCTTGGCCCAACGGTGCCTTCACCGATGGACGTGGTACCCTACTGGCATCCCCAAACACAGACGTACCAAGAAACCTTCCCAGCTACAGACAATTCCTTAAATGGGTCTTGGTTAAACTCCAGCTGCTCGGTGGGCTTTGAGAAGTGCAGCATTGCTGCTGGTAGAGCTCTTGGCTGTTACATTTAATTAAAGATTCTGCTGAAAGTTCTGCTTAAAATCACAATGCTTGCTGCTTAGAAAAGCGTAGGTGATTCCCCCAGAGGCCTGGCCAGCATTCCTGCTCCTATTGTACAACATTATTGATTAATCAAAACTAATGCTCACAGCTGTTGCCTGATGGATAATGTCTTTGGTGTTTGCCTGCATATAATTATTTACTACTTTATTGATGTTATTTATTTCTTCATTAAGTATTGTTGGCTGTTTAATTACGTGAAACACAACTGCAAGTGTTGCTGCTAAAAGCCATGGGAAAGGCTGCCCAGAGCTGAAATCTTTCAACCATAAACTCCAAAAATAAATCTAAATATAAAAATAGTGTAGCCAGCCTTTTGAGTGGAGGCCATCAAACCACAAACATGTTACATGTCATCTGGAGGCTGATGCCAGAGCACCATGTTCGGATAGATTTGCAATGCTGATTTAATTGCACATGGCAGAGGACTTCGCAGACCTGTAAATACGTTTTATTAGCTCTCCAAAACACATATGAGAGGTTATTATTTTATTCTTGGTAGCTGAATGTTTGAAATAAATCAAAGTAAAACTCTGATTTCCCAAAACTTACAGTCAGGAGTGCCTGATAAAGCTCCTTTCAACAACCATTCCTGGCTGCGATTTGAGGATTTCCCAGGGTGGCTGCTGGCCCTGTTCAGTGCCCCAGTGACAAACTGGGAGTCTCTCCAGGCTCTTCCCTCTGCTCCTCAGCTCTCTGCAAAAGACAAAGACTCAAGGGCCCCTGCACCCTCTCTGCCTCAGTATCCTGCTGCCCTCACTCTCCTCAGAAGCACCGGGCAGAGCTACTGCAGCAGGTCTGTGCCCGCCCTCACTGAATTAGGGAGCTGACATCTAATCCTTGGATCAACATGGGATGAGAAGGGATGTGCTGAGGTTTACTTAGCTTGTCACGTAAGACAAATTTTAACAGAACCACTTTTCTTTGCAACACCAAGCCATGGGGGTTTGGGGGCAAAATCAACATCTTAAATTGTATCTGGAAACCAACAAGCACTAAGGAGAAACTAGGTTTAAGATGCGTTGTGGCTCTGAGCAATCTCTAGGTACTTATCATTTTAAAAAACCAGCCAGGTACATGACTACAAATATGGTATTAGAGAACTTGGAAGGATCTTCTCAGTCTGCAAAATAACCAGAGGACCACAAGCCCTGCTGCAGCTCACAAATCATTAACACACCTATAACAGATCAGAAAGAGCCTCTGTATCTCCTTACTTGTAAAATAAAAATTCCTTCTCTCACATCCTCTCCAAACAGCCCCCATCAGGCCCTTTCCCCGGGGCAGGAGAACAAATTGCTCTGGCAGTCCTCGCCTGGGCATCAGTGCATTTGTTATTCAGGAGCTACTGGCCTGAATGTCTCTATGCAGCTCCCTGTAGATCTCCCGCTTACTTCTGAGGCAGTGCATTACCATCAGGGAGGACTTAGCCCCTGCTTCATGAAAAGTACATAAGACAACCAGGTGCCAAACCTCTAACTTCCCTCTGGCCCTGTCCTAGGGCACAGCCTCTGCTTTTCCCATGGGGGGACCAGACTAACGCCTGGCGCCGTCAGGTCACCTGCATCTGTTCCAGCTGCCTCAAGCCCAGAGCACAAGCACAAGTTGGTTGCAGGGCCTGAGTTCTGCCCATGCTCTCAATACATGCTCATCTCTTGTTTTAACTAAAACACATCAGGGAAAACCTGAGAGAAATAATAAGCAGAGAGGATGAATAAAAAAAATACCAAACAATGATGGGTCTAGGGAATTTGGTCTCCATTTCCCTCTTTGTTTCCTCCCCAACCTCCACGTTTTCATGCATTTCCTCTCTCTCAGGCCAGTTCTTCCTCCTGTCTTTTAAAATGTCACAATCTTTCCTGTATCCCTTGTGCCCACATTGTGAGGGTACCATTGGGCACCTTTCCAGCAGGGATGCATAGAGCAATAGGGAGCACAGCTAGCATTTTCAAAGGAAGTTAAGGAAATCTTTACGGAGAACTTGGTGAGAATTTGGCACTTGGCATCCTTTTGCTCCTTTGAAAGTCCCACCCTACAGGAACAATCTAAACAAATGTATGCCCCAATGCTGATAAATCCCTTTGGAGAGGTATCAAAGAAAATCTTGCTGGGTTTGGAGACCTTTGAAGAAAGGGAAATATCCTGCCAACCTGACGCTGAGATCTATCTTGTTCCACCATGTGGTCCAAATCATCAGAGTCCTCCACAGTTCCCTTTCCTCCTTGGGGTGTGGAGAGCAACACTGCCTTGCTGAAGAAAGGGATTTGCAGGCCAAGAGGACAGCATAATTTGAGAAAAATTCAAATGAAAAATTACTTAACAATGGAAGTTGTTACTGTGTCTAAAAATATCTCGGTGAGTCAGATTACTGAAAACAGCAAAGCTATGGAGCAAACCCCATAGCCTCTTCTCAGCAGTCAGCTGGCTTCATTCACTAGCTTGGCATCTCTTTCCCCTTATGTTTTTAATATCACGAGTGGGGTTTTTTTTAAGTCGACAGTAAGTTAATGTTTAATAGGTTGCCGTATACAGCTCTGGGTGTTTATGCATTCTCCGACTAGCCAAATTTGTAGAGCAAATTAAAAGTCTGTAAGACCAGGATAGGCAAATTACAGGTATTTGTTGCTCAGAAGCTATTGCCTCATTGTGTCCTGCATGCCCCCCAAAATAAACGGTTTCAATTATGTTTTCACCTTCCCCAGCAATATTAACACCTCTTGCCCTGCCAGCCAGGGCCATCGCTCCTTAGTCTGCATCTGTTACAGCTCTGTGCATATACACTTCCCGGGAATGTGCAACCTTGCATGGCACCGCAGTCCCAGGCTTTGCAGGGTAACCTATTAAACCCTCTGGCACAGGACCAGGTGCTCTGGAGAAGCATGAGAGAAGGAAAGGTGGGGACTATGGTGTTGTCAATGCCTTTTCATACTAATGAGATGGATGGGTGTGACCCTTTCTTCCACTGACAAAATATAAACAGTGAGAGTTTTCCACTCCCTGACGCTGAGTGAGCTGTTCCCCACTCCACGCCGGAGGGGTCTCACTTGGCTTCTCCAGTTTCACACATTTCACAACTTTGCTCGGTTGGTCTAAAGGTCCCAAGACCCCTGCCTCATTCAGAGCTGGCGCAGGTGGGACCTGGGCTCTGCCCCTGTGCCTGCCCTGCAGGCAGCTGCAAGGGAAGCCACCAAATCCCTCAAACCCCTGTGACACCGAGGGGAGAGCAGGGCAGCTCAGAGATGCCACCTGCCCCAATCACATGCTGTAAATCTGGATATCACCCACTCCTCATGATGCAATGGGTTCCTTTTTCACGTTGCTGAGGTCTCCCTGACGATGTAACCAGAGGTGGCTGATGTCCCCGTGCTGTTGCTGAGCCTACCAGGAAAGGGCAAGCAGATCCCCTCGTCCCACCTGTGCAGGGCAGCCAGCAGCCATGGCAAGCTGGCAGAGCTGGACCTAAGGAAACAAAATCAGATTTTTAGAAAAAGCCAATGTGTCTCATGTTGTCAATGGTAAAATTCCCACTGGTAGTGGTGGGAACAGGATTGCCTGTCTGTTCTTTCCCAGGCTCATGAAGATTTAAAATTCTGGATTTCAAATGGTGGTTTATTTCTGGCTGACCTGTTTGGCTTGAACTGTTACATGTTTTCAGCTTATTTTTATGCTGCTGTGTTAGTACACAAACCTAACCAAGAACAAGACGTTACCAACACTGTTGAGCCTCCATTGGCTGCACAGGCTGAAGTCTCCCAAAGCCATGGCAACCTCCCTGTCCAGCTCCTCTTGGACCACGAGCACATGAATTCATCAAGGGGAGGGACGGGGCGAAGACAAGAGCTCATGGGCACATCCCTCCCCAGCAATATTCCCCTGCAGATCTGACACCCCACAAACCACTGTGGGGTGACAGGGATGCATCATGAATGGTGTGGGGCACACTGGTCAAAGAAACCCCTCACATACACACCTTTGGATCAGCTCATGTCATTGGATGTCGATGGCAGACTCTGTGACATTCCTCTGTGTTAATTTTTTCCCCTTCCCTGCTATTTGAAGGAGATTTTATCTTCCCTTCCCACACCCCTCCCGTCACCCCATGCCAGTTCCACTAAAACCTGCCTTTCAGGTCAGCATGCTGGTAAGAGATTAATTTTACACTGCAAGGAACACCAAGCAGAGTATTTCAGCTTTGACATATGAGACGTCTGTTACAATACTGCAGTTTTTCTAAATTAAATATTAGGAAAAATTAAACCCAATTGTGGTCTGTGTTCCTATGGAAAATATTTCTCTTCCAAACAGTCCCTCCATGCTAAATGACTTAAGTAACTGAAAACACAATAAATATGCAGCAAGTTAAAATCTATATTATTCAGGTTTTAAGGCTTATAACTAAAAGTGGTTTAATGTTTCATGCCTAATAATAGATTACTCCTATCACATTTCTAACCTTTATTTCTACCAGCTTTGAAGTCCAGCCATATAAAGGCTGTTTGTAGAACCACACGAAAGTTAAAGCAAATATTACTCAGAGTGATTCATATGAACAAGAATTTGCAATGAAGGCAGAGGGTTTTTTGTGTCTGTATCAAAGGAAATGAAATGTTTGCAATATTTTCAGTTGATAAATGCACTAAAACATTTTAGTTGCGTAGTATGAACATTGCTGACATAAACAGACTTTGACCTGAAACAGATTGTATTAGGCTCTGTGGGGGAGGCAGCATTAAAAGAAATAAAAATAAAATAAAATAGAAAAATAGACATTCCTAGATTTCAGAATCTGCCACAGGGTCACCGCAGTCCTTAATTAGCTGAATACATTAAGAGAAGGCTGGAACACAGATTCCATAAAGAGAGCAAATGTATGTTTAATCCTCTGTTCTTTGCTTACAGATTACCCTTTCAGAACGAGTAACCTTATTTTCTTTTTAAATATCTATTTACCTTTTTGAGCTTTGCATAGCAAAGAAGGGTTTCTTTTTTTTATTTCCTTCCCACTGTTGCAAAAGAAATTAATTTGTTGCTAGTTGCTATGCATTGGCAGGATTTCTGCATAAAGAATGTAAGCCATCTATCTTTGTATTCAAGATATAGTTAATCTGGCAGTTAAAATACTTTGGAAACATTTTGATGACTTATCTGGAAAAGTAGCTTTGCATTTTCAAAGAAAACTCAGAACTGTATTGCAAGAGAAAGATAAAAGATACATGAAGTGTTTGTTCCAAGCGATACTATTCATTTAAAGATCAGAATGTAACCCCACCCAAGCAATTATTGTGGAAAAACAAGACAAAAATCCTTATACAGCTTTCTGACACGGTCTTTATTTGGGAAACAAAATAACTATATTACAGTTATAGTCTAATGGATTGCAAGCTGTTTTATTAGTGTCAGCTGAATCCTGTTTAGCATAAAAAAGAACTCTGTTTGCTATCAAGAACACATTTACATTAATATGACTTTGACAAAGTAAAATAAAATCGCATTAAGATGATGTAAGTAGATAAGACAATGAAATCTCTGTGAGATAGTTTTGGCACACCAATTAGAGTCAAGTCCCTACAGGAAAGAAACATATTTTTATACCAAGTATCCATGTGTTTTTAAGTTGTAGAGTGGCCAAAATTAATCCCATGCTTAAAATATTTCCAGCCAGGGAAAAAAGAAAGTTTATTATTATTATTTTTATTTTTCCCTAGAAAGGTAAAATTTCTGATAAACTACATTTCTATTTGCAACAATACAAACAAGTTTTGTTCTCTCCACTAGCCTGTAATCATCCTGATTATTGCAAGGGACTTTCCAATATAGAGCAGCTGAAAACAAGGTTTTAGATTACATGGTAATTTAGGAATGCATGAAAAGCCAAGCAGTCACCATAATAGCGCACTGCACAAACTTCATGGCTTTTACAGCAAAACATATGTTTTGTGATTCGTTCAAATGATTTTTCAAGTTTTTTGGTCAAAAAATATATCAAGCTCTACTATTGGTCCTATATTTAGGGAATCTTACTCTTGAGAAACGACAACGACACCACCCCCCCGCTTTGATGTCTCTCCTTTTAGTTTGGTCATTAAAGCTCGGCAGTGATGGATGGTGATAATGCTGTGGGGTTTATGAGTAATCAGGCCTTGGCAGCCACAATATTTCTTTTGTAGTGAAACTTTAATATTCCTTTGGCCGTGCATAAACTTTTTCTGCTTTTGGAATTACGCTGCATAAGCTACTCACTAAGCATTACAAAACAGATACTGCCCAAAAGCTGGTGTTTTATTTAACACCTGACAGGGCTAAGTATCCCCCCAGGACACGCAGAGCTGAGCTGTAGCAGCCCATCTGTGGTCAGGGCACGGCTATATTCACAGGAGGAGCCCTTGCCAGGGGAGAGGAATTTTTTGGCTGTGCCCCAGGCAGGGCACCCCGGACACCCCCACTCTCCTCCTCCCCTTTCACATATTTTTAGTGAACTTGCTGCAGCAAACACCAGGTGTCTCCACTTAGCTGGGCTACAGCTTAAAAAAGGGGCCTGCTACCAAAATTAAAAAAAAAAAAAAATTAGAAGAGAAGGGGAAAAAATTAGGGCTGTTCTTTCCATGGCTTCTACCGTGCTTGTTGCAATGCTGCGTGCGAGGATGAGGACGTACAGATGAGGCATATTCGTATTTTATTTTGTCACTCGAGACACCTCAGTCAGGCAAGGCAGGACTTTCCAGAGTTTGAAATAATCCAAATTCAATCACTTTAAAGCTGCTACAATATGCAAGTCCTGGCAGCCGTTTTAAATTAATGGAACATCAGATGTGCTCTGATCCTCTCAATTTCCTTAGGCAAGGGAAATTCTGCTGCGGTGGTAGCGGGAGGGGAAATATAGGGCTATCAGTAAAATAAATGTCAGCTTTTGTCTGCTGATAGAAAAATGCATGCAGCAAAAAAGAGATACAGTATTTATTGCTCTGTAATTAAAATCTATTTCTATGTGTGGTAAGGATTATCTTAGTGGTTTGGAGAAGTGAACACGGTGCAGTCTGATCCACAGGAATGGACACTAAATAAAGGCAAAACACAAAAGTGGTTTTTATTTAGCATTTTACAAATAACAGCTCAATATTTTGCGTGCATGTAGATATTCATTTATTGTGCCTGCTCATGTGTTTATCCATAAAAATATTAAAATGCCCATCTTGAAAGTCCAGTTCCAGAGGACAGACTGGATTTTTGCAAGAACTGGGGGGTGGGGGAAGAGAGAGAAAATCTAAAAAAACTCCATCGTGACATGCCAGCCCATGGTTTGGAGTTTACTTAGAAAGTGTAAACATTCATTGGGTTTGTCAAAAGGTTTGCAGACTTGAGAACCTTTTGATCAAACCTGGGCTGTGTTTTGAGGATACTTGCCCTGAAATATGATTTTCAAGATGCAATTCAGTAGCTGTTGCTTTTGAAATACAAACAAGCCCAAAAATTCAAATTAAGGCTCTGAACCTTGCATAAAAGCAGAAGCTTTTATGGTGCATGGTTTCTGCTGATCTGTAGGGCTAATCACCCTGGGCTATGTCCTGCCTACAAGGGCCCACATTTCATAAAGTCTTTTTCCTGACACAAAATACAATACAAGCTGTCAGAGTTAAATTGAGGACAAGGTATTTCTTTAATTCCGATTTTTCAGTTATTTGCTTTATATGAGGAGAGCCTGGCTTCTTCTGTGCTAACTGGGACTCACATTGCCAGACAGTATGCTTAAAAGTTATTTTTAAAAATGCTGGGGTTTGAAGGCTCTTAAATCCTTTGATGTAAATGAAAATAAAATCATACTCTGGAACCTAATGGAGACTTTTAATCTTGATCTTAAAAGCATGAATCATACTACAGCATACAGTAAAACTATTTTCTGTCCTCTGCACTCACCTTCTCTACACATACTGATATTTGATATTTATAGGAGGCAATTAGAGCTCTCAGGTAGTCCCAGTGCCTCCTGCCAAGCTCTGTATGCAGTTACTGCCTCGCAGTCTATGGCTGAGATTTCTACAGTCTTGCTGCTTTTCTCATTTCAGTATGACATTTCAAGCAAGTCTGATTAAAACAAAGCAAAGCAGAAGCAAAATGTCTCAAATTCCAGGTGTGTAATGTTGTGGCAACAAAACCTAGACCAATTACTGTCTCAGAGCAGGAAAACTAGTGGCAAGGTAGAGATGTTGCAATAAAATTACAGAAAATCTCTGATAGCCACTCTGGAAAACTCAGCCACTGTTGTCTGCCAGATCTGGGGCAGAGACCCAGTGCAGCCCCGACCCATCTCCAAAAAGCTGCTCCACTGGGTCTCAGAAGTGCAGCCTGCACACAGATGCCAGGTTACAAATACTGGATGAAGAAAGGCCAACTGAAAATATGGGGGTTTTTATCAGATTTTCATCTTGTAAAATTTCAGCTTGATGCTAAATGGAGAGCATCCCCTCCCAGACCTGCCAGCAGAGGTGTGCTTTCCCTACGCCTGCCTGGAGCAAAGGTTAGTGTCTGCCAGGATGCTCCCTTGGGATGGGCACTGATCAAGGACAGCAGGTACAGAACCCCAGGGCATCTTTCAGTGCTCCCCAAACAAAGGCAGCAGTGAACTCGACTGAGGATGCTCTCCTCAGCCCAAAGGACTCCCCGAGATCTCCTGCCAAGCCCACTGCCTGGCAGCTGCAAGAGTGCAGGCACATGGCTGATGGCAGCCAGGTACATTGGTCCTTCACCCCAGTGCTCATCCCAAGGGAGAGCTGTGGGCAGCGGGACACAGCCTGTCAGTGCCCCTGCTGGTCAGCGGACACGTGCTGTGGTGGGAAAGGGGTACTGGGGCCTTGAGGGGTGCCAGGGATATTACCAGATCAGGCTTCTGTTCTCCAAGATCCCACCATGGTTTTTGTTCCAAAAAAATCTGTGATCAGCAAGAAATGAATTCCAGTATTTGTTTACTTTCTACAATCTCCTCCTCGCGAGTCTGAAGGCAACGCAGGATGCTTCCCACAGTTACACCCACCACCAAATCATGACAGCAGAAACGATCAAGATGGAAGTTCATCCTACCTTTATGAACCAGGCATTGAATCCCCATGTCTGAATCTTTCTGTATTTGAAACTCTCCATTGCCTTCATTGGAGTTTTAAGATAAAGAATTTGAAGATTTGTCCCTAAATAAAAAGTACCAAATTAATATAACAGCACGGTGGAGTTTCCATTTACTGCACACAACAGTCAAGATATTCAGACTTATGGCTCCCACTGCAATTGTAATTCAGTTTCCTTGCTCATACATAATGCTTTTATCTACTCTGAATGAGGTTATCTTTAGTTCCTCAACAAGCCCATATAATTCAGCTGTCACAGCTTCCATAAGAACAATACCTTGGAATTTCCTGCCTTTAATTTGGACTAACTCCTGCCTATAAGCATCACATTAGCAATGTTTCCAACTTGTGTGGTGACTATGAAATCAATCATTACATACACATGCAACATATATATTTATAATGTTCGACTACCATTTGCAGAGGTAACATCTCCAAGTAATTTTAGGATCTCCTCCGGATAAATGCAACAGCCCCAGCTGGGCTGCCTCCTGGCTGTTCCAGCCCTTGCAGCTGGGCTGTTCGCTGTGAAGAAAATTCTCCTGCCCATGCAGGAGGAGACAACAGATAGGAGCCTGCCTCAAGTCCTTCCCTACCTTATCTGCCATGAGGACTTCTCCTATTGCCTGACCACAGGAAGATGGTGATCCTCAGGACAGAGATGCCTCTGGCACACAGGACAGAGCCCCAGGTGCTGTAGATCTGCACTGGGGGAGCTCACCCAGACACCCCATCGATCTGAGCTGTGCCCAGCCCGCAAGGAGAGATTGCTACGGCCACCTCTATTCTGTGAGGAAACCAGGCAGGACATTCAGCAGCTGAGCACTGAGGCTTCCCAATTAGCCATCCTGGAGTGCACTGACAGATGGCTGGTTCTATTTTTGCCTCCCTTACTCCAGGCCCATTCATTCAGTGCACTCCTTCAGACCCATGTGCCCAAAACCTCATCCCCTTTCGCCTGAGCATGTCAGCTGGTCTGACAGGAGATGTTACCTTTCTCTAAACCACCACTCTAGAGTGTTGTAATCACTAGATTTAGTTTAGCAGGCTGCAGCTTTCCTGAGAGCTCAGCGGGGCTGCTTAGGGCAGTGCAACCATTTCGCCCTCCATAGTCCATTTCAGATGGCCCCGTGGTTTTGCTCTGGTCAGCTATCAGCCTTACAACCAGCGATGGCAAAGGAGGAAGAGAAGGGTCTCCTATGAGGGCTTAAGAAGACTTTAATCACATCTTATCCCGATGACCCTGAGAGGCAGAGAGACCTCATGAGCTGGGTGCACGGGGATTTTGTCAGGGGCTCAGGGGCGGGGTTGGGGTACAGGAACCAATAGGGAGAGCCCGAGGGAGTGGCCAGGGCTGGAAGCAGGGGACACTGGGGGGGAGGGAGAGGAAGGGAGAGGAAGGGAGAGGAAGGGAGAGGAAGGGAGGGGAAGGGAGGGAGGGAGGAAGGAAGGAAGGAAGGAAGGAAGGAAGGAAGGAAGGAAGGAAGGAAGGAAGGAAGGAAGGAAGGAAGGAAGGATGGATACGGGATCAGAAAAGCAGTGGGTAAACAGATCATCGCACTAGAGCTTCACCATTTGTTTTGTGGTACAGAAGAACAACTCCAGTTTGACTGTGCTCACACTTGGGAGTTCCTGTGAGCTTCAGACCAACAGCTCTTCACAGAAGTGCAAATTTTATCTCTCCCTTGCCCCAGAACCTCCCCTCCTACAGACCAGCAAGCCAAGCTGGCAAGGAAGGGCATCAGGATTCAGCAAAAGGCAAGAAAGATTCAGCACAAGACCTGTTAAATATCTCTTTCTAGGTTGCCTCCCTCAAAAGCACAGGTCCCCAGAGTTAGATATACAGCAAGGCCAAAAACATATGCATAGGCAGAGCAACCCAAGAGTGACATGTTATTACATCCCTTCTCAACTGGCTCCACATTTTCTTCTCATTCCAAAAGTTTTCTAAAACTTTGCCTGTATTTTCAAACTAAGAATGTCCTAATCTGTGGAATAAAGAGACCAGGGATCAAAACCAAGACCAACATAAGGCTGGGTTAGGGTATCTCCAGCACAGCTCTGGGGGACCAAGCTGCAAGCTGTGCTCTGTGGGAAAGCATAGAGTGGCAGGAGCCCAGCCGAGGGACTCAAGGCTACCTGAGCAGAGCCAGCACCACACACAGCCATTTCTGCAAAGACCTCAGCCTGGAACCCACTGTTGTTATGCTGCTTAGGAGAACAGCTCTCACATATTTATCTCCTGTTCACTTGTGGTCAATGGTCTTATGGAAAAATAGCATCAATAATGAGTAAGTAGCAAAGATGTGCTTGCTCTACCTTTCCAGCCCTGGCCATTAATGAAGAGCATCAGGTGGTCCAAAATTACTTCACCTTAGTCATGTTGTTTTTTACCAGCTGGGAATCTGGCCCAGGTTTCCTCTGGTTCATGAGGGAAATAAACCATATAGTATCATGGCTGAGCTGACGACGCAGGTAGACCACAATTTCCACAAAATGTGGCTGGATAGAGGATAAGGCTGTGTTTGCATTGACCAGATGGCACAAGCGCAGTTTACCAAGTGAGGAAAAATTATCCAGCCACAGAGAGGCTGCTGCTGGCTTGGCTGGGGCTCTGGCACCAACTCTCTGCACAAACCCCAGCTTTCTAAAGAGTCTGCGAGAAGATGCGGTCCAAGGCTGAGCAGGCGGTGCCAGTGACACAGTGGATACATATGTTCCCAGGAATAGTGAGGGGCAGCCTGGCACTCTGACAGGGGCTGGAAGCTGCATGGCACATGCACATGCAGCCACAGCTATCGTTAGGGTTTTGCTGCTTTGGCATCTCTTCCTAATTTACTTAATTTCTATTTATGCCATTCTGCTTCTGTTTTGAGCCTTTATCAGATGCTGGCATGTTTTGCACAGAGCCAAACTTTGGAAGGAGGCTTTGGAAAGAAGTCATTTTAAGGGGGGGATTTTAAAATGTTAGAATTCTGGGAAGGGCAAATCCCTAGTGAGGGGTGACCATTGTAACTGCAAAAAGGCAAATGGACCAGTCCCTAGGACTAGGCCAGTGCTCTCCTGCCTGGAGATGCAGGTCCCTGAGGGTCTGTGGAAAGTACTTGGAGAGTCTGTGAGACCTAATGGGGAAAAACCAACCTTGTTGACAGTAGTTTTCCACACCTGAGTCTGAACCTCCACTGGAAATTGGAGAGAGAGGTCTGCAAAGCAAGAGAGGTCAGAACCTACAGCATAAGCATGTCCCAGCTCTGTCTCTGAGGTAGCCAGTAATTGTGTCCAACTTACAAGTATTTCTGAAATAAACCACTTAGTTACTGCAGTCATTCTGCAAAGCACAGGCAGGGGCGGGGGGTAACACTCTCTTTTCCTTGCCTCCACCTGTGACCCAGTGACGTGCTTGTCACGGCTTGGCTGCAGGTCATAGGGAGGGAGCTCCTGAGAAGCAGCTTCTAGGGAAGAGTTACAGCCGCCATGTCCGAACAGCGCTGATCGACAGTGTCGGTGGTTAAACTCCGAGAGCTCCCGTACAAGTAGCAGATGAGAAGAACACAGCTGTTGATGTTGACATGTTGCTGGCCTTATGGAATGATGATAAACAGCTGAAAATGCACGTGATGCACTGGGGAATAGGGATAGAGTGAAGAATTTCAGGCTCACTGGAACATCACAAATGAAAGGGCAATCAACTGAGGATGCTGAATTCTTCCTTTACAAATCATTTGTAGATCCTTTCACTGCCTCATACTACAGTGGCCATCAGTCCCCTGGCTTTTAGGGGACATGGCATGGCTGCAGGCTTCCAGGCTGACTCTGTTTCTCTTAGTCAATGACTGATGCAGAATGGATCCACAGATCTTCCTTCTTGGAGGAGCTTTCTTTCTTCCCCAACCCCCCAAATAATTACATGGTTAGTGAGTGCTCTGTGCCTGGCAGCCCCAGGCTTCAGACCACACTGCTCCCTACACATTTCCAAGGCCAGGTGGGCACTGACAGCTGTAGGACACCACTTCAAGTAATTTCCCAGTGGGACCAGTTACTGAAGGACTGAAAGCCCTGTCTAGAGCTACCTTAAAACTGGGGAGCTTGTTTCTGTATTTCCATGGCTCCAGTGTTGTACTCTGCCATCAGCTTTAATTGTTGCTGCTCTGAAGAAAGCCTTTGTTCAGTACAATTGCCTACTCCACAGTGACATCATCCAAGGCTGTGTAAAAAAAGCACAGCCTGGAGTAGTCAGCCATGTGATGATGTATAAATAGCACTGACAGAACAATATTATAAACTCTATTGGTACAGCTGAGATAAAGCTCGCAAGTTGCTGATTCATCTAAGATATTGGCTTGAGGGATGGCATGAGGTTCAGCTACAATAAACGTTCTCAGCTAAAAGCATATTACTTCACCATGAATCAGCTGCTCAGATCTTTCATTCTTTTCAGAAAAGCACCTGTCTCTTCCTGCTTCGGTCCTCCATTACTGAACACATGAATTATAGGGCCTGATTTTATTTCTGCTTCCTTTATGCTGAAATATGCCACAATCAGAGAGTTCTCTAAGGCTTTATATACACATAGGAAAAGTAAAGCATTCCTAAAACTCCTTGCCAAGTGCTTGGTAACAGCAAGGTTTATGTTATTGTTCACAGCTCTGTTTCTACTTTGCCTGCCACTAGAAAAACAAACAAGGGACCATTATTTCAGTAAACCTGGAAATACTGAACCATACTTCCAACATATCTGAGTAGGTAATGACTAAGTCATTTTATGGCTTTCAGTAAGATCTGTGAAAAGTCCAGTACATGTCCATGTACAGTGTGGTTTTGAAATGGACAAAATGAAACCTCACAGCTTTATGCTGGATCTCCATGGACGGGGGGGTGACAGAAATGAGCTCTACCAAATGTGACTGCTTTGCAATTTGGCACCCAAGATTGCACTTACTGGTAACTTACTGAATTTCTGTGTGCCAGCAACTCAAGCCCACCCTGTGTTCCTCCACAGCACAATCCTACACTGTGATCATCCCCACAGGAGCACTGACTACACGGACATCCTGCCCCACTGGAGCAGCTTGCTCGGTACAAGCAGAGCACTTCGTCTGCTGACTGCGTCTCGCTTGCATCAAAGCTGCTCATTCAGGGCCATTAAAACGAGCAAGGCTTACACAATTACGGAACTTTATATTAATTTTTAAAACTTGCAGATGTTTCAATCTGTACATATGGGAATAGTACCAAATGTTAAGATGACAGAAAAGAGTTATATTGGCCGGGCTTTAAAAGTAAGGAAGCAGGAAAAGAAAAATCTCACCCTACCGCTATCAAGGCACTGCATGTATCTGGTTTTGCACGCAGCTTCTGGTTAGCAGCTTTGCCATTCTGATAGTGAGTTAATCAGCTAATGTTTTTATGAGCACAAAACCAATAAAATGGTGTGGGAGAAAATGACAATAAATGACAATAAAAATTCCTTATTTGCTTTTGATGTGCTTTTATATTCACTAAATCTTTCTTGCTCTGCCCAGAGAAGACCTTTCTGCACTGAGTTTCAGACAGCAATGCTGGCATATAATCCTACTGGTGTCTGCTGCTTGTGTCAACATCCTTCTCCAGGGTGTGCATCCTGTGCCGCTGTGCAGTGGCTCAAAGAACGTGCAGCTCTTGAGTTATTTTGGCTGAGGCTGATGGAGGATGAACAGGCTGAGGTGCTTTGCAGAGAACACTGAAGTGACGCTGAATGATCTGCATAAGCAACATATGTTTTATATTATCAACATCCTCTTTGTATTCCAATTGCATGTCAGTACTGGTAGAGCCTACTGATGCAAAGACCAGCTCCAGCTTTGAAGCTTGGGACAATAACAAAATAACCTGCTATTTGTTTATGTTAGTAATAAAATCTACCATCAACTACTATTTGGTTGTGGCCTTAACAAGAAGGCTGGCCAAAGGAAAGCTTCTCAGTGAATAGGAGATGAAGGAA
Source organism: Corvus cornix cornix (assembly GCF_000738735.6). Lineage (NCBI taxonomy): Eukaryota > Metazoa > Chordata > Aves > Passeriformes > Corvidae > Corvus > Corvus cornix. The sequence continues at coordinate 29,961,491 of NC_046336.1, read as the reverse complement.
GAGGATGGGTTGACTGTGGATTTTCTAAATCTAGTCCAAGAAGTTGATGATTATGATTAAAAGTTTTCAATTATTTTAGACCCCAGCTTTCCAAAAGACTGCTTGGAGGACTAAGAGAGACTGTAGCATTCACTTCATCCCTGGATAAAGGCTTTGAGAGATGGTGCAGAGCCAAACCCTACAATTACAGTTTTCCTGAATCCATCAGAAGCAGCCAAAGGAGCAAAGGGCACATGCAGTGCCTCAGCATAGTAGGCTTTCCCCGTTGCTGTCTTCCCCAGGCATCCCTCCCTGCTTCTCCTGAGTCCCTGCCTCTACTCCTTCTGCCACACGGTCAGCTGTGTGCGTTATCCTGTGCCTTGGGGCTAGAAGAATGTGTGCTCTTGTACTGTACTATGAAGCCATCTGAGGGACTGCAGCTGCATGTGCATAATCGCCAGATAGCTCTCAACTGAGATTTGTGCCACTGCAACTATAGGCATGGTACCTGGGAAGAGATCAAAGGTACCTTTTGCACACAATCAGTTCTTATGTGTTAGGGTTACATTTCTGAGGTAGGAAAAAGCTAGTTTATAGAGCACACCTAAGCAGGCAATTCCAACTCCTGGTATCTCTTCCCCAGTATCTGCACCAATGGTAAGCATGTGAAGGTAGTGTTGCCTCACCCAGCCATGGATTTCACCACAGAGCATTCCAGTAACACCACAGACTCAGGTGTAAGACTTCCAAAACAGCAGCACAATTCATTTCTGTGCCCGGTTCAATGGAACCTTTCTGATTATTTTCACGGCATTCTGCAAGGGTTGATTCTTTTCCTGCTGCATGAAACAGAAAAGCTCCTAATGTGTTCCTAAAATGCTTTGTGGCGTTAATGTGACTTATTCTCTGTCATCAAGAGAATGATACTGGAATGAAAAAAAGTGCTTTTTTTTCCTCCAAGTTTCTTAATATTCAGTCCTCATATGGCATAAGGGAGTAAACTCTCAATTACACGAAGGCAAATACCAAGAAATCTGTCAAAGCCAATAGAGTTATTCTGGACACCTGAGTAATTTGTCCCTTGGTATGATTCAGTCTCCAAAATCCACTCTGAATATCCTTAATAACTGTTTGCTATTCACCTACATTTTTAGCTCTCTTATAATTCTAACTTTTTTCCATGTTTCACGGATAGCTGGAGTCAGTTTCTTTCAGATGATGCTGTTTCCCCAACTTGGCTTTCCTATGAATAACCTCCATCATCACTATGCTACTTTTGCTCGAATGTTTCATTTTTAACAATAAACATCTATCCCAGATGCCTTATTTTCAGCTTCATTAAACATTTTACTAGTTCATCCTGAGTCATGTCAATATTTACCTTGGATGTGGTTCCGTATCCTTTCGTTTCTAAGACCAGAATTCTCCAGGCAAGCTTATTGTTCCTGGCTTGACTTCTACAAGTCACAGCTTAAAACTTTTTTTGATGTATTAAACAAGATGCAAATTTACCCGGCCATTTGCTTTGCTGCGTGCTGCCAGCTATGCCTATTCCAAACATCTCTGAGCTGATTCACTTCAGCTTCTCTGTGTACACACAGGCCCCAAACCTGCACTCAGTTACTGTGAGGTAATTTCAAAGCCATTTAGTAACAGCAATTAGCAGAAGAGAAAGCAGCAACCAGCTATCAACCTCCTGGGCACAGAACCACAACAGACCATTTCCACTGACCTTTTGCATCATAGAAAAAGGTGTCAGGAAACAGAAGGGGTTGCCAGGCCCTGCAGGGTTGTGTTGGCCTTCACTGTGCAAACCCAGGTGATTTTCTGGGAGGTGGGACCGCGCTTCCTCATTCCAGCTCTCTCCCCTGCTCCTGAGCAGCAGAGCTGACTTGTTCTGAGCTATGCAAGGGACACCTGAGGCATCTCAGCGTGCTCATCCCTGAGCAGTCCTGAGCTGCTGCCCACAGCCATGCACACCCAGGCTGCTCCTCACTGCTATCAGCACTCCTCATGCTTGCTTCAGGGAAGTTCTTCTAAATATGCTCAAGACCACAGGGAACAAAAGTTTGAGAAATGGAATTTTCTGGATAATTTTCTGGATCTTTACACTGAGTTTACTTCAGATCCTGTTTCAAAGCAGAAGAACAAAAAGGTAGTTTGAGGTTCAATATATTTATATTTTATATCCATGTACTGCCCTGGAATAAAACACTTTGAATTTTATATTGGCTATAAAAAAAGCAAGAGTGTCAAGCTGGGAAAGTGCTTTGAAAATAACAAAGGACTTTATGTGGGATTGTTTGAGGTCATTTTATATATTGTTCCTGACTGTATTTAAAATACCTCCTTTCAGTTTGAAATGCCTTTGTCAGTCAAATGAAATCAGCAGTGCAGCCTGGCAGGGCAGCTGGGCATGCACCACAAGGGGATACACAGGGAAAAATGCAGTCAGAGTTCTGGACACCTCCAAAGTGAATATTATACTTGTGCCATCAACCCACATTTGTCAAGAGGTGTCAACATGGCCTAGAGAAGCAGTGAACTACGTTCTTGTGAGAGGGGAGGCAATTTCACATCACACCAACCTCCCTGAGCAAGGCAGTCCTAGGAGCAGGTCAAGGAGATGGCTTTAGATGATACTCCAGGTGCACAACAGTTTTCATCAGAAATCCAGGATACTGAGCTGAGTTCACAGTGCAACCATGTCAGTGATGGCCACACATCACTGTGTGGCAGATATATGGGGCTAGTTTAGCAAGCCCTTGCTTGGGTGATTTGGCAGTAGCAGCACAAGTAAATAATTGCTGTAGCCAGCCCACATGCTGTTGCCAACATCCCAGAAAGAGCATGTCCACACAGTGAAATGAAGGTTATATTTCCGTGCACCCCTGACCCCACTCCAGCTCACACACTGCTCCCCCATGCTTTGACCCAAAGGGCTGTACTGCTGACAGGACAGCTGATGGTTTATTTGGTTTGGAACAAATTTGCTCAGCTCTAAAGCAGAGGTGATAATTTTCTTCTTTCGGTCTAAGCTAAAATCAGAGAGATGAGCTTGAAACAGGGCTATTCAAATTCTCCTCTCTGCCCTATGTCCCCTGCATATTCACTCCAGTGAAAAAAAAGCAGCTTGAGGGACCACTGTCTCCCACAAACACACAGAGACAGAAGATAAAAGGGAATGGTTGAATACTAGATTAAATGCAAGTTTCATGTAAATGATCACTTACAGAGACCTAATAAATGATTCTGTGCAAGGCATTGTCAGAGGTTTTGCTCTGCCATTTTTGTTTTGCATGTGTATTTAGGAGCTTTTTCCCCTTAGAGGATAATGTTCAGGTTTTAAAATTTATATTAATCTGTCACTACATTCATCTGTCACTCTTTGAAAGGGCTTCTTTTTTTTAATAAACTGTCTTTTTTTCTTTTTCATGTGCTGCTGTATCAGAATGGAGTATTTAGGATAAGCCCTTTCAACAGCAGTGCTGCACAGGATGGGATGACATGTAAGAAGGCAGCTTTTTACAGAGTATCATCTCTTTTGACCCAAACAACGAATAAGAGTTTTAGAGGTTTTATATTTACCCTGGTTGGGGACTGTCAAAGGGTCTTCACTGCAAATCTCTCTGCTTCTAAGCAGTCTTTATTTCCAGAGCAAAGGACGAACCCACAAGGGACAGAGGTTTTTGTGATAGACCCCCCCCCAAAAGCTCTCAGGTTGGGAGTTTGTTTTGGGTTTTTGTTCATTTGGGTTTTTTCACCTCTATTGGGCCTGGGATGCTACTCTTAAAAATTATGAATTCCTCCCTTCACTGCAAAGGTCTTTGACAGGCTGTGCTGGGCACCATCAGGTGTCCTCTCCCTGCCCTCCATCCCACCTCCCAGCCAGAGGGTACCACAGGCAGCAGGTACCCACCTCCACCTCCCTGTCTGGTGTGGCTGTGAAAATCCCCCTGTGAGGTCCAGCCCATCCTTCCACCTCTGCTTGGAATATGGATGGGGAGGAATAATAAAGGAAGGTACCAGGAAAAAAAACCTGATTGCTGTCTCAATGTTTCTTGTGCTGAGTGCGCTCTACCTTGTGACCCAACTAAAATGACATCAGGTTATTGTGCCCTGATCAATCAGTGTGTTTGCTTCTTCTCCTTCACTCTTTGCCTGTATACCTTCAATTACTATTATCCTCAATTGGTTTTTTTTCTTCACATCAAAATACCTGGAAGCATTCCAGTAACTTTTTCCTGCTGCTAAATATGAGCATTTTATTTTCTAGCACACCTGAGCTTGCTTTACAAGTAGTATTTCACACAGGGCCCATGACTTAGGTGCTGATTGCAAGACAGAGCCATGCTATCCCACCTGTTCGAGTTCTGTTTTCTCTGCAGCTCTGGGAATTTCCATTTCACTTGTCTTCACTCCCACCAGCCATCCTGCATTTGGCCATATGATTGCTTTCCTCCTAGAACAGAGGGGAAAGTCATTCAGCCTGCAGGTCATACCTAGATTATCTTTAATCACTGTGCAGCTTTGCTGACTGCAATCTCATTTCTTCTTTCAGAATGAGGGAAAAACCCTCCATGAAAAGACAGGGAGTGCAAAGATACTTCTGAATTAGTCACAGAAAAAAGGTTTAAGGCTCAATTCTTATTACCAGTCTTTCCAGTGGAAACACAGGGTGACTCCAGTAAAATCAGTGGGACTGCAATGGTGTAGCTAAGATCCAGATCAAGACAGAGGTTTGGAAATAGGCTGCTCTGAGCATTTCTTTTTATTAGACATCTCATCTCCTGCTTTATGAGTTATTTTGAAGGTTTACTGTATTCAGGTAGAAGCAGGAGTTCAGATTATGAACTTTGATCGCTCATGGTTTATTCAATATTTTTAATAAAGTTTGAAAAGGTTCCCTTCCATCAAAGAATGTCCCCTTTGATTAATCAATTGAATTTGATTTTTTCTTCATGGAGAATACAAACCAGTGTACTCCTTTGCCAGTTGTTTACAGGCAGCTTCATAGCACACAATAGAACAATTATTTTCTAAGTAAAAGAGCTGTGATCAGAAATGTTAATAAACTACTCAATAGTGCAGAATCTTTTGCTTCCTTTAAAAAAACAAAGGCCACACAATAAAGACATATTAAGCCATTTTTAATATAATCTACATACTTTCCAAGTAACATAGTGAAACAGAGTTGTCTTAAATGGCCTTCTTCATATTTACAGCTGCAACAGCTGCAGTAGCAGCTCTGTCGGACTTGATTTTATTCAGTGTGCAGGATCAACATAAAATCTGGGCTGAAAATTAAAGGGAGTAAATGTCCCCCTGACAGTCAAGAGAATGATTTTGGTCCAAGAGTATTTCTGGCCACAACTCACTTTCAAAAGCAGCTTTGTCATTTATGCCTGGCCTAGTCCCAATAAGTACTATTATGATTTGTTACATTTTCTATAGAACCAGGAGACCATTTATTAGCCCCAAGGTATTGTATTGAGCTTCAATTATGTAATAGGCATTATTCCACTGAATATCCAAAGCTTTGTAAGAAAGTTTTACTTCTGGAAAGAAACGTACAAGGTTCTCAAATGATTTTGAGGAAGATCAAACTCTCCCTTTTTTTTGCTAGTTGAAAGAGGAAAGGTTCCTTCTTGATATAAATCATGAATATTTTGAATAGACTTTTTTCTAAAGAAAAAAACCTCCTTTTTCTTTGAAAGCCATTGATAGCTTGGGATTCAAGCAGAAAAGAATAAAAGAAGAAATAATAGTTTCTTGCTAGGAGAGAACGTGATAGGTATGCTGCCAAATTAGTGAGATTTTAATTTAATTATAACTGAGGAGTGCATGTGTGATTTGCCTGCTTATGAGTGAGGAATGGGGGTCTCCCACACATGGCAGAGGAGGGGCAAAGCCCATGGCCCAACTGCCTGTTGGGTGCCCTTCATGGTTCAACAACACAAACTACTGATACCTCATCCAATCCCAAGCCATCTGCATCTCCCAGACATGTCTGGGACCAGATTAACTGCCATCAAATAACTGGTTAACTGGTTACCTGACTGCCATAAAATAACTGTTACTGGGCTGCAATAAAATAACTAATAACCAGTTATCTGGCATCACCCTCCTCCTATTGTGCCTTAGAGTTTGTTTAAAAAAAACCCATCGATTTTAAAAAGCACTGACATCTAAATAAAAATTGATCAGCTCCAAGCAATTTCACCCTTCACAAGCCATTTTACATGATTGAAGGCTTCAGCTCCCAGTTCTCAGAGGCTTCTCCAGCTCTCAATCATGTGTGAATTTTCCTCTGCTCTCTGTCAACAGCCAAACACAACAGTTCCTGTAACCACCAGGTAAAAGTCTCTCCAGCTGTTGCCTCTGATTTTTCATGTTTTTAAACTAATAACAAAGACCCTCCCACACACAATGCAAATACAATACATACATGCAACAGCTGTTCTGCTTCAGAGTAGCAAAGCCAGTTACTCCAAGGTATTCTCAGGAAATGGAAAAGCAATGTTCTTAAGGCTGACAGATTTCTGAAATGATCTTTACTTAACGTATGCGCGGTTTAACTGGTATTTTAGTAAAATGACTCTTTATGCCAGCTGAAAAGAAAGTAGAAAGTAAATCAACAAGCTTTTCTTTCAGATAGACTTCAGTATCTCAGAAATTCACCAGTGGGAATGTGCTGCCAAGGTTGCCCCCCCCCGCCTGTAACAAACCCAACTAATCCAAACACCACTGCTCTGACTGGGTGAGACTACAGCTATTGCATAGGTGTGCTTGCATCTGTTTTGCCCTCTGTGAGAGCAAGGAAGAAGAAAGAAGGTGATGGATAATGCATTTTAACCATAACCATGCCATCTCCTGGTTATTTTTGCAGTACAAATGAGTTATGTAGGGATAAACTGCATTTGCATTTCATTCACCGGTTCCACTCAGAAAAGCAGTTAAGCGCCCTTATTTTTCACAGTAAGAGAAAAAAAGTTTGATTCCCAGTTTATCTTAAAAAATGTGAACTGAAGTAAAACGCATGTGCAAGTAGCACATTTATTGCATCAAGGGAAATCAGGCATCAAGCCAGAAGCTGATCTTGTTTGCCACTATGTAAACGATGAGTAAGTCTGGTAGGGTCAGCAGAGCAGCGGAGTCACATGAGTCACAGCACAGTGCTCTTTGGAAAGATGGCTAAATATACCACTACAGTCGCTTCAAGAAAAGCTCTGCGTCAACTTCTAATAAATGCTGGTGGTGACGCTGAGCTCTGGGCACTCATAAAGCCAAAAGAATGAACAGGAATTAACACGTGGCCTTAAACACATATTGAAGAGAAATGGAAGTTTTGTCTGTGCAAGAACTGAACAATCAGACCTTTGGTGGTGAAAATCATGACCTAATTTTTCCGCCACACACATTTAGCAACCTTTCAAATGGGTCTGGGAGAAAAAAAAAAAAGTAGAAAAGTAAACAGAATTTTCTTCAGGATCAAAGTGCAGAAAATACCACTAAACTCAACAAGTTTGTGCAAGTTACCACTCAGCTCTGTGAAAATATGTAATTTTTACCAGGCTTCTCCCAGTAAATGATGACTTGCTCCTCCCAGGGAAATGCAATAATGAACGTACTGTTATCAGTGAACACGGACAGCCACACTGACAGAAGCCAATCCAACACCACATCCCTGTGATTAAGCAAAACAGTAATTCCAATGAATACTCTTTATATCTCCATCTGATACACACAGTGCTGAAGCTGGAAAAATAAGAGCTCAATAAACCATGAAAGAAATGCCCTTTGATCTTTTCTTTTTTCAGTGGGGCCATAATTTAGTGCTATTACAACAGTAGTTTCAACTAACCAAAACGGCTTATCAAATGTATGTTTGCATTCTCTATCAACAAAGTCCTGAAATAGAAGAGATTTCGTAATTCCTTATGAATTGGTCTCCTACCCAGTCCTTCCACTGGAAGCCTGATTAAATGAGTATTATTTCTTCTTAAGTGGTTTTACAGGTCGTTTATCTTAGATTTATGAGTATCAACCTACTTTAGAAGGTATTAGATAGCTTTAACGTTTGACACGTATTCTCTAAATCATTTACAGCGCTCTCCATTTGCACTAGACGATCAGTAATCTTCTCAATATTAGGTTTTATTGACAATGCACCATATAGAATCCTTATTATATGGTAATGATTTAAGATAGGTGCAGGATTGGGAACTAATAAATCCAAAAGCTCATTTTTGATTGTTGACACAGAGCTGAGGAATAATGTGCATCCATCTAAATCACTCTGTTTCTCAATAACATCACACACACACATGTGTTTAACCTGCTCGGAACGCATCGCAGGGATGTGCAAACAGATCCCAATTCTTGCTTTGAGCCTGATGGATTCATGCTTAAGACTCTGTTTTTACTCAGAGCAAACCCCCAGCAGAAATGAGGCTCCCCCGTGGTGTGGAAGCACCAGCACCCACGTTTCAGTGTGTGGGAGGAGCAGGGGCTTATCCTGGCTGTCCTGGCTCCTGCCCAGCTGCCCTGGCTCATCATGGGCTGCTGCTACTGCCCCAGCCGAGCTCTGTCACACCTGAGTCACGCCATGGTAAATATGCCCAGTGAGATCAAGACGCATTTCATCTGAGTAGGGAGTTAGTAAAACTAAGATTGAGGGCTTAAAAATCATCCTCATAATGTATATTTGGGAAACGGCATTGAAAGCTGACATATATAACAAAGACATACCTTCATCTAGCCCCACATAATAATAATTTCACAGAACTGTTGGCATTGATAGTAACAGACTTCACTTGATAATTGATTCCACTACTTCAATAGAAGATCAGCCCCCTATCTATATTACTCACAGAAAATTAGAGTAGAAGATAAAAAAATTAAAGTGAGAGCCTTTGGTAGCAAATGAACATCTTTCCACTGAGTTCTACAGAATTAAAGTCTCATCTGCAACCCTGTAATCCAAAGGTATGTCTTTGAAATGCAGTCAGGAGATCTGTATCAGTCCTGCTTTTGTAGTATGTCACTGGAAATGGTTTCTGGGGCATGGGAGCTGCATGATCCAGTGATTTGTTAAGTTGAAATGTGACATTTCAAAAAAAGGTTGGAATGATCTCACAGCAAAACCAACACAAAAATCTGCATCCCTCTTTTATCCAAACAGATCCCTGGTAAGAAAACTCTGTGAAAAATTTGGATTAGTGCCAAAGCTGCCCTGTGACAATTGCACACCACAACTGTGAACAGCAGGGAAGGCTGTCTTCCTCTCACCTTGCTCATTCAGAAAACACCCCAAAATCCTAACTCAGGCTAGAGGCCTCTCAGGCTCACTCAGATGTTTACAAATGAGTCAGTAACAGAGGACGTGGTGCTACTAAACACTGAGCACCCCAAGCTCCAATCAATGTAAAACACCTTTTTAAAGCAAAGCATTGCTGTTACCGTGTCTTACTTTGGCAAGAGCAGGCTCAGATTTACTGGGAAAAAGGAGGAGAAAAATAAACCAAAACCAATATCCTCCCAAATGAGGGCTCCCCAGGGCCATACACACACTTCTGCCCTCATCACAAGGGAGCACGTGCAGCCCCCCTACCTACTAACCCATTAGCAGGCAATTTTCTAACACACTGTCAAAGAGCAGAATTATAACAAGTTCCATTTTCCTTACCAGTGGAGCTAACTGCATTCTGAAATGGGCTATCTACATATTTTTAAGCTTGTTTCATTCACTCAGTTCCTAAATCAGCAAAATTTCACAACCTTCAACATCTTCCTGCCATGAGTGAAATTTCTTTTACTACTGGGAAGGAGGGAGGAGGTCAAGAAGGCTTGGGAAAATTTGTTAGCATGATCTGTAATATGAATTTGGCAGAAAAGAAATTGAGAACATTTCTTTGGAAAACAATCAAAGGGCAAAGTTTTCCTCTCAGAGCTGCGTGGTAATTCATGACTTACATGCTCCAAAGAAACTTGCTGCTCTGATGATTAGAATAGCAAACTATTTGCTGTCTGCCTGACAGACCAAAGATGGTCATTTTTCCTCCCTTTGTCAGTATCTTTCTGTTCAGGCAGGGCCACGCGTGTGTCCCTTGACACACAGATAAAGACTGAATGATGCATCTCTGCTCGGGAGGATTAATCCAAGCTAGATATGGCACGAAAAGCAGTGACAAACAGTAACAGGGCATAAATTCTGGCTGAGTCTTGCAGAGATTGACAGATGTTTTCTCTCACCTGCATCTCAGCTGCTCCTGCTGTATGCAAAAAGTCAGCATCTTCCTGGTTATCCACTCACACCACCTCAACATACACAAGCCACCAATACAGCTGAGGATCTTGGAAGCCTCTGAGCTGAGGAAACTTGAGCCTTCAGCATCCACTGCAGCTGAGGTTCATCAACAACACAGAATGACAGTGTGGAACTTATTGCCATTGAATAGTATGGTGGGCAAGTAGCACAGCTGAGGTGAAAAAAGGACCAGACAAACTCACAGAGATGATGACTTTGATGATGTCCTTCGATTTCAATTGATGGGTGCATACTCTGGCTCCACAAGTTTCTAAAGCACCAATCCATGGAAGGGGTATGCCCTGTTCCTATGCTCTTCCTAAGCATCTCCCACAGCCAATGTCAAAGGTAGCAGCCTGGGATACTTGGATCCTGCTCTGTCCAGATACGACATTTTTCATGCAACAGTCAAGGCAATCATAAAAATAAGCAAGAAAATTGTCTTGGCTAAACTTTAAAAGATGTAAGATTCAAATGTCAAGAAAATCTTGTATGCAAGATCTTCAGAAATGGCTGGAAAGAGGTAAATGAAAACTCTGAGATATTCATGTAGACTAACCTCAGTGAAGGGAGGCAAAATCCTGATCCCACCTTTGCAGTCACCGGAGGAACAGGCTCACCTAAAAAGGTGCTGCAAGCAACCTCCAGAGGCTCCCACCATGAATGACCATCCACATCGGCATCCTAAAGTGATACAGCTCCACCAGCCTTTCTCCAGGAACACAGAAGTACCATGCTCATTTAGGAGAGTAAGTTTTTTGGACCATTCTTCCTCACAGCCCCCTGATGTCAAGGCCACAGGTCTCCCCTCTTGTTCCCCCTTACCCCACCCGGCTGGGGTGCTTGTAGCAACTCACCTTTTCTTTTTCTGTTGAGTCAGCTGCAGAAACATTCAAAAACACATTCAAAATACACACAACTCCCAGCAGGCCTAGGCAACTCTGTGAGTGAAGAATTCTGCATGAACAAACCTCCCGTTTAGTGCACTCTCTGTTGAGTTAACGACAGCACAGGCTTTAAAGTAGCACTACTGAGTTTAAAGCAGTCCATTGTGTAAAATGTCAGGTTGTTTCTACCTGGCAAATATTTTACATTCCGTTCTTTTTGCAGCATTACGAATTCCATGTCCTGTTTAAGGCTCTGCATCTGAATGGGACTCTCAATTACATGAGTCACCACAACTATCTTTTGATTTTTTTTTTTTTTTTGTTTTTTTGGTACATGTGATCTGAATCCACAACTGCTGGAGCCCGAAGCTTGCTCTGCACACTCAAAGTGCCACACAAAATGGGCTGAAATGCTCATTCCAAACATTTAGTTTGGAGCTGCTCGTGGCAAGCAGCACAGTGTTTTGTCACTGCTGTCACTTCCTTGCGAAGGGTGGTGGAGAAGCAGAGGAGATTTCACCTTGAACACAGCCCTCCCTAGACTGCCAGCTGACAGAACTTTGTGGTTCTCTTGTACACCCTTCTGGGTCAGCCCATGGCCAAATCTGTGCTCCAGAGGCTTTTCAGGTAAGTACAACATGCCCATCTGGATGGACGTGTTTCACTGGTCAGTTGGATCATGTGCTGAAGAGCCTGATTTAAACAGGCCAGTGCTGACTTTGCCCACGTTTTGTGGTCAGGTTGGCAGTGTAGGTTATTGAAGAAAATGTCTTATTCTCACTTGCGAAAAGCAGAATTTGAAGCCTACGCACAGTGGCTTTTCTGGGAAAACAATTTTTCTAGGAATGCCAGTTACAATTTTAGGAAGGAAACAGTGTGGCAATTTTCAAATTCAAATCAAAATTCGGTGCAAAAGAAGAGAAGCAAGGCTTGAGAAGAAAAGGTCATGACAAAACACTACAAAACAGGTAAAAAACTGTCTTCTCTTTTTGTCTCCTATCCCATCACTTTCAAGCCAGCTTCTTACTAGAAAAGCTGCTTTCCATCTAAACTTCCATCATGCTGTCAGTATAATGCAGAAAAGCACTGCCTGAAAATAGAGCTTTCCTTTTACCAGAGGATAATTACTAGTTGTTCACTGTCTCATTAGAAAATTCTAGTAAAGACCAGGATTTTGCCATGAAGATGCTAAAAAGCACCAATATTATACCTTAAATAGGAGAAACTATACTGTTTCATCTGTCCTCTGGCCCTGGAAAACCACCAGTTCTGTGGCAGACAAGGTAGAACACAATACCTCTTCCTGTCATTTCTACAAGATCTATCTGCTTTAAACTGAGAGCTCTATAGGGTGGGAACCTGTTAGGAACTATGCTAGGTATGTGCATTGTAAAGAACTTTGTTAGATCCACAGTGTGGCAGAAAAAAAAAAAATCAAAGATAGTAATACCAAAGCCTCAACTCTAGGTCCCAGGAATGACAGCATAATTATTTTTAGAGATGACTATAGCAGTAACTCAACATGACATGAGAGACTGGAGAAACAGCAAGCCTGATTTAAACCAATGAGAAAGCCAGGAATGCAGAATGGAGACTGTTCCTAATGCACCATATTGCATCTGAACATTTTGTTCCTACCCATCTATCCAAAGCATGACGTTTTGCATTTCATATTAACATTCTGAAGACATTAAAGGATTCTTCAATTCGATGTTCATATGCTGTGTCAGAACTCACACTCTGACTGCTTAGAGAGAGATGCTATGTCTACCTTTTATTCATCTTCCCTCCCTCAGGCTCCTAACCATCCTCCTTCCCACTCCCAAAAAAATCCCAGGCTCTATTCTTTATTGGTAGCATGATTTAGTTCAGTTGGTTACAAACACAGTTTGTGGGATTTGGACTTCACTCTGGATTTCTGCACTACCTCAGCTGTTATGCATATGTACTAAGACTGACTGCTAACAAATCATCACAGTAATACTTGAGGTTCATATACTATTTCTCATCTTCAAAGCACTTTAAAATTTCCCAGAGGTTCTACAAAATCTGGGAGAGGGAGAAAGAGCTCTGGGCAAAAGTCTTTGTTTAGCATTGGTCTTAATATAAACCACAGTTAGTCCTTTTCTGCTTAGCACTACAGCAGGAATGTTGCAGCCCTCAGATTTAGGTCTGAAGTGCTAAACAATGCTAAATTGCCAATAACACATTTTCACTAAAAAGTATTTAAAATACTCTTTGTCATATGGACAGCTCTCTTCAAAAGTTCTGTTCTCACCTTTGAGTTCAAAACTAGGGAAATGGTGACATTAGCATAATGTCTTGGGAGATGGATTTATGTATCAAAATAAAGGACATTTTGATTTCAGAAAGTTTTGTTAACAAAAAAGTCATATTTCATAGGAATAAAACAACAAAGAACATAATCAGGAATCAAAATATTTTTTTAAAGGTAAAACTAATAATGCTTCACAAATTCCTTCAATGTTCAAAGCACAACAGTCAGCTTTTAATAGCTGAAAGGAAGCTCTCACTAATTTGCTGGCCAGCACTGGAAAGAGCAATCAAGAGACCTTGGAAGGGAATCATTACAGGCCTTACTTCTCCTTATCACATACCAGGGGAAGAATTTTTCTCAGTGCACGAGACCAAGTAAAATGCTCTGTCCCCTTCAACCAGTGAACCATTGCTTTGCAGGAGCTCCATGCCCACACTGGACACGCACTCTGCAGAGCACACCCAGGCTCCTGCTGCCCAGGCACAGCTACTGGGTGCTGGCTTTGGCTGTGGGACCGCTTGAGCGCACGGGAATGACCCTTCCAGCTGCACGCTTGGCGCTGCGCCCACCAGGAGCAGCCCCTGAAAGTCAGGCATCAAATCAAACCTTTTAGGAGAACTGCTATAAGCTATTTTCTTCTTTTGACTGGCTGAGTCAGGCTTGCAAATTTTTTTCATTTACCACCATCAAAAAATGAGGATGAAATGAAACAAAATCTAACTTTTTACTTAGTGGTAAAGAAATATGAAAATGCAATGAATAAAACACTCTATTTCTCATATACTCCACTAAACATGTAATCTAATCCAGCCTTTACGCTTCAAAGCATGACTTGTATTTCACATGCTTTCTAGGGCACAGAGTCCTGTGACACAGTTAATACAGGCTGCAAGTTTGAAACATAGATGCTAAACCGGTTCTTCTGAGGTCATTTATTTGGTTGGATTCCTTTTGAGCATGAAACATTTCTATAATGTCTGACAAAATATGGAAACATTCTCAGATGAAAGGATACATGCATTCCAGAAAAAATTCCACTGAAATCTAAAGGAACTCTTCTTGGGAATATTGGAGTGCAAACTCTTCAGTTATGCAATTTTAATATGGTGGAAAGAAAGAAGTGTAAGCTATTAAATTTTTTTTAAAGCTTAGGAAGCAAATTAAAAAAAAATAACATACATATTATTAATGAACAGCTACAGTGAAAAGTCCATAATTACATGTTAATTAAATTCTCTCCTTATTATATCTGCAGTGCCTCAAAATGATGTTTTCTCTCTATGTATTCTCCTTGTAGCAACCTTTCCTGAAAAAAAATATAGGTGTAAAGCAGAAACTGTTAAATATTTCACAACTGGGAGAATGAAACTGCAGCTTTTTTTTTTTTAAGCTAGAATTTCTATTCAGAAATAAACTGAATGTCACCATGTTTTAATTATGTGTCCTTCTGTTTATAATCTTCAACTTAAGTCTAAACTAAACAACAACGCTGGCAGAACACCGTAAATTTGAGGGACTGGGATGAAGTACTTCTAGGTAAATGTTAACAGAACCATTTTCCTCTATACAGAAATAATTTTGTTCAGGCAGCGAGCCAGACTCTGTGTGTGCCATCCCCTACTGCCCAACTCCTGCAAAATCCAGCATCACCTTTCTTATCTGGCTATTTAGGAGTTTTCAATTTTTCTGTTCTCCAAGTCTAAGCTTCTTCCTGCATTTGCAGCTTTTCATTTGTCTGCCTGTAAAGAAAATCAGAAGAAAGAAGTGGTTATGATGGAGCTATCTTAGGCTGCACATTGTCTTTGTGGTTTTGACACAGTGTAGTGCAGCAAGGCAGACATTATCCTGCACACCTTCCTGTTTTGCAGACGGAACGGTGTTCCAGCCTGTCCTTATGTGATAACACGTTATCATATTGCCGTGCAAAATTCCAATGGATGGCATGGCTGCCATGAGCAGGAAGTGATCTGGGACAGCCATTCCTCATGTAACCTTGTCTTGGGAGATAGGCTAATTTGCCTGTATTCTCAGACAGCCTTTACCAATAGACACCAAATCAGAAAAATTGCTTTGGGATCTGGTTGTTGCCACTGTTATCCTTTGCTGCAGATGTTTGTTCTCTAATGTAATGTGTTTTATTGAAACAGTGCTGGAATTAGAAAGCATTACTGAAAATGAACAATAAAAAACCGTATTTCTGTGATGCTGCTTGTCTGTCTTAATTACAAACACAATTATGACTTTGTATCTCATTCTGGAACTCCAAACTGCTGTAGACATTGAGTGTTTAATTTGCAATGTAACATTTGTGGGGAAGGTACAGGGGTTGTGACATATTCTAATGCAATCTTTGGCAGTGATAATGCATAGCAATCTCTGATTCCATGGCATTTGGAAATGTGGGATCACTGGAAAAAGGGCCACAAACACTGGTGTTTTATGGGTAATTTATGCATATTTATTAGTACCAGCATTGATTACTGCAAAAATACAAGAGAAATGGAAGTAGTACAATGACAGCATTACTAAGAGTCATAAAGTTTTGTTCAAACAACTTGGACAGGCTCACAGGTCTTTTACAGACTCTACATAAGCTGTTCCAAAACTCAGAGTTGCATTCTTAATGGAATTTTGATAAAGCAAATGGATTTGTCCCAGAAGTGTTTGCAGTAACTCGATGTTTTAGGAACTTTGTGGCTTGCCAGTC
Organism: Corvus cornix cornix; assembly: GCF_000738735.6. Lineage (NCBI taxonomy): Eukaryota > Metazoa > Chordata > Aves > Passeriformes > Corvidae > Corvus > Corvus cornix. Next base: position 29,945,331 of record NC_046336.1, on the reverse strand, counting down.
CTAGAAATCCCTGCTAGTGCCATTCTGCAATCTATCAGTGGGCAACCACAGCTAAAATGTTTTCAAAGTTCTCAGTAGCTCAGATTAGAACCAAAAGGCTGGAATTTCTCTCTCAACTTTGTATCTTTGGAGACAGCCTTCATCTTATTCAATCCAAGTGTCAACAAATATGTCTTCATCCCTTTACATGATGTGTGTTCTTGGTAGCTGGAACACTGATCCTCTGGGCTAATCCTCTCCCAGCCACTCCAGATGCCTTTTCTTCTCCAGTTTTCACATGCCTCTGTCTCTGGTCCTACCTCCAGTGAAAATCATCTGCCACCACACTTCACTATGGCTGCTGCTAAGACCACTGAGTGTCAGCACTGTGACATCAGACGAAAAGTTATTTTCAAGACTCAGTTAGAGCAACAGCTGCCTTGTTAATGCATATGTTAAGACATAATGCAGATTGTGAAATCATATTTCACACATAACAAAAAACGGTATGACTTTGATCATGAATCAGGTAAAAATCTAATTATAAGATTACTTCAGAGGTCAAGAAACTGAGAAAATGGGTGAAAATGATACACTGGTGAAAGAATTAAAACCTGAGGGGAAATTATTTCCTTTTTATACAACCAGAGTTGCAAAAGAAGAAAAAAATAAAAGCATTTTTCTCATCTGTGCAGTTTTGTAAAGAAAAAGCCTCTTAGCACTGATATTAATGGCATCAAGGTCAAGTGAAAACTAGGAATTGACTCTTTTCTATTGGTAGAGACAAGAGTAAAGTAACATAGGCCAGAGATTCCCTCCGATTTCTACAGACATTTTGAAATGGAATATGAACTCCAGTAGGTAGATCTAATGATGGCATCATTATCCTAATTCATATTCCCCACAGATGCATAGTCCAGGTAAAGCAACTTATCAATACCACACTATTTTCAGATAATATTAGGTATCTATTAAGCTGCTGCTTCATCAATAGTGTCTAATGTGCTGTATCTGAAGTTCAAAGTGCCTAATGCCACCTGCATGTTGCCAAATCCCAGCAGTTCTTTGGTGCAACTCCCTTCTAGCAGGTTTGCTTTCGACCATTTCCTATTAATTCCAGAGACAGTAGCTTCCTTCCCTTCCATGAACCTCACAGAAAGAAATCATGGACCTCTCAGAGTCTGTAGATCACATACTGACAGCTGATCTGTTCCATTGAGGCAGCTCTTGTGTAGTCACACACCTACCAGACAAAGCCTAAAATTGGCATAAATGAGTCATTTCTTACACAAATTGAAGGACGTGTGACATAGATGCATCTAACAATTTATATTAAGCACACATTGCATATACTCCAGCACAGAAGCTGGTCCTGAATCCCTGAGAAGGAATTTTACCACTGACATCCCTGAGAGCAGGATTTGGCCCCTGTTTTTGACACATCGTAAGGCTGAAGATATATGTTGTCATATTACTGAGTATTTTTTATCTTATCATATGTAAGCTGACTAAACTAGGAGTTATTTATAGAAGCTAATTCACATTTTTACAGCATATGGATGTGCTTTTTGCCAGCTTTAGCACAAATACAGTTTATATTCATTAAGACTGAGCTAGCTAATTAACCATAGACAGAATTAGTGAATAGCTTTCTAGTAATAGTACCTCAAGGTTGCCAGTAATTTCATTTGGGATTTCACATACTGCAGACTTCTCATCTTCAGCCACAGCATCTGCCTCGGAAGACGCTGCCTCTGGACAGGGCTCTTGCAGGTAACCCCCCTGGTCAGACCCCTAGCAGCAACCAGCCACAGGTTGTAGTGTTAGCCACAGGTGTAGAGTTAGAACATCCTCCTGCCCTCTACGAGACCCAAGAGCACCAGCACAAGGACAGGTAACAGTCCTGCTGAAACAGGACTGTTTTTTCCCAAAAACAGAGCTGCTTTTGGGAAGTGCTGCCTTGACAGAGACCATCATGGCTGTCTCACAGTGCCCAGGCCAGGCAGACACATCCTCACACAGGGCGAGAGCCCAGAGGGGCTCACTCAAATAAATTTCCTCCGCTGATTAATGCATTAAAAGTAATTTCATTCAATCTTAGAAGAGAATGCATGCTATGTTCTAGAGAATAAATTTCACCAGTGACTGGGATCCAATGGAAATTCATAGAAAAATAGCTTAAAAAAAACCCCAACATTAATTAAAAGGAACAAAACTATACCTGAAATTCTCTTGCTGAAGCTGAGGGGGAAACTGCAGGTTGGTCAAGTTCAATCTCATCCTGGTAGTATTAAACAGAAAAAAAGAAAAAAGAAGAAAGTAATTCATGTTTAATTATTTCTCAGAGGTTTCTTGCAGATTTTTTTAAATGGAAATGAAATGGCTGGCAAACAACAAAAAACAGTACCTTTTCTATTACTATCCAGGTGCTCAGAGCTGGAAAGCATTCTGAAAATGATTATAGATCAGCTTTAATTTCTAGTTGCCTCTCAAGGGGCCCTCTTTATAATACTTGGAAAGAACAGATGATTTTCATAATTTCATAACACTACAGCTTCTTACTCATGTGGATAATTACGTTTAGAAAACACAGTGCTCAGGTAACATTCTGCCTTCCCAGTGTAAATTTGTCACTTCTGAACAGGGACCTTGCTGCAGTTCAGAATTGCAGGGCTGTACCAAAGGAGTCAGTTGGAGTGAAGTTGCAGTGACACTAAATCAAATAAGGTTCTAAGAAAAATATTTTAATGTGTATCTAGCATTTAAGAGTCGCTAATGGTCCAAGTTTTGCTGCTTCTTCTTGTTCCTTTGCTGTGATCATGGGAACCTCACTGCTGTTCTGCCGGTGTGTGACCTGCAGCTCCAGGAATGCTCTGACAAGGGCAGGGCTTTTCCCCCTCGGAGCAGCTGGATGAAGCAGCGAGTCCATGCTCAGGTTCTCAGGAGTGATGCAGAAGGCAGCTCTGTGTCCTCTAAAGGGACAAGGTTTTGTGTCCTACTTTAAAAAAATGGATGACAGAGAACATATGTGCCAAATAGGGCGAAAAAAGGCATTTGTGAACAAGCAAGGAGCAGGCTACAGCACTGAAATGGTGTGTCTGGGGCCTCTACAGGGGAAGTGCCCATCGAGAATATGAGGCAGATGTTCCAGTTCTGAGTCAGCGATTACAAACAGGATTTTGCTTGGATGGTGTAAGTAAACTACATTAATTCACATCAGGGTAATTGCAGCTCCCATAAATTAATTTCCTCATACTTTTGAAATTGTAGCTAAGTTGATATTTGGGTCACTTCGTTATTTCCTACAGTAAAACATGCTGAAAATAGTAAAGATTCTATACATCTGCAGAAGTGATAGCAACAGCTGAAAATAAAAAGTTAGACCTAGCCACCTCATTACAATAAAAATCTCTTTTGTAGTCCTAAAAGCTTTTCAGAACTTCTGTTTGAACTCTGTCACTACCTCCAAGGCTCCCTGCCATGTGTGAGCTCAGTAAAGCAGGTAGACAGTATTAGCCCATGTTTATAAGATCCTAAAAGGCTGACAGAAAGATTTGCAGATTATAACTGAGGAGAAGAATAGATTTATAAAAGCATTTTCCTCTATCACTTGTAACTCAAATTTTTAGCACTTTGTCAGTACCTGCATACTCACAAAAGAAAGAGTCAGAAAGTTCTGGCTTTGTATCAAAATGAAAAAACTGGCCTAAATTGTATTTCTTTCAAAAATAAAGACACTTTGTTTTCAAATTCTAATTTTTAAAAAAACTAGGGCATTTTAAATTTAGCAACTATTTCCATTTTCTCTGATTTCTTACCTTATATTTTCTTATTAAAAGTATTAGCTGAAGCTAATGAGAATTCAAAATTACTTTCTGCTTCCTTAAAATAATATTTTTTGCTTAGTTAGTTACCTATTCACTCAAAATATATTTTTATTTAGATTAAATCATTATTCCATTTATTGTCTCCAGTCCAAATTTTAAAAAAGCAAAATAATGCTAAAAAGATAGACCATGTTTTTAGAATCAATTCCAAGCTGATCAAATACATTTTTGTGTCATGGATAAGATTGTCAGAGGTTCTGTTTTTCTGAGTAATATTTTTACTTCACTGCGTCTTTTTACAGAAAGCCATTCTTTACTCATCTGTTCCATGTCTAATAATAACCCTTGGATCATTAAGAAATAACTAAATTACAGCAGAACTAGTCTCTTTAATGAGCCATAGTAGTCCCAACATTCAGCCAAAAGTTTTTTTTAAAGACTGTGAAACTTCAATGTAGAATATGAAGCATTTTGTTTAGTAATAACAAGTTTATGAGCAGGACTACAGTTTACAGCCAAAATATAGTGACCTAAAAATGCCATTCTGCATTGCTCCTTCCTATACACTGTGTCCTTAACAAGTCCAGGGGAAAATGAGAACGAATGAATTGTGGTGAGAGCCCGAAGCCAACAAACGTATTTAAATGAATCCTTCTGATGCAATACTTTCCTTTAAAAAATACAATTAAGTCTTTGTGTTTCCTTTGAACAAAACCTCATGTTTAATAGCACCAATGGCTCTGTAGTAAAATCTATTTAAAAACAGAGAAGGAGACAGAGTAAGTTTTATACAGTTACAGTGGCTTTAGAAAAATGTTGCTAGTTTCTGAAGTCTGAGTAAATTTATGGTGAATTACTCCCACTGACCTACATTAAAAACTTCATCCTCCTTTTTTTAATTCCTGAAGATTTGTCATTGTGTGAGCATTATTCACTATGACAAAGATGTATTACTCAAAGTGTCCTCTTGAATCAATATAACTATTGAAATGTGAGAAAGAGTTTGGCAAGATGATAATGCCTTAAAATTAATTGGCAATATTTTCCTGCACATTGCGGTCCAGCGGGTCCACGGGAATTCAAACATAACAAAATTGTGAGGCAGTTGCACAAATGTAGCTGGCATATCAGTGTCAGCTGCTCTGAAAGAGACTGGAGGGACAATTAGGTGCACTGTTCTTACCAGTTCCAAGGTGAGGGGGGCTGCCAGGAGGGCACCTGGCTGGGAGAAGTCAGCACAGGTTGACGTGGGACTGATGGGTCAGCACCACTTTCCCAGCCCAGTGGCACCCGCCCAGCTGAGAACTGCAGCTGGTGCAGACACTGCTCTCAGAGGACAGCCCTGGGCCTGTCTGGAATCCCACTCTGGAATTTTTTCTGGTACAAGTGTGCATAAAGACAGGTTTGTATAAAAAGCGCTGTATTGTTCTGTACATAAACTCACACTCTTTTCTTGTTGTTGAGAGGTAGAAAATTGCCTTTTTACAAACATAGGCAGAGAAAAGACAGTAAAATAGTACACAGGGAAATTTCTAAAACAGAATAATGGCAGGAAAGAAGATTGGTAAAGCGTTCTAATAGATGAGTTCCACAGATGTGGTAGTTGTTATAAAATTTGCTTTGCATAACTTACCAATATACCATTACATTTTCCCCCAGATGTTATCTGTTACTTAAATTAATTTTGCTTAAGTTACTATTATTGCAGATTTTATCCACGCTGTATTTTATTATTTAAGCTTCTGTGGCATAAAACAAGCCCTGGCTGATAGCATTACATTTAATAATATATATAAGAGGTTTTAGTATTATAGAAATGGCTGCTGGGTATATCTTAATAGTCATAGCACAGAACGTCTGCTTTCAAAATATTATGTAGATTAAAACCAGCTATTTACTTACACTCTAATTCAAGGCATTGGAAAGGTTTGCAGTATTTATGTATGTGGTATGAAGGGAAACAATCTACTCCAGGAATAAATATCAGAGTTTGGAAATTAGCAAAGCTAAGGTCAAGGTCAGTTTGGATTTACTAACGTACTTGCTGAAAATGAGAATTCAAAGTTTATGTTTACTTATTTCATAAATGAGATAAAAGACTGAGGGGGTGATACATTTGCCTCTTTGGTAGAAGGCTTTTGTATCACAGAAACATTTTAAAACCACCTTTTCAGCTTGATATTATCTGAAATTCTGTACTCCTTTCCACACAGTCTTAACATAAATTCTCTGTAGCTAATCTTACCAAACACAGGAAAATAATTATTTATAAGGATTGGATAAAAGATCCCACATTCAACATGGACCGTTTCTAAAGCCTTGTAACATCTTTCAAAGCCTTTCAATGGATTTGGGTTTGATTTATATGAATGGCAGATGAGTTTCAAAAAGGGAGTTCTTTGTGCATTTTTCTCTATATTCATATCGCCTGTGTAGTTTGTACTTGTATGCCATGGGACCTTATGCTACCAGAGGCCTGCACAGATTTCTCTCACATATATGTGAGATTTGCTATCAAACAAACTCTGTAATACAGGATTTACATCAGTTTGCTATTCATGCTAAGCATGCCTGGCCACACACCTACAAATGTGCTGAATTCAGCTGCTAGAATAAAAGGCATTTACAAGAGATGGTTTGTTGGCTGCCTGTATTTCATGTGGCTGAATTTGAATGAATACCTAATGGACAGAGATGCACTGACTCAAACCCGCCTGCTTTTTTTATCCCTCTCCTTTAACCTGCCAGCGTATGCAAACACAACAAATGCACCCCACCTGCCTGCAGAGGCATCGCCCACCAGCGTTCCCACAGGAGGCTCCTGGGAGGCTGCTGATAGCTCTACAAATACATCTGCCATCCTCTTTCACAGCAATTTAATACATGAGGTCCAAAGGACCGAAGGATTTTACGAAGCACTCAAAAACTTAATCCAGATATCTGATCTCTGCGGTGTGACTGAGGTGGCAGAGCTTCCTCCTGCACACCCTCGCTACGTGGATTTGTATTAATATTAAAAGCAGAATTAAGATCAATGATGGCCTAAAACTCTGCCTCTGAAGGATGTTCCCCAGTTGGTAATGATGCACATGGAAATTCTGTGTGTGTGTTCCTGGGCAGGAGTTTTCAAGCCACTACTCCTAAAGAGACAGAAGTTCAGTGAGTCAAAGGTAGGCTTTATGCTCTTTTTCCTGCATTTCAAAATCCAAGCCAATATGTTCTAAAGAGAATTTTCCATGTTTCTGAGCTGCGATGTGAATCGACTTTGTTGACAATACATTAGTAATTAATCTAGTCTAAAATAGCTATTTGAAGCAATTTGGTGCCTACATTGACAAAACAGGATCTCCTCCTCCCCCCAGGAAGCTGTAAATCAGTCAGTGACATCTGGCCTCAAGGACATCAGAGTCATCTGAAATGTGGTAATTTATATTAATGAACATCAATATTAATTTTTAAATAAAAAGAATTTGCTACTGCCATTATGTTTACATAAGAAATATTATTTATAGCTTGTGTTCCTCCTTTCCTACATTTTGCCCATAAATTACTGTAAGGAAACACAATGTCACAGTTATAAATATTTTTCCTTGGAGTTAAAGCTTTTACATATCCTCTTACTGTTTTCAGTAACTGTATGAGGACAACAACCAGGATTTTCTTGCTACTCCAGGAACTGCTGCCAATTTTAATGCTTGAGTGAGTAGAAAAGGGTGCTTCTACAAAAAAAACCAAAGCCTTCCTCTCTAGAGATATCTTAATGCAGAATGTCCTTAATACCTAGATTCTGTAAGAATCTATCTATCCTAACATACCAGGAAAAAAAACCCCAATAAACCCCTCTGATTTTACTAGGCTGTAGTTTTCTTCTACTGCTTTTACCAAGCTTCCAATTATTGCTGCCAATTTGCAGATTATTTAGAAAGACAAAATGAAAGACATAGAAAAAAATATCCCCAGTTGGCTTTAATGCTGAGGACACATCACTAAATTATTCACCTTGGAATGGTCACTCTAAATTCGCATTGTATTTAGCATTGCCAAATCTCCTAGAGTTATGGGATTACAAGAGAATCTCAGCTTTCATTTAAAAATAAAGTTAGCTCTTATGGTTGCAGAGAAAAGATTGAAAACATAAATCTTGAAAGCTCAAAAACTAGACTGCAAGGAAAAGGAACCAAACAATTATTTTTAAGCAACTCATGATTTTTTGGGATATGCCTCATCATTTTAAATGCTCGAGGTTAATGTAACCCTTTTAAAAATAGTACCTACATATTTTCAGGAGGGCTGAAGGATTTTTTTTTTTCGTTCTTGAAAGTGCAAGTCTTGCATGTCTGGATTCTTCAAAGTACCAACCCCCCACTTTCCACTTCAAGGGCACCCATCAAACAAGCAAAGAGAAGCCAGCTCCTATTCTGGCTGTACAGTCATAATCAACAGGGATCTAAAGTCATTTAAAAAACAATAAAAACCTGACAAGCACCTTTCCCACAGTAACCACCTATCTAGACCTACAAATGTTTTCAAAAAATGAAGGCCCTTTTTATTATGCATGTGATCACATCTGAAAACCATACAAGTAAGTTCTGTTGAACCCAGTGAACAATAGGCAGTCTAATGTTTTGGTGGCATCCACCTTTATCAGGTTGGAGCTTTACACCTCTTTTTTGTGCATCTCTTTTCCCACATTATTTAATCAGTAAAGATCCAATATGAATGCTGAAAACGTTATGATAAAAATGTGAAACCACATTTGGCCAGGTGCATCTTGGTACCTCTTTCTGGGACCAGGCTTCAAACATTTTATAAATACTTGCTGCAATTCCATACTCTCAGAAAACCAATTTGCATGAGATCATGCGCCTTTGGCAACAAAATGGCCTATAAGAATTAAATTGCTTAGGGGGCTGGTATTCATCACACCTGCTTTAGGGGCTCTGTCAACCCCCTAAACCCCTCCTTGCAGGAAGTGCAAAGATGATTGCCTCTCCTGAGAGACAGTCAGAGCAACTAAGATGAATTAAGAACCTAAAAATTCCTTAATGTACCTGCCCTGGACTGCAGCAAGCACAGCCTGCTCCCTCTCCTTCTCCTCCCTAGGGGAACCTAGGAAAGCTGTCTTCCTCACTCAGGGTCCCTGGTTTGCCTGGTGCTGAGAAATATGAAATATTCCCTTTTATATTCAAATGGTCACTGTAGGAACTCAGAGATGATTACCAGCACCACGTGTTCCTCCTGCACCCCTGTGTGTAGAGGAAGAGTCAGACAGCTGTTGGCAGTATCCTGGACTGTTTTTTCCAGGTGTTACCTCTGAGATGCAGCAGTATCTCACCAACTCTTACTGTTCCACAGGGCTTTAGGTCAGCCCTAAGACTTCCAAAAAAAGCCTGCTAATGTAGACATGCCTGTTTCCAGCACAATGTGAATTTCCAGTGTGTCTCATGCTCTGTACACACCAGTTCAGAGCAGCCTGTGCCCCTGGAGCTGAGCCCCACCAGATTTCTCTTAGCTCAGCAAGCAGAGACTTCAGGTTTTACCTAAACAGGAGTGCCATGTACAGGAAAGAAAGGCAACAAGAAGATTCCAAAAACCTAGGAAAACTTAACCCCCCACCTTTTAGAACAAAAAGGGTTTGAGAAGAGCCTGGGGGCTCCTGCTGAGAAAATCTGACAGAAGAAAAATAGTATTTTGCTGTTGATACAGTAAAGTGCAGTCATTGCCTGACGCTGGAAAGAGGTCCCACCTCCTGCCTTTGTCTGCCACTGCTCTTGGACAGGCTTCCCTTCCTACCCACTTCCTCCGAAATCAGCCTTTTCTCCACAAGACTGGTCATGGCCAAGCCCCTCACACAACTGCCCCGTGCTCTGCACATTGTCTCAGCACCAAACACCAGGGGAACAAGCTCTCTCCAAACTCCTCTCAGTCATTAGGTGCATTAGATGTGGATAGGCTTGTCTGTATTGATTCACCCCCAGCTGATGCTACAGAAAATAGCTGCACTAACATTTAAAAGGTTGCATTAAAAAAACCCCAAACCAACGCAACCTAAGGAATATTGATCCAGAGCTAAGAGGGGGAAAAAACTGCTCACACAATTTAAAAAATACAATATAGATTTTTTTTTTAAAAAATGCCACATTAGAAAACTTTCCAGAATATATAGCCACATAAAAATGGGGATCTTATGTTTTTTGTTATTAGACCTAAAACGTAAGGTCTTTGCCTGAGTGTGTAAGTTTCTGTTAAAACAACAATTTGTCCTGTGGACTGTAAATTCAATTACTGTTTTTATTGGAATCACATTTTGCTTTGGAAACAAACATGCAGAAAAACAACCAGTAACGTAGACATCTTAAAACATCTCAGAACAGGCATGGTTCTGAGAACAGATCAGTTATGGTAATTCTTCCACTGTGAACTACAAGGTTTTTAAAATCCATTTCCATATTTTTAATTAACACCTAGTTAAAAAAAAAAATCTTACTGTAGGTCATTTTAATCACAAATGGGAAAACAAATTTGTTTTATCAGAAAATTGATTCAACACTATTTTAGGGACTTATTTTTCATGTTTTTATCATAAAAATTAAGCCATTAGCATACATTTCCCAATTTGGGAATGCAGAAGCAAGCCAGTTCTTCTCTGAAATTTCAGAGTTACAGTTTTCAGTCACCTCTCTATGTGAAACTAGTCTATTTTAACACCAGAATATTTGATCAGCACACACAAAACCCCCACATAAGTCTAAGATATCAGTAGTTCTTTACAACTCCATTTCTATATAACTTGAATCTGCAGAGTTCTAACCATAGCCTGTTAGTCACAAGAAACCACCCCTTCTTTACGTGACACTTGGATTTGGTGCCCCATTGTAAAGAGGCTCCTCTCATTACGTACGTGTTCATAAATCTGTTAATGCTGCATCTCAGCTTGAGTGCCTGTGTTTGTTTTAACTCTCCCTTATAATCCTGTCCTTCACGTTAGATAAAAAATGCAGCTGTGGGTAAAGGCAGGGTTGGTCTGGTGAATGCAGGAGTTAAACAAAGCCTTGCCTCAGCACAGCTTGGCTAGGTGGGTGATTTGAAATCTAGTAAAGCTTCCCCTTGGTAAACTGCCAAAGCCAACCACACCTTGGATGATGTGAGGTTGTTTTTGAGAAGGTAACATCTCCTTACAGATTATCTCCTCCCACTTCGACTTGGAAGGTTTCTGAGAACAGTCATTTCCATTTCTGTTGGGGCATGAAATGGTTTCTGCTGAGAAAGAGCATAAATCTCATTCTGCTTTGACTTGTTAGGAAGCTCATGACAAATCGTATAATCCAATGTGGATTTTTAGAATTTGTTTAAACAATGCATGAGAAGAAACAAACACCTCTACTGAATAATTTCTTCCAATTAAACAAACAAACAAACAACAGTCTCTTAACTCCTTATCCCTTATAAATTATGTTAACTACATCTTCTAGAAAATTACCAGACAGAAAAGTAACAGAACCAACAAAAATCAAAGATTTCCACAATCATACAGAATTCTATCACAACTCAGAATAGAGAGCAAACACTTCCAACTTTGGAGTGAAAATCTTGAGTCACCCACAGAATAAGTGAAGCTAAAGGGTACGGCATTGAGTTGTACACTGCAGCCTTTCCTCTCCTCCCCTTGTGCTTTGTCCTTCTGAGAAACTCTGTTCTACAAAAATAGGCAAAGAACATGTGATCACAAAGTTTGCACACAGTTTGCCTGATGAGATAAAGACAATGTGTCGGCTTTCGATGGGAAAAAAATGAAGCAATGATGCCAAAGGGTTTTATTTATTCCTTTCAGCAGCACCTTTTCCTTGGCAGCTTTCCTAAATTGCAATGTCATAAATACCTAGAGGGAGCAAACACCCAATGGCAGCATCTTCTCTTAAGAACACAGAGCCATACCCAGAAACCTGACATCACCTACTCTGAAGCTGCTGTATTTTGATCTAACCCTTAAAGAAAGCACTCAGCAGGAACATCCAATGTGTCTGCATTGCCAAGCAGAGACGTGGAGAAGATAGGAAAATCATTAATGGGTGGGAAGCTCAGCTGGCAACAGAGAGAAAGGCAGGCTGGATGAGGGCACAGGACTTCATTTGGTGCTGTGGAAGGAAAGAGCAAGGGCGATGGGAAGCAGCAACCACTTCTCATGGGCGGAGGAGAGGCAGTAAGGCTGAGTGTAACCCAGAGAGCAGATCAAAGATCACACTGAAGACTCCTCGAGGTGGGCCCTATTCACTTCCTTACCTACATCAAGCTCTTCCCCTCCAATAGCCCCTTGCTCCATCTAGACAAAATGTCACATATCCCAGGTCCTTCTATCATGTGATTCTCCATTTTCGTTTTAAAAACTGGCTGAATGTGAAGCAATTCTCACATCTGTCACTGGGTTTGTGCTTTTATGTCAGCCAGAAATATTGACCTATGCACTGAAAAACAGTCCATACACAGACACACATATATATATACGCAACTTCTAATTGTTGTTTAAGCCTGGAAGGACTGAAAAATAAAATTAAAAAAACCAAGGTTTTTGGAGTCAATACCATGAGCTGAAAACAAAAATGACTCAACTAGAGACCCTAAAGAGAAAAGACCTTACCAAGTGTGATAGATAAATTTTCAGTAAAGTCCCTCTGCACAAAGTATCTTCACATTTATAGGACTGACTAGTTTAAGAGTTCTTTGCAGGTGTCCATTATATCATGTATTCACCCTAACAAATTATACTAGATGCACAGCTCCATGTGGAAGAAATAGAGCTGATAGGAGGTACCTTTGAAAAACTTGGCCCCAGAACCAGAGACAGGTTATTTTTCTGTGACAACAAGTAATAGATATATTTCTCTCTCCATGGTAAATTAGTCTCAAAGCAACATCCTCCATCAGAAAAAGACCTTAAGGCATTCTTATAATACAAGCAAAAGCCAAATTGAGCACTTTAACTGGATTTTTTAACAGCCCTAAAATTATTAAAATCATGAACTTTAAATAATTATATTTCAACCAGTGTTTTACTAGTTCTCTCCCTACCTTCTCTGATTTTAATTTTCTCACTTGTCAGCATGTCTTGGCAGTGAGAACAAGAAAGACCTCAAACCTTTGCTGATTGCTTTCCAAGCAATCTGATTTCTATAAATTAGAAGTTGCTGATGGGAAAGCAGACAGCAGTACCCTTTGATCAAGATACACATCTTGATCTCTTTTATCATTTTTTAAAAAAACAATAATATTACAACAAAAAAAAAATCATCATACAAGCTTTTCGATCAAAGTGTGTCACTGTCTGCTTCCCAGTCAACATACTGCCAGTAAATTGGCGAGGTGCCCGGAATGCGCAGGCAGCAGCTGGTGGGTTTGATTACCATCTGTATAGCCACTAATGTATAAAATATTGTGTCTCCATCTAGTGGGCATCTGCAGTTTACAGGAAATTTGAAAATGGGTTGGAGCCGACTTCCGTGGGTGGCAGAAGGAGCTTCACTCGACTCCCCACCAGCAGAACCGGGCTATCTGAAACAAGGAAGGCTTTGGAGCTTCGCCCCAGTTCCATCCCTGCGCTGGCACTTGTCCTTGAAATCATGTTTTCTGCAGAGGCATTCACAGAACAACTAGTTCTGTTCTCACAACAAACCACCTCATTCCAGTGCTCTGCAGCACCCTGGAAGTCTTGGTGGCCAAATTTGAAAATGTAAAAGAGGTAACAGGAAAAGGAAGAGCAAGGGTGCCATTAATGACCTGAACGCCTGAAATAAACAATAAGGAATGAGATGAATATGCCAAGACAATGTCTTTCCTTATATTAAAATATTACAAACTGCCCCTCCCCACTGCTTAATGGCAGGACATGCAAAAGGCCTGTTAACTCTCTCATATGATTTCTGATAACATCCTTGACTGAAAAGCAACAGGGGTAACACAAGATACATAAACCTGTTTTTCAGGAGGGTGCCACAGAAACAGTCCTTGGGACACAGACTTTAGAGTCCATGTGGCCACCCAAAGCAGAAACTGAGGCACAAGGCAGCACTACAACAGCTCTCTCACAACAGACACAGGACTAGAACAAATAGTTAAAAAGATGACCTCTACCCCACTCGTTACACCATGCTCCTTTTCATTGATTACCGTCCTTTTTGACAACTACTCCACTAGCGATGTACTGACTGGGCATATTTTATGCATAGCCATCTACTGTGAAAACTGCATCTTAATGAAGAATATCAGTACAGCAAAATGAAATAAAAACCAACAAGATCATACTATTGATTTTTTCCATCCACACGGACTAGACCTAAATTCCCCTAGCTTGAAAAATCTGTTGAGATAACTCTCCAACACAGCATGATTACATTTCATCTAATGACTTCTCTGGATGCATGATAGGTCCTAAAACAACTCCTCTTTTTTTTCTGAATATCTTTTAATAAAGTTTTTGTAGATGTGTTTTGATTTGACACCTAAACTGGTTACAGTAAAGCATTTTTTATTTTTATCATATATTCCATTGCATTAGAGGAAAGTTTATTACTCTATAAATAATTCATTCAAAGGAACTTCAGTTTAACAGAACCTAATAGACACAGTCACTTAAGGTAGCATGCTGGCAAACTTCAGCTTTAAATCAGAAGCTGATCTGTCTTCACATAAAAAAAAGTCAACTTCTCAGAAGAAAGCATTGGTTTTAAGAAACTCAGGCGTGAGCACTTAAAAATGAAGTCAAGGCATGCCAACAACTTTTGTACTAATTTATTATATTGCTTGTTTGTGCAGGAAGGGGATGAGATTTGTTTCAGTCTAATCTAATACCCTTTATTTCAACAGAAACTGGAAGAATTAGAAATGACTGTTGTTCCCTCAACAATTTGCTGTGATAGAAGCTTTATTTTTCAGGTCAGCACTCTCCATTTTTGATTGCTCAATGGGAGCGCCACTATGGCTAAAAAAAGAAGGCTCTGAAACTTCAGGAAATAGAAACTGCTGACTACCTGGTGAAGGAATAATGATTTATAATATATGAATAGGGGCAATAATTGGATAGCAGGCTGTACTCAAAAAAGCCTTAATTCACAGATCTGACATCAGAAAGTCATAATCCATCGATCTAGCATCAGAATGATGGATTATGACTTTTTGAGAACATGTAGACATGTCAGCTTCATGAGCATTCCGGGAATCGCAGTCCAAATTGTTTTACTGAGGTAATTTGAACAATTTCAGCTTTTTCCAATAAAGCTGATGCACTAATATTTTGAAATATAAAAGTTCCATTGTTTTTCTTTTAAACCCTAAAAATCCTCCAACTAAACACCACAGGTTGCCATAGCTTGAGATTGAAGAATTCTTTTTTTTTTTTAATCACTTCAAGTCTGTATAATTTTCTAACAGAGATTACAACAATTTTAAAACCTAATTGCTTTTTGTGTCAAAAAAGTTTTGTATTCAAGTTTGGACGCAAAATAAACAAGGTGCAAAGTGAGGGATTAATTATCTTGTTTTCTTTCAGGAAAGAACTGACATATCCTGTGCATGTTTTCCCCCTAGGCTACTTTAAAAAAAAAAGTTATTATGTGCATTTAGATAGAATTCTTTATGCAAAGAAATAATACTCTTGCAATGCACAAATACCTAGAGGTTGAAAAGTATTTTTTATACATAAGCTTTTGACATTTTAAATTAAAAAAAGACAGAGTTGGAACTTCACTTTCCCCATAAAAACAAACACGGACTGAGGTTATTGAATAAAACGTTCACAAAATTCTAGAGATCATTTCATTGAGCACTGCATACTTATTTAAAAGTAAACCACACTTTCATTCATAAAATTCCATTGCAAAATCTTCCACTGGCTTTTCCACATTACAATTAAGTGAAAGAACCTATCAATTAACAACTGCTACATTAGACTAATTCAGTGGCTCAGATGGGTAAGAGTTCTTCCAAAAATGCTTTCTGCTTCAGTGAAGTGTTGAGAATAAAAAGAAAACCCCACATTAAATGTAAAATATTACTAAGCATTTTCAATGTATACTCATATTAAAACTATAAAAAACCTGTGACTAAAGCCTCTTCCAAAGGCATAAAAACTTTATGTTATACAAGTAACAAGGGCTAAAGGGCAAAAGAAACAAACCAAACCAAGCCAGGGTTGCATATCTCTGTATTTTTTTTTTCTGGAAACTCATTTGTCTAGGAGGCTGAGTTTCTCCTTCTCTGGTTTTTCTCACCTTATTTTCCTTCTTACTCACAAAATGTTCAAAAGGGAGCTTATTAATAAAGGAACTACTTAGGTGAAGTTTTTTGGGGTTTTTTCCCCCCTTTCATCTGTGTTCCTAAATAAAGCTATCACAGAGGAGAAGTCACAGGGCTCTTTTGTAATGGCTGAAATAATTTCTTTCACTAAGCCCCACGTATACATTAAGTAAAGGCATTCTGGGTCCAGTCTCAGCCCAGATTTCAAAGCAAACAATGACAACAAGACCAAAGGAAGGGAAAAAGCTGCAGGAAGAATAATGCACTTTTTAGAGCAGGCAGAAGCAATTTACTTCATTTTGACAACTAAATATGAAATGGCTAATAAAAAAATCACTGCCATGTTCCACAAACTCCTTCCTCTAAACACACCTAATGTTCATAAAGGTCTCACATAAAGGCATCACATCACTGAAAAGCAACAACTTCTTTAAATGAGCCTTAAGCAACAATCACACTGCACAACTGATCAAAAGAGGGAGCACCTCATGCGATTAACTTTTCTGGGGAATTACCATTGGCAGGCTGTAATTACTCACTTGGAAGGCAGTCACGAAGACACCATGGCCAACTGTTCTCTGCCTGTGATTTATATGCCTGAGGTAATGACCAGTGGCCAGGATATCAGTGTGGCAGCTCCCTTCAAAAAGCCTGTTGTGCAGCACCAAACAAGGTTCACTATTACTTCATCATCAAACCATCTTCTACCTGCATTTTCCTCGGATCTTTTTCGACCGAAGTATTTACCCAGCTCAACTCAATTAAGCTTATGACATCAAATGAGCCCAAGGAGGGTGGCTACAACCTTTCCAGACTGAGGGAAGAGTAAAGCCCTCAGGACTGCATGCAGGGGAAGACAGGAGTACACTGGGTATCTCCCGATTCCTCCTCTTCTTTGGACCCATGCATTAGTCCTACCCCTTTTCTTGTTATTGAACTGGTTGTTGCCTTTCCTTGTCTCCACAGACACCACGAACCCATTTAATGTAGGTTATGAAGCAGCAGTGGGATGTTAGCTTTCTGTCTTCAATGATGTGCTCTTGAACCAATGACCTCGAAGTGCAAAGCTGTGTAGATCTTTACCATTCCCTCGATAGCCAGGCCTTTATTCATCAAGTTCATAAGCAAAACCTGTGTGCAAAAGGAACGCTTACTCACAACTACTATTACGGTCGTTCTGCTGGGGCTGTACATTGCACTGAAAGAATATGAATTATAAAGTGCATGGCTTAGTAAAATTTAAATTAAGCAAATGTTTAATATTAAGACATTTCATCTTTTTCCAAAGTTCGGCAAATTTATTACAGAGCACTGAAATTGCACTTCAAGCCCTAAGGCTCGCAGTGTTGGAGCCTGCTTGATTAATATAATTAAAAGAATAGCATAACTCAAAATTTATTAAATAATTAAATATATGCAGACTTATTGTTTACTTCCAACTGATAGCATGATTTCTAGCTAAAAATTTGCACTGCTTCACAGCTGACAAGTTGCTAGAGCACATCCCCTTTTTCCTGCTGTGCATATGATTAAAAGAGCAGAGGTTAAACACAGCAATAAAAAAAAAAATTGGGGAATTCTATTTTTGGTCACAGTGGTGCTTAGTTCTTTCCTCTCTTTTTTACAATAAGCAGGTGCTGCTGAAGAGGTGGAAAGTCTCATGGGAAGAGGACATTGAGCTGGAGAAGGGTAGGAAAATGCTTCCTTGGAAAGAATTGTCCTCCCTTCCACAATCACTACATATCTTGTATTGCATTTTTCTACCTTAGCCAAGACCCAGCTTGCAGGAGAAACCAAGCTATATCCATTAGATTACTGGACATACATAGCTTGTGAGACCTGATCCAGAGGATTTCTCAACAAGGGCAAAGCTCACAATTTTATGTGGCATAAAGATCCTGCCTTACACAGTGCTTGCGAGCCACTCACACCTGCATGGCCAGCAAATGCTGGCTGGCACACCGAGGGCTCCCAGGGGTCACAGAGACAGGTTTTATGGGATGGAAATCTTATTTTCTTCAGTATGAAACCACAGTAAAAATGCCTACCTTTTCTGCAAATGTTGCCTGCTTATCTTCATTTTCTCCTGCAACAATTCTGCTTTCTCCTTCAGCCACTGCACTGATCAGCAGCCCCTCCCAATACATGAGGTGGAAAGCCAATGACAAAATTAAAACAAGTTGGCAAATGTACCTATATATACATATTTCATGTCAGCACAGTTATGCTTTAGAAATTATGGCAACAGCAATAGAATTCTGCTGCTGTGATCATGGATAATCAAAGCAAGCGAAAAAAAAAAGGCAGTGCTGAAATATTTTCAAAGGTATGAAAGTCTTTACTGTTGTGTAATTTAAATTTACTTGCCATCACTTGAAATTTCCTTTCGTCTGCGTGATTAGAATTTAAATGCTCCCAAAGTACATTAACAAATATAATTCCTGTTATATTGCAGAAATACTGCAGCAACCTCCTCTTAATGCTGAAAACTAACTAAGCTCCCTAATTTGCTACAGAAAATACAAAGCACAATTAGTTAAAATGTTTTCAAATGAGTCTTATTTGGGAATGACCCACAAGATGAACCACTATAGCACTTTCTACTCTACTTACACAGACACACATACACCCACACATTACAAAGCTACTATTTTCTACAGTATTAGCAGTAGAAATTATGTAGCAGTATTTTCTACAGCTGTAAATATGGGATGTTTCCATTTTACAGAGAACATTTCTAATGTAATAGTTTTCAGTTTGAGGCCAAATTTTGCCGACATTACACATCATGGTAATGCAGTGTTTATTTTAGATACAATCCTAGTAGTTCCCCTAAATTTACTTGGGGCACAGTGGATTGAGGACACATGAATGGAACAGTAAATCTTAGCTGCTCACTCACAACTTATACCGGACAATGGTGACAGAAGGGCAGACATTACAAGCCCTCTCAACCATTATCCCATGATAAATTTGTCTAAAAGTCTCCATCCCAAATTCTTTAATTTTCAAATTCAAGATGTTCTTGATGAGTAGAAATTACTGTTCCCTGAAGACAGAGTTCCACAGAACATTAGTGTCACAGTGAAGATTTTATGCAGCCTGAGTAAATTGGGTCTTAACTGGGAAGTAGTTGACAGAGTCAACCTGACCGCCAGGTAAAAATAAAGCTACAATGCCCCGCTGGAACACCACTGTTTATTGTAGCATTGGTCAAGTTTAGTGTACTCTTCATGAGCACCTCTAATTTTTCCCCACCGTACTGATCTTACTGGATTTGACAGGCAGAACCCTGCAAGCAGCACAAATCTACAAAAATGACCTTTTACACAACGGAATTCCACAAAGCAGGGTTTAGTTTGTTAAGTCATGCTACCTTTTCTTTAGTCTTTGTCCATTCTTCTCCAATTGATTTGGTAGAAGGAGAAAATGAAAATGTAAAAAAAATCAAATTCTATGTGTCTGTGTAGGTTAGAGTTATTGGTACCTATCTGATTAAGAAATTTATTTTGCTAATAAAATTGCTAGTATGTTAACAGATAAATGCTAAGGAAGAAAGGAGATTTGTCTTTTTAATTGTATTGGTTCACTACAAAATGAAACGAAACCAACTCACATTATGGTCTGCAAAGCTGTAAATGTGTTAAAATGGCAATTAAGCTCTGAAAAACTTTAAGGCTTAAGTCCCAATTCCCAGAGGAATCCAGTCCCCTGTGTAATACACCATGTCCTGCTGACCATTTAATGTACAACCTTTAAACTTTCCCGTTCCCTAAATAAGCTTCCTTACCACAGACTTCTACATTTTATTCTAATGCATATGGGTTGCTGCTTATTAGTTTGTGTAATGTTCCCACTACTATGAAAGAAAGAAAAAAATCCAGCAATCCAGGAGACAAATTCTCATTTTATCTTACACTTGTCAAATATTAAGATTCTCCTAGTCTGTCAGATTTCTAAGCTTGTCTAATGTCTGTCATTTGTATCCAAAATTAATAAAGTCTATCCATGCTGTATGATTTTCCAGTTGCTCTGATTCTGATTATGCACAATAATTTGTAATTTAAATTCACAAAGATGTGCCAATGTATTTGTGTTGTCAGTTTTAAAGGCTTGGCCTTTTTGACTCTGATACCAAAGCCATGTTCTTTCTGCTCACTATAAAGTTCCAGTAATGCTTGGACTGACCAATTACTCCTGGTAATTTGATTATGTACCCTCTTTCTTTTATTATTTACCCATTTAACTGAGGATTGATCATAACAAAGAGACAATTAAACATACTGCAATAAAACCAGTATGAATAACAAGAGTAGGAACTGAAGACAAACCAGCAGTAGTTCAGAAACACAGAGATAAGACTGAAATCCTGTCTTTAACTTCTCCTATTGTGTTTGGCTGTGTCAGGGCTGCAAAGAAAAGGATATTAATTTTACATTCAGTAATTCAGAGAGCTCTATTTGCAAGCAAAGAGGAGGGACAAAAGATAAAATCTGTGTCATGGCAAAATAAGTAACATTTGGCTCCTTACTTCCACCTTGACAATTCCTTGATTTCTCAAACAAAACATGATTATTAAACAGAAATGAATGGTTCAGTGCACAGTTCCACACCAGCATGCATGCAGTATCAATAGACTCAAGGGGTCATTCTCAAAATCGACAGAAACATAATGACATTTTTTGAAATTCCACCGGAGGGCATCACAGTGGACCAATGGTAGGATTATTTAAAAAAATAAAAGGAAAAACAAAAAAAAGCCACACAGAAAAAAACAATCCTCGTTCCCCGCCCCCACCCTCCCCAAAAAGTCACCAGCTTAGGCTCTCGCCCTCACTTTCTTTTAACCTAGACCTGCCAGGACAACAGCAACGCTAAAAACTGGAAATAGTCTACTGTGACAAGCCTAAATGAGAGCAAAACTTTTCAATACTTCATTGGAATATGACCATTACAGGTAATTTAATGTTTCTGCAAATGTAAGTCTTCAACTACATCCTAATTCCTGAGGAATACAAAAAGCTGGCACAGTATCTTTCTTAGAACAAAAGAAAATCATTAAGATCCTAAATGTATTACAGACAGAGACAAAAATGATAAATGGGCACCATGAATACAAAATGAATGCTAAGAAAAACGCTGAGAGAATGTAAAGCAGATATTCAAAGTAGAATAATCTCTAAGGAACATCCCTAGCACTCTCCCATTTTATTATACAAGAATACTACATGCATTGGTTGCAATGTATTGCAATCTTTTCACAACACACAACATCCAGTAGATCCAGAGACAGACCTGAATTCCAGCCTGTTAATGCCTGAAACTTGTCCACAGCCTTGATCAATGCAAAATTCAAGACTTCTCAAGCACAGGATGTTCTCACAACTCTGAGACCATATTTGGATGGTCTTCCTATAAATGAAGCATGCAACATTCATCTTTATCACTTACAATCTATGCCATTTCCTTAGATTGTGTTCACAAGCCAAATTTGATATGCACAGTCAAAATAAATGACAGTGCAACTGCACGGGAGATATTTTTCCTTGCCTAGTGTTATTTGAATAGAACAGAAACAACACACCAAGCACATGAATTCTAATACTAAGAAAGTAGTCATAAGCATATTAGCAGGTAATTCATGCAAAATGTCCTTTTCTGTGGGAGTGGTGACAATATTTTCTGCAATATGTATTTACAATATTGTTGGATTCTTGTAGAACCAACCAAAAAGGTCAGAAGGAACCACTTGTCATAAAGTGAGAGAGCAGAAACTTGAGGTATTCCAGCCAAAAACATCTGTATTTGTTTAGGTTTTATCCTGGACACAGCACCAACTGTGACGTAACTCTGCAGAACCTACACAGGCTCTGACATAGGCTTTGCAGTCAGAGGACAAAATCTGAGGATGAAATCAGCCTAAAAAAAAAAAGGTGAACACTGACCACATAAGCATCTTAAGGTCAGCCAAAGAGTCTGCCTACTCTAACAAGTAGGAAAAAGCAAACATTAAGTATAAACAATTATACTCTCTTTGCTTTAAGTTGGCCAAGAAGAGATGCAGGATGAGGTCACTACCAAATTTTCAACAGTGCACGTGGGAAGCCAAACCATAAAATACTTTAGATAGTAGTCTTGACCCTGAAGAACACCAAAAGGCTGCAGCTGCTGTGTTTCCAAGCCTGCCCTGAGGAGATACAGTATAGTCTACCTATTCGATGTTGTTTTTCTGAGTGCTGGAAACACATAATGAAATCTCAGCTTCCACAGAAATGCAGTGGATTTGTGGGAGACACAGGAAACACAAGGCTAGCTAAGGCTGATGGAAGTGACAGATGGGAACCTACTTCCCAAACCAGAAAAGGAGACAGTGAGGTTCAGTGAACTGGAGCTGGTGGGAGCTGGCCATCAGCCCACACTGAAGAAGGGATTGGAAGGACAGAATTTCCCACCCTGCTCTTTCGCTAGCAGCCTGCAAACGACTCCTGCCTTGGGATCAAATGGTGAAGGAAACTGCAGACAGGAGAGAAAGGGGCCAGAACCAAGTCCCTGCACTGTCACACCTGGGCTACCTCAGCCTGATCTCTTTGGGTGCACACCAGCTGCAGGGGAAGGAGGACATGGAGAGCACACTACACCCGAGTATGTGTATGGCTCTCCTTCCAGTACCATTTGGCAGCTTATTCCCATATTTCTGGTGCCTTACAATATTGTTGCAGTGTATTTAGACTCTCATGAAAGAATCAAACATTGTGCTTTGGATAAACTCCATCCCTTTGCCAAATGTTTTCCTCATTTAAGCCCTAATAAAAACATTTTGAATGATTACACTGAACCTAAACGGTGTTGAAGTCTTCCAAAAGTCTAGCAAGCTACAAAGAACAAATAACACAAATGCTGAAGAAAACAGTTGTTTTGTTAATATTCTATTTACACAGCTGGATTCTTAGGAATTTTACCCATCTGTATATTTAGTAAGCAAGGCAAATTAATGCTTAGAATTGCCATTTCCTAAGTGAAAAACAAACCAGTAAAATGAAAAGGCTTCCCCACAATCTGTCTCTCTCTGCCCCATTCCAGATAGACACGCACACCTCCCCTGTAGCCATGAACCACGAAGTAACTGGAGAGGATTCTTCACAGACAGATGTAATTTATAACAAAGGCAGGAAAAGGCAACCCTAACTCAGAGCTTGCTGCCCTTCCTATAAAGTTCACCTCCTTACCAAGAAAAAGCAGAGAATAATTTGTTTGGTTTCTGTACTCAACTCCTTTTTCTTTTATTGTGAAAAGTTTCCATTGTACTTTTATGTTTTGATTATTGAGTAAGTTTAGAGACTTGCCAAATAGCCCTAGATTGTTAACAGACCACCACTATTTAACTTTGAATGCTTTAACAAAATAAAGGCACAGTTCACATTAATATTCGATGCCCTCATTTTATTTATTATCTTTTCTTTGAAATTTAAACAATTTTCCTAGCTAAGGTTTATTAAATGTAAACCTAAGTAGCAATATAAGTTACCCCACATACCAACCAGACATCCTATAAAACTCAGCTTTCTAATGAGTAACACCACATTTTGCTGAGCTTAGCATATTCATAGGAAATCAAAATAATGTTTTATGAATTAAGTATTCAAATACATCAGATTCAATGTTCAGTAAAAATACTTTATGTTGTATCTTATGACAAGTCATAAAATTCAAGGTGAAATTAGAAGACATAAAAACTTTCTGGTGCATTTTAAAAAGGAACTTTCAAGGATTCCAAAACTTGTCTGTTATTTAGACTTGGATTACATTTGTCCTCATAACATCAACTAAACAGATGAAAATTTATTAAAATGTATATCGATTATAAATCATCACAGTAAAGAAATGTCATGCTATTTATTTATATGAATAAGGTCAACATGTTATTCATAACATAAGGTCACAAGATGTATGAATTTGATACATAAATATTCACCCGTGGGGATACATTCCCATGAAATATCACATCACTTGCCCATTCCACAGATACTTTTATGAATACAATTTAATCTTCAAGATGATGAAAAGCTGCAGATAAAGGTAATGGGTACAAAACAGTTGTTCATTGTAGTATAAGGTCATGGATCCCTGTCTGCCAATTACCAAAAATTATGCAGGAAATTTTGGAAATAGGGCAATTGCTCTGGAAAACCAGTCTCCAGTAAGTCTCACTGTACAAGCAGGCACAAAAATGGTACCTGCTGGCAAACAACTTTAAAAAAAGGCAGCTAAATTTGAACCAGCAAAATATAAATGAAATGTGGCACCTTCTTGAATAACTGCTTAATCCCTGCTACATTACATGGAAGAGTTTAACACCAAAAATAGCATTGTTCTGCAGCAGACATAATGCATTGGGCTCAAAATAAAATGTCTCTGTTTTCTTTTTTTGGCAGATTCCTTTCAAGTTATGTTCTTTGAACTTCCTAAAAATTAGTTATTGTGCAAATAACCTTCTGCCAACATGCCAGCAGCAGCCTACCTGGCTCTCACCAGCTTATGTACAAAGCCCTTCCAATGGTTTGGCTGATATAGAACCCTGTTTTCTAGATTCCTGTCTCCCCAGCAACATGCCCTATGGAAAGCTGAGGGCACACCACAGACCCCTAAATCATGTGGGCCTTGCTCCAGTAGAGCCAGCTACACTGTCTGGCACCAGGATGGAGCTGGGGCTCTGAAATGATCTTCAAGAGCACTGCTTTGGTGTCAGGGAGTTTAAACACAGACATGTAAGAATAGCAATTCTGTTAAGTGTTTATTTTTTTGTTTTAAACTGGAATTAAATCAAACTGCAAAAAATCTCAGATTCTCCTATGAAACAAAATTACTGATCTTTGCTCAGCTCCAAGTACTTTCTTTTATGTTGGTCAAGTAAAACAAGTAGAATTCCCAAAGGGCACCAACAGAGTGAGCTATTCTGGAATACTAGAAAAGTAAAACAAAATTCATATCCTAATAGTCTGCCTTCAGTTACTTTGCTTAACCACTTTAAAATTTGTCCAAGTCAATAAATTTCTGCCAATCTCAATGTCTTCTATTAAAATTTACATCTTGATTGATAACCATTTTTAAACATGTGCTGTAGTGTTCTGATAGAGCACTTAATCATTTGGATTGTAGAACATTCTGATGAATGGCAGAAACAGGCTGTCATTAATGTACTGACTATCCTTCCAGTCAAAGCCTACAATTCCTAGCTGACCTGCATTCCAGCATATAAACAAGCCATTACTGCTCTTATCACAACTACGTGTTTTTACATACATACAAACACACACATACGGAAATCAAGCCACTTTCTAAATAAATAATTTAAAAACTCATAGAGCACATCTGTGTATATATTAATTCCTGCATAGTTCCAGAAATGTTTTCCTGCCAAGAATTCAAGCTTTTTCCCCCTCTCTCTAACATCATACAGTCAAAAATCATGATGCTTTGTCAACTATACAACTGAACTAAAAAGTGATCATGAGCCTCAATTTTTTTTTCTCCAGGATCTTTAGCTTTTTATCCTCCAGGGTGCTGAACAATGTGACCCCAGTCACTTCTCAGTTTAATTCTGTGTATGTGAATAGATCCATTGAAATTAAAATCCCCAGTTTGTCAAAAAGAGGTGCTTGTTGAAACGCTGGCTGGGTCAGAACCATGGCGCTCAGCACACTGAAGGCACAGCCCATGTCAGCTATTTGGCATTTGTCCTGCCTGAATTCTTTTCTTCCGTGACTTCACGCACGTTACTGAGTTAAAAAGCAGGCTTGTTTTGTATTTGATGTTTCCTAAGAAAATAATTTAAAAAACGTTTTGTTAATCATTCTCTAAAGCATTGTAAAAGTACTCAGCACTGGCTTATGAATTCCACCAGCTCTCTGGAACTCTCAGCACTTTTCAGGGCAGAGCAGTTCAGCTACCAAAACTCAGGAATGTTGAAACTGCTGTAGAAGACCGTCAGCATGCGACCTACATGGAAATGTAACTGCTAAAGGTCAGTGTATCTCCCCTACTGACACATGAGTATACCAACACAATCTTTGGAAAACAAAGGTTGCTTCTTCTAGGCAAGAGATGCTTCAATATTTGAAGTAGCACTGCACACAATTCCAACAGACTCCACTTTTCATTCAGACTAATCACAAGTCCTTCAAGATCTCTGGTTACAGCCCTAGCAAGCCTCAAGATCAAAGGGCTGGATATCTGTGAATTTTGTCACAAAACCCACTGGCTCTCCAGCTGTTTACCTCAGTAATTCAGACTTGGGTATGACACACTTCTGTAATGGACATCAAAAATTTCCCCTCAGACATCAAAAGTCCACGTACCAATTTTAAACATCCATAATCGGAAAATAATGAACCTACTCCTGAGGCTGTAGTTTTGATCTTCATAGCAGTAAAGGCTTGAGGGACATGTTTTGAAGGAAAAAAATAAATAAGAGCATGTAAATGAAAGAGAAATGGAATGTAACACAACATCAGTTTATCAAAGATACACAATGCCAGACTAATTTCATAGTTTATTAAATAAATAATTTTCTAGACAAAAGCAATGTGAGAGACACGATCAATTCATGAGTGAGCAGGAATACCAACAGATGGAACTGAATGGCCTTGAAGACTATTCACTCTTGTATTCAATGACAAATTGGGAGGTGACATTGGGGGGATATTTTATTTTTTAAACCTACAGTGCACTGGGAGTACCTCAGCTAGAAAATACAATAACAAAGGAGAACCAGAATAGCAGATGTACGATGAGACAGCCACATGACACAGGTATAAAATGTGCTTCTAGGACCTATCATGTAGGCTATTCCCAGCAGAGGAAAAGAAAGCACTATTGATATTTTACAAGGCCTTGCTTTTATCTCAGCAACAATATTATGTCAGTTTGGTCACTTATGTTCTAACAAAACTGATCTAAAGTGGAACAATTATAGAAGAAGGCCAACAGGATGACAAGAGGCTGGTATGGATGTAAGAACACGTGTATCAAAGTCTACCTTGAAAGCAAAGATTAGAGGAGGCTGGTTTTTCTAGTCTAGCTGAATGAAGGCTGACAATAAGATTGCTGTCTCTTTATACACTAGAAAAATAAACACTGGGGATGGAATGAGAGCTAAAGGTCAATACTGGCACAAATTGGCACAAGGACAAATGCACATAAGCTTGTCATGAATACACTCAGACCAGAAATTGAAGTTTTATAACAATTACAGAAACCAGGCACCAGGGCACTTCTTAACTGAAAGAGCAAAGACAAAAAAAGTTAACTTTTTAAACTGGAGTTTGACAGGTTTCTGAAGAGGATTATGAATGTTTCCCTAGGAGAAAGCAGCATGAGAGCTGACAACTGAAGACATCCCTTCCAGTCCTATGCTCTTCTTGATGTCTTTGCCATGGTGATATTTAGAAAACAAAGCTACAAAAAATCAACTCACTGGTTTTTAGGCACTACAAATATCTGAAACCTCCAGGCTTTGAAAAGCACTTCATTAGCTGGAGAATGAGTTTCTGTGGTGTGAACTGATATGCTTGTGGAAATGTTCTGGTTTCATACATCTCTAAAATGCAGTTCTCAAGAAATCATTGAGCAAATTTGTTTAAACAATGACTGATTAACCAATCTAAATATGCAACACCTAATGAGGATTACGTATCAAAGTCAAGTCCCAGACTTTAGGGCTTTTGCCATCAGAAGAAAAAAAAGCTTTATTAGCTTTCAGAAAGCATATTCTTCCTATCCACCTCCTTAAATTCAAACACAGAAGGGATTTTGTTCAAACTTAAAAAAAAACCCCAACCCAACCCACAATTGGATAAGGACCAGACACAGTCCAAAAGCTTAATGCTTCAGAAAGTAAGGAGTACATGGAAAGAAAGCATTAATGGAAACTGTTTTGGAACTCTAAGTACAGAGGATGATATCTAGTGACTGCTATAATACTGAATCTGCACTGCCATTAAATTTAATCTTCGATATTTTTATTGCAACCTGACCCACTATGACATCTCTGAAGAAAATTACATTGTACAGTACTATTTCAAGAAGTCAAACTTAGCTAGTCATCTGGGCCATAAAATAGCAGATTACTCCATCAGGCTGGCTAAAGCAACTAGGAATAAAACTAGATTTACCAACCACATTATTTTTATTAGGAAATGTTTCAAAGCAGACATAATCCCAAAAGACCTTAGCCTCATACCATCCAAAAATACACAACAGAGAGCAGCAAAAAACATGAACTGCAGTATAAGGTGCAATTTGTAAATGAGAGAAAAAAATATTGCAAGATATGTCATAATATATCATCCTATCAAAGCAAAATAAATTAACTGAACATAGAAATAGAAAAGAATAAAAACTTCTACACAATTAATGTATTAACAATTTAAACCTTTGTTATAAGATCTGACGTGTTACTAGGAATTGCTCCATTGAATCCCTGCACATCAAGATTTAGTCTAAACTCCTTTTGATTTCCTTGAAATTGCAAGCTAATATAGGTGTATTAAATCACAGCTAGAGAGCAAAATGTCCAGAACAGGCAGAAGGAAAAAACCAGTATCTTTAACAGCAATATTCCTGAAGAATCCTGCTATGGTAGCACTACTTGCATTTTATTTTGGATCATAGCCACAGAACAGCTAAAGCACAGCTTCTTCTGTAATCATTCTAAATGGGGGGAACTGCTCATAATAGTAACAGGAAAAAAAGGCAATGAATTTACTTGGCAATCTTAACACTTCTCAGCAATTCCTTGTACCGTCATGTTTTCTAACAGGTATTCATGCATACATAATATATAGGTCTTTGTAGATCCGGAATGAAGGAGAAGTAAGGGATTTGATAGCTGAAAAGGCAAGTTTTAAACTTTAAATACTGTCAAAGTAGGTTAGAAGTCTGATGTGTGTTTTATCATCTAACCAAGCATTCATGTCTTTATGTTTTAACCTTTTTTTTTTCTAGGCAATATGATCACCTCAGGAAGTTTGGGGTTTAAAGGCTTTAGCCAATGCAAAAAAAGAAGAAAAATTAAATTAGCCTGGCATTTGTTACCTTTTCTAAAAGACTTGAATACTGTCTGTGTTTTACAGAGGTGGCTTTATTATGCTAGCTGCATCAAATGCAGAATATTAATCAGACTGTGAAGCTCCACTAATTATGTGCTACATTTAAATAACTTAGATTTTGTTAAGTGGCACGGCCACAAATATTGTATGCATAATCTGAGTTTTGAGTCATTTCCCTTTCTTGTCTGATTTTATTCTACACAGGAAATGACAGGGTCATTTGGAAATAACTGCAGTGAAAGATCAAAAAGGAAACTTGATTGAGAACACTGTATAATTGCCTGTGCTAGAGAAAAAAAAATTCCAATGACTTTACAACCCATCGCTATAAGATTTCTCTGGAAAACACACACTGTGGTTTCCCTGAAAGGATATCCATTACAACACTGAGTACAGCTTTTATTTGTTGTAGCTGCATCTCTTTTAAAGAAGCAGCTCTTCTCCTGAGGCTGTTGGGCTTTTATTCAGTAGGTAATTCTTTCGGCACACATACTCCCTGAGCTAAAGCCATTTCAGTGGAAGCAAATCAATTCTGTTGAAGCCAGTAATTTCACTGACTCATCTCGAAGTGTTCATTTGGAAAAGGAGATAATGCTGTAATTAAGCTCTTGGAACACCGTGGTTCTTGTTATTTGGGAAAATCTGGCCATTACAATTTACAGTGTCCTGTTCCAAAAGAACAGGCTTTTATTGCTGGAGCTAAAGGAAAACTTTTTAGATATTAGTTGCACTCAGCTTAGAGTCAGGATCACATCCAGCTCTGGGCTGTGGTGTGTCTGCAGTGGCGTTTTTTGTTTTTCGGTAAGACATTGGTCTACATAACAGGACAGCAGCCAAACTTTCAGCACAGATTTACTATCTACTTTCAGCACATGGATTTCCCAGTCGATCTCCTGTTCCCTGAGCAGATGCACTGTGGAGCAGGCAACCCCAGGTGTGCTCCTGCCACAGGCACACACACTAAACCATGGCAGCCCCAAAAACTCTGTTCATCTATGGGATTGCAAAATAGAAGTAATGATTTCCTTTATGCATAAGAATTTCTAAAAAAACAAAGTTGCTGTAAAAGAATTTGAAATCTATGCTGGGTTCACCTCTCATCCCATTTTAACACACGAAGCAAGTGCAAATAATGCCATAAATTTGTATGTGCAGCTTCAATGCCCTAAACTTTTACTTACTGAAGAACAATGCATCACCCTATCAAAATAAACTCTAACAGAATATAAGTATTGATTTTCTTGGGTGTTGGAGTGTGGTTGGACAAATTAAAAGCTCTCTGCCATGGAGCTCAGAATACAAAACAGACAGATTAAAGTGAAGTGGCACCATAGGTAGGAAAGGGCCGTAAGGGAGTTACAGCTAAAGACTGTCATGCGGGGTTTTGTGACAGTTGTAGCTGCAGATGGCACTTGTTGCTTGAATGGATCATCACCAAAGTCACTCCCTGAAATCCATTTCTGCCATTGCCCAGAGGTGCACCCTCAGCAGAGGTGGTGCTTCCCAGCAGAGCCTGCCCAGGGCAACCCGTCCTGCAGCTGGGACAGTGCATGCTGATCTCACCCACCCAGAAATGCATCTTCAGGAAACATAGACGCATTTCTTTTAAGCTGGTCTAAAACCTTTTAAGATTCATGACCCAAATTTACACAAGACTCACTTAATCAAAGCCTCATTAATATCGTTTTTACCAATTAAGAAGTGCTAGCCATCCATTGATCTAATTACCTAATATAAAAACCCCACCCTAACACAGTAACGCTGAAGTTCTGCTCTACCTTTGTATTCACAGTTTTGTCACCAATTTCATCGTAGCTGGAATTTTAACCCACCTTGTAAATGATGAGAATTATTTCCAAATATTTGCATCCATGTCAAGAAAAGTCCTTTTTTTACAACATGTCTACTTAAAGCAACATGGAAAGCAATTATCCCACATCATCAGAGTCAAAATACCAGCTGAAAGTGTAAAGGAATTTTTCCAGTGCATTAATTTTAACTTCACTGTGTACTGATAAGCTAAAATATAAGTACTATCAAAAAAATTACACTACTGTGCCTCTCTGGGCAACCAGTTGGCTCCTAATACAAATTTAAAATGCAAGTATTTTTTAATGTATTGTAACATATATCCTCAAAAGGCACAGTCAAGCTAAAGGAAGGTTAATTTGATTAATTGAACCAGTCCATTTGATTAAAGGCCACATCCTGCATCAACACATTTTCCTACGTATTTTTTCACGTGTAAGTTAGAACACATGACAAAGTTCGCCGTGAAACCAACTCACTATTGTTAACTGAATTCTTTCAAAATGCTCAGTTTTTAGCTCCCTTGTTTTTTTGCAGCCAGTATAATTAACTCTTGGTGGCTGCAGTAGAAACAAGACTCTGTACATGCACATGCATACATCTCTATTAGGGCTCTGGTCAGACTAGGCATGGCATACCACCTTTTCTGATTTTGACTGCTGATTTTAAAGCAGAGTCAGACTCACACGCTGCTAATTCAAATTACATGCATCAACTTACAAACACCTATACAAGTGTTCCTGATTTAACACAACTAATGGCTTAGCCAAGCAATGCATTTTTTTGAAATCCCAAATTAATTTTGAATACGAGGATCAAAAACATCTTAACTTGCGCTCTTTAATCAGCCATTTTACGTTAGTAATGCAGGGACGTTGACATGAAGTTGCTTTGAGCAATATAAAACATATGCCATGGTGCACTCGTTAAGTAACTCTGCATAATGAGTTCCATCCATATAAATGACTCACCTCATTACTTATCACAGGTTCTTCTCTACGACCATGGAAGAGGTATTCATATTCTTTATAGTGTTTAAATAAGCTGAAAAACAAGACAATATAGACCATTACAGCTGGAAGTTTTTGGAAAGGTAACAACATTACAAGCTTTGTTAAACTAAGAGTTAACCTCCAGCATGGTAACAGTTCAAATTTTAAAAAGAAACAGTTGTTTAACCTCAGATAAAACATGCAGCATATTTAGTTTGCAGGATTTATTATCAGATGGCTGTAGAAAATACAGTGTGATACTTAAAAATCCATCCACTTAGCCCTTATGAAATTGAACTCTGAGAAGACAAAGTTCTACTCTGAAAAAAGTAATCCCTGAAACGCTTATCACCAGGATACTTATGCCTTTAATATCAGCAATAGCAGACAAGAAGGAAACAAAGCCAAATCAGCTTTCAGATTCTGGGATGGGCTGCCAGTACAGGGAGAAAGTTTGATCTTGGAACACCAAAACAATAGAGAATAGAAGAACTTATACTCTCAAGGTCACTTTGCAAAATCAGTGTATTATTTCCTCAAAGAAAAACTAAAAAAACAGATTGACACCAAGCAGCTTTGTGTATTACAACAAAAGTAACTTTAAATAGACTTTGTCAATGGCGTAAAATATTTATCTTCCTTAAAACACGTATGGCTTTCCGTTTCACATGTTTTAAATAATTTTCTTTGTTTCCTTTTCTAATGATCAATGATATGGCATTTGTTTAATCAAAAGTTTTGTTTGTCACAGTCCATCTGTTGCAATTAGTTCTTCTCTTACAATCATGATACAGAACTCCTGGCTTCTGTCACGTCATTTTGACATATGATTTAAAACACTGCTCTGTGATTTCATAGCAAGTCCAGGTTGAAGAATGATTCCAAGAATTTATCGCAGTCCTGCCTGCTGTATCCATGAAAGGTACAGCAATATTTGCAGGGAACATCTGTAACTGGTTCCTGTGCTTTCTGGCTAGGGACAGGACACAGGTTCTTTTCTTGGGAGACCCATCAGCTGCATCAGCAGTACCTTTGCCTCGGTTCCTGCAAGGCCCATATTAGAAGACTGGCTGCCAGCAGCTAGAGGCTGCCTTCCTCCAAACCCCAAACACACAGGCAATTAAATAAGTTCTTACAGTCTTTGCAATTTGATTTAAGTATATTTTTATTGCAGCACTTCACCAAAGAATTCCTAACATGTTCAGCGGAGACACAGAAATTATGTTTAAAGAGAGTTCAAGACAACCTGGAAATTACTCACACCGATTTATAGAAATACATGTCCCCTTTCATATACACCTGTAATTTGCTAAAATTCTAACAGGAGTTATTTGAAAAAAGACAAAAAATATTTTATGAACATCACAGATGTGCAAGAAATAAGACATATATCCTTCCAATCAGATTGGCAGAAATTATTATTTCAAATTTGCTCTCTTACTTATCCTAGTGCTTTGGAAGGAAGACAGATTTACAGCACCTAAAAATCAGGTCTTTTCCCCTCCCCCTCCAAAGGTAGTATGATATTCTTTATGGACTATGTTACAGGTACATATAACTTAAAATATGTACCCAAAAATATAAGTAATTATTTTTGGCATTTCTGAATTTTATGTCTTTATTTTTAAACAGACCTCTGTTCAACCTGGCACCCCTAATCCTGTATGAAGGAAAGAATTCCCCCACTTAATGCTCTTTAAATCAAATCACATAAATTAAACATCAGCATTTATTTAGAAAAAACAGTGTAGTTTCTTTCTTCTATCAGGCATTATATAAAATACCCTTTTTTGTTTCTATTTTTTTGTGAACAATTAAAAAATTCTGTACCAGTGTTTCTAGCGATTACACAGAAATAATTTTACTTGTGTAAGTAAGATTGTTAAGAATAGGCCCTCTTATGATGTCATACGAGAATCTGAAGGTGATTAACAATGACATATTTCCCCAGCTCCACTGCTTCCTGAAAAGAAAATGTCAGGAGTTATGCTGATGTGTGTTTGCCCAAGGAGACAAGATAAAAAGATGATAACTGTCACCTTCCACCAAACCTGGAGGTGTCATTGTAGTTGCTGCACAGTTTGCGCCAATGTGGTTAAGCATTTGTCCCTGTTTCCATTATAAATCCCGTGGGTTTAGAGCTCATCTGTAAAAATGTGATCTGAACTACAACATGTCATACTGTCTTGAGTAGAAAAAAAGCTACAGGCCTATCATTTAAAATTAAACAAGAAAAAATGTTGAACTAATACATTAATTTGAATTGCAATAAAACTCAACCTATTTCTGAGTTCATAAAGTTTAAAGTACACCCATTTAAGTGTGCCAATTCCACTCTTATTTAGAAAAACATATTCCAGTGACTGGAATAATGGATTGCATAAACTGGACACACATGATACATTTCAGTGTATGTGTGCACATCCATGACGTCGCCACAGCATACATTTGTAATAAACTGAGCAGTTTGGACATACAACCACATATTTGGTGGCCAAAATACCATTCTGCTGCAAAAGTTTTGCAGCTTGATTGTATTCCTGCCCAGTTAATACTTTGGTGGTAGTAGGATGGAGCACCTAATCTCTTGGACGAAATTCTTGTGACTGTGAAGGAATTACTTCATGGACAAGATATCTCTCAATGGATAATTTACACAAGAGCTATAGACATGCTATTTGGAAAGAACATTTGTTCCATATAAATATACAAAAGACACAGACAGGAAGGGAGAAGTAAAAGGAGTTGAGACATCTCAAATGCCAAGTTTCCTTTTAGTTTAGGGCTAGTACTTGGCAGGACATTAGTTTGCCTTGACTACAGAAATTTGAGATTTAAAGAGATCTTCCCATTTCTTATGGGAAGAACTTTAAGTGGTTTATATTTTCCATGAAAAAGAAACAAAGGAAAAAAATCAGAGAGCAGGAGAAAGAGACAAATTTTATAGCCCAATCGTAAGAGAAATCGCCTGTGCTGGTTTAAATCCCCATCTGAATCCAAGTACTCTAAACTGGAAGGCTAATAGCTACCCTAGTATTTTTGCTTTTCTTCCAGAGAAAATATTTTTCTGCATTCAGGCAAACAGTTAAAAACCTCCTCTTTGCTGTGTTAAACTTTTCCTAAAGAACACTCAGAAAATTCCCAACAAATCTATGTATGGATCAGTCATGATCTTACTCAATTTTAATGCCCATCTGCCACAAATCCCCCCTCTAGCCCCCATTTGGGTCAGAAAACGGCTGGAGGGCTATAGCTGCACTACAGTGGATGAGCATATACTACAGGAGTAACTTCTTAATTTTCCATCTCCTTGCCCCTGACATTCATGGATGGTTAAACAGCTTGAGAACTGTTCTGTCCATCATGTACTGCAAACAGGGGTATGTGAGTACAGCCACTGCCTTAACCACGGCATTTCAGTGGAAGAAGGTGTGTACATGTTACTATACAGTAAAAACTTTATACAGGAGTGTGACTGTTGCTATCAGACTCAGTATTTTTCTCAAATAAATAACGAATTTAATGCTTTTTGCATCTCTTTCTGTGTCTCTGTTTAAAAGCCAAGACACGTCACAGAACCTTTTCATGTACATACTGGACTTTTGCTGATTTTGAAATGCAATATATTTACGACTCCTATATGATCATAACCTTAATTCTGTAAAGTACAAAACTTTAAATCACTTCAGTCCACTATAACTGTCAAGGCCAGACAAATACTTAGAGTAACAGACAAGATCTACAATTTTATTCAGATGGAATCTAAAAATAGCTTTTAAAAGCAAATGAAGAATATTGTTCTTACACCACTCTGTTTTCTTTTATCACTCAAAACAAAACTCAAAAGGAATATTTTCAGCATAACCTTACAATTTGATAAACTTCCAGTCTAAATTTATTTTCTGGGCTTTGACATCTGAGGCCATATCTTTATTGCTCCTTGCATATTCTCTCTTCTTTTTCATGATTTAAAGTTTGGCATATGCAGTATGTTGGCACAGTAGGAAATATCCAGTAAAATAATAGCAAAATACTAGTAACAGTAGTAGTAGTAGTAGTAATAATAATAATAATAATGGTTGATTTTGTTGTTTTTGTTGTTACTGTTATTTTATCAGTCATTCCCCTGCTATATTAGATTAGTGAAATAAGAATAGATTGTGTAGAAATAAATACCTGATAACCAAATAATCAATGATTGCTTTGGCTTGCTCAATGCTGAACAAATTCAGGTCACCTCTTTCTTCTGAATCAGTTTTGCCTATTCCAGACATTGCTCTTTCAAGTTCTTTTAAATTATTTCCCAAGGTCATATGTTTGTCTGCAAAGTAATCCCAAAGAACAAAAACTATGAATAAACATGACAGGGTGGGATGAGTTTTTTGGCCCATTTTAATTATAAGACTTCTTGAAGTTTTAGTTATGACCCATCACAAAACTGAAAAAGCAACAGCAGTCAAACGCTTCTCTCTGTTGCCATTATTCTCATCAATAAAGTGTCCATTAAAATTTCATCACAAAACCACCACTCTGCCTTCACAAAGGAAGAATCACAAAAATGGTGTTCAAGACACTACAGCTTCCCCTCTTACCTACGCAGAGAGAACCACAGGCAGATTAATATGCAAATTTGAAAGGAAGAGTATATTTTTCTTTAAAATAGCCTACTGCTTATGTATTGTAAAACATTATT
Organism: Corvus cornix cornix; assembly: GCF_000738735.6. Classification (NCBI taxonomy): domain Eukaryota; kingdom Metazoa; phylum Chordata; class Aves; order Passeriformes; family Corvidae; genus Corvus; species Corvus cornix. Next base: position 29,908,640 of record NC_046336.1, on the reverse strand, counting down.
CTTCTGACCATGCCCCTTGTAACATAAGCCACTAATACAGGAACAGATATTAAAAACGGTGAACAATATTTTTAAGTGCTTACAGCCATAAGAGAATAAACATGAATATGCATAATACCCTGTATGTGTCATCAAACTTGGAGACATTTTTGTATCCTTCCAAACCAGATAATTACTTTACATTTTTACCCTGGAAATCAAAACCAAATGCCAAAACAGGTTGGAATTAGAATTTAAATTCTGTTTGTTAACTGTCCTGACAAAAAGGAAAATCTGAAATATATCAGTGCTTGCTGAACCTATAAAAAGAAAGGATTCATTTTTCTGATTTGCACAGTGTCTGCTGTCACTAGAACCATGGGGAGTTTAAAGAAAAAGCTTCAAATACAATTTATTTTTTCCTTTTATATCTAAAAAAATCTACAGAAAAAAACGGGGAAATATCCACCAGTGGTGAAATAGATTTATTTTCCTTACTGTTTTATGTCTCTACTGATACACTCCTTGGGTTTTTTTGTGCAGAAAACAAATTAAAAGACTTAGAAGACTTCTGTTCTTTTATAGTTTTGACCTTTAGTGGTACAGTAATCAAAGACTTGAAAATTTTACCTCACTTTTCAGTAAGAGAGGCAGCACAATATAAATAACCATATGGGAAGGGACAAGAAATAAACACAGAGAATGTAGAGGAAATAGAAGCCATAGGAAATGAGGAGAAGCAACAGAACCAGAAATACCACCCTTTGTAGGGAAGTGAAGGCACATAACAGGATCACCTAGCCCCTGAGTCTGTTGCCAGCTCATCCAAATTTTCTCTTTCTTCTGCACACCTGATTCTCAGTCCCAACCACCTGTCTCAGGAAGACTTGCAGAACTTCTGTGAGGTAAGGAGCACCTTACCCTCAATGGATAGAAGAGGAATCAAATCACGTGACCCATTCTGACTCCCAATCAAGCACGGCCTCCAGTTTCCGAACCTCAGTTTTCCTTGCTCCTTTGCCAGCCTTAAATGCATTTCCACTACCCTCCTTCTCTAAATCCATTCTTCCTGCTCAATGCTACCCTTGCTACTACAGCCAAGTCAGCTTAATTCTCCAGGCTGATTGGGTCCAGTGCAGGGAAAGGAAAAGAAAGGGTCACTAATATAGAAGACATCAGAATTTTGCTTTTAGTTGAAATGTTTGGTAATTACAAGAAAATTCATCTCAGCCCTGGGCTACAGCATACTTTGTAAAATGGATTTTTCAGGGGACTAAGCTGTGAAGCAAATGTAAGAAGTTTCCTGCAAGCATTTAGAAACTACATTTTCTTTCTCTAAAAACCATGTATATCTTAGCCAAATCTAAATGGATTTTCACAGGACAGCAAAAAGCAAATTCACAGCTTTTGCTTGCCAAACCTTCTATCTTTACCTCAGAGCACCGGGGCATTAGACCTGTCAAAAAAAAAAAGACACAAAATAGGTTCTTTTTCCCACAGCCTCTGTCTGCAAGCCCACTGAACTGGTTCAGTTGCAATTTTATATATAAAAATTCGCCAAAAGCAGACAGTGTCGTGGAAAAATTCAGCTTAAAGAGTTAAAAGTTTGGCACAGCTTAATGCAACTAAGATGACATTCCTGAAAAACGTCAGTCAGCTTTAATAACGGGTTGTGCTACCAGCCTGTCGTGTACACATGTATTACACGGTCTCATAAAACTAATTTCTGACGGGTTTCCATTCTGCTCCATTGTTATAGTAATATAGTTAGCATATGTTAAGATACTTCCTCATTGGAGACAGGAAGGACAACTGGAATTCCAATGATCATAAAGCACGTACCTATTCTGTCAAAATTCCAAGTCAGAAAGGCCCTTGAACTAAATTACAATGAAAGAGTATAATAACTATTAAAAACTTGATTTTAAATATTCGCCTTCTCTTTTGAATGAAACTGCTGAGTCCTTTCATTCTTCCTCTGGGATGGACTTTTCTCAACACAATCACCTTCAAAGTGAATGTTAAGCAAGCATCAGGATCTCTGAAAAAGAAGGTTTTAGAGGACACTGCTACCATTTTTTTCTGGCTATTTCATTCCCACTAGATCAAGCTTCATGCTTTGTGGCAAATTTCCTCATAGCCACAGGAGCTGTGGTCCCTTCATTGTCAGTTTTCCTCTTCGGCAGCAATGCCAGTTTACTTCCCTCACCAGTCCTTAGTTAACATATATTCTGTGCCAGAAGTTCAGCATTTGCCATATAGAAAGCTGTCTGAGAGTTGACCTCCAAGGATAAAATAAATGTAATTCACCTGCTGTAATGCTACAGGATGCACTGAATATCTCAAACAGCAGAAAAATATGCCCAAGGCTACAGTGAGTCAGTCACTGAGACAGCTGGAATTAGAATATAGGAGCTCCTTGCTCTCACTCTACTGTAATTATTATTTATTTTATCATAGCAAAGAAAAGGTCTCTTCAGGACCTGGCCCATTTGTACCACATACTGTACAAACAAAGAATGAGGAATATTCTGCTCAAAAGACTTGAGTTTTCTCTAACAAAAATTCAACATCTGCCAGTAAGAATTATTTTCAGGCACATGGGCTAACATACCAACATTCAAGAGGAAAATAAATCATTTCACAATTACTTGTAATTAAATATCACTTTATTAAAATGACTGGGAAACATTCTTGCCTTCCACTTCAGATATTTATTTTACAATTCTTAATTATACTTACCGCTGAGGTTCTCCAAGGCGAAATTTAATAGATCCATGAATCCTGAGAGCTGGATAAGACTGAAGTTCATTTCTTTAGCCCACCAAAATCCTGCAGTATAATAATCTAGTAAAATACCTTCTTTCAAAGATGTCTTTAGTTGTGTAAGATTCAGAAATTCTTCCATCTTTCTAAAAAGAATTGCAGAGTAAAATAATGAAATTAAAAAATAAATTGCAGATTCCAAAGTCCAACGTGGTCTGCTTGCAATTGTATCTATATTTTTTATTATTAGTTGCTATATTATTCATGTGTGCATAATGTACATAATTTCTTGAATTGAGCTCCATCAATTCCTAGGTAAGAACATTATGATCAGAGGACATATAAAAAAGTAAACAATCACCTGCAGGTTTCAGCAGACACTGTTCAAGTGCTAAGATATGACTAACAAAAGAACAAAAATTAGAGAATTACAAAACCAAATACATTTAGAATTCCAGAGAAAAAATGTGTGTTTCATCAGGAACTGGTTTGTGGGATGAAATGACACAATTAGTCTCCACTTTCTACTATCACACTTTCCCTCTGATTGAGATAATTTTAGAGTAGTAATAAGATCTTGTTTCCATCTCAGGATTATTTTCCATGTGGCCCCTGATGAAAAATTACATTTGAAAATTAATGTAAATAATAAAATATATAATTACTGAAAGTAGCTAAAATATTTAGAAGTTTAAATTGCATTTCCATAATGGTCCAAACATTTAAAAAGAGCCTTATCCCATTTTACTGGCACACAATGAAAATTTTCCCACTTACTTTAACTTGCAAAATGTATGAAAAAATACACTCCCTTGTAGGAGGCCATACTGTTGCTGACACATTTATGTCTACTCTATCCAAACACAGAATTAGTTAGGTCTTTTATAATAACTGTCTGCTTTTTTCCACATGAAGAGAGGGGATGGGGGCTAGAACTTGGTTTCAATTCTTCCAGTACAACTTCAGCTATGTCTCAGGTTTTACATTAAAAAAAAAAAAAAAAAAAAAGTTTTACATTAAAGCAATCCTTTGCTTCATAACTACAGCTGAGGATGCAGGTGCCAGGGATCACAGTTTCTAGTCCCCTGTAAAAGAGCAAAGTTTTCCCAAGCCCTGCTGCCTTCTCACTCCTTCCTACGAAGGACATTAATCCCAGACGTACTGATAGCAGCCATTAGATTTTCAGGGGTTTCACCGACACAGTACAGACACGCTGTCAAATGAGATGAGTTTCTTTTTTTAATTAAAGCCTCAATAGCTAACAGAGTAAAGCATATAATCCAATCAGTTTTGTTTAAAACATGTATTCCTTTGTTCTGCATGACAAATTTGTATGGCTGCACACATGCAAGTCGGTTAAAAACACTTAACTGTGTCCTGAAATAGAAGTGGAACGTGGCCAGCTGAACTTTCCAAGGTTTGAAACAGTCCATATCCTCTCTCTCTGAAGCTTCTGCCAACTCTGTGTTTTCATAATCAGAGCTTCTCAGGGATTTAGATTTTCTCTGATTCTGCTACCAATGCCAGTACTCATCTTTTCAGTATTTTGTAAGGCATGTCACTGACAACAGTATCTGTACATGATGGGGAAATGATGGGGCAGTTAGATTTCCTAGTTACCCTCCCTGCTTTTTCTTTCTTCATGGGGCTCCAGTCCTATGAAGATGGACAGCAGTACCAAACTCCCTGAGAGATGGGAATGCAGGACATTAAAACTCTCATACTGAACCAGACCTATTCTGATTTTCTAACCTTAGCTGTGGCCTTCAAACTGCTTTTGTAAATAGACACAACACACTGTGGTAAACAAAATTTTAATGCTGCTGCTAAACTGCTTAGTGTGCATAAAATACCCTGTAACTATGCTCCTTCCAGTAAGATGCAGTATATACTTAAATTCCCCCTGTACAGTGTGTATATATAAATACATATGTGATCAGCTGAGACTAAAAGAGAATATCATCTTTCAGTGTTTTTCTTTTTAATCTTAATGAGAAAGTTGCACGAAGAATTGTGTCGTTAAGCACATTTTAGTCTCCAGTGAGTCGTACACTTCAGTCTCCTCTAAATTTAAAGAGACCTATTGTGCAAGAGAAAACAGGAAAGGAAAGAATTTTTGTATTATTATTTGATGGTAGTAAATTTTCTTTCCAGTTTTCTTAAAAAAGATCCCAGAAAGACCTTTCCTCCATAAGAATAGTGACAAATAGGAAAACAGAGTATGTTTCAGGAATATTTTAAGCTCAATTAAATGGTTACCTATTCAGATGAACAAAGTTGGATTTTATATATTCCCCCACCTCTTCCTTCCCAAACTAGACCAGTGGCCCAGCCCTTTGGCTTTCAACTCCCTAAGAACCTGCTAGCAGACACAAGCGCTCCTAAATAATTTGTGCACTTCTGGAAAGCCTCATCTTTCAAATATAAGTCTGGAGTCTCAGGTTAAAATCCTGGCCTCCTAAATTCAGCTGCTATTAAACACTAATAACAAGAGAGAGTGTTGGTACAGGAAAGACAAGATAGGCTGACATCAGAAGTCTTTGGCTGTCTCCTATTTCCCCAGTGCTCCACAATGGTGACCTACTAATGCCTTCTTGAGCTTTCCATCCCTTACTGAACTTTAAAGACCTTTTTGATTTTTTGGTAACTCGTGTTACAGTACAGAATCTCAAAGGTTTTAGCAAAAAAAAGTTACCAAGTGCGACTTATTAAAAAAAGCTCAGTACTGACCTATTCTTATTTACATCTCAGTATTTTGTTTACAGTGTATTTAAAGCTATTGTAAATTCAGAAACCACAACAATATGAAACACAAGTGGAAAAAAAGAAGTCTAAGCAAAATCAAGATATACAGGAAACACAGTAACCAGACTGGATCTGAGATCAACAGTATTTCTTCCATCTTTTGTGATTATTAAATATCAATGATTTAACTGAACAATTAAACACTAATGACATAACCACCACAAAAGAAATCTAACAAATAGGCTGCCATTTTTATTTCATTATTATATGGGTTCCAGCATTGTTGTCATTGCTACTTACTTTTCAACTCCTTCCAGATTTTCTTCTGACAAGGCAGTAATTTGGGAAAGAGAAAAAAATGCCCTATTAATAATCTCCTTTCCACCTACATCATCCTGATCATGGTCTTCTTCCTGATCTCGGACTTCTTCCTGCATACATACATATAGGAATGTAATTTAAAAAATGTTTATTTTATTATGTCAGTAACTTATCTAAATAACATTTTTATATTGAGGAGGTATGCAAGGGATTAATTCAACAAATGCCAAAAATGTAAGACAGCTATAATTATATGGCAGTAACACAATACCTTAACACATTCTCACTAGAGAAAAGCTGGGCAGATACATGGAACATAGTATTTTTATCATAAATTCATGTGGGAACACTGTGACATATTATGTGCTGCACAAGACTAAATTAACTTGCAAGTAAAAACAACAGAGATTTAAAGGTGCAAAAGAATCCATGAATCTAAATTTGACCAACATGATACTGCATTGCACAATAATTAAATCTTAAAATTAAGTTTCTCCTAAACATATTATGAGAATACACACTTATTACTATGCTATTTGCTTTCCACCCTGTACTTGATTGCATTTTCATATTTACTGTCTACACTGAATCTTTCCCTAACCAAGCAAAAGTCCAAGATGTTTGTTGCAGAAGAATGATACACACACAAGGATCTGACAGTACTGTTCCTGGGAAGGACGTACATGTTTTAGGGGATAAAAACCTGAACCCAAACTAACAATTCAATGGTCTTAGAAAAAATAGGAACATTTTATGGTATTTCACGTTGTGTGGTCATTGACAAAAAAGATATTTCAGTAAGAAATCTATGAAATGCAAAAAAAGTAGAAAAAAATCCCCTAAAACTGTTTCAAAATAGAATATGTAGGTGACAAAGTGAGGCGTCAAAGCACATTATAAAATGTGAGATGAGGCAGCCCCTTCAGAGAGGTGAGGGCAGGGGCACAAAGGACAGTGGTCACGGGACAGAGTGCTCCAGTTGAAAGGGACCCACAGTGAGGCAGCATAAGAAAAAATAATTCACTATAAACATATTTAAGCATTAGAATACATAACTCAGAAAGGCAGAGGAATCTCCTCCTTGTAGGCTTTCAAGATCAAACTGGACAAAGCCCTGTTGGGCACTGGGTGCTGGCCTAGCTCTAATGAAGCAGCTGAACCTGTCCCAAAATGCCTTCCAGCCTCCTGCTGGGAGTCTGTCTGGCCTGACCACACAAACACCTGATCACAATTTGCTGGTAGCAGGTACACTTGTACATCTGCAGGACCTGGGGTTTAGAGAAGTGCAGCAAGGCAAAGCTTGCAGAATCCTGCTTCCAGCTCACACGGGGAGAGTGAAGCAGAATTCCTGACACACACTGATTTTTGAGCCTGACCAGCACTGCTCTGGGCTGACACCAACTCACTCCAGCGCTGGTGAAGGAGAGCCCCCAAATAAAGCTACACTACTCCCCCTGCTGCTGCTGAACTGCAAGATGTACTGAAATCTGGGACCAGCTGAAGAACCACAGTCAAGAGAGACGAAACAAGACTGAGAGCAACAAAAAACACTCACTCAATGGACAGACTATTCTTCCCCTCTCTAATTAAGTACTAGAGTACTTTCACACTTCAGTAAGAAAAATTACTGTTCCCAACTGTAAACAAGTCAATCTCAGATACAATGTCTCATCAGAACAGGAATGGCATAAACGAAAGCTTCCTTCACATAGTTAAGAGCATGACGTTAGTTTGCTTTTATTAGCAATAATTTACACAGCATAAAAAAAAATAATCCTACAGTCAGTAATGCTGCTATAATTGAAGCTGCAGGGAAAAAACAATACCTCTACATGCTAATATTATACAATTATTGAAAGACCTATTTTAATAAGTAGAAAAAATACAAACGCTTTCCTGAAGTGGTGTCAGAAATCTGTTGAACATGAGATTTTTTAGAAGCTGTGGAAGCTGAATTAAAAGAATAACTGATATTGATGTTTTGGAAACTGAATTAATGCTCCTCCCTCACTTTCTCTTAGGATGTTCAATACATAGGATACTTTAGTATTTATAGTGACCACCACTATATAAATTACGCATTACTGGTCAGTCAGTCAACATCTTACTGGGCATACTTGTTAGTAAGGCAAAATGCTAATATTTTACAAGTTGCAGTTTAAACTGAAGAGATAGGCAGCTGCTGTAACTCAGTGTTGCAGATAAGGCTCCGTAATCTGCACATCAAACCACAACAGCCTACAGGGCAAAGCGAAGGCTTCCCAAGAACCATTTCATCACATTCCCAGCAGCAATATTCCCACCAATGCATTACTGTTTTTGTTAATGTTTGTGATAAGGATGGGGTTGGGGCACCACTGTCCACTTTAACAAGCACAGGTATCAGATACGAAGAAATACTTATGTTACAAATATTACAAATGACAGATGAGGAACTACAGGAGATAAAGCACGTGATTTAAAAATATTTTTTTTAAATTAGCAATGTTTCTGTAATTTAAAAAAGTCTTGAAGGTCCATAAATCATTTAAACAATCCTGTGTTTATGGACAGTTTCTGCTTGGGCCGAACCTACACAAACACACCTGACTAAAAGCTTACAATTATTTTGATTGATTACTTTTGTCTTTTGATTGCTGTCTTAAACCACTACTGAAAATACCGGGAGATTATTTTTACATGTGTTCACTGGTGTCAAAGAATTTACTGTTCATTTCAGTGTTAACTGCAGTGACTGACTGAGGTAACCCAAGGTGAGTTAATTCTAGTAATGCTATCTTCATGTGTCAGGAAAAAAACTCCTGAACCAATCCTACCAATACACATTCCCAGCAGTAGACTTAGCCTATTTAAATACAGGCTGCTACTAGAGAATTATTTGTTACTGTTTTATTTTCCTTGGAAGGATTTTTAGCTGTTCTGAATGCATAATATGTTTCTGGCTGTTCAATACATTACTCCAAGTACTGTGGGCATCCCTTATTAACAGCATCAAATCAAAATACCAAACAAACGTTCTAAAACAAAAGAGTAAAATCTTTCTCAATCTCTCAGCCAATGTTCAAAAATTAAACAGGAAATAGCAGTAGCAGAGTGATATAGTTAAACAGCAAATTGCAAAACACCTTTGTGTTTACAGGGGTGGGGAAGAACTCTCAAAACCCCAAACCCATACTAGGTCATCCCTGGCTAGGAAAAATGCCCCACTACCTGCAGTTTTGGTGAGGGCCTTTCCAGAGTGGCCAAACCTTGAAACACAGCAATGGAAATGAGCACCAGCATTCCTGAAGAAAAATAAGATTGTCATCTGGGAAGAGCCCTCTGCAGAGGTTGAAGATAGTATTTGCATTTGTTTGACAATATACCACCACACTTTGCCAAATCATGGCTTCCAAAAATATAGGCTTACCAAATTTCTTCAATTATAGCAAATACTTGAAGTGTAAGGAACTTAAGAGCCTGCTCTCCTCAGCCTACCAGGGAAATCAGACTGGACTCAACTTTCCAGTAGCTCATGTAAAGCAAGCTCAGCTACTCTGGCTGGGCTGACAGCAGTGCAGATGTACCCTAGAAGAGTGTTGTATATCAGTTACAACTTTAATCAAAATGGGAATGAAAAAAACCCAACCAAATTACACCAGCAACACAGGCTGTTATTTGTATTATTATACACATTTTGTTATCAAGCTGTCAGATGCTTCAGCAGCAGCAGAAAATCCTGAAGCTTTCTACATAAATAGTTAAGGCAGAAACAGAAACACATTCACTGTTCCTGTTTGTTTTTAAAAGGCCCCACTTGTCCACTCCCACAATGGGAAGTTAAGATCAATAGTTGCTATTTTTAGTCACGAACATTTCTTTTGTCATCAAACAAATGAGGAAATAAAAATAGCAGCACTAATTTCAACTACCTTCAAAAGGGAAATCTGCAGATGCATTAAATGCAAAAGACAAAACCTACAGGCAAAGAAAGCTTTCAAGGACCATTATAAACATGATAGTGTCCTTTTAATAACAAAATATGTTGCAAAAATTTCACACAGTCCAAACATTAAGATTTATGGTTGACCAAATGTATGATGACAATAAATTTTACTGATGTTTTCACAGCTGCAGACCAATTATAGGAAAAAATGTGGTTAAAAATAAAGCAGCAGCAAGACTTGCTAAGACCAGGATTCAGATTTTCTAATATACCTTCTGCCAAAAGTCATTACAAGTCAGAACAATTATAAAAATATTCAATTTGAATCAAAAGGAATTGTCTTAAAAGGTAAGAAATTTTATTAAAAAATAGTGCCAGAATAGTGTTTCCTACACCTTACATATAGACCATGCCAAGCTATCTTCAGACAAAACTACAGACTATATAATGTAGTTTATAAAAACACACAATTTCACAGGGTTCCCAATAAAAATAAATCATAAAGGACAGACAGAAATATCACAAAAGTAAGCTACTGCGTGTGGAACAAACTTCAATACATAAGGAACAGAAAACATGAGAAAAAAAAGTTGTTCACTGAATTCCTCTAAAGATTCTTTTTATAAAGCCACGAAGTAAAAACTACAAAAATTTCAGTGGTACATTTCAAACAGATGTACAATATATTTTTGACAGCCTGTCGTTTCCCATAGAGCACACCCTGTATCCTTTTACTGTGATCTGACTGCATTACCCCAGTGTTACGCTGCTCCAACTGCCAAAATATTTACAGAGCACTAACAGAGTGCACTGTGAGAGATGCATATATTTTTCATAAAGCATTTAGAATACTTAATAACACATTTCGCATGGAAGAAGGTTTATTTATTTAAGGAAACCTAAATGTTAAGCTTTTGTACTGACAAAGATGCAACCATGACACTGGCTGAAGGCACTTAATCACTCCCACAACAGTCACAGCAACTTCTTGGCCAGCGGAGACAACAAAGCAGCTCAACCAGAAGAAAATTATCTTGTAGTAGCTACAGCTACATAGACAGGCTTGAGGGAAAAATTCGGAGTTGATGCAACACCTCATACGTTTTGGGAGGAATAAATTTTGTTCTTGTATCTCTTGACATGCAGCATGAGACGAGTCGCCTGTCAGAAACCACACCTCTGTCAACCAAGTCAAAAAAGGAAAGAGGAAAAAAACAGGGAGGAGGCTGAAGACAAGCAAATAAAGCACATATTAATGCAAACACTGTGGGTTTGTAAAATCCTCCAGCACACTTCAGCTACCTAAAACAATGAAAGGTGAGAAATACAACTGTGATATTGCTGGAAGGAAAGTGTCAGCTTGCTCCCACTCCCTCAGTGGTCTTTGAAAGGCAACCAAAAGCCTTTCCCTCAACAATTCAAAATTAGGAGATTCCTACCACCACAAATAAGCCAACTGTGTTGGTTTGACCCAGGCTGGATGCCAGGAGCCGACCATGGCCTCTCTGTCAGCCCCCTCCTCAGCTGAACAGGGGATAAGAAATATAACAAAAGGCTTGTGGGGAGAGATGAGGACAGGAATTACTGTCATGACCAAAATAGTCTCAGCTTGGGCAGGAAAATAATTTATTACCAATGCAATCAGTGTAGAATAACGAGAAATAAAACCTACATCTCAAAGCACCTTTCCCCACCCCTCCTCTCTTCCCAGGCTCAACTTCACTCCCAATTTTCTCTACCTCCTTTCCCCAGGAGCACAGGGGAATGGGGCAGAGTGCTTGCAGTCAGTTCATCACATGTTGTCTCTGACCCTGCTGCCTCCTCATGGGGAAGACTCCTCACACTCTAACCCTGCCCCAGCACAGGAACCCTTCCATGAGGGATAGTCTTCCATGAATAGCTCCAACATGGGTGTCTGCTCCACCGTGACCTCCATGGGCCCCAGGGGCACAGCTGCTTCACCAGGTGCTGCAGAGCAATCTGCTCTGGCACCTGGTGCATCTCCTGCCTCTCCTCCTCTGCTGGCCTTGGCATTTGCAGGACTGTCACTCTCCCATATTCTCACCCCCCTCTTCCATCTGCTGTTGCATGGTTTCCTCCTTCCCCTTCCTAAATCTGTTATCGCAGGGATCCTCCCTCTGTCACTGGTGAGGCCAGCCTTGGCTGGCTGTGGGTCTGTCCTGGAGCTGGCTGGCATTGGCTCTAGTGGACATGGGAAAAGCTTCCAGCAGCTTCTCACAGAAACCACTCCTGTAGCTCCCTACTACCAAAGCCTTACCACACAAACCCAACGCACCAAGAAATAACCATACACTTCTGAAGGAGAGCCCATAACCGAGTGAAGCCTGGCAAGGTAGTGGGAGGTCAGAAGTGGACGAGGTGCTCAGCAGCAGCTGCTCAGGGTGAGGTGAGGTGAGGTGAGGTGAGGTGAGGTGAGGTGAGGTGAGGTGAGGTGAGGTGAGGTGAGGTGAGGTGAGGTGAGGTGAGGTGAGGTGAGGTGAGGTGAGGTGAGGGACAGACCCGGCTGGGCTGTGCCAGCCCAGGCCCCGCAGTGTCTGCTGGAGGAACTGCCTTGCCGGGACAGGCAGTGTCTCTCCATTGAGCTGCCTGGGGGACAACAGTGACACAGGCGTATTTTTATATATATATATTTACACACACACACTGCATTTTTAACACCACGCCCTTTTCTACACAAAGTCACAGAATGGGTAGGGTTGGCAGGGACCTCTGGAGGTAATACAATCCAACCCCCTGCCGAGGCAGGGTCACCCAGAGCAGGTGACAAAGGAACACGTCCAGGTGGGTTTGGAATGTCTCCAGAGACGGAGACTCCACAGCCTCCTTGGGCAGCCCGTTCCAATGCTCTGCCACCGTCAACATGAAGTTCTTCCTCATGTTGAGATGGAAATTCCTCTGTTTTGGTTTATGGCCCTTGCTCCTCGTCCTGTCACCGGGCACTACTGAAAAGAGTCTGACACCATCCTCCTGACCTCTGAGACATTTAAACACACTGATGAGATCCCCTCTCAATCTCCTCCAGACTAAACAGGCCCAGCTGCCGCAGTCTCTCGTCACAAACGAGATGCTCCAGACCCCTCACCATCCTTGTGGCCCTCGGCTGCAGCTCAGCACAGACAATTTAGCACAAAACACCCCAATCTCAGCGGGAGCACGCCGCTCCCGCCCCGGCGGTACCTGCGCGCGCTCCGCCATGGCCGCCGGCCCCAGCACGGCTGGCCCCGCCCCTCACCGCGCCCCGCCCGGGTGGCCCCGCCCCCGCTCCCCTCAGAGCCCGGTCCCGCCCCTCACGGCCGCGCTGGCACCGCGGCTCCGCCCAGCCGGCTCCTGCTCCTTTTTCTTTAATAAACTTGGAACAGTAATGAACTAAAACTACGTTGAAACATTTTCTCTGCCAGCTTTGTATTGCATGTAGCAGCAGTAATTCAGAGTAATAGCAGTTACCTGCAAGATCAAATAAAATGCAAGCATTTGGTAGGTGAACAGTAATGAGAACGAAGAGCGAGCTAACTTACTTTGCAAAGTTTATGGATGTGCTGAGGGAGCTGGTGTGACAAAACAGCTTCTTTGCACTGCCCCACATAAAGCAAGGGCCTCCCGGGATTTCTGTAGCTGTTTCGAGCTCTGCCACTGCTTTGGAGCAGTTTGCCACCTTCAGAAGGTTGTCATCATCAGTTTCTTAAAATGTGCAAACCACTAAGTACCTGTGTCCTAGCTGGGTCACGAGAGACAAGAACATGCCCATTATCCACTAAGATTGTGATTTATAGTGTGAGATTCACCACGTCTGTAGCTCCTGTTCCTGCTCAAACACCCTGACCCTCACTGACACATGTAGACCAATCGCGCTTCCAAAAGGAGTCAGAAATCTGTTTGAGGTTCAGAGAGCTGGATCCTACAGTGTTTTGTAGAATTATTCACAGTATTTTAAAGAAATAGAGCCCACACTGTGAATTTTAAAGAAATAGAGCCCACACTGTGAATTCCTACAATTTGTGCTGTGCTTTGTGGCTGAGAGTCATACAGCTGTGTTACTGCCCCTCTTACTGTGTATATAAATCTAACCAAATAACATTATTCAGAGCTGCAAGCACTGCACGTAGTAAGGTGTTAAAACTGGGGAATTAAGTGTGATATTTGGATGCAATATAACATTGTGTACATTCATTATTATGTTATCTAGTTGGTAAGAGATAGATGCTAGACTTAACCCTGCATTCCTCTGGAACCGAAAATGCCCATTGATTTCCATGAACATTTTCAATGTAAAAGACTTGGTGGCTCAAAGCCTTTAGAAAGATCTAATTCTGTTTCTCCTGCTCAATATTAAAGGACTGAATTCTCTCTTACACAAAACCTGAACTGAGCAGGTGATTGAAGCTGAGCACTGATTGAAGCTCAAACCACATTTCCAGTAGTGAGCTCCTAAACTTCCTACTTTTCAATTTAGATTTTTAGAGAGTTGGTGTCAGAAGGCTTAGAAATAAAAAAAAAAAAAAAAAAAAAAGATTCAATAGCCATGCCATCATCAAGCCATGCCATCTAACTTCGTGTGGATCCTTCATGTTTACAAAACCACATTTGTGTGTACGTGAATATTTAAGGTGGCTTTTTGATTTCCTTCAAATGCAAAACTTGTAAGTGCAACAGAGAAATACTGAACTTAAAATGCTGACCTAGTCCTTTTCGACTACAGGTAACCATGGTAGATTTTCTATGATTCCTAATGGTCACAGAGTCCAGGTTAGAGGAGAACAGCAGAGCTCTTTCTCCACTAGAGTAGGTGTGTTAGATGCAATGGTTTCCTGAAAGTGTCTGTTCTGGCATATGTAATTTAAACAGGACATATTTGAAAATCTGGCTTTTACATGGTAAGTGCTCTTCTGTTTGTCTGAGAAGCAACCAGAGTTCAGGCTGGGAGATGTTTTGCCAAGGCTGGTAACACTCAGCGCACGAGGATCTTGGAAGGAACATTTAATTTTTATCTTCTCTCTTTGATTAAAAGCTCTTCAGCTCATGGTGCCTGGACCACCTCCAGCCTGTACAAGATAACCACCACACAGCTCACTAACACTCAGCCCTGGCAGGGACTGGGCAAAGAGGTGGTTGTTCCCCTCAATTTTCTTCAAGTTCTCAGATTTTCATTTTGCTAATTATGCACCGAAGCATCACAAATACAACAATTCCACACTGCTCCCTGCACAATGAACTACACAGTTGTCTTTGTAGAAATGCTTTCCTCTTCATCATGATACCGTATCTTTTGGGCAAGGAGCAGGTTCACCTGCATCACACAAGTCCATGTCAAAAGGGGAATAAAGGTCACAGCTGCAAGCAAAGCTTTGATGGTGCAGGCTACCTGCAATTGGAACACAACCAGAAGCTGCAAGTTCTCCAAAATATTCCACTGAGTCCTCCAAAGTTTTAATAACCAAGGTGATTCAGTGTGATTTGGTTACTCGTTGCAGAGATCCTGGCACTTCAGGAATAAATGAAATGTGTTAATTTAAGAAAAGGAATGAATTTTCAGAAGTTGCCTTCTACAAAGCAAAGGTTTTGTAAACTCCAGGCCCACAGAAACATCCTCCTACTGACAGAGATCCTATGAAAATGTTCAATCGCAAACACGTTTCCATTCACTTTTAGTTAAGCATCACCAAGCACAGTAATTAGACGCAGGCAATTTCAGGATGAAAAGCAGATGGAAATTCCTAGAGGAGCCTTGCTTGTTACATCAACATCAGGTGGACATATAGCTCCCCTGGCTGCCAGCCCTCATGACAACAAATTCCTTATACTCATGCCCTGTGGGACAAGAATTGAGAAAAAAACACAGGCAAGTGGAGGACTTGCACACAGTATTTGGGGTTGACCCTCCTAGCAACAAATGGGTAATTTGTGAAAGCAACAGGACATTAGTGTTACATGGCTCTTACTAAAGAGCCCTGTGTTACTGTACATAAGGGCATTAACATAGTAATTAATCATCCCCTCCTGGCTCCTTTATAACATTCTTTGCAGATGCTCTATCCAGGGAACAGCATTCCCTCTAAGGTAATGTTTTTCTGTTTTACATATATAGATATACACCTTCAGAAAAAAATTCTGGGCATGATTATGTACTAGGAAAAGAAAAGCATAAATCCCAGGTTGTCAAGGAAACTTGTTTTTGAAACAAAAAGATAATTCTGCCATTTCTTAGGCAGTATCCAATTAAAATGAGATACAGGTACAAGAGGGTATAACTGCTTTGGTGTATCAGCAGC
The DNA here is from genome assembly GCF_000738735.6 of Corvus cornix cornix. Lineage (NCBI taxonomy): Eukaryota > Metazoa > Chordata > Aves > Passeriformes > Corvidae > Corvus > Corvus cornix. The sequence continues at coordinate 29,892,617 of NC_046336.1, read as the reverse complement.
AGGACAGACAGAGTTCTGAGTTATTTAGGGAGAGATACTGCTTCTTTTTTGCTCACTGTTTGTCAACACAATCTAGCTCAGTATCTCTCCCTGTCTGTTTAATTAATAGGTAGGTAAAATTTCCAAGTGATATGACAGTGATTTTGAAAGACTTGTAATATTAGTACTCAGCCCAGCAATAAGAAAGTACAAGTTAAATGTAGCAAATCATAACTTTTCAATTATTCAAAACAATATGCATACAGAGAAATGAAAGTAGTAAAACGTGTATTCTATCAATGATTCCATTATCCTCTCACCATAAAGAGAAGTGGCTCAATGGAGGATAAAAGCAAATTTTAGATTGATTCTCTTCTTGATCATAGCCAGAAGACTGCTATAGCTATTGCCAAGAAATTGAATCAAGGTTCATAGAAATCCTAAAAATTAGATAGAAAAGACTTAAAAGAACATGTAGCCCATCTCCAGGGGACCTGTACTTTTTCTTGCCACCAAAAACTTCAAGCAGAAATAGGAATGTATTTAACCTGGTAGTTCAAGACAGCTCCTTACTATGTATTAAATTGTAGGAATAATGTAAATGTGCATACAACATTGCAGTACACCATCAGTGTGAACTAAGAAAGCTTAGGTTTTTCTCCCCTCTAAGTACCTTAGTAAAAACCCTAAACTATGAGACCTGATGCATAAGATAAAGCAATATGGATAATTTAGAGTGCAGCTGTTTCAAACTACCTACCGTCAAGGTCACCAATTGCTAAAACAAAACCCAAAATCTCTGTAGAACTCAAGGACTCCTTACAGTCGTTATTCAAACCAGGACAATCCACTCAGAAGTCCCAAATTCAGGACAAGAGACAAAAAGAAGAGCACTGACCACTGAATGACTCTAAGCCCCCTAAGTCTTATACAGCCATGAGTGCACTGGTGACAATGGACAAATAATTTAACATAAGCATAGTGTAGGGGTTTGGGTTTGTTGAGAGCATTGTTTCACTGACAGAGCGCTGCATTCTTCAGGAGGACACACTGCAGTACAGAATATGCCAATTAACGCCGTGAGAAAAATCACCAGGAAGAATAATTAAACAAGTTATAATAGCAAACAGAGATAAAATCTATCAAATACAGTATTACATATATTCATATTCTAGGTAAAATATGCTATATATTAAACATATACGTAAATATTGGTTCTATGTAATATATATGCATATATTCTCTCTTCAGACTGCCACTTGAGCTCTGATTCCCATCTACTCTGTATCTTTTCTAAGGATATAATGTATACTGTTAATCTTGGCAAGTTTACATGAACTGGAGTATATTTTACTCCATGAAAAAGATGAGACATTAATCTTCCGGGTAAACTCTCTTGAAATTTCATTTTGATAGACAAAACTTGACTTTTCAGTTTGAACTACTGCTTCATTCTGTTGGCAGGCCAAAGAAGATAGAAAGACACAACTGTGTGAAGTATTACATCTTAGTAACAGAGCAAAGCCTACGAAAAAAAATAAATTCACTGCTTCCATTGTCCTTGCCCTTTTGCCCCCAAATGGGAACATCATTTCTTTCAGAGATTTCATATTCTACTCCTTTCATGCCTTTGTTGTGAAGCTCTATTGATTTTTTGCCACCTTCTCCATATGATATTAACCAGCTTTTAGAATAATATATAACAATTTAGGGCAGCAAGTGAAAAAATACATCCAGCTGAAATTACAGGGGGATTTTCAATAGAGAGACTATAGGTACTCAAGACAAAAGTTGTCTTGTATACTAGAGCTGACTGTATTTGTTGTTCATTTGTGAATCGTTTGCTTGTTGGACTACACAGCTTCCAAGGTGTCTCAATATCTCTTTAGTTATTTAATAATGACTGGTAAGCCTAAATTACTGGGACATAACATAAGTGGTCTCTTGGAGCAGAATCCCAGCTATGGCAGCAACACCTGGACAGTCAGTCTGGCAAATGTATCTCCATTTTACAGAGTGAGATCTATCCAAGAGAGTGAAATTTGGCACTCTGCAGTCTAGCAATACATCCGAAGCATCCCTGCCACCAGAACCAAGTAATGAATTGGGTTAGATGTCACGTGTCTTCTCCTTGTGTACTTGGAATTACAGAGTACAAATCCCAGGGAGTGGATGAGCACACTCAGGAAGAACATGTCCGTGTAGTCTCCTTAAATGTGTAAGCATAAAGGTTATTCTGTGATCACTAGGCAGTAGGGTTAAAATTACGATGAAGCTGTTTGTTATTGCCCTTCCCCTCTTCTTCCCTGACTCATTTGAGGTTATGGACTCATCTTGGCAAAGTACATTAAAATAAAAGGGTATATAACTCAGTAATCAGTCCTGGGAGCACTTTCCTTCCGGGATTCTGAATTTGAAATATCTGCTGTGCAAGCATATGTTTATAGAGAGCTGCAAGGAGGAGTTAATGTCCATATTCACTCCAAAAAGATTATGTAGTTGCATGTAAAAAATGAATCTGCAGAGCTCTAGAGAGCTTAAGTATATTACTTCTAGTAAAAATAAAACTCATTGAGCAGAGGACCCAAGGCCAGCACATATATTTGTGCTAAGAATATCACTTTAACTGCATACGAGCTCTGCATGTGATGTCATATGGAACATTCATGGGTTTCTCCCAGAACAGGGGTCAAATGCTTCCATAAGGTATTTATTAAAGTAATGTATTGATTTAGCTGAGGCAGAATTAGCCTGTTGTAGAGTGGAAGTCTGATTAGTCTAACCGATTCTCGAGTTCCTCAGTATCTTGGAACCCAAAATTCAAAGGAAGAGAAAGATGGGACACAGCTCACCTACACTCCTCTGCTAACACTTGTGACTGTTGGGTGATGGAGAACAGGGGTGCAGAGTTACCCACATACCTATCCTAGGAAATTTAGAAGGAGAATGAAAAACCTCAGTGCACTCATTGACAGTCTTCCTTGAACTGGAGCTTATGCTTTTCTCATTTACTTGAAATTTGAAAGAAGATGATAGAAGTTAATGGAGTTTCATTATGGTAAAGCAGTGTAAAAGGAATCATCCCCCTTGTTTTAACATCTGTGAACAAGATCTTCCTCTTCCTCGCAAACAAAACATATGAGATTCTGCTCAATTTTAATGCTGTTTGGCATCTGTGCCTATACTGCCAGGGACATTCAGAACCATTTACATTAACAGCAAATATTATTTTCACTCTAAAGAAGGAAACATATCCTTATTGATATTCAGCAAGTGGTGTGTTGTTGCAACCAAGATATAATTTACTCACTTGTCTGACTGGATTACATTACTCCATGCATTTTGTAGCTTCATCTGTGGAAAATCGAACTTTAGTTCTACTGCTGTCATTTCCCATAATTCTTTTAAAACAATCTGTGGCAAAAGGATAAAAAATAGCTCCAATAGAAACTGCTTTCTGGGGATGGCATTTGAAAGGACATTATTTAGAGTTAATGAATTAGACTAAGAAGTTTGTCATATTCTTTACATGAGCTGTGAGTCAGACTTTGTATACAAGTATTTCTACCGTTTGTGTACTTTGTAAAGGCCGGGACTCCCTTTGTTCCCTGGGAACCCTGCAGTGAAAGCATTTGTGTTCAGAAGCACACGGCTTTGTTAGGCTGCATGGGTCATGTTTCCAGTTGTTCTCCTCAACCTTTCAGTGTGCCCAGAACCAGCAATGCCGTCCCTCGCCAGGGCTCCCCCAACTCAGCGCTGCAGCCACCTGAGCAGGGCAGCAGCTCAGCAATTCACAGGCAAAGCCACAGGAGTTCAGCCAGCGCGAGGGTGGGAGGACTGAGCCATTACTTATCTATAAAACTAGCAATTAGAACTCGACTGCAGTAAAAATGGAAAATCCCCAAAATGGAGGGTCAGGGATGCTCTTTCAACTCTGATTTCTGCCTCTTTATTTCCTCTGATGTAAATTTTGAAACTCCTTTTGATGAAAAGAAAATCAAGCTCCAAAACCAGATGAAGCTTCAAAAGATGACTATAGGCTTTCCTACACAAAAGTGACTCAAAGTTTTATTTCCTGGGTTTATCAAACACAATGTAATTTTTCTTCTATCTCTTGCTTTTTACACTAGCACATGGATCACACATTCCTTCTTGGTAACTACCTTTTGCATGTTACCCAAGCCAGACATTACTCTTGATAAATGACTATTTAAATTTTCACTGCCTCTGCTGCGTTTCAAAGTACAAACTGTAACTGGATGTTTTATACACATACCAGAGAAATATTTTTCTCACAGCCACAGTGAAAAGTTTTGTTGAAAATATAGAGAAATTGAATGCAATCCAAATAAAGCATTTTTTAAGTTGAACTCAACGATGTAAATTTTTGATGCCAAATGAGAATTAAAATCAGAGCCTGCAAGTAGGGGATTATAATGGAAACAATTTTTCCAGTGCTACCTACACCTTTTGCTGCTATGCATAAATCCTATTATCACTCATGTAATAATGATAGAGCAATCATAATTATTTCTGTATTAGACCAAGAAAATTTCCTGTATGACTTCATCTGATGGTAAAATATAAATCATTATACTAAATAGATACAATTTGTCTGCTTACAGAAAAAAATGGATTCAATCTTCTTTCTCTCCACCCTATATAATTAAAAAAAAAATCAGAAACCAATTTTTAGCCAAGCATTCATCAGAGTATGTATTGTTAACAGGTGTTGTGTATTACATTTCCCATGCACACAGTGTTGGAATGTAAAACTGTAATACTGCTCCTAGGAACAAGTAGCATAATTAAAATTCTTTGTGAGTTTGATTTACTGGGTATTTTCTTCCTTTAAAATAACTGCATTGCAAACAAGAGCCAATTTCTTAGATTTGATCTATGGGTTGTACAGCTTATACTTCAGGTTCAAAATGGTGATTTAGACAATAACACATAACAGCTGAATAGTTATTTATAATAGCACAGCACCTGCGGCAGATTGTCAGCTGAAAAGGCAAATCTAAATGCTTTCAAATTCTCTTGTGTATTATAATGGCAGTAGTAGTGGCCACTATAGATACAATAGTTAGGCATGTAATGTAACTTTTGTTTCTGATTGCTTGCCATTTTCTCAGTTTTATTCCTTTAAGACTGAAAATGTTCATACTTAGTGTCAGTCTATATTTCAGAAGTTCAGACACAATTTAGCCTTCTGTTAATTTGGGGGGGGGGGTGTCAATGAAATTAAATATTAAATAGAACATCAAACTCCTTTCTTATAAGATTTTCCACATTTCCCAGACTGTTACACATGCATAATTAACACAACTTTGGCTTTTTTAAAAATCTTGATTAATGCTGCTGAGAACTCTGGAAAATTTTGATCTGAAATTTTAAAACTCTGAAGACATTTTTCTTACCTCTATATGTGCCAGGATTTTTCTATGAGCCTTTTAGCAGCAGCTTCCCTTTAAAATTCTGAACTGCAGTTTCCTTTTAAATTTGGTTCCCTCCTGGACTGAACCCCGCATTGATCATTTGTGTGATGATGTGCTAATTCTGCACTGATGTGAAACACATGTTAGGAAGAAATGTAACAGCTTGTTGCAGCAGATCCAGGCCCATACATGAACCATCAGTGCACTGATGTAACCTCCACCCACAACAGAAAGTCCATTTAGATGCACAGTCCACCAAGCAACGTTCAGGTTTCCACCAGAAAGAACAGCTGGGATGTGAATGTGCAAGGACCATTCCCAAAAGGCAAGCACTCTAAACCCATTAGAATTTTCCAGACAAGACAGAATTTGAACTCCTTTTGTCTATTAAGTATCTATAAAATTACCTATTTACCTCCTGAGTGTTGGGAGGCATGAGATGGGCCATGTGCTTTGAGATCTTTAGTTGGAAGGTGACAGGCAGTCTAAGTACAACAGTACATTTCTGCCAGAACAACCGAAGTCATATTAGATAGTAACTATAAAAATGTAAGCAGAAGTAGCATCTATCTCCAGATGAAAGGAAAAATAGTTTCCAAGGAGCTAATTGCTTTAGAATACAAGCAATAGAAAAAGAAAAGAAGGAAATGACTGGTCTGTACTAGAGATCTGTAACAGAGGCTGGGAACAATCCACTTGCTCTGGGATTGATGGGATGATGCCATTGCCACTTAGCATGAGTACTTTGTTTTATAACATCCATCTACTCCCTGTATGACCTGTTTTAGTGTACACCTCAAAATCATCTTTGGAGTACTTCCACTGGAGCCAAGGGAGTTACTCCGGGAATTAGCTTGGCCAGTGAAGTAATTCGTATGCAATAGAAAGAGTTACAGAAACTTAGTTGGAAAAGAGTAATGGAGAGAGATTCATGCATGCTATAAATCTTCTTGGCTTTGTGCTAATGTTATTTATCTACTTGAGATAGGGAGGACGCTCTATAATGTGTGCATACTGTGCAATATGGGACAGTGGCTTTGTAATATAAACTGTCCATTAGTAATGCAAAGTAACTTATTTTCATCTGCTAGATCATTACTGCAAATTTTTCTCCTGAGTTTTGACATTTTATAAATCTTCATGAAGTCCACATTTGTTCTCTTTATCTTTTACTTCCATTTGATTCACTCTATTTCAAATGTATGTAAACACACTGTAGGACCACCAAGCTTTTTGTAATTTCAGTAGGGCAATGCTTCCACTCCTAGGAAGAAGTTGATGCCCCACATCTCAGTCTGCTGGCCCAGCTGGGGGAGACTCAGACATTCCCCTGAGCATCCCTCACTTCACAGTGCCTGTACCACCATAAGACACAAAGGATTTAAATGGGTTGAAGCACAGTTTGAGAGAGCCAAGCAGAGCTGTGGCACCAGGAGGGTGCCAGGGAGCCAGGTGTCAGAGCTCCTCCAGCATCCCCTCCCCAGCAGTAACCAGTAGCCCTGCAGAGCTTTGGCAGCAACACGTGCTGAAGCAGCTCTGGCCTTTTGGAGGGCGGCTGCCTCGGGGCTGACTCACACCCCCTTCAGCCTCCCAGCCCAAAGCTGCGTGAGCCCTCCTGGCATCGCTTCTGTCAATGTACCACTCGTGGATCGCTCACAGGACTGCGGCCCCGCGCCAGCTGATGACACCAGACAAGATGTGACCCCTTCCACCAGCTCACAGACCTGACCTCTCAAACAAGCTGCCACACGGCCGGTTTGGTACACCTGGGTTTATTTCTTTTGGTCACAATATTTCCCATACTCTCTGTCTGCCAATAAAGAAGAGATGGAATGCAAGAAGCAGTAGCTGCTACCTACCCTGGAATAACTTTAGGTCTGGTGGGAACTGTTGGGATTGTTATTAACCCGTGCCTTCACTGCCTATGCAATGCAGATAGATGTACTTACTCATCAGGATTCCTCCAGTTGCTTCTCATCAGTAAACCTGTCTCACCTTGGTACAGCAGAACCCATGTTGTTGCACCCGACTCCTTCCCTAGAAGAGCAGTTGTTATGCTAAAGGAATAACATGGTATTCCAATGCCAGGATTATTTGCATACTCTATATTATCCTGACTTCCTTATAATAAAACATTGAAAGAAGAAATTGGGTTTTTGTAGGACACCTGTCCTATTCCACTTCCTGCTGCAGATCTGCAGCCACAGCCACTGACAACTCTTCCACACTACTGCGGTTTCTCTATAGTTTAATGTTGTTTTTATCTAGGTGCTACTGTAGCCTCTATCCCCAAACATTCACAGCAGGAGCAGGAGACATCAGCTTGCTGCTGCAGCTGGCTTTTCAGCTAACTTGGATGCATAAGGTCCAGTGATGTCTGTGCCTGGTATCTCATCATCATCCACAGATCCTATAGAGCAATTTCACTGACTATTCAAAGCTGGACCTACTAGCACATCACATTTGTATATTTTTGGAGTAAAGAAAGCTGGAGCAAAGTCAGTCCAATGCACATAGCTTAGTTATGGCAGAATAATCTTAAAAATGAAAATAAGAACTTTCATTTCCAGCTCTTCACTTCTCACTAATTTTTGTGGTTTTGGTTAAACCACTAACGGTTTTTAAAAATTATTTCAATATAAAACTAGGAACCAACATTTTCAATAGCATCAAGGCATTAATGTAACTTAGAACTCAGAATGTTTTTAAAAATCACTGAAGGTGTGTATCTGAGCCTTCCAAGCAAATTTAAATTTTCTTTCAGGATTCATCTCCACTTCCTTCAAACTCTTGATTACATTATGTAATAATTGCATACACTTTCTAGATATCTTCTAAGTTCACAAGGCTCTACTAAAAATTATTTCATTAATATTTATAAACTACAAGTAAAGCTGTAAAGCTTTTTTTCCCTACAATAAGAATTATACTTTTAGCATTGCATATATATATTTGTAGGAGGTATTTATTGGATTTAATAATCGCTGTGGGAAGCCAGCAAAAATTAAGATTTAGCTGACATCCCTTTATCCAGGAAATCCTGATTAGCAGAATCTTACATAAGAAATACAGAAAAGTAATGCAGTTTTACATTCTCTTTAGGAATAGGCTCTGGGGATCTGGATTTTCCTTCTTTGGACAAACACCTCCAGGGAATTTCAACCCAGGAATTAGAAACTTTTGCTTCTTCCTTTCATTCTTTTTCATGCCCATAAGCCATCCCTACTCTGAAGACTATTAAATAGCTGGCAAGGAAATGTCCTTTATTGTTAAATAGCACTTACCTCTTTAAATAGTTCACCAACTAATAGTCACAGGTTAATAAGATAAAAGCATTAAACACATTATCTGTATGCACTTCACCTGAAATGAATTCCCAGGCACTTCCTGCCATACATGAATACTGCAATTTGCAGGATAACCAAACCAGAGCTATTGGTAACTCAGCTGACATCCTTTGTTGCAGTTCCCAAGGGTTATAAAACCCTGTGTATGTATTCTACCCCTGTCCGTTACACACACTAAAATGAATCAGGGTTCCGTGTGTGCTCCAGTTCTGTTCACACTGGCTCCCAGACAGGCACAGCAGGGCTGCCTTGAGCTCAGTGATGCCATGATGATTTTTTTGCCTTTTCTTTTATACCCGTTATACCTTTTTTACAGCTTCTGTATTCTTAGTGCTTTTTGCCTACATTCTTGGAGTTGTTAGTTCAGCTAGGAGACTAAACATCTTAGAAGCTTCGTAGGTAGGGGTTAGTGTGCCCCAGACCCCAAGGTCCTCTCCAGAACACATTCTGTTAGCTGAGATAGAACCATCCAGGGGAAGGTTCCCGGGGGGGGGGGGGGGGGAGAGGGGGAGGCACTCATTCAAGCCTCTCACTGGGGAATTTTTGATAGATAGGCTAATTAGTAAGACCTATAATGTTGTACCAGATCTTTTGGGGATGGGCACTGTGGTGTGCATGGAGGTGCATTCAACCTGGACATGGTGCACCTAAGGATCCTTAAAATAAATACCAAGGTAAAATCCCTTTTTCCCTTCTAACCGTGTTTGACTCTTGATTTTAAGACCAGAAAAAGGCATCACCAGGATGCTGCCGTGCTCCCTATTGCAAACACATGGACATGGAGCAGGCACTTCTTCAATGCTTTCCTTTTATCCACACCACTCCTTTCTGGCAGGAACCAGTGATACACCATAGCAGAACAGCCAGCAGCCATGACCAGTTGCCAAGCTAACAAGAATGCAATTTTTGGCTTCAGGCTCCAGAAAATGTTAAACTTATCCCTTGCATCTTCCCCCTCACTCTGGTAGGCAGGAAATGCCTTTCCTCTGCCACATCTGTGAGGGGAGGTTTGATGAAAGATGGCCTTGTACTATCAAGTATTTACATTGAAGTGGCAGAATCGCATTGACCTGCTACCCCACACCATGTGATGGCAGACCCTGTGCCACAAATCCCCTCTCTCAGGCCATCAGTGGGAGCTTGACAAGCTGCTTGACAGCAAACCAGATATTCTGATAGCCTTATTCACTGGTCATAAATTAAAGCAATATTAGCTCATAGGTTGTACTTGACTGTTGGAGATAAATAGTTGTTAGCAATAATCCATCATATTTCAAACCATTTGGCAAAAGGCAGAGAAATTCTTAAGTGATGCAGTAATTATAAAGCTGAGTAATTTCTTTATATTTATTTTAACAGTATGGATTTTAAAGTGCCCTCTGGGAGCAAAACAATGTTAGTAGAGATAAAGCTGTAGGGAGCAATACATTCATGCTGACACGTGTAGCTGAACCACCAATTTTGCTTTATTAATTTAGTTGCTGGATTTGTTCCTGATATCTACAGCTGTATTATCCCCTCACAGAGGTGGATGAGTGGGCGGAATGAGGTTGATTACAATTGATTTAGTAACCAAAGAGTAATTTTTTCCATTGTTTGTTCAGCACACTACTAAACATATGGCTTAATTACGGTTGCCTTGTGTTCTTTTCAGTGTGGTATTGCTTATTTTGCTGAGACACTGATTTATGCAAAATATTAATTGAAATAGAAAACAGACTTACTATGTGAGCTGACATCCATAAAAACATTAGTTGCTTATGTTTTGCACTGAGCCTATTGGACTTCTCAGGGGAATCAGTGTTTACAGTTTAATTTGGAACAACATGGGCTCCCTCCCTCCAGAAACAGTGGTAGTGCATGTACCGCAGTCTGGAGCGTGGATAAAAAAATTTACTTTTCCCAGCAGCTGCAGAGGGAAATCCTCAGAGTTCTTGAGCCAAAGTCTCAAAAATGTGCTGAGGTAGCTATTCCATTTCAGTGTGATTGCAATAATTGTATGCAAATGTCTCATTAAAAGTAATTCAACTTTATATAGCTATAAATAAACTACTATGCTGTTGTAATGTGTTTCCAGGCCATTAAGTAGTATAATAAAGATGCATGGATTCTCTCAATAGATTAGATAATCAAAAAAACCACCCACCCCCAAAGTCAAGCAACTATACATTGAGAGATCTTGTTTTGTTTTCAGAGTCATCTTTATAATTAATCTATTTGGAATAAATAATTCACCAAATATAAATATAAAATAGTGTTCAGTCACAGAACTCATAACTCAATATATCCAGGAGGAATGTTTTTGTATTTCCTATTCAGGACTTTATTCAATGCGTTGAATTTTGCTGTCTCTTTCATAAACCAAATCTAATACACAATCAGCTTTATAACCAGATAGTCAGAATACAGAATTAAAAAGTTTTGCAGAGGCACACATAAAATCCTCCCAAATATTTTTAAGAGAGTGTATGAGAATTTTGTAACCTTCACTACCCACTAACAGGATTCAGATATCCACTGTGAAATGATCCAAATATTTCCTGGGTAACAGCCTCTGCAGTTATAATATTAATTTCAAAAAAACCCCAAAAAACAACTAATACACATGTCTATACTGCTATATAGAGATAGTCTTAAGAAGCAAGACTAGCCAATGAGGGAAAGAAAAAGCGAGCCACAATATCAAAGTCAGCAGGAATGGCAAAGAGAAGAGTTTGGATACCATCACTGAGGCCACATCCAAGGACTAGCAAGAACAAAAACCAGAGCAAATCCAGTTTAAAGTTTGTCCTACAAGGAGGTGAAGATACCCAATCTCTCAGTGGGGGCCTGAGGCAGCTGGAACATCCCCACACGGTCAGCATTCACGGTGTTAACCACAGTTACTGCCTCGCACGGGCCCTCTGCCTGCACTAGGCTGCGCCCAGATGACTTTCTTTTGTTTGGTCCTTAAAACTAGGAGAGGAAACTCACACTGCCCAAGAAGAACAACAATATTAGACGTTGTGGGGCCATAAGGAGGCATTAAAATGGATGCATGGTATGTTCTTGCCTTAGTTTAACCCCCAAAGATTTTCAAGGCTTCAGAAACTGGAGAAAATACATCTGGGAGAAAAAAGGAGAGGGAGAGCAGGAGAAGAGTTGAAATTTAAGTGACTTTTTAACAATAAGTAACACAGGACAAGATAATATTTCAAGGCTTTTGGGGCATCAGGAGAAAAAAATGCTGGGAGGCATGGACAATATGCTTATCCTCCGCGCTGAAGTTAGCTAGGACAGGAAATGGCCACCTTCAGTGCAAGGTGCTTTTAGACCTGTGGTTACTCATAAATGACAACCACGTGCATTCTGTCCGGTTGGTTTCTGCCCCCTCACTGCCAAGCTGTCAGAGAAACAAACCAGAGACAGTTGTTTCAAATCCCAAATGTTCTCAGTGGCAATGTCAGGATGTGCAATGTACCCGATCCCTACACTGGTGTCTGCAGGGGCACACAGGGCAGGTTGTAAAGTGAGGCAGTATCTTGGGAGCAGCACAAGCAGCTGCCACAGCCCCAAACTCACCCTTTGTCACTCCTGCTCAGCTCCTACAGATTCCCAAGCTCTTCCCCAATAGCAGAACTACATTTTCTCCACACTCCTGAGGCATCCTGGGGGTCTGTATTGGAGCACATCAGTGCTCACCTTCTCTGAGAAGGGCTGACTGCAGCTGCAGTGTATTCACAGCTCAGGGCTCACTGCTGCTCCTGCCGTGGGAAGGAAAGGAAAGGCACAGAGCTGCAGAAGCATTAAGGGTAGTCAGCTCAGAGAAGATGCCAGGCACAGAGGCACAAGCCACCGGGTCTCCAAAAGAGGCATCATGTTCTCCCTGAGGAAGTTCTGAGCCAAGGAGCTAAACCTGAGCAATTCCCAGTTGGTGCAGCTCCTGATGAAGTTCATGGGCAAAGGGCAGCACTGATGAGCAGGATCTGGTGTAGTAAACCTTTGAATACTGTTCAAAAACGCTTCAGCTGCTAAAGACTTCCCCATGTTGATGCTCTTGTATCCTTCAAAGGCTTATAGCAGTCCATTAAACGTAGTCTTAGTATGATACACCCCTAAACCTTTCCTCCTCCTGGAACGAAATCACAGCATGAGGCAAGATGCAATTCAGTGATACAACATGCATGGTGACAATTTTCCAGAATGCTATTATAGGAGAAAAAATTCCAAACCCATCACAATCACTCTCACATAGTAGCTTGGAAACCTGAAGCAACAGAAGAAAAAAAACCAACAGAGAAAGAAAAAGATATAAACAACTCCAAAATTAACTGTTAATTCAAAATTGCAATATAATCTGTATAAAATATTTAAGATGTTTTTCTATTTATTCCTGAATCTAGAGTGATTAAAATGCCGCCATAGTACAGTGTTGCTCTTTTTTTAATCACAAATGCAATTTTAAGCAAGTAGACAAACTCTAGGAAATTAAAGTGAATATTTATGTCCATATAAACTTCTTAATGGCAACATTCTTGCTGTGAGCACAGCAGCTGAAGAGGGTGGATTAAATTATTTTGGCCAGATCCTGTTACTATTGTTTTCGCTGGCAAAATTCCCACTGACTTAATGGGAGCTGGATTAGATCCTGACTTGAATAAAGTACATATCTCAGATGCATATATAACATAATCACTGATATTCCATGCATACACTCGAGTTTTCATGTCTGTTTTCCCTCTGTGAGTTTTACTGATGCTCTGAAAATACTAATCAGGTAAACTATATAGCAGTGATTAAAGGTGTGCAGTCTTGTGTTTCCAGATTTGGGAAAATTTGTGGTTTACTCATATTTGAAATCAGAAACCACAGTCTGAATGATATTCAGCCTCTTGAGCACAGGACTTCAAATCTTGGTATGTTTAGTTCCTCCTCTTGCAGGCTTTGCAAAGCATATGAACAGCATCTATTTAAAAGGCCAGAGAATTACAACGCGTTTGGCAGTCAACAGATGCTGTTGGTATGATATTTTCTCTCTCTCTCCTGTTTCCACCATTTGGGAATATTCAAGAGCATCGTGGAAAAACTAGGAAGCTTTTGAGCTTCATTCCTTCTGTCTTGGATGATGACCTCATACAAAAGAGAACAAGCCTCCAGAAATTTTAAGAGGACATGTTAATGCACAAGGGACACTGCTTCATCAAAGGTCTTACAAGAGCAGGAGTAGTTCCATCTCCCTCAGCAGGGTGCTTCAACAACCACAGTTCTTGGGGCCAGCACTGCTCAGCTCCCGTCGAGTGTGGGACAGCCCCCGGCTGTCACACCGGCAGTTTCATCCCAAGGGACCTTGTCCTGGCACACGCTCCTGACTTTGCTGTTCTCACCAAGCCTCTTTCAAAGCTTGCTAAAGGCGTGCTAAGGGAGGAGTTCGTATGTAGCAGACAAGGAGTCTGACGTGTGACTACCTGACTCCAGGTGTACATAGGGCTCCAAGAAAGGGAAGAACAGCCCTGCAAGGAGGCTCAGTTGGAACACCCAAGTGCAAGGTGTCCTTTAATGTATCTTGTTACCAAAAAAAAAGTAGATTAGCTGAAGCAGGGATCCTGAAAGGTTCCCAGGATCCCCAGAGCTCACAGGAGTTAGGAACTGCACACTCCATATGCTCTGAGTCAGGCTCTGGTTTCACACACGTGGAGGGGAGCGGGTTTTCTAAACAAGTGCTCCAAGTCAGTGGAGGTTTATCTGTGATTACTGTGGCCCATCTTTGTTTTGGCTTGGGAAAGCAATGTTACTTATAAATGACAGTGTAATTTCCTATGCAGAGGCTGTTTCTCTGTATGACTCATCTACGTATTGTATTCCAAGATGTAAGTATGAATCATGGATAACTGATAGAAAAATGCAAATGAATCCATTAAATTTTATTTTTTTTGTTATGCTCTAAACAGAGCAACTTCTAAATTTTTCTCCTGACTGTACAACTTACTGGAAATAAATTGTATCATATCCAATTGAGAAATCTTTGCATTCTCTAAAGCCGCAGGGCTTCTTATTGCTGTTTCAGTGGGGCTGGGGATGTGGGGGTGGTTGTTGGTGCAGTTGATTTTTATTTCATTTTTTTGCACTAAGCATACAGCTGGAGCTTTATGGCCAATGTCAGCAGCAGCAATGCAGTTAGCTTTTTGATTGTTTGTTTTAAATGTAATAAGGGAGATAGAAAATTAACTGTTGATGATTATTATTAGGTATCAGAAATGGGCTGTAGGTGAGAATCTAAATCCAGTAATTCCAAGGTTAGTACCTGACATTTAAAGAATGACTGTGAACAGGTTTGAGAAATTCACTGCAGACCTGTTTTAAAGAAAACAACATGCTGTAGCAGCTCAACCCTATGGCATAAGGGAGTAATTTAGTGATGAGAGTGGAGAAGTCACCTACAGAGGGGAGCCTTGGAGAGGAGTAGATTGTGAGCACCAGCTGCAGCGAGCCAGTTCTCAGGTACTGAGTGCAAGAACCAGCCAGCCCAAAATCAGGCATTCTCTGCCTGGAGCCATGCAGGGAGAGCAGCCAGGGGACACACAGCCCTGCAGAAGGATTGAGATCATGGCTTCAATCTCCTGGGAGGGACACCTGTGAGGAAAAGGCTGATCACAGCTAAAGGAAGACATGTGGCAGGGCTGGAACAATTAAGCTAACTCATTGATTTCTTTCCTGGACTGTGCCATCTCTTCCACAGAACAGGGAAGACGTGTAATTTCAAAGACTACACAAATCTGTGACTGAAGTGCTTTGATACCCAAATCTGTTCAGCCTCTGCACCGTCATTTGGTCTTGAACCGTGACATCGTCATCAACTATTCAGTTAGGATTTGAACTCTAAGGAGCGCAAAACCAAATCCATGGTGTAATGAAAACTGCCACATGAACAGTATTAGATACAGAAACAAAGACCACCTAATTTCCAGGGCTGGAATTTTACCATAGTTTTATCTTGCCTTAGAGCTTTTGTCCATTACAGACAACCCAAATTCAAGGGCATGGATTTTTTCTATATACTGCATTCTGCATGCTACTACTTTCCCTATTTTGAGCCCATAACACCAATTCAGAACAGAGACTATTATGCCTGGCATAATGACCAAAACTGAAAATACCTTTTCCTGAAGTCCCTTGGGCAACAGGACATTTATGCCTTTGATGAAATTAAACTGACAATGTCAGCTTAATATTCTCCTGTAAAGAGATTAGGATAGCTTGTATTTAACTGTATGTTGGGATTCAGTACACATCTACCTGTCCAAACGTCTGCTTTTTGGAAGGACTACTGCTAGATCTGATTCCTTACAAGTAGAAGAATTTTTAAAAGAAACTGCCAAAGTAAGAAAATACAAAAATGCAATGCTGGCTGTAATATTTACTTCATGCTTTTTGAGACAGTATGTCCTGAAACGAAAAACAAAATGTGAACTTCATAAATCTCAAAATCTATAATTAAGAACAACACCTGACAAGATCATTTTTTCAGCTGACAAATAAATGTCACTTTTAAAGGAATCTTCCACAGAGTGATAAAAACAAGCAAAGGGGCAAAAATTGTTCTGTCTGCATTGGTAGAAAACATGGAGGGGGTTTTGCTAAGTACTTACAATGACTGTGCTGTTGACTTGGCAGCCACATCAGAAGTGTGACAGACTTGATTCATGTTCCTGTGCAATACAAACAATGACACAGGGGCTCGATCTGAGCGGCTCTCAGCAAGTAATTGAAGGGAGCACAAACACATTCTAAAGAACCAGCAGTGCACAGTTCTGCTGTTAATAAATAGAATTGTGAGCTAGGCATGCACCTTGTTATTCCATGGTTTTCTCCAGCTATTTATTTAATTTTAAAAGCCCTTTTTGCCTTGGGCCAGGGACTTTCAGAAATTAACTGGTCCAGTTAACTCTGCAAAAAGCACCAATTCCTGTCACTGGTGGGGCAGTTTTGCACTACCTGTATGGGGTTACACAGGTGATCTGCCTCCTGCTGCTGCAGAAGAAAGTCTTTGCAAATGAACACATGTTGACCCCCATGTACTTAAAGGCAGCAGAACTGGAAGGCATCTTGCTTGATTAGGTATAGCTGCAGTGATTCTTCTCTGGTTTTGGAGTACTGTTCTAAATAATACAGCACAAGCAGTTCTGGTTTTAAATGCAATACTCTCTCCACCGGTACCAAGACGAATGAATATGAAATTACCAGCATCACAGCAAATTACAGTAGGTAAACACATAATGCTTTCATTTTCCAGATGTCTGAACCCAAGCCATTTCCTACAAAAATGTTCATATTTACTCCAAATTAATAATGCATTTTCTTGAGACATCAAGTCTATCATTCATGCTGAAGTCAGAAGCAGTGTACACTTAAACCCAAGAAACTCAAGAGCATGTATAGTGGGGAGGAGGAGCTGAATCCAAGGATAAAAACTAACACTTTTTTTATTCAAAATTCTTAACTTTGGTCTCTAAAGCATGATTATTTTTGTGCTCACCTTCAACATCCATGATCATAACTTGTTTAGATGAACTATTTCCTGCAGGTACTTGAGGAAGTAGAGGAAAGGGAGTCTTACTTGAAACAGAATATATTTGTAAGGTTCAGTGCTCTGAATGCAGCACTGATTAGGAATATAAAATTCTAACTTCCTTGAAGTTCAACATATATTAAAATAGGCATTAAAGTAATTTTAAAAGCGAAAGAAGAAAGAAATCAAAGCCTTATAAAAATCTTCTGTTTAAGATGCTTTTTCACCATAAAAGTGTGAGTTTTCACTAAACATACTAAGCAGCACGGAAAAGTTTCCCTCAACTAGAAAATATAGCCCAGGGCTGCACTTAAGAAGATGAGGTTGTATTGAAGCTCTAATAACTTACATCATCATTTTAAAGCCAAGACAACTTAGTTTCTCAATTTTTATTGAAATCAAAATTTTGTCCAGGTGTTTTCTGTTCCTTTAGGAATTTTTATGCTCATTTTCACTGAAAATTAGTTTAAGTAAGCCCCTGATTTAAGAGCTTCAACATTTTAATGTATGAAGAACTCTTTCAGAGAGCCCATCCAGGAAAGAAAAGCAGTAATCACATCTGGAGGCAAACAAAGCATAAATCACCGTGCTGGCAACCAGCCAAGACAGTAGGGGACAAGTGTAAAAATGTTACTGAAATGGCAGCACAATATTCTAACCACATGCTGTTAACAAGACAAACCAAGGTTGAACATTATATTTCTTTTGTCACAGAACACTGCATATGAGAAGGAAAGAAGAGTGGGGATTTGCAAACTGAGGGTCAAATTCACTTGTGGAATAATAGGGACAAAGTCCTTTGAGAGACAATAGGAAAATAGCACTTCTTTAGATCAAACCCACACTTAAGCCACAGATATTTCAGTTGGGAAGGGCTAACCATTCAGAAGTTGCTATTTCTAATAATTGCTTTAATATTATATTATTAATTTAAAATGCAGCCACACAATTCAAAGCAGATCAGGCTGTAATGGTAGAGGGCATTTGGAATGCTACACACACCAGTGACAGTTTAGCTTGCCATCAAAAAGCAAATATTACTGCATGAGATGAATGCCAAAGCACTTCATTATGTAAAGGTTTACATGATGCATAAAATTATCATCAGCTAATGTTTAAATATAAGCAAGATTCCAGTCCAGCTCGAGGATGCATTATTTTAGACATTGCTCAGGAATAAAAGGGGTAGGCTCTGCCACAAAAAAAAAAACCCCACACCTAAAAATATTAATTAGATTATCATGTGGGTGAGCTCCCCAATGATAACCTTTCAATCTGCAGTATCCAATGCAATCTGACATGATATCCATCACTACCCTCATATAAAAAAAGTCCCTATGACTGCAGCAGACAGGAAATCTTTGACTTTTGGGAAGGGACGAGACCTCAAGTATGTGGCACAGAATACAAGAAGTGATAAACTATTTCTAAGCATTAGGTGACAATGTACTATAGGTTTGGCAAGACTCATCTCCATGTTTTGAGTCTGATGAAATGTAGCTGAATTTTTGCTTAAAAGCCGATTAACAACGTGCTAAACTATTTTAAATGCAAACACTAAACACAGCAAATGGAAATCAGTCACTTGATGAGCTTTCCACTTAAGGATGGAAGTCTGAGAGGATTTATGACTGACACCAGCTGTAATAAACTGAAATTGCAACCAAATATTGAAACTTTGCTTCAAGAACAGACACCATTTCTTTATATTCCTATGAAGGCCAAGTGAGCCATGAATTCAAATGCATTGAGAATGGGTACCTTTGATATATGGCTAAAGAGGAAAGGAGTTTTCTGTAAATGCAAAAAAAATTATGCGATAAGGTGCAATGTCAGAAATAATACAGAGACTTGAAATAACATTGTATGAATTATATTTGCTATCAAAATGGCTTATTTGCATCACAGTGTAAATGTGAGGTCATGTAGAGCCACAGCTATGGAAAGAGGCAGTCCTGGTTGCACACAGAATCAGCTGGATGCCAGCCAGCTCCAGCAGTCAATCTGGCTGGGTGTCAGGGCCATGGAGAGGAAGGCTGGCTGGGACTTCCAGACTGGCATTTGCCTAAGCATCAGCTTGGGCAGTGTGGAGAGCACACACTGGGCTACCTACACCTGGCCACTGGGATACGTACTGAGATGTCCAGCAGACAGATTCCCACATGTGTACCCCACCCTGGAAAAAAACAATTACAGCACATTACTGTAAAGGTGGTAAATATTAAAACAAAAACCCCTGAGTTCAGAAAAGCAGGAATGGCAGATTTACAGGCAGAATTAAACAACCAACTAACCAGGTACCAGGCCTCCTGATACCACAAAACAGATTTAAAATCAATTAGCAGAAATGAATCCAAGCTGGGGAGACATGAATTTTGTGCTATTGCCTTACCACCTAAAACCTCAGAACTACTTGGATGATACTAGTTTCCTGAAAAAGGTTCTTTTATTAAGGGTTGGAATACACTTTTGCTGTTTCTTGCCAGGGCCAGTAATCTGTTTGGAAAATATTCTGCTGTACAGCAAGAAAGCACTACTATGGGATGGCTTTCAGTTGGGTGACACCCTTGGTCTCAACACCAGACTTTGAACAATAACACACAATAAAAATGTGAATAGATTTTCTTTTTTCTTCACATAGAAAGTATCTGTTGATACCCAAGGGCTAACAGTCACTGCAAAGCAGATCCCCCTATGCTGTAAATCCCATAAATCTGGTTTCTGCAGAAGAAAACCACTGTACAACACACTCTTTGGAGGAAGTCTGAGAGGAAGAGATAGAAGATTCAGAAACAAATCAGAAAGCCAGGGGAAAGAAAGCTTAAGAAGTTTGATGAAACAGGATAAAAGCCCAATTGATGAGCCACATTAGTCCTATTCCTGTCAGCTAAAAGAAATTTGCCGAAGCACGAAGTACATGTGGTTGGCAAAGGATGCATGCAGTTAACTGCCTGATGAGAGAGGGAGGCAGAACATTCATCCTTTCTACTGTTAGCCAGTAGTTAGCAGTGGTGAGACTTATTTAATCTTGTGTTTTCTCCGAGAGCAGATGAAATGGAATGGAATTATGTTCTGTGCTTCTACGCCGTGCTTGTGGGGCAGCACTAATAGGGAACTGTCACTGCTTGGGGCAGCTGCGTTTCTGTGCTCGTGCTGGAGGGCTGCTCTCCCTGGGGTCCTTATGGCTTTCCAGCACTCAGAAGAGAAGACCCAGTAAATTGTTCTGAATTGGCACGTGTGTGCTCATGTCCTGATTTCAGCTTTTCCAATGTGAGATTGCTGTGTAAAGCAGACCATGCAAATTCTCCTCTAAATATCAACTTTCTCCCAGCCATTTTTATCCCTGCTCCCTTTCTCTGAGCTGCATCAGAGGGCTATGAGCATATTCTTTTTTGTTTCACCTAGAAACAAAACACTGTGTTAAAACATTGTCACTAACAACAGCCTCTTAAAAAATTATTTTGGAAATCTATTCTGATTTTCCAATACTTTGTCCCTTCCTAATTCTGTCATATCCCCCTTCCCCTACCACAACTTTATAAATCTGCTCGCACTCCCAGTTCTTTGTCTTGCAGCCAGCATTTGCCTGTGATGTAGAGGATAAGGGATTATTCACCAGAACACAGCAACCCCCACCCAGACTCTTTACAGCAAGTTAAGAAAGGTGTGAAGAAACTGCTCGCCCTTAACATACAGTCACAGTTTAGAGTGAAAAATAAAACTCCCTATAAACTAGAAGAATTTTTTAGAAAAATGTAATAAGAAAGGCTGGCTGGGAAGCACGTTTTCTTGTTTGCAGGCTTTATTTACTTGTTTGTTTACTTTAGCACAGCTGGAGATGAAGCTCATGCACGTGGGGAGTTCCTCACGCTGGGGGCACCGAGCAAAGCGGCCACAGCGCCGGGTCTGAAACTGCTGCCAGCAGCAGGAAGGTGACATTGCTGCTGCCCGGTCCGAGCAGCTCACCACACTGACTGACGGGTCTGCCATGAGCTGGGGCACCTCCAGCCTGGGGGCATGAGATTGTTGGGCTGCAGAGCTCAGAGAGTGCTCCAGAGCTCGGGATTTGGTTATGTTTCAGAGCCAGGCAATCCTGGTTCAGGAAACTCCCATTCTCCATCACTGGAAACAATTACTGAGGACCTTCAACAAGATGAGGAGCACAGCAGGTTCAAGTAATCATCCTTCTGCCCTCATCTTACTCCCTAAGTATCCCCAAGAATAGGTAAGCACCAGTTTTCTCTCACTGAGATACTGTACAAGAGGATGAACCTGTGCCTGCCCTTTTTCCCCTTTTTCTGTGTCTAGAATAGTCCTCTGGGTGATCCACCTGGTGGAATATGATCATGTTGCCAATATTTGAGTATGTTCCTCAATCATAAAAAATAAATGTGTTTACAAAGTCAGATACCTGTGACAAAAATGCCAAACCAATTAGATTCGTGATAGAACTTTGCCATATTCTATTACTTTGCTTTGCTTTCCATACCTATTTCTGATCTTATGCCAGTTTTGCACTGGCACAACAAGTTTGACTTCAGTGGAACTAATGCTGATTTGTAGCAGCAGGCAATTGGAATAAGGCTCCTATATTTCCTTGGCAATGGGTCCCCAGAGAAAGCTTGTCCATCTCCAACAGATGTTGCTTTGCTACATCTGTCTAACTTTCCTTTTTAATGTCCATTTTTTCAAGTTTTTTTAACGTCAATCAGTGTGAGATAACATCATTCCGTTTTTCCTTTTGCAATCAAGTTTTAGCAAACACAGCCAGATGTTGTTTTCATTACAACCTCAGCCCCCTTTCAAAAAAGTTTCAATGTTTAACTATCAAGAACACTTTATTTTCCTTTCAATTGCCAGATCTTCATGCTTTCATAATCTATTTCACCCTGACATCCTGTCTACAAATATGGCACATTTGTTCACCCCTGAATGTTTGCCTTTGTGCTCTTTTCACTTTCTTTTCCTGTTTCTTCTGCAGAGTGTACTTTATCCTCAAACCAGGTCAGTCCAAAATACTACAATGCATTTCTCTGTCTAAAGATATTTAGAGATCATTAAGTAGCAGGTGGGGGAGGGCAAATGGAGGCAGATGGAAATTTATTGATTTCAGGACCTGAACTTTAAAGTACTGCTTGATCCTTTTCTTTCAAATTTCTGCACATATTGAGGAGATGCAGAATTGATATATTCAGTATTATACTCCGTGTCTATGCCTGTGTCTATACTCCTTCACAGCCCAACCAGGATTTGATTGATGTTATAAAATTCAGACAGTTTGCCATCTAAGGAAATGTTTCTATAAGGGATGAAAAAAATAACGTACTTACCACAAAATCAGCACCTCCCTTTGTGCATTGCTCAGGGACTCTGTGACCACCCATTTGAGCTAACAAGAGGATACAGTCTCACTCACGGAGGTAAGTAAGAACAGAAGGTTAAATTCTTCTCTGTAGAGTGAGGGGTGTCACACGTGCGGTCAAGGGGATAGGAACTCAAGTAGGCCTAGAACAGGCATAGTGAACAAGTAAGCAGAAAAAAACTTGTCTGAATGAGTCCATTAACTCTGGACTTCTGTCTCAAGTGCAGAGGCCAAGTTTGCTCTCACCAGTTCTGAATCAAGGAGAGGAAGAGCCAAGGCCAAACTTTTACCACTGTGTATTTACCAGCTCACAGCAATCAGTGACTCCCCTGAAGCAGTTGCCTGTCTCTTAGACATGCAGGTTAGTGTGTCAGATATAAGAAAGGCGTTTCAGAGCTAATCCTGCATTCAGTTTGATTGCAAGATTAATTCCTAAATAGTGCTATGTATGAGCAGATCTTTACCATACAATGTTTTCTCACTGCAGAGCTTCTTTTTAAGGCTCCAATCTTGCAAATCCAATCAACAGTGGCAAGAGGATAAGCACCTACTTCCAATGAATTAATGATACAACTATATCTGTATAGATAAGATTGAAGGACCAGACATATTCTGAAGAAAATTTATATTCCTTAAAAATAAACTTGAATCAAAAATTAGACTCTAATCAGCACTGGGTTTACTCTGTAGCAGTTTGAACAATCTGGGATATGAAATCAGTCAGAAATGAGACAATGAAGGTATTTGTCATCACATACCTCATCATTACCTGCATTGTGCCAACTGCCAGAATGAATGGAAGGTGGCATAACAGCTGCTAAACAAAGAGCAGGCAAGTGTGGAATTACCTGGTTTAGAGCAAAGACTTCTCCTAATTTTTTACTGCAGAAAGAAAATCCAACTTGTTAAATTAAAACACAGCTCATGAGTACAACAGTCAACATGATTGGACAGCTAAGCATATTCTTCAGCTCTCCTTTTAAAAATTCCATTTCAGCTTCTGTAGTTCCTTTGCTAAGAGCAATGACATTTAACAGGATTCTTTAGATCACTTCTGTAATGCAGTGTCCTAATTACAGTAAATGCTCCCTGTACTTTACCAGTAACTTGATAAAATTGATTTGACTTTTCATTAGCAAAGGAAACAAAAAACTAAAACCATGGTTACAGACAGGTTGGAAAACAGTTGCATTATGCTTCAGAACTGCTATGAAGAGGAAAGAAAAGTTGAAGAGAAAGAGAGGCCTAAAGAAATGAAGTATTTGTTGTTAGCATAACAGAAACAAATGTATACCCTGCTTATAGTACATTTTGGATACCTATTAATATACTTAGAGCTTTCAAGAAAAAAGCGAAGTGCTTAATTACAGCTACTTGGTGCTGAGTATTCACATTTTTGTACAGAAAAGACACTGTATAAAAACTCTGGTTATGCAGTCAAATGCTCCCAGGCCACAGGCCTCAAGGAGCTGGTGAGCCACCTCTCACAGCCAATTGTTTGAAATGGCAACAGGAAGGCTGTAGGCCGATTCTTTGCTCTGGAAGGTAAAAGGAGCTCAGAGTAGCAATTTTAAGAGCATGAAGAACATATTCCACTGGGGCTGTTTCATCTCTGCAGATGTATCCTTGGGTGCAACCCCTACATCAGCATTTTGGCCAAAAGTGACTGGGACATGCACCTCAGTTCTGCACACTTCCACATGGCCAGGACAAGGTGACTCATTCTCTCGTGCTGATGACAGCGGTTACTGAACCACCAGGGCAGGTTTCTGATGTAGAGTCTAACTAAGGTATGTTTTTAATACAATGGGTAGAAGAAAAAAATGTTAGAAGAAAAATACTGGTCAGCAGGTGCTGCTGGGAAGAAAGGGTATGAGCTTCATCTCTTTTGCTTTAGCTCCCGTGCACTACTTGATTGTAACACTAAATTTAGTTAAACTGCAATGTTCCCAATTTCATTCTAAGCCTCAAAAGCCAGATATCTTACAGCCCCATTTGCCCATACTATCACCAGGATCAATATTCACTTCATAGAGTAAAGATGATGTGCTGGTGGATTTGTGTCCCAATCACCAATGCCCTGTCACAGCTTCCCCCTCCATACAGAGAGAAGAAAGATCCTCCTAGCATCCATGAAAATCACAACCCCTTTACAGACAATGGAAGGAAAGACAGGCTTCTCAGCAGCAGTTAGCTGAGAAAAGTAAGCAAGGCACTTCATTTCCTCTCTCTCCCCCTCCACCCCACCCAATTAGCAGGGTTGAAAATTTCCTCAGCCCAGGGTGCTGCTATTGTGAAAATAAAGTCACTCTATGCTCATGGGGCATTCAGTCACTGCAGAGACAATGCCATATGTTAGATAAGGGCTTTCTGTGAGAAAGTGGTTTTTAAATTGTGGAACCCAAACAAGTATTGAGCTAGGAATAAAGAAGCAGGATAAGATAATTTCTCTGCTATCACCTTTTTGAGTGTTACAGTTAGGAGGAAAAAAAGTCACTCTAACATATGACAAATATGTATTACTCAATTATCACTAGAAACATTTCTCATTTCACTGTTTTCTTTCCCTTACAAGGTCTAAACTTGCAAAATTTCCTCCAACACATTTTGCTCTACAGGATAACTGTGTTTTGTTGGGGAAAAGATTACAAATCGTGGGCACTGTGGTCATATGAATGAGAAATAAAGTGCAGTACATAAACGAGTTTAAGACAAGAAGTAGAGCAAGTCTTATATTCCTTTCCACCTTGCAATTTGCTGTTCACTTAAGCAGGACCAGATCAAGACAGACGATATTAATTTCTAATGCAGAAAGAAGATCCTGAGGTGGAAAGGAATAAACCGATTTACAAAAGTTGGGGGTTTTTTTCTTCTCTTTATGTATTATTGTGTTATTTGGATTGATTAGTGAGACCTAACATCAATTTTGTTCATGTATCCAGAAGATGTTCAGAATTGTCACAAGTTTATCCAATGTATATTACATACTTCTATTTCTAATGATAGTGAAGATGCAGCCAGAAAAGTCCTATTGGCCAAACGTCTGAGGAGAGTCAGGAGGTCAAGTCATTCTAGCTAAGTGCAGATATAACTTACTCTTACTTCCCCTTTCCCCCCCTCAACAATACTGCAGCAAGTAAACCTGCAATCAGAAAAGGCATCTCAAAGGGCTTTTGCCCTCTCCATCCTATGCAGGAGCATAAATGTAAGGCAAGCAAGAGGGATTCAGGGATACAACTTTTTAGGTTGAAAACCATTGGAGAATGATGCTGTACTTGCTCTGGAGCTTAATTCATCTTGCTGTAGAGTGAAGATAAATATGAGCTCATTTCCTGTTGAAGTACACAAAATGTAAAATAAATACTGCCATATATGCGGAGGATTTAATTTCCTGTAACAGCATTCAAACACCCTCACCAGTGTTTACCTCACTACACCAATTCAATTTTATTTTTGAGTAATGGAGTCAGGTGATCAATTTTCCAGGATATTCTCCCAATGAGCTGTCAGATATATGCCAAGATTTTTCATGTGGCATTACCAAGCTATTTGCTGGCCTGCTTAAGCTGCAGCGTGTGAAACACAAGCTTAGGATAACTAGCTCAGCATGATGCTCCCTACCCAAATACAGACTTCACTGAACCAAAAGTATTGGGATATTTGCTTAAATATCACCTTTCCATAAGCTATTTTATCTGCTACTGAAGATGGTGAGGCAACAATCAGTGACTCCGGCCTACATGCTCCTCCTGCACACGCACAGCCCCATTTTTACTCTGTGCATTTGGCAGGACTTGGTATCTCTCATTTTGTTTCACTGTCAAGAGTGTCTGTCCAGCCTCCTACAGAGGTCCCCATTCCACCTCATTTCCCCTCCAATGCAGAGGACTCAAATGGCCCACAGAGTCTGGAGGAAGCAGAATCTGCAAATAAAGGCTGCCAGAGAAATGGGCAGCTTAGTATCCTTACCCCTAGCTCTGCTCCCTAGTTCCTGCAAAAAAAATCCAAGGTGAGGGAGTAAGAAGAGGCTTTTGCTGGATCTTGAGATGAAATGGCAGGTCACAGATCTGAACCACTGCTGCTCTTATCTTCATTATCATTCAGCTGCTCTGCCTTTCTGTAAAAGCGAGCTATGTAAAGGAGTGCATTTGGCCCCATGCTATTACTTTGTTTTAATTCCTTTCCCAAAGAAAATTTGCTCCAACAGTTTGATATGAATATTTTTTTTTAAAAAATAGATATTAGCTGCTTCCTGCAGATAAGACTTCTGAGTTTTAAAGTTCCCTGTTTCATTCCAATACTTTAATTAAAGGTTTAAAGAGATTCAGTTCAGTCATTTTAACTTCTTTTCTCTGGAAAGTCATAAAGGCTAGGGTGAAAAAAAAAAAAAAAAGGCAGCAAAAAGAAATTCCTGAAACAGGACTTCCATTTCTCTTTTCTGTGTTATATATAGTAAAATTTTACTCTCCAGAAAAAATATCATACTAGATAACCCACATTTATCCTGTCTGAGTCTTAAGGAGCAGCCTGCACATGGGAAGATACAGGTCAGAGCTCAGTTGAAATATTGGAACTCTACCGGGTCAAATCAGGAATGGCCAATAACCTAATATGGAAACTTCTGTCAGGCTTGAACTGTTGGTAGGACAACAACAAAAGAAATCAAACCTCATAAGAAAAGCCCTAAAAAAGCGATCACACTGTGTGGAGAAAAATTCAGCACCTTGTCAGGGGAGGGAGAGGAAATACCAGGTTACTGGGTCAGGTGCTGGGATGTGCAAAGGCAGCTCAGTGTGTCCAGCCCTGTGCTACCCATGTGGGAACAAACATATCGCAAAGAGCAAAAAAATTTGGCTGTTCTTGCCATGAACCCGCAGAGAATCCAACTGAGTGTGTCACACGTGTATTACTATTTTGATTCTCTTCACAGCCTTAAGGGTTGGGTGGCACCTCCCCGTTTCATTTTATATAGCTGCCCTGATTTCTGGAGTATTAAACTTATTTCTGACAATAGTCAATGTATGTGGAGTCCATGCATGAAAGCTTGTCCTTAGCAATGCTGGTTTTAGCAAAGTCTGCCTTCGCACCCCAGCATGAGAACATCTTAGCAAAACTTGCTGTAGAGGATAAAAGAAGAAGATTGGAATGAAATTATCTTTAAAAGCATCCATTGGAAATATTTTGCTTAAATTAATGTAAATTGATCTATAACTGTTATTTCACAGCTTGCCAACAACAGCAGATATAATGTGCTCCCCTGTTGCATTAAGACATAATAGCTGAAATATTTTTGTTTGTTTGGGTTGGATTTAAAGAGTCAATAACAGCAGCTGCTACTTAGTTCTAATGCAGATGTGGTTTTCCTTTCCTTGATCACAATGTTGGCTCCTTGCAATGAAAAGCAGTTCATCACTTAGTTTCACGTCAAGTAAATATCTAAATAACCTCTGGCCCACAAATGAAAATTCACTGTGAAACTTTAAAAATTGAATGCGTTTTTAACATTCCACAGCAAAGGTCTTTTTTGATCTGATATTTTAAACAAACTGCTTTTTGAGAAATTCAAATACCACAGCTATACAAAACAAAAACATCTTTTGAGATGCCTATTGTATATAAGTTCTTCTATAACTCCTATCAGTACTTTTTTCTTTAACTTTTGTTTACCTTGTGGCATTTATTTAACAACTTAAAAGGGTTGAACAGATGCTGTTTCCTTCCACAGCAAACAAGTCTGCTATCTAGTAGACAGCAAGACACCCTCTACAAATTCATATCCAATATTGTGTAAAGGAAACTGGAGTACTTGCATTTAACCTGAAAATCTTCTTTAATCACAGCCATTCAAACAGTACCTGAAAAGGTGTCCCTTCATTTGGGAAGTGAAACACATGTACATTATGTTTTCTGGTTCAGCTGCTCTAATTCACTATTCCCACACACAACCACCTGTCACACACTTCCCCTCTCTCTCCACCCCATCCCTTTCAAGATGTTTTCATTTCAGGCCCTGTTGTTTATGCTTTATCTCATTTGCATGATATTAAAACTAAACCTTCTATTATATTCCAACTTTGCTACTGCCCCAGCAGCTACATCATTTACTGTTTGTTTCATGTGTGTAACCAACAATTTCACCTCACTGCTTGTTTTTTTCTCTTCTGATTCACAAGAGCAGGCATGAAATTTCTTAGGCCACCAAGGAAAGCAGAATCCACCAGAATAAAAGGAAGAGGTCACAATTATTAGGCAAATCTGCCACCCTAAGATTGAAGAATTACAGTTGTTCTCTGCTGGTGACATGGCCAACTTTATTTTGTTAGTGTAGCAGTGTACTTAAAGTTTAGCTGAGTCTTTAAATTGGCTTAGCAATAAATCTTGCTCATTTACATTTTTATGATGCAAAAGCTACATGATCATCAGAAAGTTTTGATTTTTATCCTGGTAACTTCATAATGGATTTTTCACCCTTTTTAAATCCTCTTCACTAAATGCTCTTTTGGTTTCCTTTAAATTCAGTTCACTTTCACTTAACACTTTCATTGCTAAAATTTCCTGGATATGTTGGTGTAAATAAGCATTTATATGTTAAGTCTTAATAGCTAGTTAGTTGAGTGTTGCCTCTTACATTGAACACTGTTTCCAAACTATATTCAGATGTTCCAAGGTCTGTGTATTTCATGGGGTTTTTTGGGACAGTCCCTGCTGGTTTGACTCATAGATCTCACACATATCTAACCTTGCAGCTATGTTTTCCTACAGTTCAAACCATTATTCTTAGTGAACATTTCAAAACCTGCTACCACTGAAGACCTGGCAAAACAGTTGCTCTGTTCTGCACATTGAAGCCCCCTCTGCACTGCTCTTTTTTTCCCTGTTTCTCCAGCAGCCCATGATTCTGCTCTTCACTCACAAAGACAGCACAGTTTGTTTCTCAGATTGGAGTTTCGCTAGGAATCTGCCAAAGGATATTCATCCACTGATGCTCTCTGAGAAAACTGACAGTGATGTTATTCCCATCTGAACTGGTCACTTAGCTGATTATGCAGCATAATGAGTGATAGATAGACCAAGCCACACATTATAAATCACATTCCCCAGCGACTCAACATCAAGACTTTCAGTCTCTTTTCAAAGCTTATAGAAAAAACAGCCCCAAAAGCTCCACTCCATCAAGGGTCCCTTTAGGCCAAGATGAAAAGCAGATTCACATTTATCAATCCTTGAACAAGAAAACTATCAATCACTGAAAATACTTAATGCAAAACTGTGAAGAATGTTTGCTAAAGGCAAACAGCAGTGAGCATGGAGTTACTCAGGAACACAGGGTAAAGTCAAATACTGATTGTCTCTGCAGATATGCACAACCTATACATGACACAAAGACACGCTGCCCTTTGCCTACACAAATCAAGATCTATAAATCATGCCAACACTCACCACAGTTTACCTCTCTCACCTGAAAAATTACAGCGTTCTTGCTGTTTAGGACTTGCAGGGTACGGTGGATAAAGTTTGTCCTTGTGAATTTAACCATTTCCAGGGTATTTTCAGAGGTCTGGCAGTATCAGCGAGCCTTACCATGTTGGTGTAAGGAGTGATGATATATTGTTGCATGGTATGCACTGTGATCCTTACTGCTGCACCAGAGCACTTGCAATTTCTGCCTTGCCAGCCAGCAAAGGCAGATCTGAGGCTGCCTGTTTGCACACAGCAACGTGTTTCTCTGGAAGAGTTGGCCATATTGACTCTCACCAGCCAACTTTAATGAGACGAATTTGTACTGAAAAATGGATTAATGATGCAAAGCAATTACTTAGCACTGCATGTGTGCAACTAAACCAACTTTTTCAGGAAGAGAATGGAGTCAGTCACCTCTAACAAGGCCTGTGCCCGTAACCTAATTTCATTCGTTCTGTGGGGTTCCTAAGATGTCCATTATAATGATATTCAATTTTGGGTTTCAGTTATTTCCTACATTCAAAGAAACCAGCCTTTTATTGACTAAACTGATCTCAGAGCAGGAAACTCAGTATATTACTAGAACAAAGGTCCCCAGACAATTAGCATGAGCCACATTTACTCAGTGAGTTAAGTACTTCAGTCTCTGCAGTGTCACAGAAGGCTTTGAAATGTGCCCTAAGTGACTACAAAAGTATTTCAAAGACCCCTTCAAATTCCCACAAATTTAGACAAAGTGAAACTGAGCAACAGACAATCTACAAGAGACCTTCTGTAAAAAAACAACTTTTTGACAATTGAATTATCACAGGAAAAAGATCAGAAAGGGTAGTATTGTGAAACTAATTCATTCAGCCCCAAGGAAAACTAGCAGGGTAACAGACTACTTTCTTTAAGGTTTGGTGTGTTGCAATTGATTGGCTTCAATATCTGGGAGGGTATGTGCAAACTTTGGTTGTAGATTCTTCTACTTTTCTGTGACTTTCCACGGTATCTATCAAGTGACATGACAGCTTTTCTCCTAGTTGGAAAAACACATAGAAACTTGATAATCTCCAACTTCTATGATGCCATTAAATTTAGGCAAAATGAGCTAACAGAACAATAAAAACCAGGCAGACTTGCTTGTATAAATCTAAACCTGATCCAAATAGCACTGCAATTTTTGAAATAATTCCAGTGGTTAGATTTACAAAATGTTAACACACATATGCATGTGTATATACATATACAGACATATATTAGGAACATTCTCCACTAATCAGTGAAGTACAACAATTTTTCCTTGATACTGAGTAAGCAGAAGAGTTTGCTCTTGGTCCTTGCTGGTTTGGATCCATCCTCCTCAGCAGATTGTGTTGGAGTAGTCTAGCACACAGATGGGGCTGTTCTGACCCTCGCCAGCTGGCTCTGATCTGAATGCACAGCCAGCTAGCTGAGGACCGTCACTACTCCTGATTCCAGTTACATTCCTATCAGGGCTTGAAATGGAGGTGCTGGTGTAGCATCAGGAGAGGGGATCCCTTGGTCTGCTGGGGGAGCCCAGGATCTCCCTCACCCGCTTGCTGCAAGATCAGTAGAAACAGAACTGGAGAAGAAAAGCATTGGCACACAAAGTTGTTTTTTGGGTATGTGCCCACCAACATTTATATTGATTTTTTCCCTGCATACGAGTCATACACCCTCACATACACACGAAGGAAAGCACAGCTCACATTCCAGTACTGCATTTTGGGGGCCAGTTCTTATCTACAATTTCCAAATGAGCTATGGGCATAACTCAAATGCAGCCACATGGCTGTTTAAAAAGAGAAGCCTATAGTAGTCAAAATGTGGGGAAATAGCTTAATAAAGTGAGAGCAGCTGCACTCTTTGGTCTAAAAACTAAAATAAAGTGAACTTGTATTATAAATTGTTGGGGAAATATTTAAGATACTTAATTGTTTGGTAAAGTGTCTAGTGGCAATATTACAAGAGCAGGATTCGTAGCAGGACTTTCAACCAAGTCAAAAATGGGGAGATGCTGAAACTGTCATGAGAGACATCTACTCTTGTGACACCTCCTGCCTTATGTTTAGAAGAGAAAGGATTGAACAGGCTAAAACTAAATATTTGATGATTTTTGTGAATATGGAGAAGCAGAGAGAGAAAAGTGCTACACAGTGGTCACTTGAGTCACTATTTTTCCTCATTATTTGCTCCCAACTAGGCCAACCAAAGTGCCAAAGGGGATGCCTAGCAGGAGTGTTTGAAACGTCAGCTCCCTGGTGACCTATATATACTTCTGTGGTTAATACTCCACTCATGTCAATCACTGCAGCTTCTTTAAAATCAGTACTGCTGTGCTCAGCACCTGTGCCAAGGATTTAGGATTTGTTTTCTTCTTTTGAGCAGAGCCAGTAGCACCCATTTCTTTTATTATAGTGTGGTAGCAGCTTCAGGTGAATAAGAATTATGGTGATAGTCACCAGTCATGACCAAAGCTGTTTCTTACTTGCACCATTGTGCAAATATGAGTGGGATCCAGGGTATATTGAAGGAAACAAGGGAATTGTTCTTAGGCTTCAGCACTGTATCATACATTACCAGCTTCATCTGTGAAAGATGTGCAGAGAAAGAGTGAGGTCCATACAGGGAGAGGAAGGCAGAAAACAAGTATACAGAGCCTGAGGCTACTGAAAAGAAGAGGGCAGGCACACAGCCACCTTATACAAATGGCTCATTTAAAAAACAAAAAATCGGTTTGTCTTATGCTTGATGAGGTATAGGAAGAGAAAATCTTCATCTGTCAAAAGTACCAGACCTTTAAGGTGGGAAGTAAGAAAACAGCAGTGAGAGAAACAGCAAAAATCTTTACGATTTTGAGCATGACCATCATTAGGTACTTTGTAATTTTCATTGCTGTTTGCTGAAACTCTACTTTTGGCCAGTCTATCAATTATAGAAGAAATAATCAATCTAATGACTACTGCATTTTGAAATGCCTGCATTTCCTGAGGGTGTTGCTGGTGACTCCCTCACTATGCTTCTGCATTACAGGTCCACCTCTGTTCTGATGATTGCCAGGCTCCCTCTGCAGGGCTCCGCTTTGCACCTCCATGGTTCACATGCCTCAAGTCTAAGCTCTTAGTAAAATATTTTCATTTAGAATAATTTCTATAACTGTATTATGAAATAACTGAAACTTGTGTATATATATTATCAAAACACACTAAGTGCCTCACGTAAGCATTGCATTTGCCTTCAAATAGTCACTTCATGGAATGTAGGAATTAATTACAAGGGAGAGCTCACTTCAGGAGGGTTTGGGAGCCCAGTGGTCCGAATGAGGGGTGCTTTGTGGAGAGGCAATGAGCCTGGCTCACCAAGAGCTCCCAGGCAGAATTTCAACAGCACCGTGTCAGGCAGCTTGATTGCAACATTTAGGACAAAGACTATTATTGTCTCATTTATCATGTGATTAAAGCTTGAGAACATTTCAGGTGCTAGGTTAAGTGACAGCAACGTGTTTTCTGCTGCTCCTCTGTTGTCACCATTTCGCTATAGGGGACTAAGTAATCTAAGCAATATTTACCTGCACTACCTGTTCAACAACACTATAATAAAACCCATAGACTTAATTGACAGATACCTTTTATGCTAGGAAGCTAAAGGGTTATTAGAAAGTGGTTCTTCCTTACAGCTCAGATGTTCTGGGAATGAGAAAATTCTTTCACCCATACCTTTTCCCTTTATATCTCCGAGGCACGTCAAAAATATCTAGCTTTTGGATTTTTTTCTTCCCCTGCTGGCTGATTTCCAACCTCTTTTTTTTCCCCAGCTTTGTGAAATCTTAATTTCTGACAGTTTTCACAAGCTGCACTTCAGAATTATTCCATCCATGTAGTGACTTCATCTCAGAACAGCCAAGATAAACAATTCTAGCTATTTTATGCATCTCTTGATCATTTCCAGATTTTTGTATATTTCTCATGAATCTGGTAACATAGTATCATGCATTTTGGCAACCTGCTGTTGTTTCACTCAACAGCTGTAATGCTGTGCTCTCCTATTTAGGTTTTTGCAATTCATGTTAAAGCTGCAATGCCTCTGATTACACAGGACTAAGAGCACTCCTGAATTGGCAAAATTTAAGATCTACTCCAACCCCTAGTTAATATAAAGAAAAAATGCTTCATATAATATGATTTCTTGAACCATTAATTATCATTCTACTTCACTGACCTTTCCAGAATGCCTAAGACTGATGAAAACAGTCTTCTTGGAAAACAGAAGACTAAAACATCCACTTTAGTTACACTCCAATGTCATAATGTTCCCTCATCACTTCATTTACATATTGAAAAAGAAGTGGGACTATGCTGCTCCACAAAGCTGGACCAAACAGGTAAGTTCAGGCAACGATGTTAACAACACTAAATATCTTTCCAGACGTCAAAGGTCAGTATCCTCAGATGAGGGAATCACCCTATACCCAGTACTCAAAAGAATTAATAGAGTCATTGATTTAGTTGCTTAGCATTTAGGAGTCTGAGTTTAGGGTCCATTTTGAAAGAGAAAAGAGGAAAAAAATCCAAGGTAAAAATGATGTTCTGTTACACAGTTCAGGTTCTGAAAGTCTCAGACTTATCTACATTTGAGAACAGACGCTACCAGCCAACTGATACTGAGTACATTAATATAATTTATGCATTCATAAAACTGATAGACACGTTTCTGAAAGTCTTTAAAGTAGAAGTAATAATGGAGCTAGTCAGCAATTTACAACTAGCAATTAATCATTCTTACAATATTCACAACATTCAGTTTTGTTCTTGTTATTCAAGGAAGTAATGATTAATTGATAAAAGTTTAGCAAGTGCACTAATAGCAGGTGCTCCTAATTGCAAACTCTCAGGGATAATTTGGTCTGAGCTACTTCATGCTAATTTGTACAGCATTAGTCATAATATTCTGTAATTTCACTTTTAGAACAACTTCTTCCTATAGTCACCATAATCTAATTAAGAATTTTATCTAGTTATTTGTATGAGGAACTCTGCTGAATTGTAAATGTGGGAGCCTGATTACCATAAAAGATTAAAGAAGAGGTCCTTAAAAATATGCCCCCACCAATTAAAAGCCCTTGCTAATTGGTTTCAGAGATAACTGTTTTAAAGTACCTTTAATGACATTTACCCTAATCTCATGTAGTTTGAAGCCCAATCCCAATATCTGTACCCCCCATTTTTTCTGAAGTTTCCTTTTAGCAGCAAGTACTTCTCTCAGAGGCTGAAAAGCAGTGGGAGAAGGCACGTTCAGATAGGTGTTTTCCATTTCTGCAGTTGTTGTGCACCCAGAAGGCTCACTGAGGTACATGAGCTCAAGCTACTGGGTGAAGAACAGTTAGCAAACAACCAGACAAACAAGCACGCGCTTACAACAGCCAAAGAACTGAACAATGGGATTTGTTATCCAGTGGTTCTGTGGGCAAATCAGCTATAGCAACTCTTGTTCTTCTAAAAAGGTCTCAGCTCTCCCTTTATTGCACAAACCATTTCATATTGTGCTTTTCAAGCAAACTGTGGTGTATGCCAGGATCCGGGAAAACCCTTGATCATGTGCAGATGTGGTAACAAGGTAAAATCAAAATATATCCTGCAACAAGTCCTGTCCTTTTTTTCAATGCCATTTTACAGACATAACTCTTCTTACAAAGAACAAATACAAATAGCAACAAACACTGTATTATTCTATCTGGAGCAGGCAGATTTTTCACAAGGCGTTTAAATAACTACTTTGATGTTTCCTTGCCTACAGAAATGCTCAGGGCTCTTCCATGATAATGGATGAGGTCTTACCTCCCCAAAACCTGAAAACAAGTGATCAGCTCAAACTCACTTGGAAACTCTTTCTGCATATATTCAATTTTCTTACAGGAATCCACATTGTGGATTATCTGACAGCTAGAGAGCCACGCTTGGTGAGTGCTCTCTACATTACTGGTTGCCCCATTGGTAAGTTGATCACACAACACAACTGGAAGCAAGCCACAGCTAACTTCTCTCATCTGCAGCTCTTAGGGGAGGTTTGATTTGAAACCAGAAGCAGCTGCCAAACAGATGTTCTTGCTGAGGCATGCAAAACTGTGTGCTATATGTCTTCGACTAAAATGACAGTCCAAATCTGCTAGCTAGTAGTTAAGCCATCATCTTTTGTGAGGCTTTGGGAAAGAGAGATGCAATATGGACTTGGTTGTACCAAGAATTAGTGAACCTTGTGACTAGGATGGAAACTTCCTTTTGGGATGCTAAGGAACTTGCCTATGTTTGCATTAGCCGAGGTACTGTCCAATGAACATAGGATCAGGTGAAAATTACAGGCTCTGAGGTCCTCCCTGACAAGGGTCATGCCAGGTGTACAATATCTAGAATTTCATATCTGAAACCAGTGTTTAAGCTGGGAGCCCAGATCTGTCTTTTGTAGAACAGCTCAATAAATACTCTTCTGCAGAAGCAGCACTTCAACTTAATGCTTTTTTTCTTCTGCATTATGGTTATCAAAATAGATACATGCACAATAGAGGTCCATTAGCATCTTTATCAACACTACAAGTGGGCCAGGGAAGAACATGAGAGACTCACTTACCTCAGTAGCTCATTGAATTTTCTCTTCCCCCTTCACATGCATCCACTTCTCTACCTCACCCTTATGGACTGGATTTCAAATTCCCTTGAACTTAAATAATTTATTACTAATGCACTGATATTGGGTGGAAAAATAACTTATTTTTCTACCTGGGACCTGTCCTTCACATGGCTTGAAAATAATTGTCAACTTAGTAGCTAAAATCCTGAAAGCCAGTGATTAATTTTAAATACCAACATAAGCTCCAGTTGCATTATTCTAAAACTTACTATGCCATAAACATCTCTGTGGCACCCAAGTGCCTTCCAGTAGTGTACAAAGCAACCATGACTAACATCTGTCATGTGTCATTAGTACTCTCGTCCCTCAAGGGGGAAAGCATTTGCAGTGAAGTGTTTTGTTTTGGTAGGAAATTAAACGAAAAAACTGCACACAGCTACATGTTTATCTTAGAGGAGCCAAGACCAAAGAGATGTATTTTACATGTGGAACAGGGTATGAGATCTCTGAAGGGACCTAGCTTTTGGGGTAATTTAGAACACGGTCTTACAGTGCCCCCTTTGGAAAGTCTACTTTCTGGACTGACCTCTTGATCATAAGGATGTTCCAGCAGGTCTCAAGAAAAAGATGTCAAACCCAGAGCTGTCAGCTGCCTTCTAGCGGGCCTGAGCCTGAGCCATGGGTCTCTGAATAGAAGGACTGAGGAGCTGAACTCAAATCAATGCCAAGTAATAAGTCAGCACAGTGAAGACAGGCTTGATGTGCTCTGGGAACTCCTGGGGGTGAGGAGACTCTCGTGCTCTCTGGAGCTTCCAAGGCTCACAAGGCTTTGTGGCGAGG
Organism: Corvus cornix cornix; assembly: GCF_000738735.6. NCBI lineage: Eukaryota > Metazoa > Chordata > Aves > Passeriformes > Corvidae > Corvus > Corvus cornix. The sequence goes on along the minus strand of NC_046336.1, from coordinate 29,855,018 downwards.
TACTGCTGAGCTCCCCTTGGAAAGTGTCTCATCACAAGGGCATTTACAAATGTCCTTGCTGGCTGACTGCAATCCCTGCCTCCTAGCTCTGGTTTACCTTCTCCCATCTATTGTCCAAGCACAGCTAACTGTGCCGTGCTGCAGCAGCATGGCAGGGTAGTGGGACAGTGTGGTTTGTCACATGGAGGAAGAGACAAGCAGTGTGTGTCACCTTCACAGTACTGCCCAGCCCAGTCCTCTGCAGGCAGCAGCTGGACAAGAATTGGAATGGAAAGAGTTTGCTCTAGTTTGAAGTACAGCCTCTCACCAGTGCCCACCAAGACCACCTCAGACCAGCTGAATTGGTTAAGTTTGGAGAGTGCTCCTCAAAGTCCAGGTTTTTTCTAGGACTGAAATATGAAGCTTTAATTACATTATCTAAAACTTGGCCAGCAGTATTTTATTTAAGGAAATGTCTGAAAACTGCTCTCTGGTTTAGCAATGCAGGTGCAACCTGTAATTTTACAGTGACTAATCACTTAATTACATGTAACATTGGCTGGCAGGACTGTCCTTGAAGACCTGGAGAGATACAGCATCATCCATGGCAAGGAGAAAAGCCATCCCCAGACACTTTTTTCCTTTTGCTTCAGACACTTACAGGGATTTCCTGGCTCCTCAAGAGTCAGAAGAGGGGTTTGATTCATCAACATATTTTTAGTCTGACCTTTAGCTTCCTTCTGCATTGGCTTCAGACAGGGGCACAGCAATGCATCAAACCACTTTTAATCCAGCAGCCTGCATCAGAACACAGCAGTGGTTTATCTGCCCAAGCTTTAGAGCACAGCTGACTTGCCTGTACTGGTAGCTTTGTGCACACAGACGTTGTGTCTAGAAGAGGTCCCTGAGCAACACCCAGGGGCTAGCTCTGCCCACCCTGCTGTAAGGGCTCAAACCTGCTGACGTGCAAGTACAAGAGAGGTCAAAAGTCCACTAAAAGTTTACTCTTGGAGGCTAATGCAAGAAGTGGAATGAACCCATTCAAAATCCTAACTTAAGTCCCTGCAAGCTTGTCATGGACATAGACTCTGTACTTTAAAGAATGTTTAATACAATAAATACCTTGCAAAAGAAAGATGCACACTTTTTTGTGTGCTATTATTTGGTATTTCTTATTTAGCTATTTTATCACACATGAACATTTTACAGTTGCACCTGTGGATGGTATATAGTTACTGTAGTGACAGAAGTACTAAAATACCTTTAAATACCTCCATGGAGACATCTTTTTTCACCTCTTTGGTACAGCTGTATTTATAGCAATAGCAGTTGCCAGTTTTTCAATACTAATTACTTTGACTTATGATATTTTCCATATTCCATGAAATGTCCCTTATTTAATATGTCTTACCGTGACATTTCTCCTCTTGCAAATTTTATTGGTGTACAATATATGGGTAACAGTGACTAAATCTCTTATTCTTAAAACAAAGAAAATCCTGTTCTTGGAATGTAACAATTCTGCAAATTAAGAGCTAAAAGGCATCAACGGTAAGTGTGGACTTAACCTCCTCCCCCCTCACAGACTTTTGGTAGTGACAGACTGAAGAAGTCAGATGAATTAATGAAAGAACTTTTCTTTTTAAAAAGCTGATTCCAAAAAAGCTATTCATATTTCTGAGAAGGAAGCTGGAAAAGGATGAGTTTGAGAGTCTGCACAAACCTGCAGCACAGCTGCTAACAAACAACAACCAACCAAACCCTAAACCACCACCAAACACCAATCCTCCTGCCCCAGCCAAGTTTGTAAAACATCTCTGCTACCACTGAATCAGTAATCCCATGATTTCTCTGATTTGTTTTGGTAACTGCCTCAAAAAACAAAAGGAAGAGCCAGTGACTCCAGTTTATAAGAAACCAATTCTTTCTCCTCTGTTTTACTCAACTCTGATTGTAAACATATTTATGTACAGCATAATGCAGCTCTGGTTTCAGTTCCCAAATGCCTCATTTTTTAAATGTCCAATTTTGTAATCTTGGTGTGTAGGACTTCAGAACTGTGGAGCTTGCCAAGAATGGGTGGACAGTTCATCCACATCCTCCAGAGTACACACTATGTCCCTTTAGGATACTGCACAATGCGCTACATTTATTACTAGCTGTATTAACTCATGCTTCACTCCTGACATCATACCAAACAATGCTGCCCTCTCTCAGCCCCTGCTGCATTTGTAAATCTGCCCTTCAACATCTCCAACACAGCTTCAACTCTGCCCTATCTGAAATCTCAGCCACATCTTGCCTTTCTGGTTCCTCATCAGGCTCAGGAACTGACTGTTATTACACGTTCAGGAATGCATGTCCACTCAGCACATTGGAAGATTCTTGGAGCAACAGCAGATGAGTCACTTTACGAGGAAGGCTGGAGAGGGACTTTTTAATGAGGGCATGCAGTGATAGGCCAAGGGAGAACGGCTTGAAACTGAAGGGAAGTACATTTAGATTAGACATTAAGAAGAAACTCTTCTCTGAGAGGGTGGTGAGGCACTGGCACAGGTTGTCCAGAGAAATTGCAGATGCCCATCCCTGGCAGTGTTCAAGGCCAGGCTGGACAGGGCAGTGAGCAGCCCGGTCTAGTGGAAGGTGTCCTGCCTGTGGTGGTGAGCTTGTGACCAAGTGATCTTTTAGGTCCCTTCCAACTCGAACCATTCCATTATTTCAAAGTCTAGCTCTCATTGCCCAAGCTAACTTCTTTCTTTACAGATGCCTCTTTCAACTTGTGTCTGTTTTGGTTATCCTAATTCACCTACAAGCGACCTCTCATTATACACTAACGCAACCTAATTTCTGCATTTGATACACCAGCTTTCTCCCTGGCTTCTTGGAGTCCATAGCAACACACAAAAATGTTTATTCAAGTTTGCATCTTATTTTCCAGTCAAATCCCAAGTCCCTTCGATCCTTTGAATGGGTGATCAGTTTGGATTAGTTTCATTAAACATACTGTGCAGAAGAAAACGGTGCCACAGGGAGAGCAATCAACATACAATGACGAAAAAATAGAATCATAAATGAGTATACCTGGACACTCCTCATGCTACCACTATATCAATGTAATAAACATGCTCATAAATAATCACAACAAGTAATAAAAAAACCTATCTCTTTCTGGTAGAACTTTTCCTGTTCCAGAAATGCATATTTGGAAACTATCCATTTCACTTGTGCATGACAGCTCACAGACTTGTGGCTCACTGTTGCCATCAAACATGTATAAGACTATTAAGAGAAAAAGAACTCCTGTCAAGACAAAGATTAGTTAATCAGTTAAAAATATATATAAAGTTTGTGCAGAAACTGGACCCAGTCCAGAACTACTACATTGCAACATCCATATCTCACAATGTGGACAGAATTCACATGTATTGCATTTCCTCAAAGTATGCCAAATCACAGTTTATAAACTGGATGCTCATGTGCCCTTCTGTCACATTGGTGCTTCAGGTTTGGCACACTGAGGGCAGTTTCCAGTTCTGGAGCACCATTGGGCCACTTTGCTGCATACTCCTCTGTATCTACCACTGCTGAGTAAGTGTTATCTGACACCTACAACAGCAGTGGCAATCCAGGGGCACACGAGGCAACACTATTTGTTACAATTATCAGGAGCCACACATTCTGTGGATCCAAAGAATAAAGGTTTCTGAATTTCTGGCTTGCAAAGGTCTCTCCTGGCAGTATTAGACAAACTTTTAGAAAAGCCCAAGATTTCAAAATATGCTCAAGAAAAGTACTAAGTATTTCCTGACTCACCATGGAAATGAAAGAATTGGCAAAAATGTCTTTAGCTCAGAGTGCTGTAAATCAGTATCCTGAGCTTCTGGGCATTTGGGGCTGCATTTCAAACTAATGTACCTTACCATGACTTATACTACCTCTGTGCAATAAAAGTAGTTTGGGACAGCTTGATCAGACCCCATCATCCTTGCTCACCTCTCTTTCTCTGGTTTCTACTCTCACTAAACAAACACACACCCCAAAAAAACCCCTCTCATATACCTAAAACAATCCCCCAAAACTTAAACCGTACGGACAACTACAATTACTAACACAAGGTTTTTTGATGTAACTCTAATTGTGGCCCTAATTTGTAGCACTTGTGAATATGGCAGCTCCCTCTTTGGGGTGACACACTGAGATCTACAATGTAATGGCCTTATTCTAAAAGCTTTTGGTTTTACTTGTCGTAGTCAAAATAATAAAAAAGTTCCTTTTGTGAGGATGATACTTCCCTCCTCAAATCTTCCAACAAGCACTTTGAAACCATGTTGTATGTCTTTGGGACTCTGAAAGGGACTTTCAAATAGAGAACTGACAGGACCTTATGAATCCTGTTTTAGAAGAGCCTCTGTTTTCCAATTCAGTTACTGACAAAAATAATCCATTAGTAGGATTTCTAAAAATATACTTCATTTGGATAAACTTTGGTTCCTACAAAGTTAGAGTGAGAACACTAGATGAGTAGATCCCACTCAGACTTTCAGAACATAGAGGTACTGGAGAATATTAATCAGTCAAGGTTTTTCAAAGAGCAACAGGACTACCTCACCCCACTGAGAAGCTTAACAGGAGCTGGCATAACTGAAATACTCCAGTGGGATAAAAATAGTTAATTTTTGCTCTTGAAGAAAATCAAACCAAAACCAAATCACCACCACCAAAAAAACACCCCAAAAAATTGAGCGTGATGTTCCATGACTGTTACTTAGCGGGGTAAATACTCTGATATACTCCTGAACTCTTCTCTGAAGGAGTCTGAGGATGCAGCTGCCATACACACATACCAGACCTATCACCACAGACCCTTCCTTTTGACTTGTCTGTGGTGATAGGTCTGTAATGCTGCTACTAGTACATTGTAAACAGGGAAAAGTCAGCAGCTAGTTACAAAACTTGGTCTAAAACCTCTCATTATTTCTTGCCAGATGCTGGAGATTCTCCTGTCAAGTAAAATTTTGCTACTTCAAACACTGTTTTATCAGTCAGCAAATCCACAAGAATTAGTGGCCCTTCACTGGGATCATTATTTGGGGGTTTGGGGTGGTAGATTTTTTGATTTTCTTAACTGGCTTTTCCCATCAGCAGTACTCAGAACTGACATTTGACTTCAAGGCAGTTTAAAGACCATTAGGAACACACTGTGACATTGCTGAGTCTAAACTCCAGAAGATATTTGGATGTGCCTATTACACCATATAAGCTCTCTTTATTCACATCTCTCAAGTTGTTATGCATGCCAGGACCAGCACAGACAGATGTCTCAAAGAAAGGATGAGGGAAGTATAGTCAATGGGATAAAGCACTCAAGAGAAGACAACAGATGACATTATTTATAAACAAACCGGCATTGTGAGCCGTACAGTGGGGGTGATCAGAAACAATGCTCACTCATTTTTGGGTATTGTCACACAAGTCAACAATACTGTTTTACTCAACAAAAAAGTTTGAAGATCTCTGTGGGTGTCAGATAGGTATTAATAACTTATGGGTAAACATCACAGAAAAAAAAATTCTGGCACTCAGTGTCTCTTTTTGCCAGAAAAGAAAATGATTGAGCAGATGGTTTGTTCAGAAACTGCAGCCTTTGGGAAGAAGCTTGTTTGTAAAACTGAATATATTTTGCAACCAACAAAGATGTGGAAATTTTTGTCCTTAGGAAGTTTTCACTGCTAACAAGAGGACAGGAAAGTCAGAACAGTATTCCAGTTCAAAAGGAGTATCTAATCTTACTACTTTATTTTTTTTTTTTTACTTAGCAGGTCTGTGGCAGTCCAGTGCAACAGAACATAATTAAGCATCTTGACAGGTTTATGGAAGCCTTGCTCTCAGACAAAGACCCATGTCATTACATTTCCACTGCAGTGATGATGAATATGATTAGCAGGGTTTTTTGCGGATGGGAGAGCTGTTTTCTTTACACGCTCCCCCTCCCCTTGTCTGCATTTGTGAAGTAATTTCCCAATCTGCCAACCTGTATTTTGTGGTACGGTCCTGTCTTTCAGCCCCTTCCAGCACAGAGATTAAAAAGCCAGCTTAACTAATTAGCTTGTAAAAATATTACAGAGTTTTGCACACAGCTCCATGACTATTTTCTTCATTAAATTCTGAACACATGTCAGGGGACTGACAAAATCTATATAGATATATAAAAATATACATAAAACCCCATGCAGATGATCATCACTGGATCCCAATATCACCAGGGAGGAAAGTGGCTTGCTAGGACCATAGCCAAGTACCATTGTTTAACTGTTCTGAGTGATGATGGCAAAGGCCTACACACAACCTGTAAATCACTGAAAAAAAACCAAAAAACCAACCAACCAACAACAACAACAAAAAAACAACCAAAAAACAAACCAACCAAAAAACGCCCCCCCAAAACCCAGAAAAAATCCAACAAAGACACTTTATCAGGCACAGATAAGCAGAGAAGCCAGTGTCCTTCCATGAGTCCCCTGATAAGATACAGCCTGGCTTTGTGAGACCTGACTTCTCATGTACCCAGTATAAACATTACAGGTCTGGGGATTTTCTTTTTATATACATTTTTTTCATCCCTCTTACTTATGACTTGAGTTTATCAGAAGCATATGATCATAATTAGCAAGACACCGTACCCAAAGAAACCAAGTTGCAGTAAGACACAGGCTGTATTGACTTGATTTCAGACTCATTAGCTTAGCCTCAGTGCCATAATAAACACTTTCACAGGAATTCCAGTGAATTCAGACCATGGAGGAAAAACTTAATTGTAAGACTCTATGCAGAGGTACTCAGCAGGTAAACAAAAACAGTGCCACAAGTTTTTAGCTTACAGCTTATGTTGACAACCATTGTCTAAAGCCTGAGATATTCTCCCTGTGTGCCCAGTGTTCCATCTGTAAGAGGAGCCTGGCCTTGTCACTGGCAATAGATGTACCAGGAACCTGTGCCCAGCCTCCATTTTTTTGTGCCCCAAACATGAACCATGTTATTCCTGTCAGGTCACCACATGATTGTTACATTGGGAAACAGGAGAGAGAATGACTAGAAAGACAACTCAAAGGATTCCTAGCCAAAATTGGAAAGTTTTCTTCTTTGCTGAGGACAGATGCTACAGCTTTTCACTGTTTGTAACTTTAGGTCTTCCACTTCAGTCATGGTTGAAATAGTGCCTGCAGAACAAGGTTGCTTCTACTCTTCTTTGAAATATGCAGTGCTTCAGAACTCCTGTGTGTTCCCAGAAATAGAGCCGAGGCTGAAGGAGGAATTACAAATCCTAATAAAATACCTGAAACCTTTTCTTTCTTTCTAGTTCTTCAAGAAAAAACTGGTCCTTCCAGAGGGCTTTTTTTTCTGAACTATAAAACCAACAGAAAAGATGTATAATTGTAGGAAGCTATAAACTGCTCATGTGCTTTCCCCCAGCTTTAATCAGAGGGGGAAAAAACACCCCTCTTTGCCATATTTTGGGTCTGCAGAGGCTTTGATGTCAGTGGAGTTCTGCCAACTCTCAGCACCTCACACTCCAGCCAGGGCCCCAGTGCTTGTGGCAGACCCACGGCCACTCCTGACTGTAGTGCCAGGCAGTCAGTGCTTCCACTTTCCTTTCTGAAAGCCTGGACTCACACTAAAAATGAGCTGAAATTTGTGCTGAACTCACTCTCCTTTATCAGATCTGAGTCTTGGAAGGCAGTGGCCCACAACAGGTGGTAGCTATCCAAAACAGCCAACCATTTGACAGGTTCTCTCCTCCTAGGAAAAGGTATAGAGAAGGAGAGAAATGACTACAAGTACAAGAAGGGAACCATGGAGTACAATTATGTCCAGGTTACAGAGATGCAAGAGAGCAGGCTGGCCATTGGAAGCCTTTTGCTCTTGTGCTTCATAGGTACATGTTTGCACTTTGGATTATAAACTCACCCAAGTATATTTTGAGACTAGATTCTGCAGTTGGTGGCCTCAGTATGGGGGGGACTTAGACCACAGGTTGAGGCTCTTATAAACTTAGTGGCAAATAAAAAGGTGCCTGAAAATACTGGGGGCTTGATTTTTGGATGAGGGTGTTTTTACATGCCTCCTTTCCCCTGAACAGAAACAGGGTACTCCGCTAAATTGGAGACCAAGCATTTTTCTTGTTTGTTTAAATGAAAGGAGGGAGCAGCAGAAGAGGCTTATAAGAAAGAATAGACAGGATTTGTAATGTTCATAAAGCCAAAAGCTAGGAAATTAGATGAAAGAAACCTATCAGGGGTATATTCTTATGAAGACTGAAACTGAGATTGAAAAGTTCTCTAAGTGAATTATGATTTACTGGATAACAGATACAGAAAGATTTCACTACCACTACCCATAAAACTGCATTGGTTTTTATCAAGTAGCTCCTGTTTAGCCCATCTAGTTGATGAACATTCTTCTCAACTAGCAAATATAAATGACTTATGGGGATAATATTTCAATATATAATGACATTGCTATACCTCGGATTCTTTTAGGATCTGGGTTATTAAATATTAAATATCAAAGCTGTAAATTATTGTAGCAGCTTTATACAACTAAATTAAATTCAAACAAAACCTAATTTCCTTAATCATAGACTGTAATCCTCCAGGAACATATGCTATTAACTCAGCTACAAATGGCACAGAAACTGTATGACTTCAGTTAAGTTATTTTATATCAAATTCTAATCCAGGGCAGAGTCTTCAGTAAATCTCCTGCAGGGATTTTAATGCTTCTGCAATCATATTGGCTCTTTACTAGAGAGCTAATCTTTTTATACTCATTTTTTTTTCACTCCTTTATCCATTTCCTTCACACCCTTACTGAGCTATAGCTAGTACCTTCTATCACATATCATGTCTTGAAAGATTTGACTTCTCCCTCTTGCATTTGATCAGCAATAGTTAGGCTTTCACTTAAGCCAGAATTGGACAGGTTTTGTTGTTTCCCATGTGCAACTGAATCATTCCCATTGGTAACATATATTAACATGTATGTTAATTGCCACTTGTGGTGATCTCCTTATAAGGCTGTCATAACTATTCACAGTTTGCAGTCAAGCATTAAGAAAGCAGAACAATTTCCTCTTCTTAAAGAACTCTATGCATGTGAAACTACACAGATTTAATTTAAGCAAGAAACTTCCTCAGAGACTCAAGACAATGATTGGATAATAAAGAAATAAACCTTAGAGCCCTAGGCAGTAAGACTTGGAGAAACCTCCAGAGATCATCTAGTCAGCCCTCTACTGCAAACGATCAACTAAACTGCTGTCATCCCTGACAGATGTTTCCCTAACCTGTGCTTAAAAGCCTGCAACAATGGACGTCTCTCTACACGATCTATTTCAGTGCTTCACTGTCCTTCCTAGCAAGAGATGTCTCCAGACATCTAATTGCAATTTTTTGTCTTTCTTCCTTTTTAAACCTTTTACTTCTTTCCCTCTGCTTTGGGACTGGTGAACGGGCTATTCCTGAACACTTGGCCGCTTTCATCTCCCCTCAGTTTTCTTTTCTCTACATTGAATCACGGTATCTTATTCTTTCCTCAGCAGTCTTGTCCATCTCTGGACACTCTATTCTGTCAGCTCTCCCCTGGGATTAAGCATCACCAGAACTAAGGCAGTTTAGCTGAGGTTTTTCCCAGCATCAAGGCAGGCAGAAGAAATAACTGAAATTTGGCACATTACAGGTCTGTTTATACATCCCAGTGTACCTCCTTCATAGCAGAACAACACTGCTGACTCACATTGAATTTATGACCCATTCTCATCCCCAGTCTCTTTCAGATTATTACCCTATAATTATTTCTTTATGAATATTGTAAATCAAATCTTCTAAGTCTCTTGAACTGAAGGCAAATAGCCATTACCCCCAAATTTCACTGCCAAAAACATCCCAGTTTGTAAGCAAGGGAAGTAAATTCTGAGGGTCTCTGTGTTCAAGAGCTCTCCCCAAAGAGAAAAAAAAAAACCCTAAAGCAGAACAAAAAACTACTGCACATTATCACAAAAACTCAAAGAACTTTTGTTCTGGAATTCCTCTTCACAGGATTTCCTAAGCCCTGCACTCCAGTTCAAACTGGAGTCCGTCCAGGTACTTGAACAGGGGTCTTGTGATTTTATAAGCACTGCAACCTAGCAAGGATGTCACTTTAACTATCTAAAACTGACTTGCTTATGTAATTTCCTACTATAGAAACACTCCTGCCCTTCTCCACTGGTTCCCCCCTCATTGAGCCAAGGTAGGGCAGCACTTCAGCAAAGGCCTTCCCAAGTAGAGGAGGTGGACATTGTCAGGTTTCAGCTCTATAGCTACTTGCTGATGTGACTCTCCATTTAAGAGCAGTGTGGCACTGCTGACTCATGTTCAGCTTGTGACCCCCCTCCAACCCTAGTTTGTTGCTGGGAACTGCTGCAATTTCACATTTCTGACAGTTATGGAGTCTCCTTAGCACAATCATCATAGTGACTCAGCCTAAAGGCAGAAATTATTCAACACAAGCACAAAGATCCTGTGGCACAGTTTTTTAAGTGCCAGATTTCCTATTCCTGAAGAAAGAAGGTCACTGGTGCTGGGGCACAGTAAGGTTTAACATTTCCCAAATGCATCAGACATGCTACAATTGGCTGTTATGTGGCAGAGCTGTGCAGTGGATCTTGCCAAGGTGTCTTGGATGAAAATCCCACATGCTGTGACACGTGTTCACACCACTGTGTCCAGGCTTTGCCAGAGTACAGAAACTCATGCAAACATTAACTCTCAAGGGTTCCCAGACACAGGCCAGATATTCCAAGAAAAAAAAAAAAAGAAAAAGAAAAAAAAAAGAGAAAGAAAAAAAAAGATAGGGAAGAGGAGGGTATATCATTAGTAGAGCACTCTATACAGACAGACATGAGTCTTGCTTTCAGCTTGGATCCAACCAACACCACAACCCAGTCCAGATCAATTTCTTCAGAGATCAGAAAGTCTCTACTAATGCAGCCATTTCGGGTCAGAGTAAAGGTCCACCTAATTCCATTGCCTGCACCCAGCAGTAGACCTAACTCCATTCTCAGGGAAAGAGTATAAAAACAATGTAAACAAAGTTTCTCCCTCAAGTACTCTCTAGCCCATGATCAATTAGCCTGACAAGTGTAAGCTGCAGATCAGTAGAAACTATGACAAGAATTGAATTGGTGGAACACTAGCACACACAGAGTCATAGAGGGAAAAAAACATTCTAAAAAACCCTTCTATAAGGTTCTGTGCAGGAATCAGTGCTATCCCATACTACAGTGTACATCTGTACTCATGCTGGGACTGCACTCCTCCTGCACAGCCCCTGAGGGCTTCTGTGCCACCTGACCATCCACTGACCGAACAATTCCCTGGCAGACTTCCTAGTCATGACATGTTTGAACAGGTAACCGACATTTTACTTACTATGGTTTTTGCTAATTGTCCCTCACACTCCTTCAGCCAGCCTTACCACATTTGTCCATGCCAGAGTTTAATCATCTTTTCAGTTTTCTTCAGCTGGACAGCACTTCAGCTTTTTGAAGGATACCTTCTTGCTCCTGCAACCTCACTTACCCTGCCAATGCTGGCTTCTTCTCACTCTTTCTCAAGTTTCCCTTGATGCACAGTTATTATCTCTGCACTTCCCATGTGATTTACGGAAGCAATATCCACACTCCCTGCAAAGAGTTAGGTGCTCCATCTATCTTACTTTCAACATGCCTGCTGATCTGCATCTAGTTTTCCTTTTTGAAGCAGAGCAATGGTAGAGAACTCTGGCTTGTCTTACTCCTGCAAGGATGCCGAATCTAAGCACATTAAGATGCCCCTCTCAGGGGACCTCTTCCGCTGTTACTCCTGACATCATATCCCATAAACCACTCAGGATTCAAGTCAAGCACTGCCCTCACGGGCTCCTGAACCAGCTGCTCCACAAAACAGCCACTGAAACATCTAAAAATGCACTCCGTCAAATCTGGATGCAATATTTGCCTCTTCTAGGCCAAAGAAATGAAGTTGTCCATGAGTACTTACTTCCCCCTCTACTCAGGCTGTTGTGCTGCCATCGTGGTCCACCACTGAGTAGGCAGAGCCAGTATTATATCTTCTTCCTACTTAAGTTTGGGACTTTCAGCGATGTGAAGTTTGGGTTGTTCATTGATGAAACTACCTTGTTAAGCAGTTCAGCTCCCAAGTGTCTTTAATATGCAGAATTACTTGGCTCCCAGCAAAGCTCTCTGCATCCTTCCTGAGCACGGTATCATGAGAATGTTCCACTGACCAACCTCCTTCCAAGTTTTGTGACCTCTGTCTGCCTTGTTAGGATCTCCATGAACAATCAGACATACCAGTTCCCTCAAGTCATTTCTTCGACATTAAGCACTCCCACAGAGGAATATCTTGTTTAAACAATCTCTTGAATCTGTCAGTTCCCCGTTTCCTCTTCCACTATATTTGACCTTAACACCAACGGAAGGGCTGTGAAGCAGCAGCACCCAAGGCACGATATGGCAGGATGGCTGTTGGCAGGGATTATCAATAGTAGGTCCTTGACTTGAATTCATTTTCCTCTGAGCGTGAGGAGCTTGATTTTGTTCCTTCAAAAAGGCACACTACACAGTCCCTTTATTTACTCAGGCATTTCCCAAGTGACTGATCTCTACTGTGGAATGGACTTTTGTTTTCCTTTTTTTTCTGGTCAGGGTTAAAGTAAAGTAGTCTTCCTCCCCTTTATTCCCCCACTCCCAAGGATATCAGCTGGCCAGCACCAGCCCTTCGTAAAGGAAGAGGCTTGGCTTTGCAGTAAGGAAAACTTGGATCTTAGCAATTGAGGAAAAATACCTTCTTAGAAAGGTCACAACTCTTAGAAGAATATCTTCTTGTGTTTAAATAGAACAGGAGTTTTTAAAATTAAATCGAGGAAGTTATGACCTCTGAAACACCACAGTACTTTACATGGACTTGATTCTCTACTTGCATTTTACAATGGTCTATCTCAATTTAAGTGCTTTGGCAGCAAATGAACACAAAAGTGGAGCAACGTAGTGACAATTGTGATCAAGAAGAAATTTCTCTTTGGTTACCCAAGAGTAAATTCAAATAAAATTAATAATCTCTATGAGAAACACTAAGGAAATTTTAAAACATATTCTGTACTTCATATACTGTTCCCACAGAGGATACAATAAGTCTGTCTAGAGGTAATTGACCTAACAGTCAAACTTTTGTGCATTTTTTGTATATGCCTCTGTTGAATTCAGTAATATTAGTGTTAGCCCAGATTTCATCCCTGTTTCAGGAGTTCTGTACCTGGCCTGCTTCTTAGTCCTAAAGCAGGGTGCAGATGATACAATAGAATGGTTTGACTGGATTTCAGTTTCTGACTTCTGCTGCACAAGGGATTCCAGTACTGAACTAAGCATACATTTCCTGCTTTCTATATTGCAATGTTAAACAAACGATTTTAAAAGCTCCCAAATATGAATTCTCTTTCAGGGGCAGCAGAAAGAGGGGTTTGGTTTGCAGTCTCAGAAATGCAGTGGAGCTTTCAGCAAAAATGATTCAAATTAATATCGTGCCTTACATTGTGTCTTTGCTGGAAACGCACGAGGCGAGAGCAGTAAGCACGGCTGCAGAGCGATGGTAACTGGGCAAGAGGGAAAACCTCGCCGCACTTGGTCCTTGAGCCGATGACAGAGGGGACAGAAACAATTCTCCCCACCCCTGCCTGGGCCGGCCAGGGCTGTTCCGAGCCCGCAAACCACTGCAGCATGGAAGCGTATCTTTTTTTTTTTTTTCCTTCTTCTTCCCTTTAAAAAGTTTTCAGGAAGTCTGGGGGAGGGGCGATGCTGTTTCTTTTTTGTTATAATGGGCCCCTTTGTGGAGATGGAAGAGGAGAAGGGATCTGTGTGCCGGCGAGGCGCGCGCTTCCCGGTGACTCCCAAGGTAACTTGCCAGGGCTCCTAGAAGCGCCGGGGCCCCGCGGTGCGGGGCGAAGGGAGGGGGTGCAGCGGCATGGAGCTGATGGTGCTGCTCAATGCCCTGGTCACTCGCCTGCTCTTCGTGTTGCACTCACTCATCGGGGTCTGGAGAGTGACTGCCGTGAAGAAGGAACCCAAGTACTGGCTGCTGGCACTGCTCAATCTTCTCTTGTGCCTGGAGACAGGGCTCACCCTCAAGTTTAAGCAAGGCAGAGGCTACAAATGGTGAGCATATCCCGCCGAGCCCCTCTTGCTTCCTTGCATGTACTTCGCTGCAGATGCAAAGCTGCCCCCCGAGAGCAGGGGCTGCCCCGGCCCCGGCGCTGCCAGGCGTTCAGGGATCGCGTTTGCTCCCCGGCCGCTCCTGGGAGGCAGGGATGGAAAGCTGGTGGGTTTTGGCTCGTCCACTGCCAGAGAGAGGGCTTTCAGGAGGGGCAGTTGTACAGCAGACTACGCGGGAGCCACTCCGGCTGTGTGTGTCTCTTGCTGCAGGCAAAAGGTGGATACTGCGGGGCTGCGGCTGCAGCGGGCTGGGGGCACTGGGGCACCTCCTGAGCCACCTCCTGAGCGGGTCGGGGCTGCGCGCTGGAGGGGCAGAGGGGTGCGGGGGAACCCTGCAAATGCCCTGCATCTCACACCCCGTCCTGCCGCGCCTTGGATTGCACCTCCTTCCCTAGGACTGTATCCCCCTTCTCTCCTCCATGCAGCAGTGCTAACGCCACGCTACTGCATGAACCTAAACTCGGTAAAAAATAAAAGATGAGTAGCAACCACTCTTTTGATACAGCAAGAGTGGCTTAAATATTTCGATTTGAGAGGCTGTTCCAGAGGGGAACTTAAATGCATGAAAGGCTGCCCAAGAAATGAACAAAAAAGTTAGTCATCGCAGAGCTTGCCCAAGCACATGGGGTTTTACATGCATCTAAAGAATTACTGCTGTCATCTACAGCTCATCAGTGCTCAGGCAGCCAAAACAAAATGCTCTGTGAAAAGGAAGCAGTCATGTAACTAATTGTCAAGATTTCACTAGGACCTTTTATTGTTAAAAACTCAAACTGCAGGCAGGCCCTGAGAAAAATCCAGGACTAAAGAGCCCTGGAGTATTTCCATGTTCTTAAAATCCTGCCCATTACAACCTGTGAAAGTCATTATAACAGAAGTAGTGTTGTCTGACGATTCACACAAGAGTTCCATGCCCTAAATTTGAATGTAATAAAAGCAGTGATAAAGTCTAGGACACTGGAAAATTGAACAACAGCAGAGCCCAAAATGCAGTTATGAGACAGGCAGATTGAACAGACCCAATTCTTTTGGGAGAGGAGGCAGCAGCAGAATCTTTGTGAAGGAACACTTTCAATGGCAGGTTTTGAAAAATCCAAACAGAAATAGATATCGAAAGCAGATCCATGTTAGAGGAATACATAGAAGACTGGGCTAAATTTATCTAGAAGAAAATTTTGAAAATGGATGTGCTCCAGCACTTTAAACAGCAAAATAAAAGTACCGTTATAGGTGAGAACTGTAGACAAATGACCAGCATTTATTTGCATCAGGATAATTTTCTGCTCCAGTGGAAAACAGTCACATTCAGAACAGGCATCATCACATCAGCATCTGTAGAAACACCTCCACAGACAGTCACCGATCCAAGCAAGGGGCAGACTATGCAGCAGGACTCCTGCCTCCAACACCCTCATATTCTCTGTTCATTATTGACAGAGAACTGTTACTTATTACACCAGCATAAAACATTAAATGGCACATGTGGAGAAAAAGTCTTCTTGTGAGCCTTGTAATACCTCCTCCAGATTGCTCCTTCCGAAAGAAAGGGAGAGTTAAAGCTCCTCAAGTCTCTTGGCCTGATGTGGTATCATTAGCTCAGTATTGCTAACCTGCCAGCTGGATGGATTTTTCATGTGCTCAAGTCCTACAGGAAATACTGTAAAATGTTAGTTCTTCCATTCAAATGAGAGGTGTGTTCTCTCCCAAAATAACCAGGCTGAAAACCCACAGAATCACTAACTTTTTTTTTTCTTTAAAAAAAAAATCTAACAACAAAAAACCCCCACTGCCAAAACAAACAACACCCCCTCAACCCTGAAAAACAAAAAAATGCAATGAAACCCAAACCCAGACTGTCTTCAGTCTAATCTAAGAGGGGATTGTTTGAAACATTTCAGTGCAGTTCAGCAACCCAGTAATTCCCTAAGCAGCAGAATTTTTTTGTTTTCCTCAATACTTAATATCCACTGGAAAAGTTACGATTACCAAAATAAAGGTACATTCAACATAGGAACAAACACTAAATGCAACAGCATTTGACCAAAATGTTGCTGCAGTTGCATACTTAGAAGCAGTTTAAATTCACTGCAGAATGTGTCAGTGGCAGGATAGAAGGAACCAAGCAAATGTTGTGAGTTGGGCCCCACTGCCCAGTCCCAGGGTGTTGCAGCAATGCCCACTCCATACTGTGGCAGAGCTAGATGGAACATTTGTGGCATCGCACCTCATTCCTACTCCAAAAGGATAGAATTGCCAAAAAAAGCCACCCCAATCAAATGTCAAGTGTTTAATAAGAAAACATCTGCAACTCTCACAAGAATCACTACCTGCAGAAGGAGTCATGAAACCTGTCCATTACTTCTGAATAAACCCAGTAAAGAAGATGAAGATAATAAAGCTTCATCAACATAAGTTATACAGAAGACTGGCAGGGAGAGAAGAACTAGAAAATTCTACAACTGCCTGCACAAACGGAGAAACAAGGCTGAGACACATTTTCATAAACCCATTTTAAGTGCACAGCCTGCAACTAAAAGATCTCACACTGAAGCAATGCTTGTTTTAGGAAAGCTGATGCTATTTCTACCTTTCCTGTGTCAATGCACAGGATTGTGAACAACAGCCTTTATCTCAGCATCACTCAGTGAACTGACTCAATGCATTAATTCACTCTTCATGAAATCAGAAAGAGCATGTTAGCTACAGGCTTTTTAAATACAGAAAATGCTGTGATAGAAATACAAACAGTGAAGTGCCTTTGGTCAGTTCTTAAAAAAGAGATTTTAAATAAACTTCCATATTTGACCTTAAATGGATGTACAGATAAACCCATTGTTTATAATACTGACACAGCACGAGCAATCCAGCAAGAATAGCAATTCTTATTTGCAGTTACCCTATTTCTTAATATCCCATATGGCAGAGGCACAAGAGACCATATACCCAAACATTATCTGCATTGGAAAGTTATTTATGATGTGCCATATTACCAAGATACCTTTTCTTTTCCTTCACAGGTTTTCACCAGCAATATTTTTATATCTGATTTGCATAGTACCATCACTATGGCTACTAGAAATTCATCATGGGACTCAGGTATTTATTATGAGACAAGATGGACTAGTTTGAAACTGATGCATTATTTGATGGCTTGGCTTTGGGCATGCAGACAGAAGTCTGCTAAGTCTTGTTCCACTTCTCTCTTTCATATTGGTGGGTGTCCCAATCTAGCTACAGCTATATTGTGACTATTGTGCACTTCCTAATTACCAGATAATGAGCCTCTTTCCTAGCTAAAAATGAGACCATTTATTTGTATTTATCTGCGGAACTGAGGACAGGAAGTTTGAAAAACACAGCCTTTCACCCCCAGGTTACCAGCATGAATCTTGCTCAGTAGGGTAAAAGAACTTCATTGCTTTAGAGGCCTTTGTAAAATAAAGTGAATTTCAGAGTACTTAAAAGCAAATACCACAACTCCAAGCAAGTCAAAATTGAGACAGGTATCAGTGAAAGGGGTCTTTAACTCTGGTTTCCTCATGCTTGCTGCAACGTAGGAGAACACACAGATTGTTACCTCACCTGGTAATACGTCTGACAAGGTTTATATCCTTCCTTTCTTTGTGCTGCATAGTAATCTAGTGGCGGGGGGTCTGGATTCCGATTCAGGACTAAAACAGGTAAAATTTTTAAAGGCAAATGTTTTGGGGTCAGTTAGGGCCAGAACAGAGCCACTTAGCCCAACAGTTCTCACTGAGTCAACCGTCTCCTCATGCAGGCTAGTTTCAAGTCCCTATAGCACTTCCATGTAGGTAAAAGGAAATTTTGTCTGTCCTAGCATTTGCACATATGCAGTGCCTTACATCCACAGCAGTAAAAGTTCTGATTGGAACAAGAACAAAAAGTAACAGAAGAAAATACATAAATTATACTAAGAAGACCTAGTGCCTCATTTTCTCCTTTATAACATTGTTAGAGCCCACAGAAGCATAATCAAATATTCAAAATTGTGTTTACACTGAAAATGCCTGAGGCTTTTTCTAAATACAGCAGCAGGAATTTATTGTCTTCTTGTTTTCCCAAATCTCCTTAAACAGTTACAGACAGGTAATGTGGATATTGAGAACATTTGTCATAGTTAGATCTGGTCCAAGAAACAAGCTAATTCTGTAGTCAAAGGCAGCAGTTTATTTCCCAAAATGATGTTAGAACATGGCATACTTTGTTCTTATTGATATACTGCTACTGTGAATTAAAGAGGGAGTATATCAAGTTAACAGCTTAGTTTATACCTGGAGAGATAGGATAGAGAGTTCTGGAAACACACAATCTAACAGATTCAAAAACAATACCTCCAGAAGGGGAGCAGCTTCCTAACAAATAATCTCAAACACAGCACCCAGACTAGTACAGTTCTCAATACTGAAGTAATCCTGGGATTTTCATTATTTAAATGCTAACAGAATGGGTGATTATGCAGTTGCTATATCCACACTTTTACTTTTACACTATGAAAACAGTGTGTGGTCTTTAAGGTGGTAGAACTTTGATCTCGTGTTCAATCTTTACCAGGAAGCATCAGCTGCTCGTGTCAGTGCTGTCACTTAAAGCAGGTGCTAATAGGCAGTCTCTCTTCCTGAAGACAGAGGCAATTCTGCCTGTGTACTGCAGAACTGGACATAAGTAACACCATTCATTTATCAAGGGTGAAATACTGGCTACATAGAAACTACTGCTCTGTGGTAATGTATTTGGGGATGAAATATATGTTATGGAGAGATGATAAACTCAATTGCACTGTACAGAGAGAAAGCATTGCTGTCTGCTGTCGAGAAAACTGAAACCATTTAATCCATAAAAAAACCCAAACATTCTTTCATAATAATGTACAGGATCTCAGGGCTCTGTTACCTTTTCAAATGCCTGGTGTGCCACTGCTACAGAAAGCAGTAACTGACCACCTTTTGCAGGGCTTACCTGACTACCAGGGCTGTAGTTGATACAGGCTTCCAGTCAGGAATGAGACAGATACTTGGTAAACCTTGTAATTATTTTTAACCACCTTAACCTGAACATTTTGAGGATATAGTAAATATTACTGTCCATTCCCTCACCCTCATTCTGAGGTAGAATTCTCTTACCAGCTAAAATTATAGCATAATGAACGCCTCAAAGTGATCTTTCATCTTTCACCATTCCTTCCTTGCCATACCCATTATATTCTTCAATCTGGAAAACAGCTTAGGCAACCTTTTCTTCGTGTTTTACATTCCAGCTTTCCTGTGTGAGCAAAATGAAGCAGTCAGGAGTGCTTTGAATTTCTGACATCACACGTGTTTCCATAGTGACAGCCTCACTGTTTGCAGCAAAGCACAGACAGCAAGCCAGGTACCTGTTGCTTGGCAGAGGGCCTGCTCCAGGGAAGGGCTAGACTCTTCCAAAATGTCCTCAGCTTCTATGCACATTAATAGGTTGAGGGTACTCCACTCGAATATTCAAGTGTCAATTTTACACCCCAATGCTGGCCCTGTTATGAAAAGTTAACCTATTTTATTTGATAATAATAGATTGTGAATAAGGTGCAAACAGAAACTGCCTGAATTAGTTTGGTGTTTCAGGTGTCCCCCATGCACTGGCAGTGAGCTTCTCTGCAGGCCACACACCGGGACATCAGCATGTCATGCAACAGCATTTCCATTTTGATTAGATGGTTTATGAATCAGGGGTATGTAAGCTTCATCTCAGAAGAAACAAAAAGAAGTAAGCCAAGCCAGAATCGATATAAAATGTGTACAGTTTCTTCCTATTTTATCTTTGCACAGAAAAAAACCTGAAAACAAAACCATTTTTATTTAGCTAGGTACACAGTCAATACCTAGGACTAACTGGGATCTAGTAGTAAAAAGGCAAACCATGTTTATCAAATGCCTGTGAAACAGTAAAACAATATTCACTTTCTCCTTGTCACATTCCCATTTAGTCACTGCTCATCCATAACTCGCTAGGTAAATATGCCTGGCACCAACAGTCCTATTTACATGCATATACATGACGTAAATAAAGGCTCTTCTCCAAATTTTCAAGTGAATCACTTCACAATCACCACTTAATAAATATTCAGAGAGGAACAAACCCAAACAAGATATGAACATACTTAAATGAAAAAAACAGGAGCCTACTTAAAGGACTGGCTTTGCAAATGCAGATTTCCATTTCCTGCCTGGAAGCAATTGGGAAGAGCTTGGCCCTGAGCATGCCATTCAGTCCAAGATCACGGAGCCTTGCTCTGAAATGGTAAGCCACTTCTCAGCTGGAAGTACTTACAAAAATGGCATAAAAGGAAAGACACCAACCAAAGACACCAATAATGTGAATTAATTTTCTTAGAGGTATTTCCTGCACCTTTGTGCCACTAGAACAAGAGAAAAAGAGCTCCCCTGCAAGCCATGGCATGGTTTCCTCTGCCTACCTCTAGCAGTTGAGCTGCTGAGTCCTGCAGCTCCTCAGACTTGGATGTGAAGTTCTGTACAGGTTCATGGCTGCTTTCCTCTTACCATGCCAGACCAGGCAAGGGGCCAGAGGGGGGAGCTTAAATGCAGACTTAATGACAAACCAAAGGCTGTCAGAGTCAGCCTTCCTTCTCCTGCACAGGTTAGTCATCCCTTTGCCCTACCCAGACTACTTGTTGATGTTCACTTCTTAGTATTCTGGGGTGGTTAGGACAGTTATGCAATATTTTTAGGTTGTGGTCTCCTCAGATGACTGTGTCACACGGCCTGTGGAAATAACTCAGAAAGCCTGACTTTGACCTTGTGGGTGAGTCACCATAGACTTTAGGGGTTTTCTGTAGGCAACAGATATAGATGCCTCTCCAGAGCACCAATTAAATTTCATTTCCAAAACATCCTCTGAACAAGCCATTTCTTCTCTCTCCTTTAGTTGAAGGGCAAACCCAGGGAGATTAGCCCTACAGGACTGTAGTCAGGCAGAGAGTACCAGCCCCTCCATCTCACTGTTTCCATGCCCAGAACTTTAGACTTCCCTCTTCCAAATGGAAATATCTTCCCCACATCTGTGTCAATCTTTCAAGACTCTCACACCCACTGTTCAAATAAGACAAGCCTTCAGCTTAAGACTCTTTACTGCCAACTCTAAAAGCAACAAGCACATTTTTTCCAGATTTTTCAAGTACAGGAAAATTATCTACCACAAGGTCAGTCAAGAGGCAGCATTTACCCAGATACTGAACAACATTATCAGAGACCAAGCAAAGTATCAAAGTAGAATCTGAAATTTGCTGGAAAATGTTTCTCTTATATTGGCAGGCTTTATGCTGAACACAGCTACTCAGTATGCTCTCAAACACATTCCAATTGTTGCAGAAAATCAGTCCCTGTGCAATAAAATGGTGGGGGGCCCAATGGAGAAATGCAAATCATCTGCAGTTCTCTGGCAAAAATAGGACAGGATAAAAGTCTTTAGTAACAGCATGGTTTGATTTTCTAATTAGCCTCTTTTTATTACAATGAAGAGAGATGTTAAGGGGTTGTTATGAAGACAGATTTTGGAGCCATGCCCCTCACAGTTGCTCCTGGGCCAGCCTTGGGTGTGAAGGTAGAAGGGCAGGACAGTGCTGCAGACAGAACATAGCCCTACCACTGGTTTACTGCAGTTGGAGTAACAGTATGTTTTAGCCAACACTCAATTTCCCAGATCACTGTGTTCTTGGAGAAAGTAAAAGCACCCTTTTTTCCATTTCAAAGGGATAGGCAACAATACAGCTCTATTTCTCTTAAATACTCCTTTATTTCACCTCTCACCTTATGAATTTCCTTACAAAATAAGGCACAGCAGGGGCAGGAGTTGTGGAGAATACAACCCAAATATCATACCCCAGCTCATTTTCAGCCTTGAGAGAAATCATACAGAAAAATGAAACAGTGACATTTTCAGAGAGCTTTTCCTGGATAGTAAAGAGAAGCAGATATTTTGAGAATAAATTTGAATATAGAGCCTGACCATGACCAGTTTTTACCTTATGTGACTGTTTTAACTAAAGAGAGACCATGTAGGGAACCCAGTAGCCAGTTTAGGAGAGCTGCAAGCAGATCACATTCAAAGGGTACAGAGTTAGCAGCACAGAGATGTCACCCACTCCATCGGCCTTTGCATTTGCATCCTCTTCTGCAGTACAACCCTGTACTTCCTCAGGAACCTACCAACACATCACTCTTGTCCTCGTGAGAGGAATTCTTCCCTTCTGAAGAAGAAGGGAATTCCATTAAGAGTGAGGGAGGACCTTTGTAAACATCAGATACCTTTAACAAATGAACCCTCTGCAGTTCAGCAAAACAGGACACTCTCAGCCATAGAGCACATCTGCTCCCTGTGTGGGATGTTTACACACGTGTCATGTTTTTATTCACAACAGTACTGTGGCAATGAGCCTGGGGCAGTTCAGGTGAATGTCAGCAACCAAGACTTCAATCAATCCAGAGACAGCAATTATGGAAGTGAGGGAACAGATCACCACATCATTCAGACGGTGGGACACCTTTTCCTGTTTCTAGTAGAGATCTTATGACAATTAGAGATAAGCACCTTGCAGAGTGAGTAAAACAAAAAAAAACCTCAAGAAATATATTATATATATTTGTACTTTGGAAAACCACATTGTGAAAATACAGCATGCTGCATACTCACTATTGTTGCCAAGACAAGTCTCTGTGTAAAGAAGAGATGCTCCTATCATTCTCTTGCAAATCTCAGCAACTGAATTTAGAAGGTGTCTGGGTAAAGATTCTGCAAAGGATAATGCTCAGCTGAAAAGTGAGAACAGGAGGAGTAGTACACAGAGATTTGATTTGAAAGATTTGATATTCATTATCCAAAGTTTGTATTAAAGTGCCTTTTTCAAACCAGGCCTGCCAGATGGAAATTATTTGCTCTCATACAATGTGAAAGAGAACAAAAGCAGGCTCAAGGACAAATACAGTCTCTGAAGGTACCTATAACATCAGTCTCCTGAAGTTACAGTATATTATTGTTGTCTTTTAAACAGGCTAAAGTCTTTGTCAACCAGCTCTCCACAATCTGTGAGACTGTATGGACACTGGCCCTCCACCAGACTTTTCTACTGCTACTAGTAGTTGGGAGATGGCTTCTCCCCATTGGAGTTGAAATCACCCGGGATCAATTGTCTCAGCTGCTTCTCATGTTTGTGGGAACAGCAGCAGATATACTTGAATTTGCTAGTGAAACCTTGGACATTGAGGATGTTCGGTAAGGATATTTTGCTGACGTAAATAACTTGCAGAGTGCAAGATATTTGTGTGATGTGCAGTGTTCAGAGTGGTGGAACTGCGTTTCCCGTAGGAAACAGAAGGCTACGTTCAAGGGCTCTGTGTGCCTGCTCTTGCCTTTCCCTCTGTTGAAAGGCCTAAGTCCTGTGAGCTTTGTTAGGGATTACTCAAGTGTTGCCGGCAGAGAAGCATGTCACCTCATCACAATAAAAGAGAGCCAAACAAGCAGCCTAACTGCCAGGCAGCATCAGTTCTTATGGCTACAGGAGCTGAAACACTGGATACACAGTAAGCCTCCTTCAGGTTAATGAATCGCTTTAGATGGGCAAGGAAGCAACTAGAGCTGGCCTAAGTGATTCATTATCCAAGTTGCTCCTTTGGTTATCTCATATGTACTTCATGATAGAATGACAAAGTGTTCAAAGATAAGAAGAAGGGGAACAGCACAGTCTGGTGTGAATTTTCAACATTGTGATCTCTCCCAGAGGAAGTAAGCTCACCTCCCCCTCACGCTGCTGAGAGATGAGCTGTGAACATCCGTCATAAAGAAAGAGGCACAGAAGAGGTTCATCCTCTCAAACAAATACTATTTTATTTTTTGTAAATATCATAGCAATGCTTTTAGAGCCTTTTAGAGGAAAAGTATCCTTCCCACTTGGTAGAGAAGCTTCAGGCTTGCAAGGAACGTGTAATCCCTACAAGGGTAAAGATATCCCCTCTGAGCCATAGAGTCTATTCTCACATACTTATTATTATAACATTAGCTTCAGATATTTAGTGTAATTACACAGCTGGAACATGTAAGCCTTAACAGCAAATATTCCATACAAAAAGGTGCTTCTGTTTTCCTTAGCATTGCATCATAAAAGCACACATCAATCAATCACTGCTTCACTCACCCACCCTTCAAATGACATTCCAAACACTACAGGAAGCATTTTTGTGATCACATGAGGAAATTGCATCTTCATTGTTATCACGTTTTCCCTTCCCATAGGAAGAATTACGCTCTCATAAATTCAATTCTTGCTGTATGGACCTGGAGTATGTTACAGTTTCCACTCGATCTTGCAGGTTAGTACTTGCATGTAGACAAGAAAAGAAAAAAATGCTTTTAAGTTTTTGCTGGTACATCTTGTGGCTGTGCACACACTACAGGCTGTACCAAGGACTTCTGGTGGAGAGGAATCTATATGACAACAGCTTTTGAAGAAAGCCCATTGTGGTTTCTTTTGAGGAAACACTTGTTTCTGGCTAACCTCTGATCTCTCTGATAGAGCTCTACTTTCAGGAAAAGGAAAAAACGATTGCACTATTGTTTTACTCCAGTTGCCTGTTACTGCATTAAGCTTCACTATTTGAGTTCTCAAGTTAGATCTGGTCTATTATGGCTCAAATTTGGGTGGGTTACTAGACCCCACAGAGAGACAGGCAATTGTGAACAACAGAACAGCACAGCCAGAAGCACAGGAGAAATTACCTATTCACAGGAAACCTAAAGGACCATATGATGTTGGGACTCTAAATCTAAAAGGCCCAGCCATTCACCCAGCTCAGGGCTGTGTTTGTCCCTGGGCAGAAAGGGCTTCTCCATGTGCAAGAAAAACAATGAAAGCTGTCTGGATCGTCATCTGTTCCAACCATTTTGGTCTCCAATCACTACAAGTTTGCAACAACTACAGAAGTCCAAAAATGCATTATCCTCACTAGCATCTCATACAGAATAGATTTCTAGGCTGACACACTAACTAAAATAATAAATTAAAAATTCCTGGAATATTACTTTGTTCATTAGTCCTTTCTTAATGGACAATGCTAGGCTTTGTTTCCAACAGGGAAGTTATAAAAATACTTCAGCATTTCAGCTCAGCAGCTCACCTCCTAAAAAATCTGATGCAATCACATTTCAGATTTATCATAGCTAAAATTCCTGCTACTGGTAAAATATATTCTATTAAAGATGCACAGCACTCAGGTTTAAAAAACTCAACCAACCAAATAAAAAACATCCTATACACATCACCACCACCCAAATAAATTCAAATAGAACTTAATCTGTTCATTTTTTTTCTCTAGCTGTTGCTTTTCCACTTATTTAATTACATTTTCCAGTCAAAAATTAAATTACTGAACACACATTTTCCTGAAATTATTGGGGGTACAGTTTATTTTAGGCAGTTCTATACAGTTGCACAGATAGTACTTTTTGTTCAAGCATCAGAATGTTTACTCACACACCAAACATGACGTAAAAGAAATTTTTAGGCACTTATGATTAGATTACAGCAGTGCAGTTAGGACTATTAAACAGCAAAGGAACAGAAGCGTATTAAAAAATTAGCTGCTGCTGAAGCTTTGCCTAATGGATTCAGCAAATTTCTACATTTTACAACTCATTTTCCATTTGAGTCTCATCTGTTTCTTCCTCAACCCCAGCATTGACTCAAACAATAGAATTCTTTTGGCAAGTTGGAATGTTTGGTGGTTGTTACTGCATCACAAGTAGCGATGCTTTTTAAACCAGTGAAATCTCCCTGTCCAAGAGACAGGTTAATTAAGCTTCGTGTATTTTCATAAGAGACAGCCATAGTTACCCCCACAAACCCTTCTGATGGTCCCTCTCCAGGCACTACACCATAGAGAGCATTTGAGCCCACCACCACCTTTACAGGCAAGGGGAACGCATGCATGCAAGTTCCAGCAGTTGTGTGAAATTGATGCCCACAAGGCTAAGAACAAGTTTACTGTGCCTTGAGCCTTACATGGCAGACAGAAACCTCATAATGCTCAATACTGCCTGGCACTGACAGGCCTTATTCTTACTATGACACATGAAAAAAAGCAATGGCTATCTGGTGAATCTTTTAAAAGCAAGGTCTTAGCCTGGAACAAAATGAAATGCTACAGCACTGGCTGTTCCTATTCAGCACAGTTGGTTTTTTTCTTAAGGATATATACTGCTCTGGCATGTTGATTAACCACAAAAAAAAAAAAAAACAAAAATCTGGGGAAGTTGTGAAGAATCATTAGGTGATTTTCTGCTTCTTGTTGTAGAAGTGTATAAATACTAGTATGTTTGAGAGATACAAAAGAGGAAGTGGTTTTTAGTCCTGTTTGCCAGACCACATAAGTGCCTCAGATGAGTTTAGTGTGTTTTGCTGAAAAACATCCCAGAAACTGGATGTGCTATATGTTGCATAGTTTACAGTTGAATGCATTTATAATCCAGGGTACCCTGTATTGTGAGTGCCCTTTAGGCCAACCCTGGCTCCCCTTCACGAAGTTGTTTTAACATAACTGTTCTACTTCCAGTACAGCATATTGGCTGCAAACCAAGCGCACCGGCCAGGCGGATTCCCAGCCTGCTGCTCTGCAGGTACAGCGCGGAACTCTGGAACATTGGGGTCAGCCTTTTCATACAGGACGGCCCCTTCTTCATTGTGCGTTCAATTCTGATGGGCCACTTCAGAATATTCAATCAGATGCTGGTATTTTTTACAGCTAAGAATATCTTAGTTGTTACTCTACAGTTGTATCGGCTGGCAGTGATAACGTTAGACTTCCGTGCTACCGTTCTGCAGAGGAGCAGGAAAGGAGAAGTCTGTTGCTGCCCATGTGAGCCTTATGAAGCTCGTGCTCATGCTACTGGTCACCAAGAGAACGAAATGAAAGAGTTTGTTGCTTTCCCTCCAAAAGAGGAATCCCAAGCTCCATCAGAAGATCACTGAGCCGTTATTGACTTGGAAGAGGTTGCATTTCCCGCAGTTTCTTCAGAAGGGCTTTGCCTGTTTCTATGATCAAATACACCTTGAGTGCCTAAGTGATCTTTTCCATCAAGAGAACATTAATTTCTTCTAAATTGTAGGGGAACTTTCTCAAGAAAATTCATAGAAATGGGACTTTTTTTAAATCCATTTATATGGTGGGTTTTGACTAGTTCCGTATTATAGTACTCACAAGGATTTTGTAGCCATAGTTTGTAGTATCAAGAAAGGTTGGGAGCACTAACAAGATTGGTTATTACCATTGGTGGCACTGTGCTGACCTATGTACTTGCATGTATTCAAGTAGAAGGACAAGCCTGTCCTTGATGGGAAGCTCAAAACCATTGAGCTCTACTAGAATGGTTGGGCTATAGCTAGAGTGTGATGAACAGTATGTTCACTGTGCACAGGAGCAGCTTCAGCAGCAACAACTGTGTGGGCGTGTTACTGCTGTTACTGCGACATGGGAACGTTGTTCATTCCGGGAATTTAAGAAAACCTTCTTCAGATGTTACCTCATCTTTGGCTGGATTCAGTTAAGAACTATGCAACACCACGAAACTGCATACAAAAGACTCTTACGACCTGCATGGTCTGAATAACCTAAACCTTAACAAAACAAAAAAAGCAGTCCCCTGGATCATTAGAAGACAACTGCATTTGCTACAGGCATTTTCTACAGAGTTGCTTGCCTTTCTATTTCTACCTGTTAGAACACACACACAGAACACACATGGACAAAACCTCACCAAAATATTTGTAAATACTTCTTTTCCCTCTTGATTTTACTGTTCTTACAGTTGAGACCATTTTTTAAATGTCTCCATTTTGTATGATTTTTAAAAGTGGCCTGACCCAGACATATAGTCTCTCTAGAAAGAAGATGGCAGTGCTGCTCAAGGCAATCTAAGCCAAAGGATTCAGGCAGGCACTCCACGTTTCATAAAGCACCACATGCTCCCATGCAATAACCTGAGAGATTGTCTGGTCTGGTGAGTGTCATGATCCATTTTTAAGAAATGGCTAAAATTTATAATTTACTACTTTCACGTTTGGAGTGAACAACCTGGGCCCCAATTTCTCCCAAGAGCACACCTGAGATCTGTGTAAGACCATTGACTTTGCTGGACTTAGCTTAGAGAAGCTGAAAGTAAGATAAGTGATTTTTGAAAGTCTGCCTAAAACTTATATTCCCACAGAAAATGGCAGGTGCTTTTATAGATTTCTGCTTCCATTCTGAAAGAGACCAGAAAAGCATGTAGAGCGACCTAATTAAGGTAATTGCCCATATTAAAAATACCCAATTAAACCTTATTTTCTAAAGCCTCAGCTCTCTAAAACCAGGATCTGGTTTCAGGAATGAATAAAAGTGTTTCTACCATCACTGCAGCAGTCATATACTTATTTATCCACAGCCTGATAAGCAACCACACATCTATTCTTTGAAAGATGAACCTGTTTTAAAAAAGTCCAAACACCAAAGATACGAGCATGTTTATACTTGTGAGTTCTTACTGTACTATGCAGGATAAGACCCTTCCATTATGAAAGAAGAAAATGCACAGCCATAAGGAAGTATCATATATTTCACAGCCCTTCCTACCATTTATACAGCAGTAATAATGTGCAACACTTCCTTCTCTCCTTATTTTCAGCCTTTTTCCAGTAGCAATTTTAAAAAGCCAATCACTACTTCCATGGTGGTGTGAGTTAGACATATGGAGAGTGGAATGCAACTTCATTTAGGATTTTAATTCAAGTCTAGAGGTAAAAAAGTGACAGCTCTGATGACGAGCTGTGCTGTCTAAAACCTTTCACACTGGGATGAATTTAGAATCAGTTGGTAGAACCACAACACAGCTCTTTCTTGTGGTTGCAAGCCGGGACTACTTGTATTCATTTTGAGTTTACCACTTGCTGATATAGTAATTATCCTGTTAAAAGGATCACTGCTAATTAATTTGGAGTGTACTGAGCTTGCTGGAACATCATTCTAAATTCATCAGCACAAGAATTGCAGGATGTACTTTTTTTAAACTCGCTATCTATTTAAAGTCTTCGTTCAGCAACAAACTGCCTACTAGACTCAGCCTGCAGCAAATGCAAGATCCCCTGGGGTCATCAGCACAGAGACTGGTTACAGCAGAAATATTTCCCAGCAAACTCTATTTCCTGGTCTTCCGGCTGTTCAATTTTAAACAGAGTAAAGCTTCTAATCACATTTATGGTGTTAGAACTGTCCAGTGTTAGGTGGTTACAACAAGATCCCATCCTCTTTCACTCACAGACAAAATAGGCTAGATCCTCTTCACACTTACAATAGAATAGATTTGGACTTCCCTTTTCCTCCCTGCTATTGCAGTGATGGCAGTCAGATTGCTTAAAACCAAAAGAGAGCCCAAACTGACAAAGCAGTAGTATAAATTCCCAGTTGGGTACAGAGAGGAATCACATATACAAGGTAGCAGGAGTGGCATGCAGTTCCCTCTATTACACCGAGAAGCCTGGAAATGGCAATTAAGAAGTCTAGTAACTTATATGTTTTGGGCAGAGCAGCAAACCTCAGTTGCAAGCCCTCCTCAGTTTCCTGTTGCAAATGTTTGGAGCAGGACAGCAGCTCTGCATTTTGCAGCAGGCTGCTGGAGGCAGCTGAAGCAGCAGCTGCCTGTGGGGAGTCTTCATGCCATCCCAAAGCCTTCCAAAGCTCTGCACTAGGCAAGAGGTAGAATGATCTGCCAGCACCTGAGGTGTACCCAAAGAAGTCACACTTGCTCTACAGGAAAAGCTGCAGTAAACCTTCAGATGCGGAAAATTCAAGCCTCCAAAATGGAAGAATTTCAGAACATTTATCTTAACCATTATTTACTTGAGTCAGGAGAACATAATACTAAATCTGTTCTGCAAATAGATATCTGGCCATTTACTGTTATTTATTCTGGTTGGTTTTGCCTTGTCCTTTTAGATTATTCCATATTAAACCTCACTAAAATGTTTTGCCACTTGTCTTTTCCTGAGCTAGAATGTCTTCCTCCTTTTCTTTGGACATTGGTTCAAATAAGATCATAGCCCTGAGCAAGAAAAACAAACAACAGCGATGATTTTATTGCATTCCTGTTGTTATTTGTACTGTACTAAGTTCTCTGTGACCATGTGGAAATGGAAGAAAATGTGCAATTACTTTTTAAAAATTCCAACAGCATTTTGCAAATAAAAGGCAGTTACCTCAGGCATAGCTGCCAATTTATTATGTGAGAGCTGACTGTTATATGTTCCTATTAATTATATCTTCCACATGCTGCTTTTCCTTTCCATGCTCCGTAAGTTAATTACTTAGGCCAGATTCTGACTGCTGCCATTGCTTTGAAAACCCACAGCAACTGCAGCTAATTTCACTCTATTCTGGATAGGTTCTTCTTTATTCAGAGCCTTTGCCTCCAAGTATGCAAGTCACAGTGCAATCCCCAAGAGGATGTGTTTAATACTTGCACACGGGAGGCATTTTAAATACACACACAAATATATATGTGCATTTAGATACCCTCACACACACCTGGCAGTGCCCAATATACACCTTTTATTTCTGTAGCAATCTGTGAGACTGCCAATAAGAACATTCTGCAGATGCCTCTAAAACACTTACAAAAAAACCCTAAGCATTACAAGTATCTTGACACTTAAATACTAAACATACCATACTCTGAACAACATACTAATTAAAAAATTAAAAATTAGGTTCCCTGGGAAATATTCTTTCCATGCAGATTTCCTCAGTTGAATGAAATGTACCAAATCATTATTTTCCCCTCAAAAATAAAGTTTTTTAGGTGAGCATTAGAACATAACACCAGCACAAGGTGTTTAAAACTGCACAAGGCTGTTTCTCTGATGCTGTATCAATAGAAAATAGGGAAGCTTTGAAATCAGCAGGTTGGAGAGTCCCTGGCCTTGGAGAGTCTTAGGATTCAATTTTCCACTTTTGTTCACACTCTTATATGAGGAAGGAAGTCTATCCTTCCTTATGAGAGGAAAGAAAGCATCATTCCTAATCTGTAATTGTGAGGCAACAAAAACAGGTGACAGTGGCAAAAGAAGCAGAGATGTTTGCCCAAGACTGGTCATTTCACCAGCAGGGAAATACAGCAGTACAGACTCCTGATGGAACAGATACTAATGACTGAGCTAACCACACATGAGCTGTGTTCTGAAAACCTTTCCTGGCTCTTCAGAGCCAGCACAGGAAGGGTTCTCAACAGGCAGTTCCACTCCAATTTCTCCAGCAAGGTGCTAAGACAGGAATTCCAGCGATCCCAAGTCTGTCTTGAAGGTAACCCTAAAATCCTCTGTGCAAACTTCCTAATTTGGTCTCCTTTGGGTTGTGTCTTTTCCCTTCAGATTGGGCAAAAGGAGTGGGAGTGAAAGCAGTGTAACTATAAAAAACCCTTCATTTGTCAACCTAAACCCTTACCTCACCCTCTACATACTGCTCTCTGCTCATCCACATTTCCGCCTGCTTTCTGGGCCCGCTTTCCAGATCTCAGCACACAGACAAAACATGCTAAACACTGCACCTCCCACTGCTGCCTGTGAAAGTCTTTACGAAAGCACACAAGAATTCAGGCCAAAGATTAAGAAGAGCCAAGCCTATTTCTTCCTGTTAAAGATGAAAGCTATCTACAGCTGCCAAAGCATTTCCTCCATTTGTTTGTCGCCTACTACAGGGAGAAGAATCTCTTCCTGAGTAGTGTCTCTGTGAAGGACTAACTTACTGAAACAGCAGCATCATTTCCTGTAGCCCTGTGGATTATTATCTCTTTCAAACTAGTGTCAGGTCACACAAAGTTTGAAATGAGACTGTCAGGCTGTAGGTGAAGATAATAGAGTTGAAGGGTGGTACAATATAAAAAGTGATGCCCTAACCTAGCATTTCTAATTTTGGGAGATGGGAAACACCTCCAAGCCAAGTAAAGCAGGTCTGCATGAATAGCATCTGTAATAGCAGCTTGGAAGACCTGAACTAAAAATTGCTCTAAAATCTTCAGTCTCCTACACATCTAACTAATATTACCCTAAAATAATCATACAGAATGAGTATAATCACAACTAACACCTAGGCCTCACTGAAGACGCCAGAAGAACGTTAGACTAGATTTACAGTGTAAAAAAAACTGGCTGAGTGTTGCTGTTCTTTCATTTTATATTATTCTGAATAAACTGATGCTTCACATTTGAAGAATGTGTTGGGCTTAATTTTATCTGACATCCTGCCTAAGTGCTTCACAATTTCAGTCCCCTGATAGAATTCACAAAAAGCTTGTCTTTCACAACAAACTTGGTAGAAGCCTTGTTGGAGCATCTTTCAGGATTGCAAGAGACAATAGTATGCTCAGCAACCGCAGCACATGAACCGAGACAGCTGTCAGACACTGTAACTCACTGCAGGCCTAATCCTGCCTTCAGTAGGCATTCACAGTGCCACTGCTGAAGAGCAGTAGTGTGTCTGTAGTATTACTAGAGAAACAAAGACAGGGGTCATTTTCTCAGGCAACCAATTAGAACATTCAAAAAGCACTTTTCAAAAAGATTTATCACAACTGCCAAACTAAAACATTTTACTCATTAGAGGTCAGCTCTGAAGCTGTTAGAGTTCTCCCTCACTCTGGGAGGAGGCTTTCTTCTTGTTCCTTCTCCATCCAGATTTCACATTGAGGTGAAATCTAGTTGTCCTAATCCAGTTACAAACCAATACAAGTTAACATCCTGTCTTAGGAGCTGCATATCAAGTCTAACTTAAAATTTAAGCTCCATTGTGGCAGAAAAGAAAAAGTTATTTTGTGTTCTAATCCAAGGAATACTAATTCATTTAAAAAACTCTTACACGCAGAAAAAGGAGAGAATTCATAAGTAAGATTTGCCACAGGGGTAGCCTGGAGCCATATGCCAGCAAGTTATTCTGCTTATATATTATGAGAATTTTTATCCATCTAATCAATAAGAAATGAGTAGTTACTATGGCAATTTCTACACTACAAGGTACTTGTGCTGCAGTAGAGTATGTTCTAGAAGGAAAAATACACTTGCCACTCTGTTATGTAAATTTTTGCACCTTTTACAGTGTTGCAGTACAGTGTGTAAGCTCGAGAACAGTGAGAAGGACAAGGTGAGAAGAATAAGATGAGTTAAAATATAGTGGTGGTTATAAAGGATGGCTTGGGAATTCTTAAGTGACAGTAACAGATACCAGGTTAGAGCAATTCACAAACATTCAAACAAATCACGCAGCAATTTTGCAGATCTTTATTTGAAATCATGTATAATGAAACTAAGATTTCACTACTGCATTTCCTTGTGATTACCTTCCTCCAAGTTTAACTAATGGGGCTAGAGAGTAGTCTCCCTTATGCAACCATCAATTCATACTAATATTGCTTTCAGAGGATAGCAATACACTGCAGTAGGCTGATCACAACGGATGTATTCCTTTAGAGCACAATACTAAATAACCCTGTAGGGACTGCTGACACTTACAGAGAACAAGCATAAAAATTCGATCTCAAAATACAGAATACTGTAAGAGGACCATAGGGTTCTTCTAAAGGTTTGAAAATAATTGATCCCAATCATCTTTATGAAATACATGGAGAAAATACATATGCCTCACATAAAATTTTATCACAATTCCATCACCTTATATTTTGCAGTTTTAATTTTCCCCCTACACTTCTTCAAGATATCCTTTTTCAGGAAACAGAATAAATGGGAAGTGACAAAGGCTGAGGAGAACCCTAGACCCTACAGAGGCAGGCAGTTCCCTGCGAGAGCTCAGACAGGAACAGATGCCATGGCTGCATACAGAGACAAATTAAAGCTCACCACAACTGCTGAAGATGGGCCAATGATTGTAGCACAAACCTGTCGCAAAACAGGGTTGGGAGAGAAGCCTGGTTAATTAGCATGTGGACAACTTCACATGGGAGAAACAGCCATACATGAATGCAGGGGTCTAAGGATACTTAGATGCCCAATTTCCAAATGAACAGTGCTGAGAACTTAAAGCTTATATGACTAAAGGTACTGGGTTCTTTTCCACAGGATTCACATGCAACTGTATTTTCACTCATATAATATTACTAACTCTAAAGTTACACTATAAAGAAACACTAATTCCTATATCAGAAGGCTCTGGGATTCCCTGTAGTAACAAAAACATACCCCAAAACCTCACAGATAGATCATAATTAAAAGAAGCAGGAAGTATAACCCACAGTATCATGTAGGTTCAAAAGAGATCTTTGAAGTGGGACAATGCCTTTGAAATCTGAGGAGAATTGACTAAGGAGAGACCCTACAGCAAAAGATGATAAACTTAGACAAACCTTGTGAAGGCTGTAAAGTCAAATGATAGTTGTCTATCACAGGCCAAGCAAACACTGAGGTAATGGATAAACATGCAGACAGAAATCCAAGTCTCTAGCACTGCACAAAGGAAAAGCTGTTATATTAGACGGGCTGCCTAGTGAGCTTACCCTACACACACCATTGTGAAGGAGCATACTGAGAGGCTGGGCTGCTTCTGGAGAAGACATTCAACCTTCACGGTCTGCCTGCAGCTTATGTATCACAATAACCAACATTTAGCCACTTGAAATTAAGACTGTGTCCGGATATAGTTTTCTAGGACTCTGGAAAGGATTCACAATTG
The DNA here is from genome assembly GCF_000738735.6 of Corvus cornix cornix. NCBI lineage: Eukaryota > Metazoa > Chordata > Aves > Passeriformes > Corvidae > Corvus > Corvus cornix. The sequence goes on along the minus strand of NC_046336.1, from coordinate 29,819,969 downwards.
GACAAGAAGCGTGTTTAAAAGGGCTCTTTGTTGTCTTCCAACTGTGTTACCTCAACAGCACACCCATCAGATGATTTCAAGCCCATTTCCTTATTAAAAAGGACCAGCTACATCACTTTTTCCACTGCAGAAAGAGGGCATGAAACACAAGAGGTAGACTGGCCTAGAGACAGTCAACATCATAAAACTAGACTTGGAAAAGTCTTTATTCTCACCTCTTGGAAGTTTACTGAGGTCCTTAAAGCCACAGAGCAATTCCTCAGAAAATACCATGTGACACAGCTACCAATATCCTAGTCAGAAGTTACAGTATTTCCCTTCAGTTCATTTAGCTGGATATAGGAAATAACATCCTTCTGAAATTAAGAAGGACATAGAAGAGAAGATTTTTATTCTTTCTTCCAGAAAAACATTAAGGCTTGTGTTTTAAAGGTCTGTGTCTGTAGATGGAATATTGTACATGAAGCCTCTTAATTTGAGGCCTCCTTTAAAAAAATTCTTCAGCTGATGACATTTTAATTTGCACCAAATATTTTTGTGTCTTCCTCCACACTGCTCATCCTAGACAGAACTTTGTTAGAGCAAGTTGTCCTTTTAGCCAGCTCTGCAGCCAAGGTTCCCTTTAAAGCAGTGAAAATGGAAAAACACATGGCCTGTAAGGAAACACAACAGGAACTGACTACACATCTAAGCTACCTCTTGAGAAGTGGCTTTTCCATGGAAGTGTTTCCAATAACGAACTTCAGCAAATTTCCATTTTGCTATTTAAAGGGCCTGGCACTGTAGTTACAACAGATGTGCCATAACACCAACTATTCACATCACATGAAAACCAAACCTGTGTAGAAAAGCAACTTCATTGTGCTTCACTGAGAAAACTGGTGCCTACTAGGAACTAGAAAAAGCAGTATTTTCCCCACAGAATGGTTAGGTCTTAAAAGAAAAGGTCTGAAGCAGATCAGCCACTCTAGGATCTCCAACAGTATAGCCAAGACAGAGCATAAAACATGTCCTGTGGTTATAAAACACCATGAGCTCTCCACTTTTAGTATTTTTCACTCCCTACCTTCCCATGATCTAATTTCTATTGTGTAATGTCCTATTTATAGACTTCAGGAGCTCTTCTGGTTACTTTGTCACCAGAAACAATTGCTTCTGCTTGCACTACGTCCTTACCTCAGATTTATACTGCCCTCACAGTCTCTAGAAAAAACAAAACAATTGACAACCCAACCCCACAAGAGATAACCCACAGTTTTCCAGTGTGGTGAGGAGTTAGCAACACAGCTATCATAAGCAGCTTGCAAGATCACAGGTCTAAGCAGAAGCAAAGACAATATTAAACATTACACTCAAATTAGAGCATGAAGGGATTTACCCTAGGATGAGTCACTCATAACAGTTTAATGGAAAGTAGGATCTTGCTCTGTACAAGCATTCAAAAAAGAAAACAGATTTAAAAAACAGAAGAAAAAAAGAAGTCCTTCACTGAGGCATAGTGGCAGGAAGAGTAGTTAATTCTCTTCATTCTACCTTTCTTCTTTGTCCTGTGAGATCACTTTCATCCCCTTGCTCCTACACAGCTTGGTTCCAAGGAGCTGCATGGATAAGGACCCCCCGTTACTACTTTTCTGAAAGATAGGTCTCAAAATACAAAAAACCTTAAAACAGAAGTGAGTGAATCCCACTGCATTTCCCTGCAGTTGGGAACACTAGTTAAAGGCAACAGAAGATGCTGTACAGGCACCCTTGTCCTGGTGGAATGCAGTGTTACTGTAACTGGAGATACTGCTTTGTTGGGAGAAGCAAATAGTCACATGGACATGGAAAAAGGGATAGCACCACAGGGAGATTCACTCAGCTACATACAAAAGCATGCAGCTAAACCCTCTGCCCGCACATTTCAAGCAAACAGTGAGGGACCACGTCTTCATCAAAAGCTTAGTAACATTTCAGATAAAATTAAATGTCGTTTGGAAGTACTTTACTTATACATAAAACTATTGAAATGAGGCCACAGGCACAGGGAGGAAAGCAGGGAGAGCAGAAGGGTACTCAGTTAGAAGCAGGGCATGCATTTACACCTTACTCTGGGGCAGGCAGAGATCCTGGTTAACCCCAGTGTTACCACAATCAAATGCTTCCTGTAAAAACTTTGACACAATTTTGCACAGGTATGGAATAACATAATCTCTTCACACCACACACCTTCCATGCAGTAAAAGACAGGCAGGATTCATCACTTGTACTTATGATACCCTTGCTTTCAATTGTCCTGTAAATAGGAAACTTGCTGATAATTCTTCAGGACAGACTCAAAAAAGGGGTTACCTTCCTCTCTACTGCATTCAAGATACAAATGAATCCTCCTAAATCAGCCAACTTAGCAAACAGTGAACTACTGCTTGGTCTTCCCTTCTCCTTACTGTGGGACTATACATGTTATGATTAACATCTTTCTGAGTCTGCCTTGACCAAAGGCATAGGAAAAGTTTACAAAACAACCAGCTTCTGAATTCATAACTTTATTATCAACACAGGAGAGCAGAAAACATTCTTACCACATCAAGGCAGTTCACTTCGAGCCCGAGAATACACAAAAACACATAAGAACCGAATCTAATCTAATTCCCAACCTGCAACAAGAAGTTTATACCCTCCCAGCTGCCAGTTCACTAAGCCCCTCCCTTTCTCCTTGCAGCTCCCGGGGCTCACCTGGGGGCAGTTGGCAGCTCCGTGATTCAATTCAGCAGAAAACCAAGCAGCACAGGCAGGGGAAAGGAGGCGCTGTGCGTTGCTGCATATACTCAGCTGTATTGCCTTACTGCCTGATGGATGACAAGTCACATAACCTAACTGGAAAGAACCAGATCAGGAAACTTTTTCTATACTTATCTGTTGAACAACGAGGCTTGCATTTAGTGGATCATTAGTGGCTTGAAGCTCTCTTTTCTCTGTTGCTGACTCCCACAATATGACAGGAAGATTATCCAAGGCTATCACTGTCCAGTGCATAACAGAACAAAACAGCAGAAAGCTCTTCAGATTTGCCTTCACTTGGACAGCGTCCCAGGAAGGACAAACAGCAGTGGCTGGATTATTTTCTGGTTTAAGTGGAACAAGTCAATTCAAAATAGGTGCTTACAACTGGAACAAGAGACTATGAGACACTGATGAGAAATGGAGTAGAGGACTGACCAAAGAGAAATGGACCGTTTCCCCAAGTAGAAAACGGCACTTCTGCCAGTTTTCCATTGTCTTCTCCATGTCTCTGTATTCCCTTAATAAAAAAGAGGATTGGGATCCCGCATGGTAATGACAGTGAAGACCTCTTTGGCCTCATCCACTTTGGGCTCTGATTGCATCCAAATATATCTGGAAAAAGGATTAACTAGCACTTCCAGGCTGGCTTGTGGGCAGAAGGAAAAAAAATGCATTGCATTACCATTTTAGAGACAGGTCTGAGACTTCAGAGAGTTTTTCTACAGTGACTTACGGTCCCCACTTTTCTTCGGCAGTTTTACAAGATACAGAGTTCTTTAGGGCTCCATAGGTTGCCTGAATATCAAGTGATTCATCTAGTTTTCTATTTGTCTATATTCATGTTTTCAGCCACAGTGAGAGTAAGACAATAGAGGCTGGATATGAAGAGCACAAACACAGCTGTGTAGTCAGGCTCTTCTAAAATCATCCCAGTCTGTCAGGCCATAGGTCCAGAACAGTCAGTAGTGGACAGTTTCTGATTAATGCTGCCCTATGACTACAACAGCATATCAAGTGGCCCCTCATGTTTGGATAAACATGAGTTTTGCTGAAAATCAATGATAATTTCTGACAGTCATTAATTATATAAAGGACAGGGTGTTGTGCCTCTCAGCCACCAACTTCTCTGGTTCTGACAGACTTTGATATTATAATTATCTTTATTCATCTCTGCAAATAGACCACTCTTCATTCAGAGACTACAGATTTTTTGCACAATTTCTTCATACACTCGGGTTTCAAGAAATGGATCTGTCATTTATTGCGCTTAATCTGTCAATTAATCAAAATTCCTTTGTATTGCAATATACTGAACCAAGATTTAGCACATCCCCAGTCTCACTGTGACTGTTATCACAGAAGACCAAGTCCGGGCCTGGGCCCCCAGTGTTCAGTAAACTACAAGTGCAAATAAAAAAGTGTTGTTATTCCTTCTCCTGACCCTCTACCAGCAAGCAGTCTTCCAATCTGTTACAAGCATGCCAGCAGAAATGCTTGTTGAAGTGCTGTACACAATGGTAACTGCATCTGCTCCATTCCAGAGCACAGAACTTCATCTGCAGACCCAGGTGACCAAAGGGAGGGAGCCTGGGGGAGAGCCTGGCAGCCAAACATGTGAGTCTCTGTACCTCTTGGTTCACTTGTTAGAAGGCTACGAGATCCAGTGTGAAGCACAGCAGAGCAATGCTAAATAGAAACTGCCTCAGTGGTTTCCAGAGCATGATGGGATCAGACCTGTTACAACTCACAGCCAATCATGGTTATACACCTTCCTCAAATTCTTTGCAGAAAAAAAATGGCAACCCCTCAGGTTAGCTGACAGCCACGAGGACCTCTGCCTATCATTCCATGTATCACTCTCGATTTGTTCAAGCTGACTGTCAAAGATTCATGCAGTATCCAAGATGACTCATTAATTGCTTTCCAAACGTTTCCAACATTAGTTTTCTGTGAGAAAGAATGTGTGAACAATCTTCATCTAAGTGAGCTGAACTAAAAAGCAATGTAGTTATTAGTAAAAGTAGCAAAGCGTCATGATAAGACACTTATCTCATTTAGAACATGAGATTACATCAACCACCATACCATTTGCACCTAAAAACCAGCAATGTAATGCAGCTCAAGTCAGCATACACATAAATCTAAATGTGGCTAATCACATTAGTCTGTCCACACAAAATGAAATTACCTATGACTAATACTAACACAGATGAAACTGAGTACAATTATTTGTAGTGCAATATGAGCATCTCTCTGGGCTGCACTCAGTTTCTCACTGGTTTGGAAGTGAGGATGGTAAGAAAAATAGGACCCTTATGCTCAGCAAGGCTGAAAGCTCAGCAAGCACACACAGTAAGAAATTATTTTGCCAAAAGACAAATTGTTCAATATTTTGCAAATATTGTTTTGCCCCCTGAAGGACAGTTATTTGGTTTGATACATTCCCATGATCTCCAGGGAACTACACAGAAACAAAGGTGCAGATAAAGACAGAGAGAACAGTAATGAAGTCAGATGTCCTGTGGTGCTTTCAGGTCACAAAGTAACTACTTCTAGCAGCATTTTACTTAGTAGAGATAGACACAGCTCAGAAGTAGAAAATTGGAGATGTCTGTGAAAAGGCCTAAAAAAGCTGTGACAATTGACACCATCCAAGTGTGTGGCTGAACATCCAACCATGCCCTCATTAAAAACTTCAGGTAAAGGCTACCAGGTGCATTTCCTAGAGGTGAATATTTCAGGTAGAGGGACAGATACCAAGTGGTTACAAAGATCTAATGCTTCCTGAACACACATCAGTACCACTGTGGGAAATTGCTGTGTAGGGAAGGAGTATCCCCAGCTAGTCATGCATTGTGGTGCTGGGGATATTAGTGACTACCTTAGGATGTGTGAGTAAAAAATTATGATTTTTCTACCTGTAGGTATTAAAGAAAGAAAAAAGTTTCCCAGCCTCCTCATTATAACACACAGGAAGTACAATTTGATGCCACATATATTACCCACATAAAGTAGCCTTTGGAAGTAACCACAGATCCGGTGACAAATGCGTGTTATGTCAGAGACACAGTCTAGTTCAGCAGGCTTTTCCTAGTCTGAGCTGTACTGAACAAATGAACCTTTCCAAACTGTCTGGGAAATAATGACCTCACACCTCTTCAAGCTGTGCAGGCATTAATGTAGAGGCAAGGAGAGATGATCAGGATGGCTTGAAATTTACACCAACATCAAAATTAGTTCAAGCAGGAGCTAGAAATCAGGACAGCTGACTGCAGCCATGTAAGATGTCTTCTTTCAAAGGCCAGAAAGAAATGTCTTAGAGCATCTGAGCTGGATAAAACATTTTCTAGTACTCTTCTGAATAAAACACTGTGAAATGGACTGCCTCTAGAGAAACTGAGATGTAGATTGAGTACCAGCCAATAGTATATGTTTATAAGCAACAGCCTGATTCAGCCAAAGAATTCTTTTTGGATATTTTTGTTGTTTAAGTGAGGAAGAGAGAAACTACTGGCAGCCTGCCATTGTAATGTGATATCTTGGCAGGAAAACACTTTGTGTTATATCACAACCATATGGTGGTGGAAAAGATTTTTTTCTATTAAGTTTCCGTAATAATCCATTCCCATTTTTAATGCAGCCTTTCGGCATAAGAAGAATATGTTTGCTTCTCAGTTCTGTCACAGGAATTGTTAATGTATGACTACACTTTTATACCTAATAATGGCAAACATTAAAACATCGCATTTTCAGAGGTACAATTACCTCTTCTGTTGTGAAAAGGTAAATGAGCCCACTGATGGAATGGAGCTTCTGTGAAGAGATAACCCTGGTTCCCCATAGGATGGCATTAATTTTTTTTTTTTTACTTTAATGGATGAAAATACTCAAGTAGGTATCATTAAATGAGGTCTGGCATTCTTTGGTAACACAGGAAACAGGAAGACGTGTGGGAAGTTGTCATTTGCATTTCTGTCTTCAGCAGCTCATCTCCATTTTAGGAACAGCAACAATAAACAGATTTCCTCAGGTATCTTCCTATTGCTAGTAGAAACTCAGAGCAAGTGAATGCTATGGGCAACTGAATTTTTCACACATTCTTAGCACAGGTTCCTGCTCTGGCCCAGCTGACTTTCTCCCTCAACATGTCTAGAAATCAGCAGGTAGAAACATTAGTGAATTCAAATTTTTTAGATTCGTAAATCTGCGCTTTGGCTTTCCTGTTGGGATAAGTCTTTTATCAGTGTGAGGCTACAAATGAGCTTTTGGCATATGAACACTCCCCAGAATCCAGTAGCAAGCATGTTTTTACTATTCTGCTCATGTTTCCAACTTTTGCAGTCTTCTATTTTTGCAACACAAAAATGAATAAAAGTACACAGAATTTCTTTTCCATTACCAGTAATCCAAACACCACCACAATCACTTTTGCAATCAGCTTTTTTGCCAAGGAAGCTGAAATACACGATAAGACACAGAGGTACTTATCTAACAAAGCTTTTTCCAGCACAGCAAATAAATTTCCATTAAAGGTTCCTGAGGCATATCCCTGCAGGATCCTAGTTCAGAACACATGATACCCCTGCAGCTTGCTCTTGCCCAGACAACTCTGCTTGTACTCCTAGGAGTGCATAGAGCAGTGGATGGGTAGCTGGATTACGCCTCTTCACTAAAGTTCTTTGGCCCTGAATGGCTACGCTGAAGTGCAGTAATTAATGAAATAATGCCCCAAACACTCGCAGGCAGTTGAATATGAACATCTCTGGAGTTAGGCAGACAGAATGGTTTCTGGCATGTTTCTGACCCATGTAAAGTAGTATTCTCCCCTAAAGCCCCAAGGTGGGTGTTAGAGCTGTGATGTCCCAGGAGCTGTCCCCAACCAGCAGGAGGAGGCTGGAAGGAGGCCTCTTGGGCCCCCCCAACATGTGGAAGCCCAGAGAGTTTCCAAGGGTGATCATTTGCTGTTCCATGCTGGCAATCATCAAGGCCTTGGTATTTTCATAATTTCTAAGAGATTTGATTTAGTAGGAAACATGTAAACTAAGCAATTCCCATTGACTTCAACTATGATCTGATGTCAAGAATGAGTTAGACTCCATGAATGAAAAGAACTAAGTCTGGCCCACATTTGAATTTGCCCCAAGTCCTTCATGATACTGTTGTGATTTGGATGCCTACAAAAACCAGATAACAACGGAAGTACTGAACTCTGGAATGAAAACCCATAGGGAGGAGTTTGTGAGAAAATGATTGGAAAATACAACTGCTGTGACTTGCATGATGGCAGCGCTGAAGTTTCTGCATGAAACATTACCAGGGCAGGTGCAGATATGAGACCGTTTCAACCAGTGGTCCATAAATTACCCACATGTAAAAATTCCATTTACTCTACTTTCATATACTTTATTGCACTTCTTGGTACATAACAACCTAAGAGGTTTCTCTTTATGGCATCGAGCATATGAATGTTATAAAAAAATGTTTACAGCAAAATATCCTCAAGAATTATTTACATTACTGTCAGGTCTTTTGAGACACCTCGACTAACCCTGTCTTTAGGGATTTTCCTTGTTAAAAATGTCCATGCCCCTTGATAAAGCCCCTCACACTTTAGCCAGAGAAACCACATTTTGCTAATATGATGTATTTTTGACTGACAGCATAGTTTTCAGCCTTTAAAAATATCCATATGCAGTAGTCAAAACATAGCGTGCTTGCAGCCCCTTGGAATCTTAATTCCAAGTCTGTCTAACTTCCTGTCAAAACTTACAGAGTAAGCAGTAATCAGAAAGATCTACTGTGAGAAAGAGCTAGTTTTGCAGGATCCAGTGAGGCAAAAGCAAAGGAGGTTATCTTCTGATTTTACGTGGCAGAATTGCAAAACAAACAGTTCAGCCTCAAAGCAACGAATCTGAATTGGTCATGGTATAGCTCAATGGAGAATAAATGCACTCTGAAAAGTAAATGAGAGATGAAAGAAAGACTTGACTGTAATTTACATTTGTTAATATGGAAATTATGAAAATAAGTAAATGCTTATAAAAAGACATTAATAGAATTCACCCAGATTTACAGTTGGAATTTGATTCTGTCTTTTTTTTTCTATATAATCCAACAGAGCTCAAGCTGCCTAAAAAAGCACCATTATTACAGTAACACTGATGCCGGCTCTGCCTAGTCATGAATAGCCACTCTGCCAGTGAATGGGGCTCCAGCAGTAAGTGGCCCAGGAGGAGGAGCACAGGCTTCCTCTACCTTAACTACCAACCATACCTTTAAGCGAGGATCCCTTGAGTAAAGCTTTGTATTCTGCAGAACTTATTAGCAGCTCTTTCCAAACCTTTGCTTGCAAGTCAGCCATAAATAACATGGAGAGTTTGCAACTGTTCCTGTTGAGATCAGTCGTGAAATTTGCTTAAACTTTGCTGCTTCTGGGTGTGTAATGGTATGTGGGATGTGGGGGCACTCCAGAATGGCTACAGCAATATAGCAGCTCATGTCCCACTTGAGACCTCTGGAGAGGTAAACTGGCATCTCTAGTCCAGGTCACAGGTATAAAGGGAAATGCAAACACACTTCATTCCAGAGATCACCAAATCAAGACATGGTCACTCAAAATGTCCCTGGGCACACATGCACAGGGAAGGGAGCAGGCCTGGAGACAGCACAGTAGCATGGCAGCACGCCTGTCTGCACAAGAGACGAGACAGATTTGTTCAACTTGTACTATGCCTAAGAGCAACTCATTCTCTCCTTGTGTTCATTACATTCTCTCTTCTCTTTATGCGAAAATGATCATTCTGACCTGCAGAAAAATGTTTAATTATTACTCAGTTTCATGGTCGCAGCATCGAGTTTTTTCAGATGCCTGACAAACTGAGAACAAAAAAAAAAAAAAAAAGGAAAAGAAAAAGAAAAAGCCCTGTTACCTAAGAACCTATTGAAATTCTTCAAGTCTCTGAGCATGCATTATGTATTCACCAAGTTTGCTGCTGGTGATGTAAGTTAGAAATTCTCCCGCTGGTTTTGATTACAGCTGCAGAGTCACAGATTTGAACACCAGTAGACAATCATTCTTCTGAGCCTGCACATAAATATAAAATGTTTCCTTTTTCCTTATCTCATAAACCTTCCACTATGATTACTTCAAAATGAATTCCTGTTTTCTTCAGATTTTCTCCACTTATCATGTTACAATTAACAAAATGTATTCCATCCAACAAAGCTATGTTATTTGCATATTCAAAGGTCACCATACAGGTTAAAGTTATTTAACTATGAAAGAGATGATAATTTCACAATCTTTTTTAATGCAGATAAAATACAAAATTACCTCTGGGTTTTTAATTTGCACATTTACAGACACATGATAAAGAGTTTTACGATAATGGTATAAGCAGCATAACGAACTTTCAATTAGGCTGTGACAGCTCTTCCCTCTAGTCTTTGCATTGTCGTTTTATTATTTAAAACAGTCATCTCTTTAAGGGAGCAACAAAGAATATTACTTACTGCACCCATACTTTGGAACCAAAGTGGCAGCTTCTCCCAGGACTGCTGCTGCAGCGTCAGCTCACGTGTGCACTACATGACATGGAACTGCTCCTTGCCAGGCAGGGTGGGAAAGAGATGGGATCAGATAAATTAGATCAACAGACCATCAGGTTTTATGGGTGTTCCCACCACTGAACAGTCCAGATCATTAGGTCAGAACAGTGATAAATTGCAAAGTCCTATGTATTGCTGTACACCATTGTGGGGTTTTTTTACTTAATTTCATACTGAGTTTGTACACGCACAATGAAAATCCTGGACATTTGATTTAAATTATTCCTGGAAAAAGCAATGCTGAGTGAATTTCCTATGAAATGGTAACAAAGTGAAATTCTGCCCTCCATCTAAGAAATTCTTAGCCTACCTTACGGAAAATTAGATACCTCAGCACTATACTTCATCCACCTCAGGTAAGCCAGTGCAGCTGAGCTCATCATGAGCCCAACCTATTGCAAAGTTACCCTTTCTCAGTGAACACCACGGCCACAAACCAATCCAATCTCTTAAAATGAACCAGCAGAGGACAAATATTTCTTAGTATTATGAATTACTCCAAAGTCAGTTGCTGTTCCTATTTGTGTTGAAAAACAACCATGACAAAGTCATATGTTGTTTTGTCCCCAGTTGTCTGCGCTTTTAAACCAGAGAGTAATTGATTGCAACAAACCAATTCCTGTAGTTATAGATGTCTATCCAAAGCCTGCAACTGGCACTTGAAACATCCTAGAGACACAAGTACTAAAAAATATAAAAATTACAGGAATTTAATGAAAAATAAGATCTTACAAACCTCCAAAAATTGACATTACTTATTGAAAATCACAGGTAATTTTACATCTCTGGTGACTGCAGTAGATTGCAGCCTTTTCTGGACATATCTGATGTAACAGTATTGCACACCAACGGCAAATCTTTTACAAATGGGGTCTTGAAGGGTATAATCAGTAAGCCACACAAAACAACAGCCAAATTACTTCTCTTCAAGCACTCTGGACAACAAAGGAAGGTGAAAGACAGATGTAGGCATAGGAACCCTTCTTTGAAAGTCACAATTACATATGACTACAATGGGTGTAGTACAGCTATCGAGCTATTCTACTGTCAGAAGTTTTACTCTCCTTTACAGGTGTCTTCCTCACCTTCATTTGCCACGAATCCTGTCCTGGGATTCCCATGCCTGTGACAACAGGTAACACAGTGACAGGACCTTCCCTTTACCCCATCCTAAGACACCTTTAAAGATCTCTGCATCTTCTGAGATTCATCTAATTTTACTTTTGCCTCTGTTGTAGATTGTTTTATGGAGAAAGGAGAGGAAGAGGCAAGTGCAAGTCACAGTTGTGAAGTGACCTAATTGTACAGAACAGAGTTATATGCTGTTCCCCCCATAGTAACTGCCCCCTTCAAAAAAGAAAATTCAAATTCCTAATACAAAATACAATCTTAGAATGCAATTTTTCAGAATTTCTACTACAGGAAATACAACCGCGTGCCTTCATGGTTGGACATGAGAACATGAAAATATTACAATAGCAAATATGCATTTAAAAGATTATTTAGAAAGACATGAAGAATTTAGAAGTCTGGTGCACTGCCTGAGAAGAAGTTACTTAAGGTTGACTGAGGAGAAAGTCTTCAGATGGACTTAAAATTTTTAGAAGTTGAAGAAAACGAGAAGCCCTCATTTTATCTGGAAGTGGTTGTTTGAGAAGCACTACAAAAACTTCCTTTTTTATTTCATATCAAACAATGCTGAAAATTGTATTTTGGAGGGCTGAAATTCTCGGGGCAACATGAAACTGCCATTGTAGTCCAGAAGAAGACTGTGTGTATTTTACAAGTGAGAAGCTTGCTTGGACCAACCCTTTACAGAGTTTGATACAACACTGAAGCTCAAACTAACAATGTTAAAACGTCTGAATTTTAAAAGCTTCTTATCTCTCTGTTGCTATAATGGAATTCACAGTCTGGCTAAATTTTTGTGCATGTAAAATGCACAGGAACTGTGGAACTACCAAGCTTTCAGTAAGATTTTCATCCTGAAAATCCTGTCTCTAGTTAGTTCTTTACTGCAGAAAGCACCTTGAAGCCAAAGTCGAGCCACTGATGTAAAGGAAGAAAAGAGCAGTGAAAAGTGGTTTGCTATCAAAGTACAATTTGAAGCAGGAGATTTCACATAGCTTAAGGAGTTAGAAATATTATTGGTCATAAAATCATTCAGCACCTTTAAAGTATCCTGCTGCAATATTAGTCTTGGTAACCTTCCTTGACAATGAATTTAACAGATTTACCAGACACTGAATAAAGGTACTATTTCTGTTTGTTGGATCCATATTTATTCTCTTTAATATCATTAAGTTCACATATTCTAAGTAAGAACAAAGGAGTGTTTGTTTTCACTATACATTTGTGATCCTGATGCAGATTTTTAGTTCAACAAATTCTTTGTGCTATTTCCTTGCCATCCTACCCTATGGTATGCCTCTTCAGATCAAACAAAATATTAATAATAATATAAAAAATAAATTGCAGGAGGCACCAGAAGCTGTCACTGAGTCTTCTTTTAAGATACCTGTTGCCTTGGCACTGTTTCCTCCATCCTGACATTTTAAGGACTCTTTGAATTACACTATAAAATGACCTGTGTGTCTGAGTGGTGGAATAAAAACAAGACCCACTCTTCACCAAACTGTTTACCAGCCTACACTGAGGAGTAACCAAGGCTACTGGATAGAACTTCAAGAAAATCTTTTAACAGTCGATTTGACAAAGAAATGGAAGTTTCAGGCCAACTCTCCAGAAATTCATGCCAAATTCAGAAATATTTTGGCTGTAGAAAAAGGAAAAAGAACACGCAAGAAAACAAGCCTTGTGTGATCATGCTATGCAAATGTTTGCATCCCTTGCTGCCACCATTTTCTCGCCCTAATAGCTTGGACACCCACTAGCCAATGTTAATTAAACCTGGCACAGCAACAGCAACTGAAAAGAAAAATTCCTACCAGTTCCATAAAACAAACAGCAAGCTGAAAGAAGGAGATCCTATTAGTGCATGCACTGAGGGGAACCTCTGACATGGGCTCCCTTGTAGGTACCAACAGCTGCACATGAGCAAGAGCAGTTGCATTGCTTCTATCACAACTCACAGCAACACCCAGAACAGTAAGTCCTGTGAGTTCTGCCCCTCAAAGGATGGAAATCAACACACAGGAAAAGAAAGCCAGTTCTTCCAACAGCTTCACCACCCCATGTGGAGAAGGATGGAGAGAATCCCAGCTCCTTGCTGCCTGATATAGACAGTAGTGGATGATGAAGGAAAGGCTTTTAGTCATTGCTCTAACTTAACTCAGAAGAAAAATTCTTATCCCGCCCCCATTCATGATCAGCCAAAGAAGAAGACTCAGAGGTGTCTTACTGCCACAGAATCTCTACACAGGCCAGCTCATGTGTTACTCCTTGCTCAAGTCACTGCATCACCCAACAGCTGGTCCTGATCAGGTACTATCTGAACACCAAACTACAGCACATTTTCCAGCAAAGTAAATGAGCACAGAAGTACTTTTCTCTCTGTATCTTATAAGTACCTCTGAATTTCAGCTACTGCCACATTTATTTTAATCGTCTGCCTTCGGGTCATTTGATGAATCTTAGGGAGATTTTGGAACACTTTACAAACTTATTTTTTCTCTTTTAATAGAGCCACTCTTCTTTTTTATCATACCTTCACTTGAACATTTTTACCAATACAATAAAAGACAAAAGAGCCCTGTATTTAAGTGCTCTGCTTGTGTTACAGAATTATACTCTCACCTTTCTTTACCTGACTGCATCTCAGTGCTGGAGAGCTGGATGCAGGAGGGCACAAAGCATTAGCTTAGGACAGGCTCATTAGACGCTGAGGACTTAGGGCCTGGCTGTGCACAGAGACTCACTCCTTGAAAAGGAACCAAAAGGCAAAAAATGCTTCCAGTTGCACTCAAAAGCAAATTTCCCAGAAAAATATAAATGTGAACGGGAAAGAGCATAAAAAGATCTTGGCCAAAGGCAGAGTTCCTCCATTCTATTAGGGAGATTAGGGTTGCAACTTCCTCCCATTCCTTCCCCCTTAGAACAGTGAGAGGTTTTCCATGTGCCCAGCACTTAAATGATGGCAATATGGAGCCACTAAAAGGCTCCAGACATCAGGTTTGGAAGAAAGAACAGCGTAGAGGATAGACTGCTTTGTTTCCAACTTTTACTAGCATTATTCCTTAGAGAGAAGGAGTAGTCTTTCTTCTTTGGAGTGTGCATGGAAGAGCAAGTGGAAGGCATTGTGAGTCAGATCAGATCAAGTTCTTTCTTGCCAAGCTCTCCACTGAGCTTTGCACAACATTGCAAATGACTTTTCTCTTGGCCCTCAGTTTCCTAGCTGTAAAAAGACATCTTGTTTCATGGAAGCTGAAAAGATCACTGTTGTTTAGTCTGGGTCCTTATAAATAAGCATTAAGGAGTGGGAGGTTCTGGTCAGATAACCGTTTATGAAAAGCAGACATTATCATGTCTCAGTACTGAGAATGTGCTATTTCTCAAGAAACCGCTAGAGCTTAAAACTCTCACAAATCTAAATTCCAGTTAAGCACAGAAGTTTAACATTTTAAAGATTCGTGTGGATACAAAACAATCTGAAAAGTAACTTTTTAAAGTGGAAAATCACTAATTCTGAGAGGGGGGTTTTAATGTGGGGGATAAAGAGGATGTGTTTGTCTGTCTTCAGAGGTTCCTTATGCTGCACTATACTAGGAACAACTCGGGACAGAGGGAACTTTATAGCTCTTTTCCCGTGCTGTGGTAAGAACGACCTAGAAGTCCTCAGCGTCCTCTCAGAATATTCAGCATGAAAACAGGAATATCAGGAACCCTGGTTGCAAGGCTCTTTGGAGCAATGATACCAGATCACCAGAAGGTTTCCAGTAGCACAAGCAAAACAACTGGTACGCAGTTTTTTGTCCAGAAACCTGGCATTTTGCTCTAAGTTTCCTGAAACCCAAATAGTTTCCATGAAACATTAATCCATGAGTAAATTTATGCTGTCTGATGAGATCTATTTAAATAAGAAAGGGCTTGCTATCGATTCCCATTCATCTCTCCTTGGAGGAGGGAATGGACCATAAAAATGCTGTGGTAACATTATAGCAGGAGGCTCAGGTGAAGAGCGGGGACCTGGGGGGAACTGAAGCAATGTCTTTACTCTGAGGGTTAAGAGAAGCCCCATGCTCTCCAGGTAGTAATATTTCTGGTGTACATTACACAGATTCATCCGATTTCTCTCCATCATCTCACGTTCTATCTGCAAAAGAAGAGAGATTTGCCAAAGGAGCCAAATGCCATTTAGGGCAATCGCCAGTGTTACCACAGGATTTGAGGAGAAGTTCTTTCAGGAAAGTTGCCATCAACTTAACTCCCTACACAGCTCAATAGCTACATAAAATGTGGTTCTCAAGCAAATAGCCTAAAGTGAATGGAACAAATAACTGGAATTCAGAAATGACAGGAGTTAGTTTACTAATTATCCACAAAAAATTGACATTCCAAAAACCAAATACACAAAATTAAGTATCGGATCTCCCGAATAACTGAAGGCTTCATTGCCTTAGCACAGTTATAGGCTCTAAGATGTGTAGTGAATTGCTGACTTTGGCAGTATTTTCCAAGGCCCTTGGGAAATACACTTATCTGTCCTAAACCACACCCTGTTGATTGTTACTGCTGTTTTATACGGTACAGATTAAACAAACTGACAACAAATCAACTTTAACTGCAAATGTTGATTTGAAACTGCATCCAGTCATCCTCTAAATGCAAAATCACTATGTCTAACATTCATCTACTAGTTTCCTTACCACATTAAAAAAGAACAGTAAAGGTTGTTCTAGTTTTTACTATCTTTTCCTTCTTCTTTTCAAACTAGCAGCATAAAATTCAAAAGACACAAACTCTTAGAAAGTGTAAATCAAGAGTGGTTTAAACACAGACATAGTTTGGCGGTATTACATCACTCAATACCTGCATTTACTGTTGATAGAATCTTCCTCTCAACTCCTAGACAGTTAATCTCTTATATTACTAAAAAAGTTGTAATTTTAAAATAATTTCTTTGTATCTAAACCAACCTCCATGTACAATTCCTGAAAAAGCCTTAATTATCCATACAGTTTTCAGGGATAACACAAATCAGAAAGTCCTACCTCTTTTTTTGAATTCTTGTTTATTTTCTGCTGTGCCATAGGTCATACTTAGATACGAACACTTGAATTCTCCTTTAAGCAAAAACATCTCTTTAAGGAGTGCTGCATGACCAAATAGTCAGAAAAACATGCTGATGCCTAGCAATCATTGTGTGCTGTCATTTTTCCCACAAAAATAAGTAGGAGCAAAGGTTGTTTCTCATATTTGAAGCTGATAATATCTAATGAGCATCCTCAGCAACTGGCACTGATAACCACAATCTTTATTACCGAATAAAATTCTACATCAAGAGAGCCATGGGAAAGCACATAATTTCTTTCTTCATGAACTAGTATGTGCTAGATAAAAATAATTTTAAAAGGCATTTGGAAACTTTGCTTTCAGGCACTGCATTTAGCTTTTACAATTGAGCCTTCTGAAGAGAAATTTCTGGAGTGAATCTGGCAGAACTTAGCCAATTGAAATGATTACTTGAAACTTACTTGTCACTAAGGGGTTCAGATCCCGCCAATACCTGCTACAGTCACTCTGGGATGACCTCAGCATTAGACTCTCATTATGGCAGCACTGCATCTCCTAGATTGAGTTTGGTTATTCCTTTGCAGTTGATATGCCTTTTTGTGGGCTGGATTAACACTCCTACATGGGGCAATGCTGCTTGGCAGCATTCAAGAATGATGATATATAATGAGTTTTAACCCTGGACTAGCTACCTTCCAGCTGGAGCTTTGGTTCACAGCAGGACCACAGCAGCAATTCTTTCAGAAACTGGTTCTGTGGTTCTCGTGGATGATCCTTTGGTTTCCAGACCTACTTCATCTTTCACCTTTCAGAATGACATCTCATTTGATTCTCTGATAGATGGTACACAGCATTCCTTCAGTTCCCTTGATGGCAATCACAACCTTGTTGTATTGGAGGCTGTCTCGGGGAGAAAAGCATTTTCCAAATGTACTGGCTGTGCCTTCTCACTACCTACAGAGTGGGTACATAGGGGAACTGATTTCTTGGACTTTTATTCTACCACACCAGTTGTCTGAGGTTGGCATTCCTGCACTCAATACTTTGTCATGAAAAAACCAGCTCAAAAGAGAGAGGAAGAAAAGGAATGTTGTGGGGTTTTTATCATTAAACCAGGCTTTTTTAAAAGAAATATAAATGTCTGTAGTGACTCTTTCGTAAAATAAAGATGGGACTCATCTGTCTAGTACTGTTAAATCAGCATCAAGTTTAGATGTCTACTATACTGAAAGAGAACAGAAATGTATCCAAATGTCAGGGCTGAGTGCACTTCTACACAAAAGGAAGGCAGTACATTGCTCATCAGGGAAGATTGCAGTTCACAGACTAAGGCTGGGACTACCCCATTCTAAGCTGAAATGGCTTTGCTGCCCAGTGAGAAATCGCTCCTCTTCCCTTTGTGTAAATGAAAGCTTTACAGAAAATTCTAAAAATGGAAATCTAGACTAAACTCCATTGACTCTATGTCCTGAACTGTAGCAGTATTATTATTAAAACAAGAACTGGCTCTGGTAGTACAAAATACAAAGAAACTTCAGTACAGTAGAAATTAATAAGATTTTTTTCCCTAAAATATATTCCCAGGAATGTTTCAACAAGATACTACAGTGACCATCTCCCACAGTCAACAAAGCTTTAGAACAGCCAAAAGAAAGAAAAAGGTCATTTCAAATAAAATATTGAAAAAGGGAAACAGAAGCAAAGGAATATTAATCCTTGTTAGAACCGTCTCTTACATGTTTGGCTAGGCACAGCTGGTAAACAACTGTAAAATTACCTGTATAGAACGATACTGGCTCTGCCTCTTGCCAGCAGGATGATTTTGTACAAGTCATCATCAACATGGCAAATTCACCCTGCAAAAAATCAGGACAGCAATAATTCACACTCCCTCTTTCCTACCCAACAGAAATGTCATCCTGTTCCTCTCAGGAAAGCAGCTTCCTTCATCTAAACAATGCCATGTTTGATCTCTCTTGGGCCTTTTTGAATTGCCAGCTGTGAATCTCACTCCAGGCTGACTTTCAGGTTTAGGAAGATATTCCCAAGAGAGCTGTTTGCCCCCTCTATGTTCTCAAACAGCTCATATATCCTCTGACGAACCTTGGTGTGTCCTAATGATGATTTAGTATTTGCTTGTTGGTGGAAAATCACGTGCAATACACCTGTAAGTGTTAATACCCAAACCACCTGGCTCCTGCTTTTCTCTCAGCATTGGCAGGACAAGTGCTGCAGGGTTTCCAGTGCAGCTTCTCGTGAGAACCATCTGGCCCCATAAGAAGGAGGCAACCACAGTGGGGATATGGACCAAGGATATTTGCCTGGACAGTGAGGGAATTCATAATCCAACAAAAGTGTAGTGTTTCTGTGGAAAATGAACTCTTTTACTATACCTACAGGAATTCTTAATTGAGTCTATTTTTTTTTTCCTACTGGAAAAGCAGTTCTGTGCCATTTTGGCCATGAAACAATGAGGGGAGCCTTAGAAATCTCATTTTCAGTGAGATCTGTGATCACTATATTCTAACAGAACTTTTATGTAGGGAAAGTTATAGACTTTCCTGTAGGATAGGACTTCTGACTTGGTCATACGGAGTAAGATGACTCCAGTCTCATCTCACGGCAGATTTTGTGGTGTTCTATTGCACAGAAAATGATAACAATTTACAGCAAATAAATACTCCCATATTGCTTATAGCAGATGTGGCTATGTTGACACAGTCTCAGGGTATGTTTTCTTAACATTTTGATTATATTTTGCCAATATTTTATTTTAAAAGTAAAAATGTTACTTAAATGAGTTCCACAGTTTTCATTGCTTGTTGCTCTAAAAAGAGACTCATCAGATGGTTTGTGCTAAAGGATTTTCATAGCCCTTTCTTGGCCTAAAATGAAAATTCACGTCAGGAAATCAGCGTAGAGAGCTATTTCTGCTAGAGCTAGAACTGATGAGGTTTCTAGGTCTAACGCATTTGAGAAAAGCCTGGGTGCAGTAAACAGCACCATGAGATTAAGACTGGACAGGTGCTACCACAAAAACAAAGGCTAGAGCACATCTCACAATGATTGAGGGCAGTTTATGTTTTGATTCAGTAAGTTATTAATATGACTCATCCGTATGTTACCAAATATCACACCCAGCAAGTGAAAATTGAAACATATGCCTGTGAGATATAAAAGGGAGCTTTTAAAAGAGGCCTTGGCAGAATGGGTGTGAGGGAGGGGTAAGAACAGGAGGAGAAGATTAGAGCTTTTCTTGCTGTTTGCTACTTCAGGTAAAATAAATGCACTGAAATTTTCCAGTAAAGGAAAATAGGCAACACCTGGTGCTTTTTTTCTGCTAGCCTTCCTTCTAACCCCTAACAAAGAATGAGATGAGGAAAGAAGGGCAGTGTATGGAGACATCATAGCACTGTGCAGAAAATGAGATGAGGTGTTTCTGATCCCTCCAGTTTCTCATTCCTTCAGCTGTTCCCTAATCCCAGGGCCCATGCAAGGGTAGAGGAGCATTCATGGATTTAAAAAGAAAGGCTTTTTGAGATTGTCCCTGAGCTTAGACCAATACCTATTACAGTTTCTTAACCATTTCCCATAGGAAGAATTCACTAGGCTAGTGGGAAATTATACAGGGAAATTACAGTCTTTTCATGTCTCTCCTGCAGTTATGTTCAGGAAGAACACCACTAGATGGCACTGGGAACTGTAACCACCCTGTACGGAGCCGCAGCCCTACCTGTAAGGGCGGGCAGCAGGAGTGCAGCACGGGACGCCGCCCTGGTTTGGACACTGCATTTACGTGACAGTAATAGTTCTTCACATCAGAATAAAACTGAATGATCAATATTTTACTGCTCTTTAAACCTCACTCGAAATTGTATAAGCTGTCTGGCGTAATGGCTCCACATGCTATTAAAGTGATGATAAAATAATCAGGGACTAATGTTACTCTTCCCATTATCAACTACATCGTCTTCAGTTCTATCAAATCTGGGCATGGGGAGCAACACTGAGCTAGTAATGTATCCTAACATCATTAACAGGGCTGACAAAACCACAGAGCAACTGTATTTTGCATAAGGTTGTGTAGTTTCTAGAGGACAAAAAAACCTCCTGTGAAACTGCATGAAAATACATTTGAACAAGGGTCCCCCATACATATATCCATGCATATATGTATGTATACATACATATATGTGCTGCCTACATATATGTAATTAATATAATTGGGAGAGCATATATAACAAGTTTGTGATTCTAGTTGTCAGTCCACAGTATTGTTGCATCCAGTCATGTAATATTTAAGATACCACACATCACATGTCTAAAAGAAAATCCTGCCAACACACACAAAAGAATGCATCTATCCTCCGAAACCCAATATATAAAATATATGCTACCTGTAGAGCATATGTTAGAGATCTTCCCTTCCCCTTTTCTCTGTGTGAGAAACCGGCACAATTGTTGCCTCTAAGCAGAAAATCTTCACATGAACATGCAGTTCTGCAGCTAGTTCCACGCAGGTGAAGATCAATTAATTCCAGCTGAACTCATTCACTCCCAGAATCGGGGCATAGCTCTGAGAGGGGTTCCTTTAATGCTGCATAGTACCTTGAGTAAGCCAAGCTGGGACTCCAAGGATCCTCTCTCAGCCTAACCTCTCAAGGTTCCTTGAATGCACTGGGAGCGCTGAGCAGAACCTGCAAGCAAAGGAACCAAAGCAGTGGGTTTGGCAGAGATAAGGAAAAACATCCAAGCTCAAAAAAAGAAAAAATATTTGATCCTTATGGCCCTGCTTCCCCCTTAAAGAGCCAGTCTCTGTGTGAAAGGAATACTTACTTACAGGTTAAAAAGAGCTCAGGTACTTCTGCACCTCAGTGTTTGCTGCATGTTCAGTGTTCAGATGACTTGCTTGGTGCCAGTGGGCCAATGACCTCCAGCACCAAACACATATTTCTATTCCTTATTTTCATATGTGCTGCCTAGAGAAATCTTTTTACTAAGAATTTGTGATACACTTGTCTTCCCTCATTGTCCCAGAGGCAACAGAACAAAGGGCCCTCTGTACCAATTAAGATTACTCTAAAGAAAACTGGGTTTCATGTCTCAGAAGATCCCTTCAGCCTAACTTCAATTCCATTAATACACACTGTACTCAAGTTCCTTCCTCCAGCTGTTTCCTGATGAAAGATTAAGGATTAGCAATTCATGTGTTGTCATTTCCCCATCTTGAATCAGTTCAGCAGGACAGTCACTGAAGAACTTCACATGTAGGTCACAAAGAGTGAAGGAGATTGTGGGTTTTCTGGGGGCTAGGGGAAATCTGATGTGGAAGCTGTGTCCTCTGTAAAGACAATTCTTTAAGTTGAAATATTTCTTAGGTGTGAAGCCAAACTATTCAGTTCAGTCTCATCACACACTGAAAATCCCAGGAGGTAATTTTTTAATCATTCCATGATACTCAGAAGCAAAGTCAACACCCAAAAGTTAAGAAACCAGATGTATTTTAAGAGACTGTGAAAAGTTCCTTTGGAATTTAATCAAGACTCAGAGTAATGAAAAGAAGTCGTTTCCCATATGCTGCTATTCAGAATTCTCTGAAGCATCAGGCAAGATGTTACACCCATGTCACAGGTCTAATCATTTGCAACTGCAAGTGATTCCTGAGCAGGCAACGATGTAGTTGGGAAATGCTGACAATGTCTCTGAGAGGAGGCTGATGCAAAGCAGTTGTTCTAAAGGTTACCAGAGAGCTACAAAGCAATGCATGAGAAGCCATTCCACAGAGGAATAAGGGTACTTGCTCCACAGAGAAAGTCTGGTAGGCTGGTGAACACAGATCCTTGACAAGCCACACAGAGAAGTGAAAAACTTTTGGAAGCAAAATTTTTTTTTTTCTGACTGCTAAAATATTTTGCTTTGATACCTGATTTTTCACTCCAGCTTTGAGAAGAAAAGACAGAACCATTCAGTGAGAATTACCAGTATTCCCCAGATTTAATGAACCCAAAATCGAACTTTTTGGCAAATTAGCTTTTCTACAGAGAAGGAAAAGAATAATCCAGCTCCGTATCTCCACTGTAGCAACCTAACTCTACCACAGCAGTACTCAGAATAATTTACCAGCTCTGACCAGAGGAAAAGTTCTGTTGCTTCTCTGAAGCATAAGTCTGGCTAATACTGACCTTAATCAATTTTTTGTTTGCAGTATTCACCTTCTGATTTTAATTATTAGGAATATTAAACCTCAAATTTTAGAAGATGCATTAGTGCCATTCCGAATGTAATTGATACAGACATAAATCTACCACTGTTGTACAATGAACTAATTCTTTGCCACTCCAAAGACCCATCATAAACCAAACCAAAATCAACACGCACACTCTAGCTGCTGTCTATAAATCTGGCCAGTAGAAGTACTTGGACAGTTCTTCCATAGGTCCTGGCTGACTTCCCATAAATGACCTGGTTAAGCCACTGCTCATTCAGAATTCCCCAAACCCAGAGTGCAGCAAAGCAGAACCCAGATAATGTCTATCCCCAGAAGTGTTTGGCTAAATTTCTAGATGCTAAATAGGCAGTGAGATCTAAGTCATCCAGCTGTGGATTGCACAAAAGACAGATCCAAACCAGATTAACAGAACGGCTGACTTCACAGTTTCAGCTTTGCAGGACTTTGAATAAATTTGGAAACCTTTGAGCCTGCTGCCTATTTGACAGTTCCTTAAGATTATGAGCATCTTTATATAGGTCCCTTTTAAAAAGTAGGCTTTGCTCAATCTTGTCATCAGTTTCAGTCTCGTGGATATTTGTAGCACCGTGGCAGAAAGGTGTACGCAACCTTTTTCTTACGCAGACAGCTAATCCACAAGGAATAGTAGATAAATGATGGTCTCCTTTCCCAGTTGTTCTGAGGTTTATGCTCATCGTTTACAAGTAATACAAGCTGAAAAATAACTTTCTTTTTTCTTTGGAGATGGTTCCTAGCCCAAAGACATCCAAAACCATGCTGCAAATATAAGAGTTTGTTGAATTTTTGCTTTGTCAAATGGTAACATCCGTTTCCAATTCTATTTGCTAGAATGCAGTACATTCACAGAATTTCATTCCAAATTAACTCCAAAGTTCTCCAGCACTAAAGGAAACACAAAGTTCATCCATATCCATCTTGCTACACACTTTGAATTCTTAAGAACAGAAAGAGAGAATTCTTGTACCACAGCTACCTTACTGGAAAACTGCGTGTCTGAAAAAGTGAACACCTTGTCTATGTAGACCGGTCTCAAGATAGATCAATGATTACTGAGTTGCTGAAAATAAACACTTGATTTAAGCCTCAGAGTTTCCCCCATATGTTATTGGATTTCCAGCCTTTTCTTTCTGTACCTTTATAAACTGATTTCCCTGAAAGACGTGTATACTAGAAATGGATCCCTCATTTTTAATACTGAAAGACTTGAGAGTTTCTCAAGACCAGGAATTTTCTTGAGAGAAAGACTTCTCCTTTTCAGAGAAGGAGGATTTTTGACATTTTTAACATGCTTGTGTTACTGAAGTCAGGCAGCCTCTGGCTTCCCGCTACCAGTAAGAACAGCTAGAATGAAATAACTATGAGTCTGAAAGCCCAGTTTCAGTTCCCAACAAATATACTCGCTCCAATTAACATTAGTACCATCCATGGATACACAGAAGAGAGCAAAAATTTTGTAGCTCTCTAAAGAGATGGAAAACACTGCACAAATATTGATTTCCTTCTTCCTCCCTATGTTTTAGGTCATTAAATATTAACACTGCCAATACAGTAATAGTCTACACTTTCACATCAAGAAGTAACTTAAATAATTAATTTGAGAGAATAGAGGATAACTCTTAAGAATGGATAAGTAGGGGGTATCCTTGTATGTCAGGAAGGATGTCACTTGTTGAAAGTTCAGTGGTGGTGATGACAGGGTTGAGAGTTTATGGTTAAGAATCAGGAAAGGCCAACAAGGCAGATACCATGGTGGAAGTCTGTTATAGACCACCCAATCAGGAGGAAGAGCCAGATGAAACATTCTCTGAGCAGCTGGGAGAAGTCTCACAATCCATGATGCTTCTTCTTCTGGAGGGCTTCAATTTACCAAATGTCTGCTGGAAGTACAACACAGCAGAGAGGGAACAGTTTAGGAGGTTCCTGGAGTGTGTGGAAGAGAACTTCCTGCCCCAGCAGGTGAGGGAGCCAGCTAGGGAAGGCTCCTGCTGGACCTGTGTTTGTAACAGAGTAGGACTGGGGGGTGACCTGATGGTCAGAGGCTGTCTTGGGCACAGTGATCCCAAAACGATAGTTCTTGTTTCTTAGAGAAGTAAGAAGGGGGGTCAGCAGAACTGCCACCTTCCAAAGGGCAGATTGTGACCAGATTAGGAGACTGGTTCCCTTGAGAATCCCTTGGGAGCCAGTCCTGAGGGGGTGAGGAATCCAGGAAGGCTGGATGTGCTTCAAGAAGGAGATCCCCAAGGCGTGGAAGCAGGCCATGCCTATGTGCCCAAAGATGAGCTGGCAGGGACAAGACTGGCCTTGCTGAACGGAGATTTTTTGGCTGGAACTCAGAAGAAAAACAAAAAAAAGAGTTTACCTTTGGAAGAAGGAGTAGGCCTCTCAGGAGGACTGCAAGGATGTTGTGAGGTTATGCAGGGTGAAAATTAGAAGGGATGAAGCCCAACTAGAACTTAACCTGACTACTGCTGTAAAAAAGCAAAAAATATTTCTATGAACACAGTAGCAACAAAAGGAGGGCTGAGAATCTCCCTCCTCTATTGGATGTGGGGGGAAACATTGGCAAAGGATGAGGAAAAGGCTGAGGTACTCAAAGCCATTTTTGCCTCAGTCTGTAATAGTAAGACCAGTTGTTCTCCAGGTACCCAGCCCCCTGAGCTGGAAGAGAGGGAGGGGGAGCAGAATGAAGCCCCCATAATCCAGGGGGGAATGGTCAGTGAACTGCTATACCACCTAGACACACAAAACATTAGGGGGCTGGATAGGATCCACCCGAGGGTACGGAGACAGCTGGTAAAAATGCTCACTGAGTCACCTTCCATCATTTATCAGCAGTTGTGGTTAACTAAGGTGATCACAATTGAGTGGAAGCTTGCAAGTGTGATGCCCATCTACAAGAACAGCCAGAAGGAGGATATGGGGAACTACAGGCCTGTCAGTCTGACCTCAGTGCCGGAGTAGGATATGATCATCTCTAGGAGTACCACATGGCATGTACAGGACATCCAGGGAATCAGGCCCAGCCAGCATGGGTTTAGGAAAGGCAGGTCATGCTTGACTGACCTGGTGAAGTACACCCTCAGTGAGTTTGCAGATGACACCAGCTTGGGTGAGAGTGTTGATCTGCTGGACTGCAGGAAGGTATTGGAGAGAGATCTTCTGCAGGCCGGATCAATGGGCCAAGGCCAGGTCCTGCTCTTGGGCCACAACTACCCCTATGCTACAGGCTGGGGGAAGAGTGGCTGAAAAGTGTCCCAACAGAAAAGGACGTGGTTGTGCTGGTTAACAGTGGCTCAACATGAGCCAGCGTGTGCCCAGGTGGCCAAGAAGGCCAATGGCATCCTGGCTTGTATCAGAGACAGTGTGGCCAGCAGGACCAGGGCACTGATTGCCCCCCTGTACTCAGCACTGGTGAGGCACCTCAAATCCTGTGTTTAGTTCTGGGCCCCTCACTACAAGAAAGACACTGAGAGGCTGGGGTGTGTCCAGAGAAGGGCAATGAAGCTGGGGAAGGGTCTGGAGCACAAGTGTGGTGGGGAGTGACTGAGGGAGCTGGGGGTGTTTAGCCTGGAGAAAAGGAGGCTTGGGGGGACCTTACTGCTCTCCTGAAAGGATGATGCAGCCAGGTGGTGGTCAGTCTCTTCTCCCAGGTAAAAGCAATAGAACAAAAAGAAGCAGCCTCAAGTTGCACCAGGTTGAATATTAGGGAAAATTTCTTCATGGAAAGGATTGTCAAGATGTGGCACGGGCTGCCCAGGAAGTGGTGGAGTCATCATCACTGGAGGCATTTAAAAGACATGCACTTTGGGTAATGTGGTAGGCTTGGCAGTGCAGGGTTAATGGTAGGACTCAAATGATCTCAAAAGTCTTTTCAACCTAAACAATTCTTATGATTCTATAAACATCTAATGTGCTAACTGCTTGAGTGAGTAGGGCAGATGGTAGAAATCAGCAAGTTTGCATGGAAGCCATAGGGAAGCATTAGCCATAGGGATCCAGAATCATCTCCATAGTCAAGAATGAGCTCTGCTGGCTCTTTGCTCCCCTTTCCAGCTGGGTTCCCCAGCGTGGATTTCTGTTCATTGTAGACGGGCAGGGTGAATACATTTGAGGCCAGAATGTCTGCCACCAAGGGAGGGAAGAAGGAACTACATTCCCAAGTAATCGTCAGGCTTAAGAGAAGGCCAGGCAACTAAGGACCAACATGAAGAACTTTCAGTGGAGATTTAGTAAAACTACATTGACTTCCTGTGATGGGTTAGAAATTACTGTGAAACCACATCTCGACAAACCTTTGGCTGAACAACAGGTTTGCATTTTGTTATTAGGGAGAGAGTGCAGGGAACATTTAAGTGCCTTGAAAGACTGCAGCCAAGATATTACACTAATGCTATTTTACCACACTTAGGTACAGATGTTTTTTTTAAATATGTGAGCATTAACACTCTGCTTTTCTAATTACACAGGCCTAGAATTTTACATCATGTTTGAGAGGTCATAAATTTAGCATAATAAATCTCAGCTAAAACATTTAACACAAAGTGGGTTCAGCACTACTTAGAAATTACTTTTAAATGCCACATTTGCAGGGCTCATATATTTCCATGAGATTTTAAGAACATTAAATTCTTTCTTTCATATTGTGGGTTTTTCATGCTTAAAGAATACTCTCAAGAAGGTTTGAACATTCAAGGGTGATTGCTCAAAACAGTATTAGGAAATAATGCAAGATTAATTAGTATCTGTCTTCTTCTGTCATGAAATCAATTCTGCCTGCCTCTGAACTGTTGGAGAAACCTCAGTTGCAAGCCTTGAATTGCAGATTACCAGTGACCATTGCAAGGTTAGGCAAGTAAACATCCACATTCCTTTATGCCTTTGGCTTTCTTGGCCTAAATGTGCAAGCTGACTAAAACAGAGAAGAGCATCAATTGCTGTAGTGTTCTCAAAAGAGGAGATGAGCTCAGGGATTTAATCCTAAAGATATGCACCTAATTTATGATGGCAAACTATGTAGCAGAAAACTGAAATGGGATATTGGCTTAAAGTGTTATGGACAAAGTCAAGTGTGAAAAGACTTGTTGATCGTATCTGAGCTGCCAACACATTTCCAAGTTGATAAAGAGGGAGGGAAAATAACTTCAAAAAATGCTTCATTTCTGTAAATCAACCCCCCTTTATGAGGTTTAAGACACCCCTGAGCAATCCTTAAGGCTAGCTCACTCTCCATATCTTTGCTTGGTTTCTTCTGAATGAGCACCAAAATGAATTAGTCTTCAAGTGATTAATTACTCAAGTCCAAATGATTTTTTTTGCTACTCCCTTATAACAATACCCCATATTGCATTTGTACAGATACATTGTGTCCTTATATTTGATGTGTGACAGGAATTATTTTCTCAGGAAAATAAGATCTGGGCCCCTCACTAAGATACCAACTGTTCATCTTCTGACCCTGTGACTAGATTGATGGATGAAAGAATATTATTTAGTGATTCATTCTTCTGCATTTGCAGGTTAGTTTACAGATGCTGCTACAGCAGTATTGGAAATTTATTTTGACACTGACTGAGTAGCAGACACAAAGACAGTGAGTAAGCCAGTCTCTGAATGAATTAAGTCCATGAGCTTGTATAAACAAGGTTTTGTAGTGTAAGCGGAAATCAAACAGTGAATTTGTTGGAGTGCTGGATATTTACTGCATCTTGTCCATTAGCTGTTTTTCTAACATGTCTGGAATCTGCTCAAGGAAGATCTAGGCTGGGCATTCCCTTCTGAGCACTGGAGAAACATTCCTGCAGTACCAGGGATAGATAGATAGATAGATAGATAGATAGATAGATAGATAGATAGAAAGAATTATTTTCTAAGGCTTTCCTCAATTCTGATTGATCACACATAAGATAGGAGAAGCCAAAGGAGACAGCAAGCCGCTCACTGGAGCTTGCAGGAGCACTCCAGCTTGGTTTCAAAATGTTCAGCTAAGGAGAACACCTCTCCCAGCCTCTTTGCATCCAGACAGGAGTATCTCAAACCAGGACAGAAGGCAAGAACAAAGCAGTGCTGAAGACTTGATGACCATAGTATGTGTTATGGCAAAGTTATTTCAGACAAGTTCTAGTCTGACTCTGTGCCCTAAGGGCTGCCAGCAGTCCCGTCAACACTATCTTATCCCTGTCTCTGCCCTGCCGGATGAAGCTTGCAGCTTCCTTCCACACCCTCTCTGCTTTCACTGTCCTGAGTTTGACTTCATAGTTACTTCATGAGACTGAACTTATTCCACAGCAACAAGATAGAGTTTTCTGTAGAGTTTCCCAAAGGAAAACTTGAGGGTGTGTTTGCCTGCAGTTATATAAATAGCCTGACCTATTTCAAATACCATTTTTCAGTTCTTCCAGGCATAAGTGCTCACACCTTCACTTGGGGAGTTTCATCACAACATCCTCTCTGTGCTCTCAGGGTAATTTTTTTTTAAACACCAACAGCAGCTTCAATAATAAGGTCTTTATTCTCCATGCTGGGAATGGCAAAATAAACCAAATGTCACTGGTTTGGCACAATAGGCTGTTCTGGCAAAGTTAACCTATTTTTCTTATTTTGGCATGTAAGAGAGACTGATCCAAAGGCAATCATCTGAGATTAATTAAAAATGGAAACAATAATTTTTCTGCTGAAGCTTACTCAGGCACACAGAATTCCAATATGTAAGGTTTTACACACCTTTCAGCAAAATCAGAGCTGTAAATGTTGATTCTATCACTTTAGAATATCACTTATGTTTGTGGCATTCCTCAAAAGATTTCTGACTCTTAGATGAATTAAAAAGTGAAATAGGGATGTCATCTCCTGACATGCATTTTCCTTGCAGCTAAATAAAGTTAAACTTAAGGTCTGCCCAAAATAATTAATTCTCCTGAAGGTTTTATTATAAAACTAGTGGCAATAATTCTTTATTACTTTTCCCAGTACCAGTAACAATGCCCAGTTCACTATTCCTTACACAGTAGTAATAAACCTCTTGGAAAAAGAATATTCTTTGAGGGTATTGGAATGATGGCTACATTTTATTTGAATGATAGCTTCATTTATTTCATGGGACACATGCAAATATCTTCAGACATCTCAGAATCCTCTTGTTCAGTAAAGCTTATTTCAATAGCATGAAGAGTAAAAAACAGAAAGCTTGACTAGGATTAGATCTCAGTCTTGTGTCTTCTTGTAGATGCCGTAACTAGGTAATTATTCCAAGGATCTAATTATTGCATCAGCTTTTCAAGTGTAATTATTTTTTCATGTTGCAGAATGTTGACATTGTTTAAAGGAAGACATAACCCATAAATCAAGAATGTGCTTTTAAACTAAACAGTTTCCATTTGAGAACTACTCCAAAATAAGCACTGAATACACTCAAAAGAACAGAAGGAAGCAAGAAAATATTCCAAGTTTATGGAGGTTCTGGCATCACATTTTAGGCTAAATATACAAGGGATGTTCACTTTCAAGCAGTAAAGTCACAGCCGCTAAACACATTGCTATGAGTCAACAGAGCTGCTGAAACTGGCCTGATACATCCTATTCTGGAGCAATTGTCCAGGTAAACACTCCAGCTCAGCTTAAATTTTCCTTAAGACAGCCCCACATTCCAACTACATTAATTTACTCTGTAGAGGAGGATGAATAAATCTAAATAGAGTTTTGTTCTATTTTTACTAGGTGGTTTCTGACATCTAAATGAGACTGAGAATGCTCTATTTATGTTAAGAGTACAGTGAACTGAAATATGAGCAGCTCTTAACTGCCCTGATAGATCATCTGGAGAGCTGACATGCTTCACATGAGCCAGTGATTTATTCCTGTAAGTAAACAAGGCACATTAGAGCAGGACACGGTAACAATGAGCACTTGAAAACACAAGACCTTTGGATCTAGCCCAGGGGCCAGGAATGATTTTCATTTAGCAATGCTCTCTTGCAGGAAAGTTAAGAACACACACAGGAAGTAATTATAAAAGTCATGACAACTGGGGGGAGAAAAATATTTTTTGGAGGGGTAACTCCATCTGCACTGGAGAATTTATAAACTTTTGCTACCAACAAGAACTACAGTGCCCTCCAATTGTGAACAAGCACCAAAGCTGCTGGTGAAAAGGAACATCATACCCTTGATGTCTGATTAGAAATGTGCTGTGCAAAGCAAACATCTTTGCAGTAATATATTCTCATTCCCAGTCTTTTTGAGCCTGTTAAATCTCTTTCCTCTGCTCATACAGATCTGACCTCTCTGTAGAGATATGCCTTCACCTGGAAAGTAATCATTTTGTTCACAGGGGAGGTAGAGAGAATATAAAGCAGAAAAGAAAGCGATAATTTCTTTGCACAGAAAGTGACAATTTCTTACAGGCACTCAAAATAAATATTTTCTAAAAAAAGACTAAAAACCTATATGGTTTTCTGAAACCAGAAACAGTCAGGAAGGAGGGAGTGAATTTCAAGGTGAAACTCTATGCTACGCTCTTTTTTTATTGGTGTTTGCATATCTGCCATTTCTCTGTATTTTTCCCAAAAGGCATGGCTTTTCATATAGGCTCCTACGCTTGTGCTAAAAAATAATAGTACATGACAGGTAGAAGAATGGAACCCCAGCTCTGCTGCATGTACAACACTGCAAGCAATACTAATATACCAATATAGCAGACAGCTAGGGTCACCCTGTCCATGCAGTTTTTAATACCCTTTTCCATATGTGTAATTTTTCCTTTTTCCATTCAAAGCACTATACTTTCTACAAACACATTTTCTCCACAATCATAGTGAAGATTCCTCAGCAGTAGAACAGTAGGAGATTTTAGGAAAAATCTCATTGCCTTGGAAAATAACTTTTTTCCAATTACTTTGGATAATTAAATACAGCTATCAGCCAAGGACATTCTTCAAAACATCCGTGTTTTCATTGTTTTAGGCATGCACTTACTACTGCACTACAATCTGCTCTGCATTAGCATTGGAGTCGAAAGGATTCCAAGAATTTGACATTTAAAGCAGAATCTTACTCCGCAATTAAATTATTATTCTTTCTCCAATAAGGACAGAAAAAAAATAAACTTCTTTTAACCTGGGGGGTGGGAGGGGACATTAAAATTTCACTGACCAAAGTCTGAATACTTCTCCATCCAGGCATCCTATTTAGGGATGTTTGCTCATTACCTCAGACACACACGCTGCATTCCCTGGTGTCATGTGCCCAATTCCAGAAGCCATTAGAAAGTCACGAGGTAAAAGGCGCGTGAGTGTGACTGCACAACCCCCCCAGGCTGGTAGGACACCTTCATGTCTCTGCAGCCCTGTCTTCATAACATCCCTGTGCAGTCTCTTCTGCCTCTGTTCCTAAGCCTGGGAATAAGAGCGTCCTGCTCACCTACAAGTTTTGCCAGACAAAACACTCACGAGTGGGGGTCAGAGAAGGACCAGCTGGCTACTAGCACTGAGCCAGTTTTCCTGGCAGCTCTTTGGGATCCACAGCTTTGTTCAGCTCTGCCGGGCTTTTCAAGCAATGTGCGAATACAAGGCTGCGCTCCTGGTGCGTCCCCGGAGCAGCCACTGTAACAGGAACTAACAGATAACTGTAGACAGACACAGGACTCGAGGCCGTAGTCTGTTCAAGGAAGGAAATTTCAAACACTTCAGCCCACAAGGGCTTGTTTTTTCCATCTTTCCTGCTGCAGCAGGACCAAGGTAACAATGCTGCATAGCTCCCCTAATACTCTGCAGCGTATTTCACCCAGCAACCTCTGGGCACTCATCTTGCTACAAGTAAGAATGAGCGAAGAGTCATATGGACTATAAAAAACAACCAGGAAAGTGTTATCTGTGGTGAAAAACGGGGGTTTGCATGGAACAACAGTATTTCTTTTCTTATTATATCTAAATGTTCTCAAAAATGCACTGCCTTATCTTTTCTCAAAGTGATCACAAATATTTTGGTCTGTCCAAGTATATCTCTTACTAGTTAAGCTTGCATTCCACGATCAGGAAGTTCGTTATCTAAAGTGAAATTTTGTAACTGAAAAGCACAGGAAAAGTTCCATAAAACTATCTTAGGGTTCAAGCAGCGAGTGTTCCTGCTTCTCAGATAAGTTATCCTTTATAAACTTGAAAATTTTGTTCTCCCAGTGTTTTAAGTAATGTTTAACTACTTAAATCCCACACCAGTGCTCTCAGAAGCCGTAATGGAAAAAAACCCCAAACCCACCAAAACCAAAAACTAAACAACAAAAACAACAAAAAAACTCAACCAAAGAAAGCTAATCCGCTGAGGTTTTATCATTGTTCATTTGTGTTGTAAATGTTTCTGAAACTATTCCAACCCTGGAGCAAAATTAGCAAACAGGTAAAGTAAGACATTCTATAGCTAATATTTCAGTTTTTATTGTTACTAATGTTATGGCACTGACTAGGTCAATATTTGGTTTGTTTGAAAATACTGCAGCTATTTACATTTCTGCTGGACATGCCACATGGAATCCTTAGAAATATGCCTGATTTTCTTCCTTATGTCTAACAAATGGGACAGAAATGGAGGGGAGAAGTTTTGTGTTTACAAACCCATTTTCATTGTAAGTTGAAAGCTTGGTGATGATTCATAAACAGCTCTAATAAAGTTCTCCCAACTCAAGATCTAGCTACATAAAAAAAGACTACTTGTTTGCCTCTCTCTGAATTACTGCTCTTAGAACAAGGCCACCTGGGGATAATGAACAGCTGATTTAATTTTTAATCAGCATTTAAAAGCCTTTTAAGTGGAGCTCATTTTCATTAGTTTAAATAAAGAACACCTCAAAAAGTGAAAGGTCATTAAACCTCTGGAAGTACATTCATGCCAAGACTTCAGCTAAACATAGGTCCTTTTAACAGGGTGTCAAGGGATTTATTAAATATAATGTGAACAATTGCTCATTTCTGTAGTCAAACAGAGCCTCATAAAGGGATCTATTGTCTCATCAATGCCTTACACAGGAAATTGCTCTATTTTGAACTTGCCTGTACAGTCTGAAAGCATCTATGTATAGACTCCAGAGCACAAGGTATGCAGAGTTCAGTTTCAGTGACATCTAGGAAGCCTCTGGACATCACAGGATTAGGTACGATGAGTAGCATGGCTGTAAAAAGGACCCAGCTGCTTGGCAAGAAGGAATATTTTGCATCTTAACACTCTGGTATGACACTTGACCATTTTTAAATCTGCAGTCAGGTTCAGCAATTGTGAGCTAGTTGTACACACTTTGTTGTGCATCTTTTTTACCCTGCCTGTTCAACCCAGGCTACTGGGCTGGCCTTCCATACTACAGCTGTTTTCCTTGCCTACAGAGCAGATTTCTGTCATGAGTCTGACTTGAATATCCTGCAAATATTTAATAAAACATTGTCAAGCATAAATAAATATAGCTATGATCAAGGATTGGAAAGTCTGCTCAGTAAATGGGGCTACCCTGAAAAGCATGAGACTCAACTCCACCATTTCATTCTCAGGTTTGTTCCATTCTCAGAGCAGTCAGGGAATTAATTTTTTTTTTTTAATGAGCCTGTAAACATAAAACATTACTTATTACTTCAAGCTGGGAACTTCAGCTCCTGCGATGCTCATTTTTCACAAACAATCAGCAAAACGAATGAGGTTGAAGACACATTTAGAATTGTTCAGGATATTAAATGTCACAGCCAGAAAAAGCTACCAGATTCATGCTAACTGCACAATGCTGTATCTTTTGGGGAAATTCATGCTGAGCAGAAGAGGATACAGATGGTAAAAAGTCACACTACCACATCTCTTACCAGCCCTAAGGTCTAGGTGAGGAATACCAAAAAATAGCCACAGGCCCTGGGAAAAAAAGCCCAGATGAGAGGGAGAGAAAGAGAGGTTGGGCTTTACAGAGACTTTCCAATATCCTCAAAATTTTGTACCAAGTCAGAATCAAAAAATATATTCCTAGACTCCTCACTAACTGAAAGAAAAATAGTTTCAAACTCAAAAGCTTCCACTTCAGGGAAGATTTAAAATAGCACCTCTACCTCATGAAGAGATTGAGATTCATCTGAATGTACTGGATTTCAGTGTCCTTGGCAATCTCTCAGCTAAAGTGCTGGTTCTTATCTTGACAATTCTTTTTGTTGATGTGTAACATGGACTAGGAATCCCACAGGGAGATGGTGAGTCTCCTAGAGTAAGCTCACTTCAGAGATAGCTCAGGGCACTCAGAATGCCTCAGTGTTATGTTGCACTCATCCATTATACCCTTGACTCCCTTTGAATTCAACAGTCTTATGGTTTGTATCAAAAAGCAGAATTTGACCCATCTATTTATAAGTTGTATCCAAATCCATCTGAATTTCAGGTTTGGGATAGCACATTGTACACTACATGTATGTGTGAAATAGATTTAAGAGTCTGACTGAATTTCTACATGATAGGAATGGAACAATCTCTGTGCCTGGGTTTTCCTGTCAGAAACATGAACCTCACTTTCCCCCCTCCAACCTATTGGATGTCTTAACTGTCTCTTTATGCAGAAGACAGACCTCATGAAAATTAATTCCCCATAATCACTAAGGATTTGAGGTTGTAGATTTGCTAAATGAATTCACACATTATAACTCAGGTTTTCCCTTTAAAGCAGCTTTATAGTGTTCCTTCCTCAAGAATAGATAAGCCTAATGAGGCTGACATGTTTTTAAGTACAGGGAAAAGTCACAGGGGCTGCATGTCTGTGTGTGTGCTGCTTTGAGAGATGTTAGAAAAGCTGCTAGTTCTCCTGAAAGGATCAAGCCACCTTCAACAATTATTACTGATACATTTCTTTCTCTATAAAGCGGAAATAGTAAAAACTTCGTATTTACATTCTCTTGGGTAGCTGTGTCTTTCAATTCTATCAACATCTGGGATAAAACACAGGGAACGATAGGGAAGAAGTGGCAGTTTCACAGTTTAATAGCAGAACTGCTATTCTAAAAGAGATTCTAATGCTCTGATTCCTTGCATATTGGCTTTTATCTGTTTTTGGAATAATACCATATATTTCCATCTAACAAATCACGGTAAAATTAATAAGGATATCATATGTAGGAATTAACACAGGACTTCGATCTTTTCCAGGACATACTCAGGAACTGCCATGGCAGAAGATAACACACAGTTGACTGCTTCCAAACAGGGGGAAAAAAACCTCCCAGAATTAAAGAACTTCTGTTTTAAATTAAAACAAGGGCTAGGTTTCCAAGGGCATGTGATCATTAATTTATAAAGGCCATGGTTTGCTTATCAGGTGACATTAATGGAATCACTGACCTGTATCAAAGGTGTGGAAAGAACAAACTTAGGTTCTTTGAAACAAACAGATTGGTTCCATGCCTTGGTCACAGAGACTACTCTAGCTTGTTTTCACCAGAGAAGTGTCCATACACAAAATCCTTGGGGACATTTCCAGGAATCTCTGGCTACAAATGGTGTTTCAATCACTGCAAATCTGGATGAGAAAAACCCAAACAACCAAAACCAACCAACCAAAAAAAGCCACCAGAAAACCCCCTTTAGAAGCACTTGATAATACGAATAACAAAAACTGTGCATTCTTGAATAGTAACACCACACATAAACATTTTCTAGCTCTAAGAAGATGATCACTTGGATCTCAGGAATGACCCACATTTCTACCACCAGCTGCCACTTTCATATAGAAGCTGAACTATATTTCTCCAGAGAACAAACCTGGGTAAATGTTAGTTGTACCTGATGGGTCCTCTTGCATTACTATTAAGGAAGACTCTCTAAGGTATCTAAAATTGATAAATATAAGGTTCACTCAGGAAAAGGAGAAAACATTTTGTCTAGATCAAATAAAGGGTATAATCTATGGATGGAAGGTTAAGAATGACAGGTTCTATTTTTAAGATGTGCTGTCCTTCCAATCAGTACCCAGTGCTGTGGTCGTTACAAAATACTGCAAATCCAGCCTTGTACTTCACTCAGATTAGCAAGAAATGTACAAAAAACTCCACTCATCCCTAGAACAAAACACAAACTGTAAGATCTGCAATCACTTCCATGCAAAAACTGCCATGTGCTAACAGGCAGACCTTACTTAGACTAGTTATTTGAATAATAGCTATTATATCAGCATGGAACAAAGGCAATGATTTTTTCAGGAGACATTCTTTGTTTTATTAGTTAGATTAATTTTAAACTCATTGGAAGAAGCATAAGGGAGAAATCTTCTGTTAAAATATGTAAATTTGAAGTTTATGAAGTGAAAAAAATCTATCCAACACTGTTGATTCTTTGTCTAAATTATTTCCTTTTAAATAAAACCTTTGTTTCTGTTTACTCTTGAATGGACAGACTAGTCAACTGGAAAACCAAGTAAATACTACTTGAAAGTCTGCAGGCTTCATTTGTTAAAACTGACTTTTGATATGATGACAATTTCTGTTTTTATACATTGAGAACAGCTTCAGAAACTAGAACCTTGAGGTTCACTCTAATTTATAAATTTTACACAATTTCCAATGTATTCATTGGAGGATATACAATCTTTCAAAACCCATCCTTCAACTATAAACTTTTGGATAAAGAGTCCAGTCAAATGTCTTTTTTTTAAATTTGTTCACCCCTGTGAAGAATCAAATGGAAAGTATTATAGAAAATACCACTCACAGTAAAATCAATGAGATATACCTGCTTAATGCCTGTAAGGTCCATTTATTTCATAGGCCTTCAAGCAAAACCAAACCCTTACCAACTCTGGAACTCACAATTTTTTTTTTTTCTAGATCTTTGGATACGAGATAAGGTGATATACAGAAATCTCAGCTGAAAATAATTTCAAACTAGATAATTTCTAATGTTCACTTATAAATATCATTTAGGTACTTCAAAATATCCTTACTGCTTTTATTCTATTGGTTAACATTATGTTTATATTACTATATTATCCAAACTACAGAGTTGTTAAAGATTAACACTGAAACTGTCTTGGAAAACAAGTCTGACTTCATAAATGTTGTGTAAGGATAGTTAATCCTAAAATATCTCCATTAGTAACTTTACAAACCTTTTGAACAAAAGCCTGAATGTAATCCAAGTTAATTGCTCCTATTACTCCATGAACAGGAACCAGGTGCCCTTTCATATGTTAAATTAAATATTAATGTATTTATTTCAATTACTGTTCAAGGTCTAATACTCTCTTAGTATAGTAAGAACTACCAAAACTTCCTGCCTCTCTAAAGCATAAATGCCATATATATCTTTATACACAACTTTAGGGAAAGCCTTAGCACAAACAGAAAATATCTTGACATAAGCATCATAATAAACAGGCAGGATCTTCTTTGTGGTATGAGAGCTTAAAGGGGGAAATTATTTATTTCTGCAATAAATCAGAAGCAGAATTTCATAACCCTTGATCCTCATCAATTTTATGACAGGTATTAGATAGAGGAAATTCCTGTGAGTTTTGCAGTGCAACCTTTTCATACAGGGAGCTTCCAATATACCTGAATCAGAAACAAGAGCATGTGGTAATCAATGGAAAGCATGAAGGAAGCAGGTGAGAGATAAAACAAATAACGAGTGGTGAAGATGTGAAAATAAATTTTCCATGGCTTTGCTGACTTTTGTGAATACTACTTGAGGAGACTTAATAGGCAACACTTTGCCTTTTGTGAAACGGATTTGGATGGCAGCTCTTAAGTGCAGGAAGTCTTACAGCTGCCAAGCAGCATTACCTGGTATTTTATTATCATACAAGATATCACCCCTGACATGCCAATGTGATATGAATGGCATGTCACATCAGTCTGAGGTAATCTTAAAGTGTGTCTGTCCCACTCCGTTTTGGGAGCAGATACAAAAGCAGGTAACAATGAAATCAGGGATAAGCTGGGGATATGCTAACACCGTTGCTTTCTTTCCTGGGTGGACATACCAGTGCTAGGGTTTTTGTTTCCACACAATTTTCTGTAGCCAAAAGAAAATGAGGACTCTCCAGCACTGAACCAGTTTTGTGGTCCTCTTTCAGTTTCTAGGAAAGAAGAGTCATCATGGAAATGCAGATAGAGAGTTAATGATTATAAAATTTCCTTGAACAATTTCACTGGAGCAGATAAGTGCCACAGAAAAACAGGATGTGGAAATTAATTAGAAACTGACTAAAATGTAAAATAACCCTATTTGTAGAAGCTATACAAAACTGGTTGATGCAAGGAGTTCTGATTAATGATTAACTATTATTTCAAAAAACAGCACTATAAAAAAGTGCAAGCAGTTTCAAACTGAGAATAAAAGAAATAATAATAATTTTTAAAAATCAAAGCCCCTCTTGTGGCTTCTCCAGAAACTTGCTGGTTTTGAACTAAAAATAAACAACACTACTTTCCTTCTCTGCCATTAAAGCCTGACTGACAATGCTTTGACTTTTTTAAAGGCCCAAGACTATGTCTGCCAGTCAGACTGTAAGAAGACACGAGTTCAAGTTATTCAGAAAATGATTTGGCTTTTCAGAACTCCCTGTCTCTGACAGCTGTATATACAGTGCTGTGAAATACATCCTTTTGTGCTACAACCCCCAAAGACTTACACCAACCACCTTTAAATAAGGGCATCCCCTGGGAACAAGAGAACTGGAAGAGATCCCTGAAAACATCCCCGTAATTATTTTAGAGAATTAATATTAAGGAGTTAAACCATGGGGAGGTGCAGAACCAGTGTAAATGGAAATGCTGCACAGTAGCAACCTAATCATGGCAGAAAGCAATCTGCACACAGCTGGCATAGCATGGGGCACCTGTGGGTGGAGACAGGAAAGAGAGCTGCTGACATTTCTCAGTCCTCCTAATGAAATTGTAAGGTATATTAGGAATTTCAGAAAAAATTCAGCAAAATAGACTCGTCAAAGTGGTATCAACAGGGCAAATGCATACTCTCTAAACATCCATGATTTGCAAATTTCCAATGAATCCAATACAGAGTTCCTACAAATCCTCCCTAGGGCCACAACAATTGGCTAGGGACATCAAAGGTTTCTGGCTCCAGAACAGCCATGGAGGTCAGGCTTCCAAGTCGGCTGTCACAAGGTTGGCAGCTGTGTGAACTGAGTCTCCTGGTCATGATGAGGAGTGTAAACACTTGTACAGCCCTTGCTCCTCGGTACAACTTTGAAGTGTGTAGCCTGGAGTCTTTTAACACCCTTTAAATGGCCTACTCAGAATTGGTGAGGTCGCAGTTTGCAAAACTTTCCAAAAGTTAAAGACAGATCTCTCAACCACAGGGTATTGAGAACAATAACCAGTTGCAAAATAATCATATTTATGGCATCTTCCAATACCCATGTTTTTTGTGCATTTTATTTCCAAGACATTGTGCTTTGGCATGTTAAAAATTGAGGTAATCATGACTTTCAGGGAAAAACTGGAAAGAACAGACCAGAGTCTTAAGGAATCATGTGTAAACAGAAAAGAAATACTTTTGCATTTCCTGTTCACACGCTCATCCAGCAGCAGTGAATTCTGGAAAAGTCAGGCCCTTTTCCCCTACTCAATCCCAGCCACGCATGATACCCAGGTTTATTCCATGTAACATACTGAATGAAACTATGAATTAAAAAATATCCAAAGAAAGTCTTTTACATAAAAACAAACCAACCAATCAAACCAAACCCCCTGTTCCCACTGTAATAACTCCTGCCATTGGCTTATTTTTATGCTTCTAAGATTTTTTAAAATTTATGCATTTACAGTTACAAGTATGTGGCAAGCAGATTATATATGCATGTAACACACTAACCACTGCTTGAAAGTGTTAATTATCTTCTTAATTTTCCTTATGATCCAGAGTGCATGCAAGCCAGAACATAAACATGTTATGCAACATGTCCAGGAGGAAAGATGCTGAGCTTTTTTTCACCAAGAGCCAGGCACAGGTGATGAAGAAGTAACTGCAGTGGGACTGTAAGTGTGGTTCTGATGAAATGCCTCTGTGTTCCTACAGGTTAAGCAGTTATTTTTACCAGAACAGAGCTGTGAAAATGAGTGACACCATTGTT
This sequence comes from Corvus cornix cornix, assembly GCF_000738735.6. Classification (NCBI taxonomy): domain Eukaryota; kingdom Metazoa; phylum Chordata; class Aves; order Passeriformes; family Corvidae; genus Corvus; species Corvus cornix. The sequence continues at coordinate 29,779,065 of NC_046336.1, read as the reverse complement.
TTTTTCTGTATTTTCCTGCAGGGATAACATACTTGCTACTATAAATTCAGACAACCAGAAATGGAAAATAGTTTCTACCTGTATCATTGCAGCATCTCCTTACTAGGAATTATCTACTCTTTGTAAGCAGTAGGCAAAGGAGAATATAATTTTAAGGGAAATACTAAATTTCTCACACACAAGGTACTGTGCAGTCCTCTTGTCTGCCTCCTAAATGTTCTTTGCAAGAAAATCTACGGGGTGCCTTATGATGAATTCATTGCAAAGATTGCATTCCCTTCATCTTCCACCTGGGTACCCCATGCTAGTTGGTGGTCAGATGCAGAATGGCTGAAAGTATTACTGCAAAAACTAAATAACAGTCATAGCCATGAATTGCAGTTGGTTGATACAGTTCTCATGGCATTACAAAAGATCAACCCTCATTGAAAGGCCAGAAAACACTATAATTTGTGGGCTATATGGCCTGCCTGTGCTATCTCCTATATCAGTGTAACTCGTGATTCATACTGCATGATGATTCTGTAAATAGATTGATATAAATATAATAATAAAACAGAACACCAGGTGCAATACCAAGATGTCCTAATTCTGGACTTGTTTGCAGTAGTATAAAATGGATGTGACTTCACTGAAATCAAAGGAGGGAAAATCAGTTGACATCTGAGGAGAGTTTAGCAGAATTTGCTCTCTCCTCCACAACCAACAGAGTAAGCTAACAGAACTGTTCTTAAATCCAAGAGGCATGATTTCTCTTCCCAGTGAAAAACGATGCAAGCTCCTGAAAACGGAGGTGTTTCTCCGAGTAAAGCTCTGTAAGGAACTTGAATGACACCAACTTGATTTATTAAGCCAGTAGTAAGTGGCTACTTTTATTGTGGGACACTGGGTACCCACCACCAAAGAAATTAATGTGGGTTTCTCTCTCCTTTCCTGAAAATGGCCTGAAGACCAAGCAGTATGTAAAGCATCACTACTCCCATCACTAATTTGTGTAAAGGTTATGACACAATGTCTCGACACTCCAATTATCTGCTAACTTCTCCCTTAATATAAAGAGTTTAAATAGATGGAAAAATTTTCTTTCATTACATGAAATCAAGTATTTTATGATACTGCTTTGATTACAACCAGTGAGAGGAGCAGAGAGTAAAATCAACCTAAAAGCAATGGCTTAATTTAAGGACAGTTTCATCTCAGACTTCTATGGTTTCTCTTCTTTCCACTTCAAAAGAAACACCAAAAAAGGCATATTTGCACATCTGTTAAATTCCAAGTGGGTTTGTTTCTGTGCAAAATTTATGTATTATACACATGGAAGTCCAGTACATGATTTCTAAATACAATTACATCTTCGTTAGATGTTTTTGCTGGCATGAGTCTCCTGGAGAGTTCACAGAGATCTGATCTGTTCCTGACACAATGTGTCAGCTAAAGGCATGTAAGTGGACACACTGATGCCTGCAAGTGTGTAGTTTTTGCAGGACTGCCTGATTCCATGCATGTGCACACTTGTGTACAAGTGTGTGTGCAATAAGTTTTGTCAGTATGAATAACACTCATATGTGAGAGGAATTTTTTTCTGGGCAGCATAGCATAAAGTATATTGATATACAAAAAGTATTCCTATAAGATAGAATCTAAGATAAGACTTTGACTTCAATGCTGTTGAATTGCTCCAGCATACCATAACTTAAGAGTTAAGCTTACTAATAAAGACAGACAGCCCTAAATTCAAGTCAAATCTCACGATTCCTTTATTACCAACATCAGATTACATGTATTCTCTAGGAGAATATCATAAAAGCAGTCCAATTTTTAAGAGAAAATTTCAAGGTGCCTTTAAATAGCAGAAATATCCTCATATATCCTTATAATAATTTTAGTTAAGTATTTGAATTTTAGCAGAGCCTTTGCAAATCCTTTCCACCTCTTCTGTTAAGCTTTCAATTCTTACTACAGCAGTGCAGTAGATGTTGGGCAATGAAAAGTACTGCAGTTTCAAAGTATCACAGTTTACCCTCCATGCATATGCTTCACATAATATAAATAAATGATCAATTTTTAAACTGCCAAACTTCTCACGTGCTTAGCATTAAAACTGAACAATGATGTAAACCATCCAGAGTACTGCTTTATACTTCAAACACCTTTCAGTACAGTCATGTCATACATTTTATCTGATTATTACATTAAAAAAAAAAAGTGAATATGAGCACTCAGAAATACGCAGAAAAAGGTTGGGGAAGGTTGCTTGGGTAACCTCACTTATCTGAGCACAACTAAGTAAAAGTTAAAATATCAATATAGCCACACATCCTTTGCTTTCAAGAAATTATTCTAAAATGTCGGCAAGTAGCACTTAAACGTATCTATTTTCTAGCTTCTTCTGGTGCAATGGTACTTTCAGATGAAGAGGTTCATACTGAGGCAATAGTGTACACAAATAGACTCAGGAGAGGCAGAAACTCTAACATTGTCACAAGGGTAGAAAGAAAGGATGGCACTCTGTGTTGGTCTGGAACTCAGGGTATGTTCTGGCTTCATGATGGAATTCGTGTCAATTGGTCCCAGATCTTTTTTTTCACACCTGACTCTAGCTCTAATCCATGCTGCTTATCTCCTTGTTCACTTCTGGGCTGCCCTGCAGAGCAAGCTGTCTGGCTCCTCCCAAGAGCAAGCTGCAGCCCAGAGCAGCTTCCTGCTGGGTTAGCTCTAGCTATGAAGTAGGAAGATTGGACATGGACCACATCTGTGGGCCTCCCCTCCCTCAGTACAAATCCAATAGCACCCAACAGGCAGCGTTGTCACCCTGCAAGACTCTAGAGGCCCCTTCAGCCTGCCTGAGGATGTGTAGCCTGAGCTCTCTGTGCCATGCAATGGAAGAGTGTTCTGGCTGCGGCAGCAGATGTCTTGACAGAAGAACCAAGACAACAATGAAGAGGGCCAGATGAGTGTCACATCAGACTCAGTGAGAGTTCCCGCTGAGTTCATGTTCCATAACCTAGACATAGGTTATGGAACACAACCTGTGAGCATGAGCTGACTCATGTGAACTGTTCCAGTGACCAAGGCTGGCTTCCCTGGAGAAGCACAGTATGTGCCAGCTCGCTCAACCTCTGACCTTCATTCCTCATTTATAAAAGAGAGACCGTTTTGCTTCTGCCTTTGAACAGCCATAATGCTACTGACAGCTCACATGTCTAAGGCAACATTACATGTGAGCCACTGTCTGTTTCCGTCTCCAACTTCATCTCCTGAATAGAGCCTTGGGCAAAGCTGAAGTCTAAAGGTGGCATTTTTGAGACAGATGCTGCACCATACCCTCTCACTATACCCAGCACAAGTGTGCTGTCAGTCAGGAGCACTGGATGGGGACGGGCAGAAGTTTATGTTCAACCCTACTCTTACCCCTCTTCCTTTTGATTCCATTCGTATTCACCATCCACACAGCATGTATAATAGGTGACTCAAGTAAAATATACTGCTCCCAGAGGAAGTTTCAATGCCCTTGAATTCAACATAACTTCCTAAGTTGATTTAAGAAGGCACTGCTCCTCACTACCAGTTCTGAGCTCATGACCATTACTGTTCCCAGTGCAAAGGCAGCAGAAGGGAATGTGTGGCTGAATCTCTGCCTTCCAGACCATGAAATTTGTTTTGCACTGAGAGTTAAGACACATGATCCTCATCCTGCTTTTCCTGCTTCAAGTTCAGTAACGTCCATCAGAAGGTGAGGTGGAGAACAGAGACATATCTTAAACTGTCCCTGGAAGATTTATCATTGTGAGCCCAACTAGGTCCAAAATCTGTCATGTTATGAATTAGGCAAACTGTGCTGTCTGTTTTCTCCCTCTGGCCCTACCTCTAAATGTAAAAAAGTGCTGTTCCCAGTATTCATGATTGTAAAATTTAAATAGACCAAGCTAGGCGATTTATCTTATCAAATGTTTTTTGTGTTACAAACATATTGCTCTCAGGGCTCTCAGTACTAGTGGCACACAGAATCCTTTTTCTCCCCAGTGAAAGATGGTGTTGCTGTATTGTGCAAGCACTCTGAATACACAGGATGTCCTTGTTAAGAGAAGAAGACAGTTGTGATGTGTCTACATTTTGAGGCTTGGAATACAGATTCTCTTTTGTCCTTTACCATTGTTCTTTGATTTTGAGAGTTCTTTAGAGTTGAGAATTCTAAGAGCTGTTGCAGCTGTTTTCTTGCCAGATTTCTGGATTGTGTGACAAAGTCATGATTTGGCACTTCAGGTTTTGCGTAACCATGAAAGAAAACCTGAATTAAACTAGATGTGGAAGCGCTAAGTAAATACGGCCAAGACTGTACTTCAACAGCAAACACCCAGCCCTGTATTTTCCATCTAGCTAAGTAGGAGGCAGCTGTTTATTCCTGAAGTGCAATTTCACCAGCATAAATAAATCCAAAAGTTGGACCTTCATCTGGGATATTAGTTAATTCTAAATAAAACCCCTCAGGAGTATGAGAATTGATCAAAGAAGCTGACTGTGTCAGAAAGTCTGTGTGAAAGAGGAAGAAATGACTGGTAGTCCATTTAGAGAAAGGATGGAGGTGCATCTAAACTTGAAGAAAAAGCTAAATATTTTTTCTGAGTATTCTTTTCACAATCTTATTTACAGTGGCTGATTAAAAAAAATGTTAAACAAAGCTGCTTTGTTTGCAACCCCATCCTTAGATCTGGATCGGACTCTACCAGACACATGAAATATAAGGCAGAGGCACAAACCAGCAAGTTTGAGGGGAGATTCTTCAGAAAAAGCAAGCATCAAGCTAACAGAAGTCCTAAGGGTGAAATAGATTTTAAAATGTCCCTTCTCTAAGCTCAACTCCTTTCAGAACTTGTTCAGATTTGTACTGAATGTTATCTACACTTCACATACTTAAAGTTGTCTCAAAATGCTTATTCAGGGCTCAGGTACCTTTTTGAGGTTCTTGCTTTGAAAAAGAGAGAAATTTGGCTGTCTTTAGTCTATTTTGATATATTTAGAGTTTCTGTTCTAAAATGAAAACCTGACCCAAAGATAACCCTTATAGGAAGGACTGCCTTGACTACAGCCTGCTCAGCATGCATCAACAGCAGCTGACCGGCAAAATAGGAAGGCCTGAGCAGTAGGGTCCAAAAGCATCATTTTCATTCCTGGACTATGTTATTTCCTCTCTGAATGAACACTTTTAAACTTGCAATTACTCAATATAATCTCTAAATCAAGTGCATTTACTTGCAGATGTGACACTAATCCTATTTATATCTTTTGGAGCATTTCTTTTTACTGGATAAAAAATGTGATTGAAGTGTTCCAAGACAATAAAAACGTGCTATTAATAATGAATTGTGCTAAAAACATACTCTTCATTGTTATCACTTCAGCATATCACTTAATATGGGAATATCAAAGACACAGGCAATCCTCCAAGTTATCTACTGAGTCCTGTCCAAATGAGAGAAAGACTAGACCATTGTGACATGAATTTTTCATTGTCTCCATTTTTATTCTCTACACTCTTTTCATCTCTAACTAGTTGTTCAACTATGTTCATTCAATTACTGAAATCCAGCTGGTTGAAACATATCCAGTTGGGCTTTATCATCTTTTGAACTTCTTTTTCAGAGAGGTCTTTAATGACTTTAACTGTTGTTGCAAGTCTCTCACACTCACACTAGATAATGCAAGGTTATCTTTGCAAAACCTATCTACAAACTTGACTCAAGTTCACTTGTGTGCAAACTTCCAGGAGAGGAAAATGCACTTCTTACACAGTGAGAACACTCAGCATTCATTCATGCTACCTTCTAATAGCACGTCATATTAAATGCTTTAAAAACCCTCTTAAACAGAACCAGATGTTTACAGAAATTCTGATGGCTCTCCAAATGAAATTATCTCACTCCCTTCCCCCAAACTCCCTTTATCCATTAAATAATGCATTGAAATGGAAATACAGAGCATGCAATGACTGACAGAATTAAACAAGGGGCAGATGAAAACTGAATTACTTGTGTATTTATGGCCTTTTTTTTCTTTTTTTTTTTGTTATCCAGTCTCTCTTAATCACATTCTATAGTATGTATTTTGATCCTGAAAATACATGTTTACTAATCACAGTTTCTTTAACAATCATTTAAACACAGGTTCTTTACTTTTGTTTATGTTCTGCAGTAATCAGTCTTCTAGTTTTTCTTGTGGGGCTAATAGGAGAAGGCCCAGAAAAGGAGGAAAATCACTCTTACACATTGCCATGATACCCATTTCTATGGAAACCAAAGGTTCCACTAGGACAAGTCTCCTGATTCCAGAGAACTAGTGCTGTTGTGGAGATGTGTGTTGTGGCAGACGATCCTGGGGGAAAAATGAGCTCCAGTCCCTACATTGTCTAAAATGCACACACCATTAAAGCACATAGTGCTTTTCTTTCTTCAAATAGTAGAACACATTGTCCTCATCATCAGTGAAATTACTAAAACCGTGGTAAATTGCAGAGATCCAGCTCATGATTCACAAATGCAAGTATTACTACAGCGAGCAATTGAATCAAAGGGAAATTGGCATTGTCTCTTTAGATGTGTAATCAAACAAGGCTCCTCATGCCATTAAAGGCCATTGGAATTGGCTGTGACATCATATTCTACAAATATGAACCAATTTGAATTTTAAAAAAAAAGGAAAAGAAGCTACTTCATTTTCTTGGAATGCACTTCAATTTTCTCCTCTGTTCTGAGTGAAATCTCAACTGGATTCAATCTAACTGCGCAAAGAGGGTTAACCCTCGCCTGTCTGTTGAAAGAATGTGATTTGCTTATGTAAATGCCAAAGACCTCTATCTTTATAACACCCAGTTGGAAATATTCTGTAGAAATACCTTTATTATGGGGGTGATTCAGCTCAATAAATTCTGCCAGTGTCTGCCTCAAGTGTTTAGATGTGGCTGCCCTGAACGTACTGGGAAAGAGTGTAAGAGGAAAGTGAGCAAGCCATTTCATCCAAAGCTTAATGTGATTTCCAAGCCTGACAGCAATGCAGAATGTTTGCAATCTATTCCATGTGCTTTATCACCTATATATACACACGTACATGTGTATATATAGGTATATACAGATATAGGTGCTCAAGGAATAGACATTCTCTGTTCAGCTGGTTTAATCACGATATTTTAACATGAGTGCAGACTGTAACCCACAGGTCTTTACAGGTCGCTGGCACCCACCTTTACTTCTTCATGGAAGCTGATAGGAAATCAGCTGAATTACAAAAAACCCCAATGCTTTCATAATATTCATCTGTGTGCGCTGCTACAATGTAACACTCGGGCTAAGCATTCACCTGCACAGTTGCTTTCATCACAATAGCAGCAATATGCGCCAGTAGCAATTCTCTAACTGGGCAGTAGATATGTTAGTTGCTCACAGGCTGATAGAAAGAACCAGGAAAAACAGGGAAAAACCAAAATCCATGTTTTTTTGCTTCTCAGTTCCTTTGAATAGACCCATGGCTCATGTTGGCCATTGTTTTTCTTCATAGTTCCCATGATCAGCAGTGTGGGCACTCAGTTCAGACCAGTGGTCTGATGCAGCATGGAGGCTGATAACAGAAGACCGACAAAAGTAGCAATATTGGCATAAGGTTTGGGGGTTGTTGTTTGTTTTTTTTTTTTTTTTTAATCTGTTCTCTTTCTTTATGCTGGTTCTTGTTTCAGCTTTCTCTAATAAGGAATCATCAGTTCCCCAGTGGAGGGGTCACTGAACTTTGCTAGTAGGACAGTCCCTGTATGGTCAAGACCATTGAGTGCTCCTGGTACACACTTGGCAATAATGATATTTACTTAGTACAGCTACAGAGAGAAATTCTGCTGGATCAGTGCTCTCAGAACCTCAGATTCCTGGTTTAAGATTATTTTATGCCACTGCCTCTTCCCTGCTCTGCTCCCACCAAATACAGTGGAGATTCTGCCCTTAATCTCACTTTATGCAAGATCAGTCTCTCCATTTAACTGTGAGTGTTTTTCAACAAACTCTCTGCCTACAGCCCCATTATCTTCAGTGAAGATCACATGGAGCTTATCTGCAGTATTGGACCTGTTGCCAATAATCAGTGCTGGCCAACATAGAGCAATTGCCCTCATTAAGACTTCAGCTCACAAAAGGAAAGTAGCATCCTAAACTTCAAGAAGCTGAGGTATCGCAGCAGTGAGAGCAGAATGAGAGCAGATAGAAGAAATCTCTTTGAACAGAGCCCTGCTGCAGCAATTACCTGTCTGACAGGAATGTTACTTCATTAAGCAGGAAATACATCAAGGCTATTATCTTCTGAGTTCTATATCATAATTGAATAGCTGCAGAGGTATTTCTTTTGCTATCTGATAGATCTGCTTTTATATCTGCTGACAGGAATTCAGCTGGAATTAATAGCTGTAAAAGTAGAATGTACAAAAGAAGTGTAGCTCCACGCAGTGCGCTAATTTCTTCATTCCTCTTCAAGCACCTTAAGGATAAATGACATTGAATGCTCAGATTCTGAAATGTGTTAAACATCCCTGTAACTCTCCCAGGCATCACTGATTTCACTAATAACAAGTTATGCTAATTGCCCTGTGCGCAATGAGGGCCAGATATCTCGGTACTGAAGGTTACAAACATTCGACGGTACTAAGGCATCTCACTTACTTTGGTCATATTGCTTCTCAAAATCTGATCTTAGCCCACTGAATTCATCTCCCAGGATGCCAAAACCAAATGTTGTCATAAAGGCTGGATTTAATTTTGTTTTTATTAAAGCCATGTCAAAGTTAGAACTAGCATTTATGTGTATTTGTACCTACTCAGGAAAGATAGTGAAGTATTATTATGTACAGCCAAAAAAATCACAACAAATCACATAACTTCTGCAGACAGATTATATTATTTATTTCTTCTCTTAATGTTAGTAGCACACATGATAAATCCGTCCTTTAGTTTTCTTCTTTTTGTCCCCCTTCCCTCCCACTCTCCCTTTCTACCCACGAACCATAATTTCTGTAGATCTTACGCATTTTCTCTGCTGTCCTATGTTTCTAAGGTATACACTTTTAAATTACCTATTGTCTGTTCCAATCCACCAAAATCTTAGCTACTGTCTCAAGCTGGTCAAAACACTGGGAAAAAAAATAAGGAAAATTGTTCCTGTTTTAAAAACCCCATCAAGACCTATTGCGTGCATTTGCCTGCAAACAAGCAACTAAAATACATTCCATGAAATATATTATCTGAACTATCACACTGCTGACTCTGAAACACTTGGAAGTACAAATGTTTTCTAGGAATACAGCTGACTGTGAGAATGTAAAAACACAGTAACCTCAAAGATTTCCAGCATCAACAAAAGTTTTCTGTATGGCTTGTCTTCCTAATACAAAACAATATTTAACATGGCCCTTGATCAGACAAAACCTTATGTTCTTTAAAAAGGACTAGTTCTGTCCACTGTTTGTGGAAGTTGTTACTTTCATAAGATCTGTAACTAGAGTAAAATAATTATCTGGAAAAATGAGTAGTTTTTGTTAACTAGAAGTCATCAGTGTTCACTATGGTTTTGGTATAAAAAAGGGTCTGTCTAGACAGTCACTGCATAGTCACTGAAGGATCTCCGTGAAGAACAGCTCTTCTTGGTACATAATTGAGAAGAATATTTATGTTCACATGTGGGAATCTTGTGCTTTATTTATGAATTTGCATACATCAAATTATGGCTTCTCGGGTCATTTCTAGCAGATGGTAAATGTTAAGAAAGGAAAATGTGCTTGTAAGCACAATACTGCAAGCCATAGCAGGGCTTGAATGAATTGGGTTCTTGTGTGTACAGTCCTCTGAATTTTAATACCCTTAAACAACATTTCAACTCCAACAAAACCATTCATACATACCAGTGATTTTAAGGACTTTCTCTGTCATGCAGGGAAAATTCTCATTTCCGAAGCATCTGTTCAGCTTCATCCTTACAAAGCCTGATTAGGTGTATGTATTAGACAAATTCCAATTAGTGATATAAAAGGATAAATGAAACCTTTTTAAACACATTTTTCCTCCTCCACTGAGAAAAGACAAGATCTTCAGCCCAAGTTGCTGTGAGAGCAATAAGTGATTTACTGTTCAACTTCTTCCTGCCTCCTAAAATGGGACTTTTCCCTTTAATTTCCCTGCTTCACTCCATTTCAGGAACTGCAAGTTCTATGAAACCTACATTTAGAAATAATCATTGTCATATCACCATGATTTCTAAAGAATAACTTCTCCTATTCTTCTAAAAAGATTCATATTCTTAATGAGCAGCCCATCTGGGACAATTTGCCTAAAACGGTGATGTAATCCCTAATGGCAACAACTCTCATCCTAAACAGTCTGATAAAGATCCCTGTAATATTCTCACTAAACTAGACTCTGCTCTCATTTAAAATTGTAAAGAACTGAGGACGCTGCAATGAAATCATATTTTGACATAGCCAACAAAATGGGGTTTTTTTTCCTGAGAAGGATTTATAAATACTGTGAAAATGATTCAAATACAAATGTTTCCCAGATGAGTCAAGCATGCAGAACAGCTGTAACTTAGCCTAGTGGGCAGGAGAGAAGACTTGGCTAAGTCCTGTGATACTCCACAAGGTTTTGGGTTTTTTCAAAACTCTTACTGAAGTTTAGTTTTTTCTTTGCCTTTCATTCCTTTTTCACCTCCACCTTGGAACAGCTGTATGTAACAAATTAGTCCTTGAAAGACAGGAACACTGAATATATGATGGAAAATAATTTCCCCTGGGAGTCTAAAGTATTTGTGTTAAATCAAATGCAAAATCAACTTAAACATCCATATGAATATCCTAGGAAAAATATTTAGCTGCTTTGATACTTTCTACCTTTTCCTTCCTCACCAAGGAATAGAGTAAGAGATTTCCATTAGGATAATGTTATGTATGAATTACCCTTTGCCCATGGGGAGTAGGGGAAATTACAGCTTTTATACTCTGGGTTTTTTGTAATTTACAGGGACTTGTTTTGGGATGCACTAGGCTGACTACAACAGTGCTAAGTGTTTTCAGAGTATAAAGTATGTCATTTAGAGGAGCAGACCTGTACTGAACTCACAGGCACAATTCCAACCATTTCAAGGGTTTTGTTCCCCAGCAATGTGCAGAAAGTGCTGAGGCGCCTGTTCAAAGTACAAGCACAAGTTCACAGAAGGACTGAAGTCATTCCCATACCCTAAGACCTTTCCAAGCATTCAGTAATACTTGGCTGCAGGCACATCTGTCTAATGGTTTTTATCCAACAGAAATCCAGTCAAAACCAGTTCACGTTGATAATACCTGGCCCAAAAGGTTGACCATGCACAAATCATGGAGTTGATAAGGAAATAAAACCTTCACATCTTGTTCTCCATCAAAAGGTTCAGTTCTCAGCTCCAGACACAATAGCAACCATGTATAGGCACAGTTTCAGTTGTGTTTAAGTATTCCAAGATATGGTCTCAAGTAGTCTTTATCAAGCCACATTTCATAGACTGTTGAGCAAGTGAAACATCTCTGGACACTTTGTGGCTCCACAAAGCCAGCTGCACTAAGACTGGGAGCAAACTACTTTGAGTGCACCATCAAAGGAAACATTCCCATTTCAGCAAATATAATTTTCCGACTACTGTAATGATCAAAGCTATTACAAAAGCCAGGGCTATGATGGCACTGCGGTATCTGAAACAAAGAGATTCTAGGTGAAGTGGTATTGGAGCTGTTCCACAGAGATACTCATAAATTCATTGGATCACATTTTGCCTCAGTTAGAGCAGTTTTCCAGCACAGAACTGCCCAGAGCTAGATTACAGTTTACAAAGATGAGATCTGAGGTTTGACTAACTTTTAGCAGTATACTAATAAAACAATCTACATACTAACAAAACAATTGCATATGAGATACTATTTTCTGAAGGTATTTTTGAATATTTATATTCTTACACTTCCTTTCTCTTATTAGGACAGTCCAACAATTGCTGTGTGAGGTAAATATTTTTTAATATTTATGCAAGGTCCCTTGTGGTTGTCTATTTACCCAGTGCTTTTCTCATCCCACATTGTTCCCCCCCCTCCCCTTGCCCCAGCCCTGGCCCCTCCCTCAGGCTCTCCCTTTTGGTTCCTGTACCCCAACTCCGCCCATGTCCCGCCCCTGAGCAAACCCCCTCGCTCCCCGAGCATGAGGTCCCTCAGCCTCTGGAAACCACCTGGGCAAGATGTAACATTAAAGATCTTTGGAAGGCACCATGAAGTCCCTTCTCTGCCTCCTTTGCTATCGCTGTGTTGCAGAGCCCAGCTAGCCGGAGCAGGCGCTCAGGGAACTCCAAAAGGACTATGGGAAGGCAAATCAGTCGCCTTGCCCTAAGCAGCTCAGCTGTGCTCTCCGGGAAAGCTGCAGCTTGCTAAACCAAACCTAGCACTGCAACAGTCCCTCTTCATGAAAGGAGACGTGTTGGGTATTAATCTGAGCCCTCCTCAAAGATTGGCTCTATTCTCTCTGAGACATAATATGGGAGCCTTTGGATACTGTGCATGAGACACTTCCTGTCGTTTTACCTATAATTTCTGTCCATCTTTGCAGTCCTACCTATCCCAAGGAGGTCAGGGAACCTTTAGTCAAGCCTACTGAACAAGCTGGTGAAAGCTTTAACTCGGCCTTGAACCAAATCATCGTGCATAATGCATTCAAAATGCATTTGTAAGTTCACACAGTGTTTGCACAGACACAAGCAGAGCTCTGTTCATCACTGTAGCTCTCAGGCAACACAAAGAATAAACAGCAATTACCGTGTTTGGTAATTTTTTAATGATGCCTCTGTGATGTTGCTTACAACTTTATATGAAGGGACTGCAAAGTGCTGCCTCAGTTTCCCTGTTCCAGATGATAATGACCTCACTAACTGCATGCTCTGAAGGCTGCTTCTGGAAAGAGCTACTGAAAGAGATGTCATGAAACGAGATTCAGATTTTGCTATACCATGTTTTTTCAAAATGGCTTCTGTTTCCTTGCATACACAAAATGAGGTGTTTTGTCAGTGATTCAGGGCTGTGTAGTACAGAGAGTACCTGGAGACAGACAGGCTAGACAGGAGAGGCAACTTCTCAGCCCCAGAAACTCCTGTCCTCTTAGAAGGCTTGAGATTGGAAAAATTGCATATTTCCTGTACCACAGACCTTCTGATGACCAGAGAAAAGCTGTCTAAAAGGTTCATCTTGGCTAGAATTCATAAGGATGAGTAGAGGTAATAGAAATGTTTCCTTTATTTTCTCTGTATTGGTTCATAGCTGGTTTGGTTTGCCTCCTATCTAGGCTTTCTTTTTTATCTAGAAAGTGCCTGTGGCCCACTTTTTAGTCTTCCCAGGGCAAGTGAGGTCTGTCCAGGTACTTTTCCATTAGTAAACAGAAACATTTGCTGTCTCCTAGGTGCTTAGCCTTGACAGCAAGAGGGGAGGGTAGAGCAGATGTGTTCTTCTTCAATGCTATTAATAGCAATGTAGCCTGATTGTCATTCAATAGGGAAATCACCTTTCTGCAGGGTTGATGCAAAGAAGTTAGAAATAGATAAGCAAACTGTCTTTTATGACTCCAGCTGTGCTCAGTGTTAAATCAATTGTGGGTGATTCTTGTTCAAGGTTAGAAACAATATCATGTGCATTTTAGGCTGTGTAAATCCCATTTTCAGAACTGCCCTCTGAACACATCATTCCTTCTTTCAGTCATGGTCCTCCAAACATAGTTTACCTAGTGATGCCCAGGAATTATCTTCCACTGGACACGTGCCTTTTCTACTCCTGGATATTCAACAGGGCTATGCAGGTTGTGTCCTTGAGGCTCCCACAAGGTCAAGCTTTAGAACTGCTAGTGCCAGTATCGGGACACCTTAGGGGCAAACCTGGATATTGAGACCCCTATTACCAAATTGATAGGAACATCCAGTCAAACTCCTGTGGGCTCAAAGTGGGCTGCAATATTCTCATAGCACTGACCCCATGTGACTCCTTTTAGGCATCTTCTTGCTTTGTACTTTTCTGTGCATATAGTCCTGTGTCAAAGAACTCTGTCTGGGCCTGCTTTCTCACCTGAAGTGCCCTGACTTGCACGAGCCCTATCCAGGATTAATGACTCTGTCATTTCTGGTCTGGCAGCCATGGCTGAGAGTACAACCCTCCCAATGCCTCTGTTTTCTCACACCTCCATTGGGTCATTCACTCTCCCCAGGGCTGACAACTGTGCTCCAGGTGCTGGACTCTGCTCTGTGAGACATTTCCCCTCTAACAATGGCATAAGGTGAACTAGATAATTATACAGGTTTACTTTATCAGCTAAGGATTTTTTTTTTAATCTTTTGTTGTGTTCTGGCTATTTTATGTGAGGCATTTCCTGGGTTTTCCAACACTCAACATGCCAAAGAGACTCTGGATGTTCTCCAGAGCCATTTCTTACATCTCACAGATACTTATTTTCTACACAATTTTGCCAGATGACTTGGTGTTATTGAAATGAAAAGCACATAAATGCCTCCTAAGAAATACTCATGATTTGTTTACTTCTCTTTAAAATCCTAATCCAAAAAGTTAACACTGACGTTATGCAAAATGCCACATTTACATTTAATAACAGCATCCTGAATAAATATTTAGAAAAACTGCAGTTTTTTAATTAAACCTGTAGTGAATGAAAGAGCAGATAAATAATGCATACAATAATAAACTTTCCTTAGTTAATCCACCCCTTTGGCAACATAGATAGTAGGTGATTGTATAATACTTTTAAATAGGTAACATTTGAGCATGATCCTTCCTACTTTTGTGATTATTTGTTGAATGAGTATATGTACACAGAGTTAATCAGATCAGTTGATTCCCCCATCTGTTCATTTCTGCCCAGAAAGAGAGACAATATTTTATTAATCATGAGTAAACTAAAACATAAAAGCAGAAACTAAGATTCAGAGAGACCTAGCCTAGCAACAGAGCAAGTTTCTAAAGGACTCCAGCATTCTGACTCAGTGATCAAAATTTAGTATTCCAGATGGGCGACATTTCTGATTTGACAGCCTTAAAAAAATAAAACCTAAACTCTTATCTGTAACAACTCTAGTATAAACAATTCTTCCATCTCAGTAGCCAAATAAACTAAAACATTTATGCTCTTTTTACACAGATATAGTTTTGTCTACAAAGTGGAGGCCCATTTTTATTTTTCCTCACTTTCTGACCGTAAGGTTATGCTCTTGCATCATCTGACCCATCATAGACCGGGCTATACATAAGGGGGTGCTCCTGCCCACAGTTTGCTGTGAAGGTCCTCATTCTAACCTGGAATAAGACCACGTGTCCTGGGGATTCAGTGTGAACTAGTACAGAAGACAACAGTTTCATTGTTGAGGCACAAGGTGTACTGCTACTTCATCACTGATCTGATTTCCAGACTTGCGCCTCATGGATTAGCCATCCTCTCCAGCTCTGCAATTCTGAGCGCTCTGTGGCCCTGGTATGACATTCAATGCACAAGCACAACGCCCAGCATCAACTCTGTCCTGCCTGAACAATTAAACCGATAGGAGAAGAGCAGGAACCAGAAAGTAAGGAGAAAGAGGTCCTCAACATCCTCCTAAGGGGCAGTGATAGGTCAAGGTCACACTGGTAGTGGCTGCCATTGGCCTGTACAGCTGTAGGAAGGACTGAGCTGCAGGAGTAGCAACTGTAGGGAGCTCGAAGCTGGAAGATATTCTGGGCATGGCAGTGACCCCCCAGCTCTGGGAACAATGACACAAAACACAGAACAGCATTCCCTCCGGAACCAGAGTTACAAATGAGCAGCGCTCCCATCATAAACAAGAACAAAGCCAACCTTTCTGACCCAGCTTTTCCTGCTTAATTTATTACAGATTGCATAAAAGCCAAGAAATGATAGACGGTGTTTCACTCTGGGTAAAATTACACAGGTCCATGGCAATTACAGTGAAATGATGAGTAAGTATACTTCCAGCAGAACTAGATGTCACACTTTATAGACACAGATACACACAGAGACACACACACACACACACACACACAGAGATTCCCCCATGCAGGAACAGACAAGAATTCCCACTGAATGGGTTAAGGTTCATTAAATAGTCATACTCCTTCACTGACAGCTGTAATAGGAATACAATGTATTTTATATTACTTTATTGCACACTGAAAAATCATGTGGCCCATAAGGAAATGACTTATCCTATTAAAATTCCTAGTATGGAAAATCAGTAAAACGTTATCATGAAGCACTTTTGAAAAACAAACCTCCAGTGCCAAGACTTCAGGACATTCTGATTTTTTTCTGTTTTTCTGATAATTGCTTGTTTGAATTTATTTTATTGAATCTCCACAAGAAAGTGCATATTTTTTGTAAAATATGTTCACTAGCTTTTTTCCTACCTTCTAAAACTGGCTTTGGTACTTGTAAATTATAAAAATAGTAGGAAAAGTATCCTTCTAGGTGGTGAGGGATTCGCCCTTGTTCTGCCTTCTGTGTCACTGTATTCTGAACTATGATTGCTCTGCAGCTATAGACATCAGGTGTAGATCAACCTCTATGCACTGGAATTGTTTGAAACTTTTTCCACAGGTTATATCCCTGTGGAAACATGATTTCTTCTTTTTAGCAATTTTGGCATCTTATCATTTCAAGATAATGTAAATTTGTTTTCACATTATTCCTTTCCTCCTAATTATTTTTTTTTCTGCTTTCATTGTTTTTTCCACTGAAGATACAGGAGAAAAGATACAGGTAAGGCAGAGGAGAGAAGTGCCAAGTGTAGAAAAGAGAAGTGAGTAAGAAAATAAAAATTTCTTGGATTTGTGGGTTTTTTCCCTTTATTTTGCATGAAAATGAGATGCTAACAGCCTTAGCCAGAATTTCAATTCCTGTCATTGCCTTCAGACTGACTCCAGTTCACGAAGAATTACACTAACTTCTCCTATTCTCTGAATTCTTTGGACTGGCACTATATTATGAGGGTTTTGGCCTAATACAGTGATAACTTGGTCCTGAGGGTGACCTCCTAGAGTCTACAGTAAAACCAATAACAAACTATGACTCCTGATAATGTGTCTCAACACAAGCAATTTGGCTCCTTTTTGTTTGAGTTTGGTTTGGTTTGGTTTTATTGACGTACCTAAGGAATTGGAGTGAGGAATTAAGAAATTTTTAAAAAGCACAAAACATTTCTTCACACTGAAAGCACAATCCTCTAAAATTAAAGTCTTTAAGGATGTACTTTCAGTGGGGAAGATGTAAACCCGAAGAAACTCTCCCAAATCTTCATCCTCACATATTTGAATCGTGGTACAGCTGAAATCAGCTGCAAAATTTCCATTTGCTTCAATGGGACTAAAAGTTCCCTCTGAGAATCTAATCAGTTTTCTTTATACTGTCATTTTTTCCTGTTCCTATTATGAATACTGCTGCAATTTGCCTGCACAGACTTCTCCATAGCTTTTCAGCTCCAAGAGCATTTCCTGATTCAATTTGGCTCGTAAACAACTGCATTTTTTGTTCTTCCAATATATTTCTCATAATGGTACCATTTTCACAAATGGACCCCAGCTCAGTTAAATTTGTTCTGTCTAACATTAGTGAAAGCACACAGATTTTCCTCAGGATACAGTTCATAATACTTTTTGTTTCCATAGCAAGTGTTTTTCTGCATATCATTACAAAGATCGAAGGAGCATGTTCAATACAGCTCATAAAATGAATTCAGATTCTGAACCTCCTCCTTTTTCTCCTACAAATACTAATCCTCTTTTAGAAGTGTGGAGCTTTCTCACTCCCACTTGATGTTGAAATTCACGCATTAATTCTGCCAGGGATAAAAATGTATTGATAATAAATAATAGTAAAATTATGTGGTAAATCTTAGATGCTCTGTTTATTATATTCTAAAATGTGCTTAGCAGATAGTATTTAGTCATTATGCTACAGAATGCTACATATAATATCATCTTAAAGAACTGATCTTGCCTTTTGTGGTAACTTGTTTTTCAACATCTAGAATGATAGCACACCATGGACTTATTTGCTCATCAAGTCACTGGAGGGAGCTAAGTAAACACTTACATCAATTATAGTGAAACAGAATTAGCAACAAGAGCACACAATAACAGATTCTAAACTATTTGTTCCAAGCTACAGCCTAGAAAGACTATAAAGCTCTGAAACATTTGATGAATAGAAAATAATATGTAGCTAGTTTAAATATTTAGAAAGAAGAATACTGATGTTGCTGTTCACTGGTGGGACATTCCTTAGGTGAAATCAACAACTTGGAACAAATTTACAACGTACGTGTTCAACTGAAGAAAATCTACTCATATTCATTCAATGAGATTGTAAAAGTCATCTGGTTACTCTGACATGTACCTGTTGTCTGCAACATAACCCCTGAAATTACTGCCTGTTCATTTGACTTATATATGAACTCTGTATTTATAATGCTAGAAATTTAAATGAAACCAACAAATAACAGGAAAATCCATTAGCAGCCTAAGCACTGCTTCAACAGCACATGAGAGGTTACTCCCAAAGGATCACATTACCATGGGAGAGAGGAAGCTAATGATGCTCCCTGGAGCAAGGGGGTTCATAGGGGTTCCCTGGTTCAAGGGGGTTCACTGACAAATAGCTAGATTATCACTCTGGTTAATGCAATACAGTAAAGTGACAGAATACTGGACTGCAAGGTGGGAAGTAGAGACAAAGATATCTGATCTAGAAAAGACATTCTTGGGAGAAAAATATCTAACAGTTATAAATAACATATGTGAGTTTGAACACACTTTATGTCCCAGTTACATAGTGGGTCTTGCTTGATTATTACTGTGAGAAATTAAGATTGTCCTGCATGTTTTTTATTGGATATGAGAAGACAGGGTTAATTACAAATGTCCACATCTCTTCTCCCATGAACAACACATAAATTAGCTTTTCCAGAAAAAGTCTGCCAGTTTTGGCTTAATGCCTCAGAGTCATGGTATTAGAGACACAGGCAATCAGAAGAACTGCTGGCAGAAGAGAGTGTTGTGTTACTCTGATTTACACTACTGACCAATCTGGCCCGTTGCTAGACTGGATAATACTGTTACTGTAGGAAACACAGCAGGTAAAACTTCCTAGGGGCAGAGGCGATGTGCTACACAAATTCAAAGCATCCCCAGCTGTATGAACCTACACCAGCCATCAGATGGAAAATGTCCTGTCACTGCTGATTTGACCAAAGAGAAAGCCTCTCCTAATCACTACTAATTTCCTGAGTCAGCATGCTCCCTTAATGCCTGCCACTAATTACACAGATTTACAACTCCGTGCAATATTTGTGAACTAAAGGGAAACCCTCTGAGATTAAAAGATTATGAAAGACTATTGTCCCAACACTAAAAAAAAAAAAAAAATTAAAAAGCACTGCAACCCTTTAAAGACAATGGTGAGAAATGGCAGGATTTTGACTTATGACATTATCACAAGAGAAGAATCATCTAATCTAAGGGAGGAAAACAATTACTTAGGGCTGGCTACGTGTGTGGCAACATGTCCGTTACCTTTCTGCTAAATATCAAAGCTCCTGCAGCCCTTCCTCACTATCCGTGTAAGTTGGAAATCAGCTTTGCCATTTATAACACATGGCATTTCACTGAGGCACCCAATTGGGAGATATTTTTAGACTATAGAGGAGAGATTTGTTGGCTAATAACCTTGCAGTATTCCTGCATTATGTTGGCAGAAGAGTCACTGACAAAGTAACAGTTCAAACACTGTTCTTCTGTCATACTCTTGTTCTTTGTTAAATTCATCACCTTCAACCAAAAGCTTCTAAACAGCTGAAAATTCAGAAGTCTGTAAAAATAAAATGCCTGTGTGCAATGTCTTGGATAAAATTCAGTCAAAGATCACAAGGTTAGGATCTGATGAGGCAAAAATTTCTCCTGTGGGAACAGACAATACTTAATTAGACCTACAGATTTGACCCATTATGTGTGTATATATTTAAAATCATACTATTGCCTCCTAGTGCCCATTTTTATCTTGCTTTGTCAAATTTTTTGTAGGATTAGGTTACTTACTATAGTCAATGGACATTTTATGGATGTGGTTTAATACCATATACAAGCATCTTCTCACATTACAGTTGCATAAGAACAACTCACATAACTGAACTCTTGTGGACAGGTTGCAGGAGAGAACCCACAGCTTCTGGAACTTACATTTACTTTGTTTTGTTCATTAATGTCTCCATGCTGCTGACCTAGAGAACAGAAGAGATAATTATTAGGTGTTTTCAACACCATTTCCCATTGAAATTAGTTTGCCATACCAGAAGCAGAAAACAAGCACTGCAAAACAGGTACAGTCCCTGTATCTCCCCACTGAAGCAGAATGAGTACTATGGATTCAGCACATTTCAAATACTGGTTATATTGGTCATGCAATTTAGCTTTCGCAATGTGTAGATATCTCATGCCTCTTTCATTAGCTGAAGCAATTAAAGTACAGTCAGACATAAGATTTATATTTTCATATTCCCTCTTTGTGCGATTCATTTTGAGATAATTAAAATAATTTTTCAGTGAAGCTGTCACAGCATAATGAAAAATGTTATGGGAATATAAACAAAACTTGTAAACATTTTATGAGGTTTTTTTTTTTTAAAGGGGGAAGGATCCACAACAGCTTTAAAAAATCAAAAATGATTCCCAAGGTGAAGAAAGAACTATATCAGGATTTTAAAAACTCAGCTAACAATTATTTGAAAATAATTACTTTCCCAGAAAAGAAGTATATGAGAAAAACGCCAGCTGATGAAAATAATTCAGCATTTTTCCCTCCTATTTTCTCTGTATGATTATTACTGTACCTGTCCAGATAACAGAACAGACAATGTAAAACAGTACACATCATTTCCTGCATTAGCTGCTTTAATCTGCTATGATTGAGAATGTATTTCTGGACACTGTCCAGACAGGCTTCTGGCAATCAGAACAGTGATGAGACCTGATGTACCTTGTTAATTCTCTTTAGGCTAAATCCCACAGTCCTTGCCCAGACTAAATTCTCATTGAGAGTTTTATTTAGGTTAGATTTTGACCTATTAACCTTAACATATTGAATTCATGGTTCTTTCATCCACACTTTTCTTTCTTTAAATAAAGTATCGGGTTTACCTAATATACTGATATAAAAAGAGCCCTTGGTACATTTAAACTCATGTGTCTCGTGCCAGTGGGAACAGCACTGGAGAAAATGTTTCTGCAATTTATGGGGCAGTTAAACTGATGTGAATATATGGAAATAGAAGACATGCATTAGATCATTCTCTTCCCCATTTTACAAGCAGATATGCACAGGAAAACCACTGAATCCACATACATACAGCACCAATTACATGACTGACTGCAGGACTAAGGGAGTTTTCTCCAGCAAAAATTTTTTGAGTTTTGTCCCACTTCATTTACTGTCTATTCCTCTAGAGACTGGTTTACAGTTTAGTATTTTTCTTTCAGTCATCCTTGTGTCCTTTAGCAGTCTTGAGTTTTTCTAACTCTGGTAGTAATCACAAGCCAATGTGAGTACTGTGGAAGTAACATTAATTTTAAAAATACATTTAAAAAAAAATTATATATACCTTTGCAAAGATGCTTCCTGTTCCTTCAAATATTGGCTTCAGAACTCCTTTCCAGGCAGTAAGCAGAGATCTTGCCATGTCAGTCACCTTTCTCAACACCTCTACTACTTTTATTTATCTTTATAATTAAAAACAGTAAAAATACTATACAGGAATAGCTAAGTGTTTCTGCTCTTCTGGTGTCATTGACATCAAATCCATCATTCAAAATCAATCAAAGCTTATTTTCTCTTCAGTACATTCTGATGCTTCACATTTGTGAAGTTCCTCCCTGTATCTCTGTCCGCAAGTCCTTACATGACCTGAATCACTGCAGCCCCCATATTCCTTATCCTTTATGGCTGGCATTAACTACCTCTGTTTGTTTGTTGGACTTTTTGCCACAGCCCTATTTCAATCTTCACTTTGTACTTTGCTAAGCTGCAGGCCTTAAAAACCTTCTATAGGATAATAGAACAGATAAGACATCTAAATATCACCAGTTTGCTGCAACAGGCTGGATTTATTTCAAGGTTCACCATGTCCCTCTGTATCTTCTTTGCTTTTATAATTTCACTTACTTATGTGCCTTCTATTGCTGAAGAGAAATATACTTTCTGCTTGGAAATGCTTGCCATCAAAGACACGATGTAGATAAAATTGGCTTTGAGCTAGATGGCCTAAACGGTATTAGTGAGAAAATAGCATAAATTTCTACATTTAACAGCAAATCCAACATATAGACATACCCTAAACTGTCACTTTTCATGGCAGAATTCCTGGACCCCAAACCCTCTTTCCTTATAGATGACACTAGAACACTCCAAGAGATTGCTCATAAGCCAGTAATTCAGTTCAGAGAAGAAAGTTCTCTAAAATCAGTTAATTGTATGAGATATCCATTACTTGCTTCTTCCTCTGTAACTGATACAAATTCTGCTGTTGAATATTGCCTACCTGGAACTAGCTAGCAAAAGCATTTCGATAACTATTCTTACGCAGAGTTTGATGTTACGCAATTTTCTCTTCAAAAAATCATTTTTAATCATCTACTGCTTTTCTTTGTTACTACTAATGCCAAAGCCACCTGTGCAACTCAAGAGTGTAAAGTTAAAATCTGAAGGAAAAACCCCACACTCTCTGTGTTTTGCAGTAGGCAAGCACTTAAAAGGAACCAGACCACCCAGTTCACAGCACTGCTCTATTTGAAGTCCTTCTGATGCTGAAGCTAATTATGCATCTAGCTAGGTGGGTGAGTATCAGAGCTAGAGAAACAACTTGAAGAAAAAAATCAACAATTTAGGGTTTAAAGGATTCCATTCACACCCTAAGAAGAAGCCACAAATAATCATGAACTCTCACTTTGTTTTATGAGCATTCATTTCTGTTCTGTTGGATATGTGCTATTTTTAGATAATAGTTCATAAAGAAAATGTCCTGTGTAGTAACTAATACAAAATGTTTCATTTTCTTAGGAGTAGAAAAACATTCCAAGTTACTGTCATGGGTACTGCTGTATGCAATAAGCAAAAGCCTGATCCTCCTTCCCAAACCAACAGAGATTCTAAAGGAAGAAACTAAGCTGCAGGTAGTGCTCAGAAGATCAGTTAGTAGAGATGCACTTTTCCTTGGAAAGAGTGTTTTGGCCAGCATATTTTTCATCTTTTCCATAAACATACTGAAAACTATCACTAAAATGGGATTCTACCGGTACAATCATGTTCACAGCTGGTATTTGCCAGCAGGAAAGATGCAATTTGAAAAACAAAAGGGATGAGAATCTCTGTTCTCTCTCAGAAAAGAATAAGAGAGAAAAAACCAGAAAATAATAAAGCAAAAGAAACATGTGGCAAGCAAATTTATCTCCTGTTTTCCTCTGTCAGCGCTCAGCAAGAGGACTCTCATGTTACCTGTAGGTTCTCATTCACACATAACCTCTCCTTTCACATACATATCCTTGTTTCTCACTGTTACAGGTCTTGCTTTCAAAAGAAGAACAAGGCTGTCCAGAGTATCTACAGCCTTGGAACGCTCACAGGGGAAATACTCTTCTCCTTATCACAATCCCTTGGCAACCCAGCCATGCTCCTGTTTCACAGACATGCATTATGAGTTGGGCGTCATCTGCCCCACCCCTTGTCCACCCTTTAATCATCCACCACTGCACAGACACACACGTCCTAACAACTTCATTTCTGTCATTTCTCAGAGCCCTCACAGAGCTGCATTTCTGCCTGGCATCTGCAAGCGCAACCTAACCAAAGGCAAGCCCTCCAGAGGCCCAGCTTTTCAAGCAGGAGCTGCAGCAGCACTGGAAACTAATAATGTAAGAGCTAGCAAGGACATTGATTTACAGACATTGCATCGGGATACATAGGGATAATTGGAACTGCAGGAGCAACAGAAATATTAAATACAATTAAGAAACCAAAGTTCTTTGCCAAGATAATTCACATTTGTAGCATTTTTTTTCTGTAGAAGGAACTCAAAACTGTCCTTTGAGACTTTCTTACTGAAAACCTGATTTTTTTTAAAAATAGTCTCCTTATTTCTCCTAGAAATGCCATGATTTATTTTAGGACAAAAAAAACCCCACTTACCGCAAAAGATGCTAAACATTTCTATTCCAATCAGCTTTCTCATAAATATCTGCTGTCCCAAACAATGCTTCAGATATGTTATCAACCTGGAAAAGCTAAAGACACATTTGAATTTCCAAGCAAATATTAAATTTAACTTAAAATAATTCAGCACCAGTTCCTACTTCCCCTTTTTTGTCCATAGCCTAGACATGTGGGTATTCTTCATATTTCTTTTTCTCCTGAGTCCAATCTGACATTTTCTTCCAAACACACACCATTTAAATCCCAAAGAAGCCAGAAGCAAAATTTCTGGCTGGTAGAACTCCACTGAAGTCAAGAGGAATTTATCCCATGTGTATAAAGATCTGGGGGCACAGCAGCTGTAGCTTAAAATGAAAGCAGAAAAGTTGAAGCACTCTAGACACTAAAATGAATTGTAGAAGTTTGCTTAAATGGGTAAATTAATGAGCTTCAGTATATAATCACGATTCACTGCTCTAGAGCTGTCACCTGCCATATAGAATACCCTTACAGCCTTGCTTCTCTTTTAGCTACAAAGGACCTAACCCTACTGTAGTGGGATTTCAGCAAAAGAAAATTGAATCTACAAAGCCCAAACATATTTATTTGAAAATTAAAAACACAGTGTATTTAAAGATAAAAGCATAAGCCTCCTGCACAAAAGATTTACATGAACCTGACTAGTAAGACATTTTCTTCATTTGAAATTGGTTGCTGCATGAGTAGCATAACTAATGAAATGGTTTTCTTATAGATTCATCCCCTACTGTCATGACCCAGTTCCTGCAGCAATATTTCCAGCTGCATCCTGCAAGAGACAGCTAGAAAGCAGAGTTACAGCTAATCTGACAGTGCACAAATGCTAATTGGATGGTCAGGTACATTTTGACTGATTAGCTATAGCCAAATGTTACACATAATGTGAGTTCTGTCAGGGCTATCTTTCTTTGTACAGCTCTCTCCTAGTCACAGGCCAATTCTCCCAATTTTTTTACCCATTTAGACACCTTTGTGTCCTACCTATTCCTCTTTTAGTTTTCACTGAAATTAACCCCTGGGCTCAATACTAGGTGGAGGCAGAACTGACAGAGAGACAATCACTGCACTATAGCGGGGTTTTCCTTGGGCACCTGACTAACAAATAGAAAAGATAATATGTGGAAATACCTCAGAATGCCTGTCACTGTAACAAAATGCTTCATTTAAACATTGCAGGATTTCTGTCCTTAATCATACTTACCCATAATGAGAGCCAGCAAACGTGTAATTGTTTGTGCTGCTGTTGCCACTGCATGTCCCCTGCCTGAGGACAAGCTGAGGTAACAGGATAGCCTGGCTGTGTCAGGAGTCAGCCAGTTCTAAGGTTTGAAGTCCTTCGTAGGGTTAGAAACAGGGATTGGAGTGGGCTTATTGGTGAGGAATACAATGATTTTTTAAATTGCAGTTTTAAGGAAAAGCCTTAAAGAGGTGAAGAATTGGAGAGCAAATAACAATCAGGGAAGCTGTGAAGCAACAGGATCTTGATGGTCTGTCAGAACATTTTATAACATTGAAGGCCAAACCCAGATCATTTTCATCAGCAAGGCAATCATGTGGTGAGAAATGCTGTCATGAGTTCTAAGTGACATTTCTCTGAGCAGACAGGATTTGGAAGTCTAGAATTCTTCCTTGCCATTAGTGAGGATTAAATAAAAGGCTGTGTGTGGATGCACCCAAAATCCAGGACAATTTCCTTATCCTTCCACCCTGGAAGCATGAGGGTCTCAGAAGAATTTTTTTTTTAAATACAGGTATTTTTTTAAAAATACTCAGTAGTTCTCATTAAAGGAGTAAACACTTTTTGTTTTCTTTCTGAAAACCAATGCACTTAGTGGAAAGCTTTAGCTGCTCTTAAGGTCTGATCTGCATCTTTTCCTCACACATTAGATTTTGTTCAAAGTCAGATAACCACAATTTGGAAGGGGGGGAGGCTGGAGGGTGTAGGTTATGTCTTGGATTAAAGACAGTACAGTAGCAATTGTGTCCCAATTACTTTAATTCCCTATTTCACCTGGCTAGGCAATGTCATCAGAACTCAAGGCTTCAGCTGTCACACAAAATAATACGGTAAAACAACTTAACATATTCAAATATTGAGTGATATCTTTGAAAAAGGCAATGTAGGAGTTGTGCCACCCTGTGGAACAACTAAGAAGAAAATACTGTATACAGAAAGTTCTACAGTGCTCAAACTGCAAATACTTTCCATGGTATCACTCAAACCATGGTTGTCAATTCAAATTTTTATTTATCATTCTTCTAAAAATCATCAGAAGCTACCAATACTTCATTGATAAAATATAAAAAATAGGATTTTAAGCAGGATTTTAAGGTGTGATCCTTTACTTTTTCTGTATCTTTCATGGCTGTATAAAGATTTGATTTCTGAAAGATTCATTTGCAGTGAATTAAAATGTTCTGCCTCAGCCATATTATTTCTCTCTTAATATTTGGCAGTAGAATAATTTTTATGGTATTTCAGCAAGAATTTAATTGGGGCTGACAACAAGAATCCAATGAGTAAAGACAATAGCACTGGTCCCAGCAAATAGCTGTGGTTGCATTATGCGAAGTGCAAGCAATCCCAGTCCCCATCTCCAACAATCAAACCAGCACAGGGTACCTGTCTGATCAGGAAACACTCGTTAAGGATGTCTAGCAAGATCAGCTGCATTTCAAACAAAAGTCTCTTCCTTGGGACAAGAACTTAAGTGACTAAGATGTACTTAGCCTGTGTTCGTGACAAAGTCTTTTCCTAATCTATTATTTAGCAAGACATTCTCTGCCCCACCTGTTTGAGAAAATTATTTGAGAAAAAAGTACCTGAGAAAGGCATTATAAATCTCCTGTAGGCATGTCCTGGAAAAGGAAACAGTGACTCTCTTTAAGCCTCCTATCTGTAAACTGGAGGACTGGGAGAAACTACGTGAAGCTGCAGCATGGGAGAAACACCTTCTCTCTGGCATAGGCTATCAAAGTGTGAGGCAAACAATGCTTTAGCAAATGCCAAAGGTAACATTCAGGATCCTTCTGCTGTGTAGGTGATAAATAACCAGAGTCCTTCTCTCCATCAGCTATCAAAGCCCAAACTCCAAGGTATGCTAATATGCTGATGCCATAATGTACTTTTTAACGTACACATTTGGTATGAGGCAGAGCTTTCTACATAAACCTTACATGCTCATTTTAATCCATGTCAGTCTGTGATGTAACCCTGTAAGTTAACTTTGTGAAGAACACCAGGATGGGACAGTTTTGCTTTAACAGTGCTAGGGTGTCTGTTTAAAAGGCCTCTAAACACAGTGCCATGATAAAGGCACAGAGGAACTCTGGGCTTTTTTTCTGAATCCTTGAAAAGAATGTTAAATTAGTTCACTTTTGGTTCATTAAACATGTTGCCATACTGCCAGGTGACCTTTCAGTTGCAAATCTCTTCAAAACTGCTTTTTCTTGCATCAGCTATTCAGCATGTTCTCAGAATGCATACATTTCTGTTATCATTTGATAATCATGACAAATCATAGGATAAGAAGGACCATGTTTATTAAGACAAAAGGCAATTTGAATGTGTTCCTTTTGGGTATATATCTAAATATTCACTGTCAAATATGAGACTACATCTAGCTTCAAAAAGTGTAAGATTTGCATTTTGGCAGCTTTCCTTCACTGCAGTTAAGCTTTGCATGTATTTAAGTGTATGCATCCACCAACGCAGACGGAAAAAATACATCAAGAAAAACATCCAAACAGATGCAAATATTTTTTGAATGAAAGCATCAGTCTCATTTAATGAGCATATTTGTAACAGCAGTAGCTTTCCCTCTTTCTGTGTAGAAAAGGATCCTGTCATGATGAGAGGCCCAGGTACAGAGATGAAGAGAAATCACCAGCTGCTCTTCTCAGCCTTGTCATTGCCTATGCAAGACAAGTAAGAAATAACAAAAGGATATGTGATGATAAATATACTGTCAATGACCACTGTTTTATTCTTAAAAATTACACCTGTGTGATGATTTCAAGGCTGCTCAGACCTCATGTAACTAGCAAATATCCACATAGCTGTGATCACATAAGAAGTAGTAAATTTTCAGATAATGTCCATGATGAAAAAAAAAGCTGAAGATAGTTTATTTCAGATGTATAGAGCATTTTTTATTTATTCTTATTTCACAATTACGAGTTAAAACTCATATATTCTTTAAGGTTGGAGGCTTCCATAACAGACTCACTGGAAATACTGAGGATTGGAAAAGCAAGTGAACAAAGACACAGGAAGAATTTGGTTTAGAACAGCACATATGTAATTTACACTGAGAGCATTTATGGATGAGTTAGAATTGTCTGTTTGCATATAGGTAGTTATACTTTTAACTCCTGAAAAAAAAAAAGTCAAAATGTTGGCAAAAATGATTTGACTAATTCATTCTTTAGACACATTGCCTTCATTCCAGTGTTACCCCTATAACTTTCAAGTTAAACCATGCAGCTTTCATCTTCATATACAATATCTTATATGTTTTGCATATTTTTTGTTCAAAAAATTACCAGTCTTTCGAAGCAACATGTCACCAACATATTCAAGTGTCTGTGCACTGGCTCTAATGATTCTTGGCAATATTTCGGCCAACAAAAAAGGATTTTTCTGTTTACATGGTGTTATCCAAGTGAAGTTGTTGGGCTGACTCAGATTTTTGGATTATTATCTTGTGAGATTGTTATGGATCTCAATTTAAGGAGCTTGTATTCTGGAAAACTGAGAGCATAGATTCCAGACTGAGGTCACACATTTGGGTACATTGCTTGGAGGAAGAGACAGCAAAAAGCTATTAGCCAGCAATAAGACCATGCTGGATAGGTGGACCACAGAACCTTCTCTGGGAACATTCTCTCAAATTGCTTCATTGGGATTTACTTGGAGTTATAAAACTGCATTTTGCTCTAATGTTTTGTATTTATGAGAGAAGGCTCATTGAGGTGACTACTATAGAATCTTTCATAACTGTTCACCTAGTTCAAAATATTATTTGCCTTATTGAATTATTAAGGTGGTTCTAAGGGATTCTGACTAAGTGGCTCAGAACTCAGAGGTCAGTCTGGCTTTATGTGATCTGCTAGTGTCTTCCTTCACAGTCTGCCATTCACATTCCTCTTTCTCTCAGCCCTTAAGGAGTGAAGAGATGGCTGGCTGAATTTATCATCTTACGAGTGTGCTTAGTCACTGGAGCATGCTTCTGTGAATCTGACATAGTGAGCTAGTGGAAGAATGCAGCTGATTTAGCAATCACAACAAAATAATCTTTCAAGCCAATCATGTTATTCCTCTAGGCTCCTGTTTCCAGAGGATCCCAACTAGAGGGTTTGCAACAAAACCAAAGCAAATGTGCCTTGCCAGGATGCAAAGCAGAACACCCTAATATGGGTCAGTACATCCACCACCTCATGACAGTGCTGGGGCTCCCACTGCTTTAAGGTGTGTACCCTTTTATGTACCAAACAGCTACTCTGATTAGATATTCTACCTTGTGCGGTGATCTTCATTTTCTTAATAGTATCCAGATGTATTTTCACATTTTCCTTGAAGCATTTGCGAGAAAGAAGGGGTAATATAACCAACTTTAAAAGCAAAATTTGGAGTTAAACATTATGAAAAATATTTTATTTTTCAGATCTGCCAGGTAAGACAGACTGTCTTACCTTAAGCAGACAGTCACTTGTTAAAAACTGTGTAGCACCCCATTACCAAACTTCAGCATGGATAATTAGGGAAGAGCTACTCCAAACACATGAATTCAGCTGAAATCATGTCCTGAAATCACTTAACTACATTTCTATATGAACCTAAGCACATCTTTTAGCCTCTTCAGGGCTTGGGATAGAATTCTGACTTTGGATTTTTCATTTTTCTCCTGTTAACAGTGGCTAAGCTGGAAGGCACACAGACCTGCATTCTGAAATTCACCTGACAATACTGGCAGCTCAAGACTAAACATGATTCTGCTTAAAAGCTGATGAGCTTTTACACTTCTTTACTCAGATTTGTGTAAGATAGGAAAAGATCTCTACCCCAAGGCTCCTTATACACTAAGAGTAAAAAAAATAACATAGGAGCTGCCATCTATCAGAAGAGGAAAAAAAGTCCTTTATTCCAGCTGACGATTTACACAATAATCATGGATTCTTCTTTCTTGTTTTCACTTAGTATATGATTCTTCTTTTTTTCACATGATGTGTAAGCTTACCTTTCTCTGTATTTTCAAATACTTTGAGGATCCTCTTGAAAAGACAGGCGGTATTTATTGTGAAATACAAATGTATAGAAATAGAGGGGTGGGGAAGAGCTGGTCATGACTTAAAAGTAGCTTTCACTGTACTGTGGAAAGACCTGGTTCTGCAATTGGAAGAGGACATCTCCGTTTCCTGTTTTGGTCCAGGTATACTTCCTATCCAGGTATGCTCCCCTGTGGTCTGAGGCCTCCAGGGTGCTGCTTTAAGCAGGAAGGCAGACTAAGTGACCTGCAACACCCTTTCTGACCACCAGCTCTGTGATTCTGTCTATCCTTTCTATCATATTATTCCTTACCCTCTTCACCCCAGCCAAGCTTCTATGGCAGATATTTAATTTTTAAATTGTCCTAGAGCAATTTCCTTTGTCTGTTGCAACTATTATCAGCTGGCTGACGTGTCCAGCTGTGCCAGTATGTCATAAACTGGGCTGCTCAGCAAGAGCAGAAGCATTGATCTGCACTAAGGTTCTGTTCATGAGAGAAGACCAGGAGGCACATAAAGAAAAGAAATTTGAGAGGCCAAAAAGAGAGGTCTGCTATAATTCATGAGGGACCTTGTGCAGTCCACCTGCTCGTCCTAACAAAAGCCTAAGGAATGATATGACAACAGCCAGCCAACATTAAGACATCACGAAGTAACTAAGGTCGAGGCGTCTACGATGACAGCTGTTACTATGATAAATTGTCTAACTAGAATAATCTCACTTAGATAAGTGTGTCTGTGCCATGAGAACTGATCTGACAGCAATCCCAGTTACTGTCAAGAACCTCACCATAAGCCTGTGCAATAAAAAATGTAACTTACCAGTCACTGTCCTCTCTGCTCCAGAGGTGACCAGTGTAAATCAAGAGCTTGCTGTATCACAGATGAGCTGAGTGACTTTAATGAGAAATCTCGTTCTTATGGATTACTGTTCCCCTGCCACATCTTGTCAGCCATTCTTCAGAAAATTATTCTACCATTCCCAATTGCAAGGAAACAGATGGCACATGGAGGGAACCTCTCTGATGTGTAATGTCTTGGAAAAACAAGAATAAATAAATTAAAGACCAGAAGCCAACACTAAAATTGTCTTCTACCAAAATACAGATTAACTAGATGTCTTGGGTTTGTGTGTCAAGGTTTTGGTAGCAGTGGCTACCAGCAGCAGGGGCTGCAGGGGTGGCTCTGTGAGAAGCTGCTGGGAGCTTCTCCCATGTCTGCCTTGCCAGCCAGCTTCAAGATGGACCCACTGCTGGCCAAGCCTATCAGCCATGGTGGGAGCACCTCTGGGATAACTGATTTAAGAAGGAGCAGAAAAACTGCAGCAGCAGAGGAGTGCAGGCAGAGAGAGGAGTGAGAACATGGGAGAGAAACAACCCTGACGCCAAGGTCAGTGGAAAAGGAGGTGGAGGAGATGCTCCAGGTGTTGGAGCTGAGATTCTCCTGCAGCCTGTGGTGACTGTCCCCCTGCAGTCCATGGAGGTCCATGGTGGAGTAGCCCTTGGAGGACCCCAGGTCAGAGCAAGGAGATGCCCAAAGGAGGCTGTGACCCCTTAGGAAGCCTGTGCTGGAGCAGATTCCTGGCAGGACTTCTGGCTCCATTGAGAAAGGAGCCCACCCTGGAGCAGGTTTGCTGCTAGGACTTGTGACCCCATGGGGACCCATGCTGGAGCAGGCTGCTCCTGAAGGAGTGTCTCCCATTCATGGGGCCCCATACTGGAGCAGACAAAGAGTGTGAGGACTCGTCCCCCTGAGAAGGAAGGAGCAGCAGAAACAATGTGTAATGAGTTGACCACAACCCCATTACCCATCCCCCTGTGCCACAGGGGCAGCAGTAGGTAGAGAATTCAGAGGTGAAGTTGACCTCAGGATAAAGGGAGGGATGGGGGAAAGGTGTTACAGGATTCAGGTTTTATTTGTCATCATCCTGATCTGATTTGATGGTAACAAATTAAACTAATTTCCCCAAGTCAAGTCTGTTTTGCCTGTGACAGTAACAGTGAGTGATCTCTCCCCAGATCTTGACCCATGAGTGTTTCATTATAATTTCTGAGGGGAGTGATAGAGCAGCTTTGGTGGGCTCCTGGCATCCAGCCTGCGTCAACCCCACACACTAGGCTACAATTATTTTCTATTTAGCACTTAGGTAGGACAGTCATTGTTTGATCCACCTTTAGCTGATTCCTGCAATAGCTGCCTAAGCAATATATGCTGTTTTTACAGTGTGGAACAACAACAATAAAACAATCTACTGTAAGGTATAGAAATAGATGAAATAATATTAACAGGAATATATGAATTTTCTTGGATTTTCAAGTATCTGAACAAATACCAGGCCATCTATGTTGCAGTAATAATTTATACACTAGCATATTGCATATGTATCTATGCATATGAAATCCATCCATGATATAATAAATACTCAGTAAAGCATATTTATAACCACTCTTGCTAGTTCAATGAATCCAAAACCTTGAGAAGTAATACAGCATGTTACAATAATGAATATCTGAGTAGCAGTGAATGGATACCAAATGTATTCTTCATTTTTTTCCATGCTTCTCAGTTGTGTAATAGAAGAAAGAAGGGAAAATTTTCCTAAAGGCAAGAGTTATACACAAACTTGCAAATAACATCTTTAGCAACTTACAGCTGGGTAATAAGCAGAGAAATAGCATTTTTGTTTTTGAGGTATTACGAGAAAGTTCAGTATAACTACAGAGCGGCTTCCCTAGAGAAGTAGTTCATTCAAACATACTTGGCACAGTGTTAAACAATTATTACTTCTGCAAGCTGCATCAAGAAAAGCCTCTGAGTAAAGCAAGTGCATAGATATGTAATTCATGAACATTCTAATAAAGCCATCAAAAGCATGCCACCTCTAGTAAGCTCCTGGAACTGTTTCTATACTAGTATGCTATTTCTTTGATCAAAACCACAGTGCTGTGGAAGGAGACTGGGTACTGTTATAGGATAAGTAATAATTCAGAGGATGCCCTAAGAACCTGCACCATTGACTATTGTGTAGCTGGCGTTTGGTTCTTCTGAAAAACTCTGCACTCTTGTAGACAATGAAAGCAAATCAAGTACTGGTGCAATCTTGCAGACTTTCATTCCCTCTCCAGGGACTCTCTTGGAGCTCATAAAATTGGGATAAATATCTGATTTTCCTTTTAGAGGTATTTCTCTTAAAGTACTGACAAGACTTTGACACAATGTTGAGTTCCTGACTGTCTTGGGCTGATTTTATGATACACTGTATTCCCCTATCATCTGCTAATTGCCCAGAAACGGGCCCCGCAGCTTTAAGCTGGGTCCGAAGGAAAGGGCGGAGAGAAGCCGGGTGAATTCTTCAGCGCGGTTTGTGTTCAAGGACTCACACACACTCCCCTGTGTTCTCACTGCTGCAGAGCCGAGGGAGCACCTTCCTGCTTTTAGCTAACTTGTAAGCTGAGGCAAGAGGTTTTCTCCCAGGACTGCATATCGGCACACCGAAATCCTCCGGTAACAACTTCTTCCTCTTCTGGAACTGTTGGGCCTAGCTGTGATCCAAGAACCACATCACCAGACCCCGTGGACCGGCGGGGAGGCTGCGGGGACACCGCATCCTGGCTTCAGACCTCAGGAGGGGCCGAGCCAGCTACAGAGGCAACTCTAAATCCACCAGTTTTCTCCTCATTGAGGAGGTTTAATATTTTAACAGTTATTCATTTTTCCTGTGCCCTGCTGGCACTTTGTTTGTTAAATAAATAGTATTTTTCACTTTCATCCAAGAAATTCCTGTCGCATCGGTGGGGGAGGGAGTGCTGAAAACCTGTCTTTGGGGGAGACGTTCATTCCAGAGCGTTTTCCTCCCAAACTTGTCTCAAACCGAGATACTGCCCCTCTATGCAAGCATCTCAGCAGGTATAGCCAACAACCTCCAGCTGACATAGCTGTCATTGGAAGAGTTCAGGTTCCCCAGCCAGTGGTGAGAAAAACAAAACAAAAAATACCTTTGAGACACAAAAACCAAAAAATGGGATACAAAGCTCTATCTGAAGTCTGCCAAAGCAGTGTTTATCTCACTGGCAGTGCCACAAAAGCCAATACCAACTAAACCACACATGCCACCATGAATTCGCTAGAAAAACTCCTGGACCTGCACAGATCATACACTAAAGAAAAAGACACAGCTTCTGCTAGAACCAGCCCAGTAGCCTAGCAGTTGTCACTAAGCCTGTGAAAGCTTTGATGAGAGCAGACCGTTTGCTCTTTGTGAAAAATGAACAGCTTTGATGCTACCTTTCATATTTTCGTAAGTTTTAAATGAAGTAATTACATCCAGTCTTGCCTCCTATGACACAATCTATTACTTTTCACCTAAAACCAGCTCTGCTGACACCTTCAGCACATCAAAAAAAGTTATTCTGGTGGCAGTTAAGATGACCATTATGTTCTTTTTTTGTGTGCTGGCTAAATGGCAGCTGCTATGATGCAAACCACCACTCGTGTTGCAGAGCCTTGCAGAGGATATGACTCAAGGCTTTCATACAGGTAGTTTATTAGTCATGACCACAAGACCATGGTTTTATGCTATGATAAGCTCCGGCTCCTGCTATTCCTATTATGCCCATCAGTTTTTGAGGATGATACATGGGAACAGTCAATTGTGAATGAGGACAAGGTGCCCTCTACTGAGAAATTATCTGCTGTATTACTGTGCATTTCACAGACAGATTTCCAGAAGCAGCTGAGCTTTTCTTTTTTCTGACGTACATAATGTTTGTGACTGCAGGTGTCAAAGATCAGTTAATATGTAACTGAAATAAACATCATACAGTTCCCCTCCTACCTGTATATTGCTATCAACACTGGTGTTGGCCCAAATATATCCCAGAAGGCATTCAGACTTGACTAAAGATACCAAGAGGTAGAGAATCCATCACTTTACTCAGTATTTTACTGTATTTGGCTCACTTTAATTTTTAAAGTTTGTTTCCAGTTAACCAAGTCATTGATTATTCTATCTTTCCTCATCAGGTCTGGATGAAGATGTGGGATAACAATAGCTTCGATGTCACTGTTGAGTTGTGTTCTACTGCCAATAGATCAGAGAAATTTGTTCTCCTCTTCCAGGAGCTGACTTTTGTTGAAGATTCCTAAGTTTTAATTGATACATTTGTTACCAAGAAATTGCAAAAATAAAGGAAGATCTTGTTTGTGCCAATATTTATGACAAAAAAAATATGATGCCACTATATTTATATCAGTTTACTGATTCTGCAGAAACTTAAACTTTCTACTCAACTTTACCCTTGACCATGGATTAGAAGGAAAGTGCATTAGGCAAGTGCACACTTAAATCTTTAGGGGTTTTGAGCAGATTATGTGTTAGGATCATTTGGCCTTTGGTCTATAAATTAGATAGACAGATTAGACAATTTCTCCCAAACACAGCAAATTAATTTACCTAGGCAATACACAACTGATGTCAATATTTCTTCAGATTTCACTCTATTGTCTGAGTGAGCTCAAAAAATCTGATGAAGGTTTTTATATAGATATGTAAAGAAAACCTGTTATTCTGATTATTTATAGTTGGCTTGAACTGCTAGTTTAGCACATTCAAATACAAGTAGCAGATTTAACAGAATTATTATATATATAATATATATATCCCCATAATGCAAATAATCATACCATCCTTAGATCAAAACTTAATGACTTTTAAAAGAGAAATTTTATGAGCACAGTCACTACTCAGTGGTTTGAGCTCTTCCTGCCACAGCAAGTCTTACTCTATTGACCCTGTGTGACATACAGACAGATTTTTCTGAGCAGCCTTTTAGACTGGCTGTATATAAACTCTCATGCCCTGATACAGTTTCTAATGGCATCTTGGAGCACTACAGCTTCATGGTCAAGCAGAGACTTCACCAGAAAGGCAACATTCTTTAAAAAAATCAAATAGTTCAGATGTTCCTGCTTGAGAAAGCAAGGAAGCAAGTAAAAGCAGAAAGCTTTCATCATTATTATATTATTCATAATGCTATGTATTATGTACCTAAAACATTTTTGTACATTACTGTTATTAAAAAATCTGTAAGATTTATTTGGATTGTAATGATTAAGATCATAAATGATCTGTAAGATGGACAGCACTGATCTCAGCTGAAAAGGTTACACTTAAAAGATATGTCACTTTTCTCAAATTGTTTCTACAGCAAGGATTATTCTCTAAGGGTTGTACTTGAAGAATATCAAGATATGGTGACAAGTTCTCTTCTAGGGAAGAAACAGCAATATAAAGAAATATAAATAGTCATGTATGAGCCAGCTAAAAAATATAAATAATGTTTTATTATGTGGCACAGTTTAGGGAAGGTATATTATCTTTAACATGCCATACTTTATCATCTCAACTGCATATTTCTACTGCCCTCAAAGATGCAGTGCATAAGGGATTCTCATATCTTCCATTTGTTATCTAAAATTGAAATAATTGTAGATTTTAATACTTTTCACAGCAATCTCAGAATTTATTCATTTAACAGAACAGAACCAGTTTCATAATTGATCTGTTATCTAAACAATGAACTTTTTAATACTTTCCAGTGTTGATCTGAGCCTCACCCTTAAGCAAATCAATCATATTGGTCCAAGTTTCCTTATGTGTTGAAAACAGTTTTTCAAATACAGTAGTTCAATATACAAATTTACATAAATATTACATATTCTTCAAATGGCAATAAAATGAAAGACCTGGGATATGAAGATGGACAATGAGATAATGAAATGTTTGGTCATGTTCTAATCCAAGATTTCTGAAGGTGAGAACATGTTCTCCTAATCTCTCATGACCTAACAGTCCTCAAATAATTAATATGCAGTGTTTTGTGAGGTTCTCACTTTCTAAAACATAAACCATTCTTTAAGGGACTAGCTGAATTAGGCTAACATGATTTTATTCACTGAAATGGAAGATAAAAACATATTTGAGAGCTCAATTTTTAACTCCACTGTTTTAACCTCTCTTTGTATTTCCAGAAGAAGTTACAACAAATTTCTCATCCATTAACTTTTTTCCAAATTTACCTTTCAAGGAATGTGGAATGGCATAAATCTCAGTACACACAGTATCAAATTGTTTTAATTTTATGATCACAAAAAATTTAGCATATTGCGAAATAGAAACTAAGCAATTCATAAAGTACAAAACTACTTTTTGAGGACATGCTTCAACACTTCTGTGTATTTAAACCTGACAAAACAAACACCTGTACTTTTGGAAAATGTTGGTAGCTAAGGAAGACTGATTGGTGATTGAAAGTTTTTATCAAGAAAACATCATACACCTTTACCAGTAACATCCACTGTTGGACCCTGCATTATAGACCCTTCAGCTCGAGCTCTACGATAGAATCAAACATTTAACAACAGCTACATTGCTTAGTCTGCCTAGGAACACTATGTTAGGTTGATAATTAATTACTTCATTCAGTATTCCCGTATAAAATAAGGAACTATGGTAACCTTCTCTCTCTAACAGTCATTGAAGTGCACAGAGTCCTGGGACACCAAACAGCCTATGGAAAGAGGGGTCCTGTGCAGCCCCCAACATCTCTCGCACACTGGCTGCCATGGCCCAGTGCTGAATTAAGTCCCAAGGTATTCTGCAGATCTTTCATTCCTGTCTGTTCAGACCCTTCAGTCTGTGCAAGAGGTGATCTTTTATGTAGCCTCATCATTAGTACCATCAAAGATACATTAGTACATTTCTATTAGTAACAGAAAAATATGGCATAAAATCCTCAGGAAGTCATTTTCAGCAGACTGTACCCTATCTCATCTGTTAATTACCTTACAAAGTTGGGCCCTTTAATAATAAATAGTAGTATTAGTTGAAATTATTTTTTTCAATAGCAAATAACCCTGTAATTCACTTTAACAAAAAAAAAAGTTATATTTTGCAGAATTTCCATAGCACATACAAGAGAGTCTTCGTGGTTCAAAACGTTCTTCACCCTGTGGTCCCGAAATCACCGGCAGACCAGAACCTGCCCTAAAGTACTCTGTGAAAAGAATGCAAAAGAAACTATGCATACATATTCTCACATGTGCAAGGAAGCAAGCAAAGAAGCACAGGGAATAAACAAACTTAATAAATATTCATAGTTCAGTAGGTTGTGGCCATTATACAGAAGATATTCCAGTATGAAGAGAACAAGTTATTGTTGCACACATTTAAAATACCAGCATCAAAATACCAATGTCGAAACAGCCAAGGGGCAGGAAATCACTTTAGTTCCCAAATCCAACAGACAGTTATTAAGCCATTACATGCCAATTAAATCTCATTTTAATGTCTAATATCGTACAGATGGCTTTGTACTGGCTTTTCTCACTGTTGCAGGATGACCCTCACCAGGTAATGCCTTCAGTCTCTTTAGTTGCAAATTCTTTACTGGCAGAGCTAACTCAAAAGCTGGTCACTGTAAAATTTGTTTTTAAAAGGATCCCTAAGCTTTTAAATTCAAAGCCAAGAAATATATTTGCTTCCACTCTTGTTTTGTTTCAAAATGCCAGAATACCCTAAAATTACAGTGAGGGGTTCTGTATAAGTAATGATGTCTGATTGTTTCAAAGGGTAAACAAAGGTGATACGAAATAAAGCAAAGAGTTACATTTATATAACTGGGAAAGTTCCAGTTTTGGACTTCATTATGCTTTGCACTCCACAGGCCTTCGCTTGCACTGTAAGACATTGAAGGGACTTTTCTCTGGTACGGGATGTGTCTGGCCACGCTGTGTGAATCTGTCGTGATACATGACAGCGGCATAAATAGTCCTTTCCTACCTCTTGGAGCTTTGTGCTGCACAACTTGGCTGAACCTCAGAATCCTGCTGTTGGCATTCATATGGCACTGGAAGCCATATCACACTAAACGGCACTGCTGTGTTTCCTGTGCTGCTTTAGAATGTCAAAGGAATTTTTTTTATCGTTTTGTGTCTGATTGAAATGAGACAGGGAGAACTCTAAAGGTTTTATCTTGTGTTCTGTTCACAATACTGACCTCCTTACCTCTTTTCCACTATTAATAGATTTGCATTCCTTAAGACAGTAATAAATTAGGCTAGTCTTGTAAGGGGAGTAGTATCTTTTAATAGCTGTACTGAAATAATGGAAGAAAACAGAGAAGCTTGCAGACCCTAAAGGAGTGGGGTGTATGCTGAATACTCCTCTGTTTTCTCCTGCTAGAGTAGTGGTCTAATAAAAATAGCACAATGTTACCACTCACAACTTATGCTTCATTTGTATCTCCAGATCATTACAGCTGCAACAAATCTGCTTTAGACAGGTGACAGTTGAGGAGCCAGTTTAAAATGGAGAGCAATGGCTTAATACAAAGATGTATCTTTATCTTCCAGTTACACTGCAAAGTTCCTCTGGTTGATTAAACAAATAAAATCCTTTCTGTAATTCTTTAAATACCAACTGATTCTAGGAAAAAATTGTAATTCAGATTTTCAGTTGCACCTTTAATTAAAGAGGAGTTTTAGCTAGTTTTATCCTTGAGACTTCCCACAGTTCATCTATAGTGATAAATCTTAATAACACTATGAAATCAAACTCTTTATATTAAAAGCCCATAATTTCCATATTTTTTTGTTTTCAGAGAACAAGATTTACCATAACTGACTTCTGTCATCCACAAATTAGAAATCCTAAACTTACCTCATTGCCTGCACTCCCTGGTAAAAGAACAGACAAATACTTTACAGGAATGACTCAATGCCTAAGACAGGCACTCACAACCATCTGCTGAAAGAGCCTCTCTCTTCTCTTGTCTGACCACACAAGAAGCCAAGACAATTTGTTGAGGCTATGGACTAAATTCAAGGGTCTGGTCCCATGTGAGATGCCCTAATATAACCACTGCTGCCCCAGAAGAGCAACAATTTGCCTTAGGTCCTGTATCATACCTGCCAGTGCTATGGCAGGACCTTAGGGCCTCTCAAATGGCAATACAGGTCTGTTTAGGCAATTGATTACTGTTACAGATATCTAACTAAAAGCAGCTAAAATTAAATGGTATTTCAGCAACAGGAAAAATCAGTGAACTTAGTAATGTTAAAAGATCTTCAGATTAATGGTGTAAAGATGAGATAGAGAAAAGCACAGAAAGCAATCAAGGTGGCTCCTTTTTTTTCTGCTAAGGCAAAAGGCCTTTTTCCCCTACCACTTTTATGCTTAAACCTGCCTTTCACCCCAGCATTACCTACTTTGCATGCTAAGGAAAGAGCTTTCCTTGTTTCAACCTGCTTTAACCAGGGTCAAACCAAACAGAGGAATGCTGTTAATTTCACAGGGTTAGGACAAAATTTGTTTGTGTCCTGCAGCAGGCTTGCTGTCACTGCAAGTGGTTTCAGACACTTTGCATTTGCAAATCCATAATTCCACACAAAGCCTTCGTGAGGCCTGGCCACTCCACCACAATCAACAGCATGTTTATAATCACATGTAATCAGCTGACCTCATGTGAATGCACATGAGATGGCACATTTGCCTCTGCACTTGCAATTGCTTTCAAGGTTTACTTTTAGAGCAGGATTTTGCAAAAACACAGGATTGTGTACACAATACACAAAAAAATGAAGTACTGTTAGAATAATGAATAGTTCACATTTGCTCTGTTCTCTAAGAGGAAGAAGCATGGATTGATTGCACATTGCTTTATTTGAGAGCTTCATGGATGTACACTTCATGACTGCAGGAAGTTGGGTTCAGAATAGATTTCTTTTCATACTTTGGATACACATCTTGATTAGATTATTCTACATCTGCCTCATTTTAAAAGAGGTGTTAAACCCACTATCGTATTTCCAAATCTGGTTCACACCCTTTGGTATTCTAAGAATTTTAATATGTCTCACATTCTACACTTTACTGTAAGCATTAACAAATTTTGCACTCAAAATCCATGCTTGTTATAAGTAAGTGATTTAATACTGAAAGAGAGAACTGTTCTATATCATTTTACACAGTATGAGCCATACAAGAAACATTTCTGCCCCAACTGTATCAGAAAAATCTGCTTCAACTCACTAAAACATGAGTGTTTGAGGGCCCTGGGATTATAATCCCATTTTTAAACCACATTTATCTGAAGATATATTTCTTTTCTAATATATAAGAATGCATTAAATCTAACAGATAGTAAATAAAGCAGATGTGAACCATGAACATTTGCTTAGAAAATATGACATGAGGTTGGATGAGATTATTTTATCTGTAAAGCTTCAGGCACGCTTGCCCCAGATTAAGGATAGATGTTTTAAAATGCAAGAATTTGTTCTAAATTACTTGGTCCTCCTTGATCCTCAGACAGATTTAACTGCAGTGCAAACCTTTCATATGCCTCCATATGCTCTTTTAAAGTTAGCTTTACATCTGATGAACAGTACAGACCTGCTCCATTTGCGTAGTTGGAACATCTAAAATGTGAAAATCCATATTGAGCAATAACAGGACAGGCAAGCCACCCACCAAAGAATATGTCCTTTTTGCCAAGAACAAAGAAAGTCTTATTTGAAATAGCTCATGTGACAAGAGGGTCACAGGAAGGCACAGCACATAGATTTAGCCAGGCCACGTTTTCCCTCCAGAATCACACCTCCCAAGGTGAAATCAGAGCAGATGGTTTTTTACCACAACTGTGCTCTAGAAGCAGTAACAACTACAAACTGACACTGGCAGTGCACATATGGGCTGTTATCTGGTCAGCGAATATATTCAAAGTTAATGCCGATGCATCAAATACCTTCAGGCTCCATTACCCTTTCCTTTCACCCAGCTGCTGTTTACAGACAAAAGGAATCCACTCTGGTTTGCTGAGCAGATCAAAGTGTAACAGGCTGTATATGGCCTGCAGTGGAAGAAAACAGTGACATGTCATGCCACTGCACTGACGTAAGGCCATTACACGCAGCGACAGTGACACATTGACTTTTGCA
This sequence comes from Corvus cornix cornix, assembly GCF_000738735.6. Lineage (NCBI taxonomy): Eukaryota > Metazoa > Chordata > Aves > Passeriformes > Corvidae > Corvus > Corvus cornix. The sequence goes on along the minus strand of NC_046336.1, from coordinate 29,736,457 downwards.
CCTATTGCAACATTTTAAGCCTCTTTCCACCATGTCATCAAGTACAGAGTTCAGCCACCAGCAGCCCCAGGCAAAATGTGCCAGTGCCAGCCAAAGAGGACTGGGACACTGGGGACAACTCTAGACATGGACTTGCAGGCTGAGGTCTGACTCAGCTCTGCCTGGGCAAGTGACTGACAGGTAAGGATGTGCTACCAAAGAAAACTCAACACCCAGCAGGACACAGAAAGGAGAAACAGCAAGTTTCAACCATAGTTTACTGTTGATAGAAAACTTGTGTAAAATCCTCCCTTTGCAAATGGATTCTTAAAACACATATATCGTATGAAAGTTTTTAATTACTCTCTAAAATCCTAAATTTCTCAATTTAGCTAGTTTGGGTACTGCCACAGTAGAAAGAGAACTGCGCTCAACTCTGTCAGGTTATGTGAGCACAGAGGAGGAGGTGATTTATCCCACTCCCCATATCCTCATCCTGAAAGCAGAATTCCAAACTCTTTATCAGGCCTTGCAAAGCACAGGAGCAGACATGAAAAATCTACTGCTTCATCAACTATTGTCAGTGTCTTTCAGAGAAATAAGCAAGAAATATTTAGTTCATGGGCTACTTCAAACTCTTTCCTATAGTCCTGTGGGGTAAACAGCACATCTTGGGAAGACCTGCTGTGGAAATTGAAGTGAAATTAAGAAAATTCACAGGAGTAAAGAATTTTGACCTGCAAATTTTCTGTTACTGAAGAATTATGAGGCATCTGGACTAGAGAACATGGACCATATGCAAAGTTAGCTCCGTAGGGGTAGGTTCACTCTTTTACTATTTGTAACTCAAAGATGGCATCATAGTCAGAAATAATCATTACACTGCAAAATGGAATTATCCTCTTCCTTTCTTAAGGTGTTATGCTAATCATTGAGATACGTGACCCTTGCGCCCTTCAGTATAATTCTGTGCATGAATTATGGAAATGGTTTGTTCATAGTCATGAGTATCATAACAAGAAAGTGTAACTGTTTTGTACTTCATTTCATTCTCACTGGCAAGTCCTAAAACCTTGGGTCTACAGATTTAATGGAACATTATTTTATTAATTCAGTCCTTTTCAAAATTTTTTTTCTCCGCATCTAACCTGTCTTCCTGTCTTTTGAGGCTGGAACAGACTGTCATAATATGAAGCTCTCTTTAACAGTTGGACATACTAGTTTTGCAGTGGCAAAAAGCACTCACAACCACTGTGCATGAAGAGGGTACACTGCACTATTCTTTTGCAATTACACCTGGTCCCTTCCTGAAGAGCATAAAGAAAAGTATTGCTGGCTTTGGAGAAGCCCAAATATGCATAAAGGAACAGAACTGTATCAATGAAGGTGAACCATTATATACTCACCTGCCTAGAAATGCCTGGAAGATTTTAAAATACTTTACACCTACCGATTTTTTTTTCGTTAGCACTGAATCTAAGAGGAAGAAAATATTTTTGGTGATGATATCAGTAGATAGAGACACAGTTACTGTCTAATGAGTTTCCCATCAGAACATTCAGGTTGTTAGGAACTGATCTAGACCACTCCCATGTATTTCTCATGATTTCCTATACTGTAAGGTACTGTGCTTTAGCATGGTTCTTTGCAACAGTACCCAGCTTCTGCATATGCCTTCCATAAACACAATATAACAGTTACCTACAGAAGGACAAGAATGTCAGAAGAGCATAAAAAAGATGCAATAAAACAAAAGATGGGATGTGAAAAACACACCTCTTGAGGTGAAATAGGCATTACTTGTAGATTTAGATCACTGGAGAATAAAGCTAGGCTAAACTCAGTGTCGTTGGAAGCTAGTTAGCACGCCCCATGCAGAGAAACATTGTTTTATAGACTGGCTTATGATTAATAACACTCTAGGAATGGTACACTCCAGCTGACACACACAACTCCAGCTTAAAAGATTACCTTTTTTTTTTCCAGTCATCATTAGAGTAAAAGTTCATGTTAGTCAAGCTAGCAAAAAGGAAAGAGGATTTGTTTTAAGGGAAAAAACCTCTTGCATGATGAATGTTTCAGAATGTTTCAGCTTTCTGTGTTTGATCTACATGACTGGTTTATAAACTGCTTTTAAAACTGACAAACAAATCTTGTCAGAGAATAATACAACACACCACTAAGCTGTAGCAAATGATTTCCCTTAGGGTTAGGTTTTGCTATGTGTCTGGAAAAGACCAAATAAAAACATGTCCTTGCTAAAATAAAGCAGTTTTTCAAAATTCAGCATCCTTTCCATACACAAAGGCTTACGTTTTTGTAGCAAGGCTTTGCTGTCTTCTTGGTTTATGTGCAGCATATGGCTTTCAACAAATGTCAGCAAGAACAGAGCAACTTCACCAGACTCCTCGGAGAGTGTTTCACCTGGCTGCATAACAGCTGCATTTCCGTGAAAGCTGAGAAGCCCTAGGTTTATGATTAACAGTTTAATGTTAGTTACATCATGGGAGAGGCACTTTGTGCAATCATCTTACATAATTTACTGTATACAGTACTAATGCCAGCGTGAGTTATAAGTCATCCATGAGTAAGTCCTGAAGAATTAGAAGAAGCTGTAAGTAATACACTAGAAAGCCTGACAACAATGGGCATTTGTGATTCGTTAATGACTGGATATAAACCTTTAATTTTTGGATTTTCAATTGCTACATGTAATCGTCAGAAACCTCCAGATTGATGTAATCTCTCACATTCCCAAGTTGTAAAATGGGCCTTTCAGACATTTTTTTTCCAAACTGCTTTCTTGTTAGTGCTTGCTGCAGAAAATTACTATGAAAGCATGAATATCTTTTGATGGCAGAACAATGAATTTCTGGCAAACCTGGTGTTTTGCATAATCATGATCACCATCACTTTATATGTGGGAATGATCTCATTTGACTCTTATCATTTGTGACTTCTTATTCTCACTCAACTGGGACTACTTTTATCTTACATATGTAAGGTTGCTAGCGCATTTGGATGATTGAAGACTTCATTGAAATTAGTAGTTTGCAGTGACATTCATAATACTGCAGATACTTTCTAAGCATACCAGTCACAGTCTATGCTTCATGAAGTTTAGTGTATGGGAATGGTACAAATAGAGGTAGACCAAAGAAAAACAAAATTTCTCAATTGCAGGAGTTGTGTCAGAGGCTTTCAGAGGGCTTCTGAATGGAGGGTTGTTCATGAACTGAGGGAGAATGATCCACACTTGAGGAATATGATTGCAAGACACAAATGTTTGCTATCAGAAATAAAGCCAGTAAATGTACCATTCAGCAAATATGGGCACCTCTAATACAAGTGCAAAGCTTTAGCAGCTACTTCCTTTGAAAAAACCAAAAAAATTCTCACATTCCATCCCACATGCAGAGGACACACTCCTACAGCCTCTTCCACTCATAGGCATGCACATTTTTTTTGCTACTAGGTTTTGGATACACTTTAAATTACAAACCTGATGGAAGTAGGAGCTTCCTTTCTTTATCTCTGCTTACAAAAGGTGAATTACACATAACAGTATCATAACTGCATTATATGCCTACTATATATAATGTGTTAGACATTACACTACAGCAGAGAAAGGCAATCTTTCAATTTAAAACCTGCAGGCAGACTCCAAATATTACTGCAGTTTCTAAATAGAAGCAGGAATAGTCAAAGTTGTTTTGATCTGTTGTGCCCTCTTCATCCATGAAGTTCTTAATTCAAACATCTCTTTTCACACCAAATTTATCAGACCCTGGGGATCCCTTTGGCATCAGGAATCCTGGCTCAATAAAGCAATCAAATGGAATGGAAGAACTGGGTCACTGATCAATTTGTTCTCTGGGATGCTCAAAACATCCGGAAGTCCGCTGAATTTGACTGAGTGATCTCTGTTGTATAGAGGGAATTCTCAGAGGACATGGAGCTGCCAGAGTAGCTTCTTTCACCATCTCCTGCAATGGGCCTCTTTTCTAGCAAGAGGCACAGCCAGGAGCGGGCAATGTCACTCCCTGCTGGCACAGATCCCAAGGGCTGAGGCTGTTACCACGTGTGCTGGTGACCAGCCTGACACTGGGACAGGCACAGCTCTGCAGCCACAGAGTGGAGCTTTCTGCCAGCTGCAACCAGACTCTGGACTGCCCTGCTGCAACATCTGTGCAAGCTGCCAAACAGACAGTTCTCCTTTATACTCGGTCAATATTAATCATGGCAGGTGGGATTGTCAGGAATGACTTATGGCACACCTGCACAGCCAGAGTACAGTGATGGAAATCTGTACATAAAAAGGTGGCATTGAAGGTGTTTTTTTTCCAGGAAGCTCCAGATTGTCTGTGTATGGATCTATTTTTACTTTACATAACTACTTCAAATGTATTTTTTTTGGAAGAAGTTGCTACACACTGCAGCTACACACTATCACACTATGTTTCACAAAACCCAAATTCTGATCTGATAATTTTGCTCAGTTTTCCACTGCCTGTTCACTGATCTGTGTCTTTCCATATCATTTTTCTTAAAGGCTTAATGCACTTGTGATTTTACAGTATGTCTATTTCTACATAACAGTGCAGGTAGTGGAACCTCAAATGCATGCAGCAGAATATTCCATACAGGCATACCTAGAACACAGGTACGTATGGTAATAGCAGAACCAGGCATAGAATATAAGCCCTAAGAATCACAGCCAGGAATCAGTGATTGTATCAGTATCAAGGGATCACACAGCCAGGCTTTGTGGTGGAGACTATATGACCACATTCAACGTTTTTCTTTGAAATGGCCTGTTCATTATGGCAGAGGTAGAAAATGGTCATCTTAACTTCTAACAGAATTAGATGCAAGACCTGCATCTCAAGGAAAGTATAAGCTATGTTCTTAGTCTGACACTCCTGTTTCCAGTGGATCCCAAAGGCCATAAGATATTCGAGTAGGACTATATTTCACTTGTTCTTCTCCTGGGCTCGAAGTAATTCCCTATTTTGCATAAAAATGGCCTTTGTGAGTCTGAACAACTTTAGCTTTAGTAATTAAGCAAGTGAGGAGATAGATAAAGCTACTACAGGTACAAAACATGTACGTGTTCTCTATATCTCCAGTGCACTTAAGACATTTAATTAGCTTTACCCATATTAATAGTGATGAGAAAAAAATAAGGTTGATAAGAGATCCCCACAGCCACAAGTGCTTTCTGACCTACTACTGCAAGAGTTCCCTTCCTCATTATTTTGAACTAGGTTCTTTCCAAGTGATGTTATTTCTGTCCAGGCTCACAACATATCAAATGTGTAAGTGAGGAAATTACATGTTGTTTTATAGAGTGCCATTTGGAAAAATTTGATTTGGTATGTAATTTCAAGCTTATGGAGTCAACTTGCCACGTTCATTCTGGATTCATAAGCACTGCCTTAGGTTTGGTTAATGTGGTTTTGTGTTTTAATACAGAATAGAACAATAAAGTAGCAGCTCTTCCTGAGAGAGATTTAAGACTTAACTAGAAATTCATGCTAAAGAAATTCCCCATGGTGCAATGTGAGGCCACCTGGGCTGAGTAAAGATAATAGCTGGGATTCTGTAGAGTACCTTAATTTTGGGATGTCAGATTTGAGACATCTTGAAAAGCCTGGGGTTTCAAAGGACAAGTGTTCCACTGTTTCCAGAAAGAAGGTAGCTTGAGTGCCACTAAAAGCAATGAGCCAGTATATCTTGGAAAAAGTGCTTTATTCCAGGAAGAAAAATTGTTCACTTTAAGGACAAATGTCCTCTTTCCATTTTGCATTAGGCACTTGAACACCCTGCCAGCATTTGCAAAACATATGTGATTTAATGATTGTATAAGAAAAGGCAGCTGTAAGGAAACTGACGGCTATGAAATCCTAAAGTAAATTCCATATAAGATACCTTTGCTAGTAGCTGGAAACTTCTGTATTTAGAGGACACTCTCCCTTGCTGCATCCATTGAAGTAGACAGAAGTTTTCATAAAGCTGCCTTAGAATCACGATATAGCAACAGTGGATGTCTAGTGGTCTAGTGGATGTCACTAGACCTACACAGAGGAGGATAGTTATTCCCCTAGTTAGTTTATATGTCCTTTCTGCTGTGCTGCACCCAGTTATTGTGTGCAACTAAATAAAATACATGTAATCAAAGACCTCCTCGGTGATGGTGTTAAAAAGGTACGTAGTTCATTGGAGGGTGGGGAGGGGCAGGGCAGGCTGAGGGGTCCAAGCCACCTCTAACATCTTTCTAAGATAAACTGTATTTACATTTCCCCAGTGTCTGGTGTGCAGTGACCTTGGAGCCCGACTGTTCTCACAGTAACTGTGTCAGGTGTGACAGCAAATGTACTCAGATAGCTGCACTCTCTGCTGCAGCAAGATAGAAAGCAAAGGAGAGCATAGGCATCCTTCACTTTTAAGAGGATAATATATCTGATTACACATCACTTTGGGTCCATGCCTTTATTCTGTACCTCTTACTCCTTGTACAGAACTGCAAAACTGCTTAGGAGTGCATTGTCATCCACAGCTGTCTCATTGTCTCTGTGTCCCACCTTTCCTCAGATTCTAAATCACTCTTGGTATCCCTCCGAAGGCCTATGGAAACATGAAGTTTCATGTGTCCTCTATTAACACCCTCCACTACCTCTTCTCCCTCAGAAGGACTTTTTGCCAATCAGGTATACGTTTGTGAACATAATAGCAAGAATATGAAATCTGTGCTAACCATTAGGAAGCTACCAGTATGCTGAGAGCACTTCACTGAAATGGTAACTGGAAAAGAATGCAAAGGGATTTTCTGTCTCTTGGCTTAAGGTTTAAACTAATTTCTTTTAGCTACTGTATAAAGATAGCTGTGTGGATACCGTTGCTAGAACTGGCCCATTAAACCCTGAGCTCCATGCTGAACAGAATTTACAAATCACCCTTAGAATCTTCTTTGGACTATCTAAACATTGCCTTTCTTGTGTATTTATGAGCATTAAAATCTTTGATGCATTTCAGCATCTTACTGCAGAAAAAAATACCACATTTTCTTTCTTGTTGTACTCTCTTGCTTTGCAAGATACAACAAGATGCATAAAGCAAATATATTTGGCTCTTCTGTGACTATGCAAAGAAACAGTCACTGTTTCATAGGATACAGCCAAGGTCCTGGCTCCCTCCCCCTCTGCCTTCCACCTCAGGAAGAATGTGAACAGGGGGGTTCTGGATTCCAGCCCCTGTGTTCCTGAACACTTGGGCAAGACTCAGCACATCCTCATACCTGCCAGAGACCCAGCTGCAGCCAAGAATCAAAGACCAGGTCTCTTTTTTTCTTTTTAATGCAATGTTTGAAAACACATTCAAGAGCCTTCCCTTCATCTTCCTCCTCCCTTTTCTTCTCACCATGACTGTCAGTTCTTTTGACTGAGTATCATATCACTGGGATTGATTGCACAAGAGTCACCTGAATACCAGTCACAATGTTTAACCTTCCACTCACCTGCACGCTCTGAGACATATGATCTTCTTCAAACACTCACCCTATGATTTACAGGTGGCGGAAAAGTGAACACTGAGGCAGCAAAATGCAGGGCTTAAAATGAACTTAAATGAAATGTTTCATATATGCAGGCATTGCTAAACAGTGAAGTCCTTGTTTATGATACACCTTATTTCACCTTCAACCCACAGTGACTTTATCACACTTCATTTGTAAACTCTGGGTATAAATTCTCACAAACCCAATGTATTTCATTTATTCATATTGGTAAATCTTTCCTTAAGGAAGTTGTCCTGCTAAATCTGTTAGGGCTGAGACAATGCCATCAGCTTAAATAAAGGCCTTAAGAATGGGCCAGTTTTTCCCACAGAACATGGACAGGAAATCAGCACCACACATTTCCAGGAAGCCTAGAGTGTTCCAGCACCAAAAGCAATGTAACTACATTGGCCCAAGACAGCATTTGAGCTAATGGCGACTGGAGCCTACGGCAGTACCCTTATTAATACCTAAACTACTTGGCAGGCTGCTGCTGCTGCATTCTATGAGTGGACAGAAGAAAAAAAGAAGGCTTTATCTATTATGCAGCAGAGAAGTAAGACACAGCATATTTCACAGAAAACCAGGCTAGTAAGAGAAGAACACTTTAAAAAACAATCCCTCTTATGACATGACACTTTCTTTATATGCACATACCCAGTCCCACCCTAATATCTCACCATTTCAGCCTATGCCAGCTGTTGAGTAAGGTTTAACCATGGTGCAGACACCATTAGATCCCCAGAAGATGCTAACATGAAATTGTATCTTCCTCAGCTCTGCTACTCACAGATCTATTTGTAATTCAAGAGACATAAACTAGACAAGTTGCCCTGGCAGATCCACCAAAGTTCTCACTTTCTTCCTTGGTAGCCTTCTAGTTTCAAAAATTACAGTTCTCTTCTCCAGGCATTGAATACAGCAGCTACTGAAGACATTGAGTTTATCCAAGATACACATTCCAGACAAAAAATCCTCATGCTGCAGAATTTATCAGATTTACAATAATTTGTACCGTGGGATTTTTTACTTTCATTGCCTCATTCTGCCACTAAAAAGTAGATATGAATCCCTATTATTCTCACTATCCAGGTAGCAGTGTCTTTGCTTTTATTTCCCATCAGGATCAAATATCAATGAAAAAATATTAAGAGTGCTGGAAAGGTCAGAAATACAGCCTAAGAACTAAAATATTTTCAGATGAGTGCATGTGCTCTGTGAATCAAGTTTTGCAGTCACCAATCACAAACTGCTGTTTACTTCTCTAACAGCCCAGATTAATACCAAAATACAAATGCCAGGCAATTCAGAAAGTCAATCATGTCACTAAGGCTACAGCTTTTTTTTTTTTTTTTTTTGCCTCACAGATCAACTTTGGACTAAGAAAAGAAAAAGTAATCCATTTTCCACAAAACAAAACCCGAATTTAAAAATAACCTGGCTTTTAACTATGGATTTTGTCAAGTTTTTCTACTTTATTTTCTGTTCTTGGGAGCCACAATATGTAACAGTACAAGTGCTGTGATAGAACAGATGACAGGACAGATTGCTGTGTTATCTTTTAAAAGCCAAAATAGATTCAGGGTTAGAAAGAAAGGACACTTTCTATAGTCTGAAGTATTGATGCTGATTTCCTAGCTCTGCCTTATTGCCAGGCTAGGACCTTGCAACTGATTGGCTACCAGTAACAGGGTCTCTGACCTGCTGATGAGATGAGGAGTCTCAGAATGAGACCCTGCAGAAGTGCTGCTTCTCTGCACTAGGTAGGGGAAGTGCATATCACTGCAAGTTCAAATCCCTTTCCACAGAACTGAATCTTGATGCCCTGTAGGTGCTGCTGGGGATTGTAGCATCAGGGATGCTTGAAGCTTGGAATCTGTGTGTTGAAGATTCACTGACAGCCTTAAAACCCCTTTGGCCCTGTGACTCAGTTTTATTTAGGAAAACTGGGATAACTAAGATTTATGCAGATAATTTGTAACAATTTCTCATAGCACCTCTAGTTGCTGCCATTGAAACTGGTAGGATGCTTCTTTAAGGTTTCTCAGCACAGGAAAGACATGGACCTGCTGGAGTGGGTCCAGAGGAGGGCCACAAAAATAATCAGAGGGATGGAACACCTCTCCTTTGAGGAAAAGCTGAGGTAGTTGTGGTTGTTTGGTCTGGAGAAGACAAGGCTTTGGGGAGATCCTATTGAAGCTTTTGAAAACTTAAAGGAGATTTATAAGAAAAATGGGGAGAAACATTTTAGTAGGGTTTGTATGATAGGACAAGGGGTAATGGTTTTAAACTAAAAGAGGGAAGATTTAGACTAGATACGAGGAAGAAATTTTTACAGTGAGGGTGGTCAAACACTGCCACAGGTTTTCCAGAGACATGATGGATGCCTCATGCCTGGAAACATTCCTGGTCAGGTTGGACAGAGCTCTGAGCATCCTAATCTAGTTGAAGAAGTCCCTGCTCACTGCAGGTGGGTTGCAACTTTAAAGGTCCCTTCTAATGCAAACTATTCAGTGATTCTATTATTTTGCTGTTTCAGTATTTCTGGCCCCCGTATCTTCTGTGGATTGGTTAGTGGTTCTGTGTACACTCCCAACTACATAAAATGGTGCACACTTGTGCTGAGAGGCACAAACATCCATTTATCCTTTTTATGCCAGTGGATTGTGTTAACCCTAAACACTGACAAGTACCAGGGTACAAAGAGTGAGTCACATCACAGTCAGAGTTCTGCATCTTCAGAACATGAAAATACTGGCAAGAACTCTTTACGGAAGTTGTCAAGAAGTTTTCAAAACTCACATTCTTCATAATAGACTCTAATTGAAGGGGCAAAAAATACTTAGACATTTATCACTAAATGTATAGAACTCCCTAAATGGAAAACAAAACAGTTCATAGTTTATGAACTACATAGAAATACCAATATAATACTCAAAAGTTCTTTGAATGATTTACATATGTTCTAAGCATGTCATGGACAAGGAAGTATTAGCCTATAAAGGCTGAACCAAACTATCAAGTATTTATAAAGATGTCTATTAACTCTTCATAAACTGTTGAAAGCACCTGCTTAAGAGCAAGTAGTTCAAGTAACAAGTAACAACATTGCCTACACCAACTGGTCGGCTCCATTCTCAGATTTCAAGATGTCTGGATTTTCCTGAACTATTTCAAACTGTGATTCTTCAAACACTCTGGTGTCTTCTGAAAGTTCTAGCAGAAGAGCAATTAGTTTCTAGAAACTGTGATGGATCACTGACACTGATTGATCTTGTCAGAGACAATGGAAAACTTTCTTTAGTGCCATATGTCGTCAGTCTGAAAAGAGTAAGTAATAGGTAACAAAGCACAGGACATTGCCAAAATTTTCTATCTTTACTAAAATTTTTTCACATTTTTTCTTTTTTTGAGCTACAGGAGCTAGTTATGTATTCAGAAAACAACTTTCCTACGGTTACCAAGACACATAGATCTTAAGCCCAAATGAAGATCTGCAGATGAAATACTAGTTTGGCATCATTTAATTAAATATTTCCATTAAAATGTAAGTCTGAAAATTTGAAAGCAATACTCAATTTTTCCCTTTATTTTTTCCTCATATTTCCAAATTTTCCAAACTTTTTAATAGGTTCATTTAAATGTATCTGGCATATTTTCAATGACCCTCTGTTGGAAAACATAGAGAAAGTTTCCTCATGCAGTATACACAATCTTCAAATGTAGAGGCAATACAAAAATCATAATTCTCTTTCTTGATTCTCTTTAGCTCTCCAGCTTCACAAAGAATTAAACTCCAGACCATCAGATCCAACATCTTGCTAGAACAAAGAAGTCAGAATCTGAATCCAGACACAAGGATTATTTACTGAGACTGCCATTGTAGCAGACCTCTTATTTACAGTGAGACAACTTTGGTCTCCACTAGTGATACACTGCAAGGTGATAATTCTTCTCTTAGGGTCTTGTAAGCTAACAGCACAATAAGGATTCCAAGTGCACTTGGAGCAAAGGAGAAGACCTGCTCAACACTCCAGTCCTCTGTGGTCTCAGAAATGGCTTTGTGCTGTGTTGACTTTGGTTTCTGAGGAACCACGGGGCTTACAGCCCATGGCAAAACCTGAGGTTTGAGTTTGGGCCTTTTTAGCAGCAAAAACTTCTGTTGAAAAGTTTTATAAAAGCACCTACATTTTGTTTTAGCTGATAAATGGGAGACAAAACAAAGAAGTGAAAACAGACAGTAAGTAAACAGTATGAAGAAGTACTACTTACAGTTAAATATGCTTTTATGGATGGCAGCCTATTACCAGGTCTGGAAAAAGATGTTCACATGAGGTACAAACACCCGACAACTAAGCATACTGACAGTGACATATTGGACCAGCTTGAGAACTATCAAAATTGCCAGTGTTGCCATTTCAGATATATGTGTGCATCCATTTTTGCATGCACATCATAATCTGAGCTAGCAGAAGGCACTATTTTTCTTTTTTTGTAGTTATATAGACTGGCTAGTTTTGGCCAAAGTCCCTTGGTACTGTAAGTGGTACTTGTGAGCATAGAAACAAGGAGCTCTTTTACAGCAGCCAGCACTTGAACTGATGGATAAATCACCACAGAAAGATAGCTTTTTGAGTGTGATGCTTGTGAGAGACTCCCACACACACTACACAAGAGGAGTTTGGGCATAGATGATGAAGATTGGAGGTGGTGTGCTCATTCTATCTTCCACACTGGTCCAGACTTCAACATCAGGAGGGAAGGGGACGGGAGGGGAGGGGAAGAGAAAGGAGGGGAGGGCAGGGGAGGGGCAAGGAAAAAGGTGAGGCGAGGAATCTTTTGGTCAGTTCTTGTTCTGCCTCAGTTTTACATCTGAACATAAGGATGGATAAGCTTCAGACAGTTTAACACTCTATATTACTTCATGATCTCTTTTTCCTGGATCAGTTTTGTGTAATTATGAAGTCATACAAGCTTTCCTTGATGAATTTTGTGCTTTACAAAAGACTAGTTCAGTGTGGCTAAGCATATTCACTACATTTAACAAAACCGTGAAAATAAATGAGTGGAAAGGTTTGTCCTTACCCTTCTTCCATGGCATTGTTGTTCTTTCCAGTGTTCTTTGGAGGGTATTCTTCAAAGGCTTGTCCAAGCTGGTTGTAAGCCTTTTTATTTAAAAAGAACGAATTGTATGAAGACATGATTTTGAGCAATGCTGGATAAACAGGAACTGTCCATCAAACCAGAGTTAAAAAGTATATATTTGTTAGAACCACTAGACGTCAGGAACTCTGCTGTCACTTCACTCCTGATATTTCTGAACCCAAAGCAATGGGAGATTCAGGTAGGTTTTCCAAATCAGGAATGGATTCCCTATTACTTTTGTATAATATAGATTTGACATTTCCACAACCTGTTTCTCCTCAGGATAAAATATTTCACTGTTACAAAAATTTGCCAGTGAAATCCTTCCTCTCTCACAGTTTCCAAGTGTCTTTACCCAGACAAACCTTTGCCAGTCTTACGTAGGTTCGTCTAGTATGAACACAATGTGATTCATGGTGGTGATTGCTTCAGTGTTTATAAGATTATTTTTATAACAGTCTATAAGGATGAGGTAAAGCTTCAGCAGAAGGTTATAGCGTGCCTCCTGACATTTTGACTCTTGCTCTGCTCACAGGGAAGAACTAAAACCTCTCACTACTCTGATTCATTGTATTACAGCTTAAAGCTGTAATAAGGCCTTCTAAGAAAGGCTCTGAAAGCCCTCAGTAGCTAAAATACTGTGATTATGATGTCTCAGGACAAAGAAGCAGCCTTCAAAGCCAGCACAATCTTTGCCACACATAGATGTGGAGAACAGGAGCTCCACCTGCCCCAACACCAGATGACAGGGAGAAGGAATGTAAGCCAGAGCTGGCCACAGCCTGCTGGAGACTGTGGGCAGAGCCAGAGAATACTCAGCAAGAGAATGCCACTATCTGAAGCCTGTTCCAGGACAGTGTGACAGGAAAGGGCTACAGTAACCACAGTCATAACCCTAAGACAATAGAGGATAAAACATTAAAAACATCTCAATAAATTGTAGCATAATGAGCCATTGGCTTCAAAGCCTGTCTGGAAAGGCCTGGGACTTGCTCATTGCCATGTCTCATATGCCCTCCCATGTCACCACAGTCCACTTGGCAGAACTGAGCACATGAACACTCCCTGCTCCACCACAGCACAAAGGTCTATGCTCAATTCACTGCTGCTGACACCTATTGCTTCAAGGCACCAGTTGAAAACAGCTGAGAGGACTTTCAGAAAGCTCACTGTCTACCTCCCTCCTGTAACATGTAATGAGAGCTGAAGAGTAAAAATCCAAATCTTTTATCCTTTAAGAACTCAGACACATAATGAAATCCATGAATTACCTGGAGCTACTATAGTCAGACTAATGTAACTGCAGCTTGATAACAGTGCAGCTATGAAAAGACTTAAAATCATAAACATTTTTGTCACCTTGGTATCTTCTGTGAATAAGGAGCAATCACAGTCCTGACATTATGACTGGTATCAGTCTGTCTTATGTCTGGGTTCAACAGATATTGTCATAAAAGTTACACAACTGTCAGCCAACAATTATTCTTAACAGCAAATTTAATAAATTGTTTTGGCATCCATTCCTGGAAGCCTAGAACTTACATAGCTTCTCCCCATCTATTCCATGTTCACTTGGAAGGATAATGGCACTCCATCTCTGCTCATAGATTCAACACCTGTAATTTTGCAAAAAAATAAGCTCAATATGAAAAGCATAAATTAATTTTTCAAAAATCAGTAAGGACTGTAAATGAAAGTTGGTGGAAAGAGAGCAAGTGTTCTGTGAAGATCATTAGCTTTCCATAGTACTGCCTAATTAATTTAAGGCTGAAATGAAATTATCATACTTTAAAGGGCAGATGATTTACTAAATACTTTTTTTTTTCTGATTTAAACGTACAGTCTTAGTATCCAAGGCATAATGAAAATATCCTACACCCGTAACTACAGAGCAGTGAAAAACTAGGAAATCCTACTTTGCTGGCATAAGAAAGTAAGTGAATAGGACTATCCTCAGACTAGCAAAGTTTTCTCTCTGGTACAACTGAGAAGCTCCCTTGTGTTGGACACAATCTGGGATTAAACATGGGAGTTCAATTTCCAAAACTGTCAGTCAAGAACCTTTCAAACAACCTAAATTCATTTTGAAGTGCTACAGGAAATACATGAAATAGAATCAAGCCTTTCAGTGTTCACAAAACAGAGCTGATTTAAAGCAAACTCTGTAACCTGTGGCGTGGGTGGACTTTTATCTCATGTGGGTTTAGTTAGCAGAGCTAAAAATGTTAGCCAATACAAGGTTGGAGGCTGTCCTCTGAACAGATGCAGATGATAACCCTTGTGAGCTCAGCTGTCTGCTCCAACTGCCTTGCAAATGATAGTGTGTTTCCAGCACAAATTACAGGAATTTAGACAGTTTGTTTGTACAGAGTGAAATTGCACAACTATACAATTCTACACGCAAATACTGTGGAAGCACAGTGGAGGCTTCCTCATTGGGGCTCTAAATATGAGTTACCAGAACTCTGAATAAACTCTTCCCAAACAAAATAATCCTTCCAGTTCTGGGGAGTAACTGTGGCCTAGCAATCTTTCTTTGTCCTTGGTACCACATATGCAACAAAGGTCATTATCTCTCAGTCATTTATTCTAAACTTAACATTTAGCCAAGTTGCTAACAGTTTCTGTCCACTTAATGAGGAGCTCACAATACCAAGTGTCATGTATTTTAAAGGCTTAGCTCCTGGAATCCTGTGATCAATCTCCCACATTTCTTTTACAAGTGTAAAGCACAGGGTATGCTAGTGTTTGACAGTACCTAAAGCTGATTTATGTGCTCAAGGCAGTCTGTCCCTGGCAGCACAGAGCTCCACACAGGCTAATTCGCCTCGATGCACAGTTCAGCATATGGATACAGCATGCATGTACATTGCACTATTGATACAGTATACAGCAGGTACATTTCAAGCCTTCATGACTCCACACGGAAGTACATGAAATAAAAATCATCAAAGAAGAAAGACGATTCAATGAACCCTGCTTCCCTTGTGGTTTTCATGATCTGGGGGCTAGGTTCATTAGTTCTGCAATGAATGCCTGATCTCTGCCATTCGGATAGGAGAGCAGTTTGGCTGCGAGCCCAGCCTGCCTCTCTACCTGCAATACTGCCAGCTCCTGCTGTCCTTAAGCCCTGTATTTTAGCCCTTCGCCTCTCAGAAGGGTTGTGTTGTCAGAAGCTCCCTGTAACCAACATTAAACATCACCAATGTGAAGCACTGGCACAAGAGCTGCGTACCTGGCCCCGTAGTCCTCCCAAATCCTCCTCAACAGCACAGGATGACCCAGGGTGGAAAATTGAGTCCAAGACCCTGAGTAAGCAGAAAATTCCTTTAACACCAGGCTACTAGGCTGTTCCTCAAATTTACGTAAGCGTTTCAGCAATATGTTCTACAACCTTTTTAAATGCCTTACGGAGCTGGATTATTTAAGGTGTCCCACTACTGTTCTGTTTAACGATTTCTGTTAGTGTATTATTGATAGAGAGGCCAGACACCCTGAGGACAGCGTAAATGGAAAGCATCCTGGGCGGAAAACGGGCTTAACGTTGTTTTTTAGCTACAATTCAGCATGAAAGTTCTGTGTTGGGACACTGAAACGAGCAGTGCGGTGGGATTTACTCGTCAGACAGCAATGTTAAACACAGGAGTATTCACAGTTCAGGGAGGCGCACACACCTTGATCCCACCGTCGGATTCCACATTTCATCGCGCGGATGCTCACACGGAGCAGGGAGGAGGCGGCCGGGGACCCCACCCTCCTGCGCGCGGAGGTGATGCCGTTGCGGCCGCTCTCCGCACGGGGCCCCGCAGGATTTCCTGCCTCCGCAGCCCCTCAATTCCTGGAAACGATCTCTCCCGAGGGCAGGAAGGGCGAGCGCGTCGCCGCCGGCAGCCGCACAGCCCCGCCAGGCGACCCCCGGCCCCTCAGAGCGCAGCAGCGCGCGCACCACCCCCCCCCCCCCCCGCGCCCTCCTCCGCGCGCGCTTCCCGCCGCCGCGCGCGCGCGCGCTGCTGTAACGGCCGCGGCAGTAGCACCGCGTGCCGGGGCGCGCTCACGTGACGGCGCTGGTTGGCTGGGACGCGGCCGCTCCGCGCCGGGCACGGAACAGCACGGCACAGCACGGACCGGCACAGCACGGACCGGCACAGCACAGACCGGCACAGCACAGCAGGGCGGGACGGCACCGCACCCGAGGCACCGCCCCGCCCTCCGCACCCCGCTGAGCGTCACTTCTGTCCTGTCCCCAGCCGGTCCCGCTCCGCGCTCAGGTGAGACGCTGCGGCCCCTGTGGCCGGAGGGAGGGAGGGCGCGGGACGGGCAGACGCCGCCGCCGGTCGCTGTCGGTCGCTGTCGGTCGCTGTCGGTCGCTGTGGGTGACCCAGCGGGGCCGGACGCCGTGGGAAGCTGCGCCGGAGGAGGGAGCGGCGGGCGGCTGGGGCAGCGCGGGGCTGGGAGCGGCGGGCCGGGGGCGCTCCCCGTTCCGGAGCAGCTCCTGCCTCAGGAGGGTCTCCGCACCTGCCCGCCTCGCCCTGGTGTCCTGTTCCCTTCCACGGTAAGGCCAGAAATGCTGACAGCTCCCTTGGGTGTCAGGCGGTGCTGCTGCAGCGCTCCTGAGCCGTTCCATACCGTTAGACGTGTTCATTGTTTCTCTGGTTTCTCACGGTGCAGGCAGGGCGCTGGGGTATTTATCACTACACCTGGCATGACTTTTACTCGCTCGTGCAGAGAGCTTCTTTACAAAATTCATCCTGGCTAACCCCTATTTGTGAAAACTAGATGGACAAAACTAAAATCTGTTAGTATTTCACTTTCTGGGTATTGGTTTGGCACGTTTGCCATAGAAATGAAACTTTCTTCTCATATAGAATCTTCAGGCACTTTCTGAATGCACTTTGTTTGAAAAGCAATTTGCTGAATTAACATAGCATGCACAAAGATAACTTGAGTTGACGTACTAGCAGAGTACCATCTATCTCGTGAGCAAAAATGGAATATTCCTGCCCTTAGGTTCCTTTTTAATCTTAAATTATTAATGGTTCTCTGCATTACAAGAATGAAATTTGTAATTGGTACAGAGTGCAAATGCATGTAGAGAACTGAATATGAGGAGCTGGTTATAAAGAAGGATGTGCCTCCCAAAAAGACCTAGCAGGAGAATGAAGAGCCCTTTCTGTACAGTTGTTGAGAACCTCTGGGGAGAAGCAGTGGGCCATACCCAGCCCAACTCTTTTGCAGCTCTCTGAAAAAAAGGAATAAGAAAAGAGAAAAACTCTTCCCTGCTTGGGGAGCATAGGAAAGTAGAGCTTTACAGTTACTTGCACTTTTGTTTAGCAGCTGTTTAATTGAGTTGTTGTGGGTGCTCCTAAGATAGGGTTAGTGACAATCATAGTATCCCATCTTCTTTTGGAACCTGATTGTCAGTTTCACACCAAATGTTGTCATTTGTACTTACTTAAATTGATCTAGTTATATCACATGTCATCATGCTGTTGTCTATGTAATCAATACAGGTAAAATTTCCTTTTTCTCTGAGAGAGACCCCAGGGAAAAAGCATACTTGCCTAAACTGAAGTAGAAAGGGCAAAACACTTGCATTTACTTTGGATTCAACAATGTTAAAGGTTTGAAAATATGTTGAGAGGAAATGTTGGTTTAGGTATCAATGGGAAGTAACATTTCTACTGTCTGTTCAACCATGTAATGTAGAGCAAGTGAGGTGTGTCATAGTAAAGATTACAACAGTGAACTAAGGTTCTGCTCTTTTTTACTTAAACTTCTTCCAGTATTTGAACTTTTAGAGGCAAAAGTTTGAAGTGAGACCGTATTAAGCAAGTCAGAAACATAAGGGTTAAAAGCAGTTTTCTTCTATGTAATCCCTCAAAGTTTGTTGAAGAGATTTGGGGCAGATGCACTATGAATGTGTGGCGTTACAGAAACTGAAACCAATGCACAGAGGTGATGGGCTAGTAAAAGGAAACTCACAGAAAACTTGAGAGGAGAAAATTCTGCAATATTGTTAGTTTGGTAATAATAATAAAACCCCCCAACAAACCAAACAAAATGAGTGGAGCAAAAACTGGATCAGCTAAGGCTTCTGAATGACACGAAGGTGAAGCTGAGGTAGGTTTGAGGGGAAAACAAGGCCGAGTTTTCTCTAGTATCAGTGTGTTAGAGGAGTGTCTTGTGCATCACAGAAGAGGCTTCTAGGCCAGATTAGACATGACTGTTGGCCTGAAGTAGTCATCCAGGGAGCCCAGTGTTCCACCTGACCTCTTCTGCATTCCTTTTGGGCCTGGTTTGCACTGCAAATGTTCCACCTGCCAACCTGCAGCTGGTGTTCCTGTTCCTCACCTTTCTGCCTATTTAAAAGAAATTCCCCACTTTGGAGAATTAGGTCATATAAGTACATCCCTCACTGAGTTACTCTGTGTTCCAGCTGGTTTTAGTTTCTGTCAGCCCATGGTCACCTTGCTGCATGTCCTGCCCACAGTATCACGGTGTGCTAGCTGTTGTGGGTGGGCATTAGTTCAGGTAATGCCTGCCTGGGTGTGGAGCAGATGGGAGAGAGAAGGAAGTGCACTGCCATGGCCACAACTGATACTCTCTCTGCAGGCACACAGGGTGAAAGTCATGGGAAGCCAGCTCTCTTCTCAGCTGTGAGCTCCTCAAGGCTCTGATAAGGAAGGTGCATGTAAGGTTTAGCTGCTCTATTCTTCTGAGTGCAGATCATCATTACAGAGAGGGATCTGCTTCCACTACCATGGCATGAAAGATGTTTGTATTTTGGAGTCATAATAGGGTAGAACAATGCTAATTAAGAATTAAGCCTTTATTTTGTAGGCTCAACTATCTTCAAAACTAGAAAGTGGAAGACTGAGGGGCAGGGGAATGAAGGCCATAAGCTTTTATCTGTGAAGTGGAACTTTTAGGCTTATGCTTTAGTAATGATGAAAATCAGGTTTAGCTACATTTCTGTCTGCTTACATTCTTCAAACAACTGGTCTGACTTTACAGTATAACAATTAAGAAAAATCTCAGCAAGCAGGAGAGTCTTAATGTGGTCTTTACTAGGACAATAATGTAAATGATTAATGATTGATAAAAAAGAATTGTGAATGAGCTTGCGGAAGGGCTTTGCATGTCTGTTTGAGAGTAAGAAGGATCTCGAAATATCCTTGGAGGTCACATCTGTAGGTTTTAATGAGGGTGAAGCAGAGAAAGGCTGTTAGAAGTGAATGAGATCTCAGTGAAATAAAAACATAGAAAGCTCTGGGTTTATGATCAGATAAACCAGATCTATTTTTTTTAGTTTGGGTTTTTTGAAAAGGGTTGTTCTGAAAGAAGTTGCAAGTAACTTCTAATCAGCCACCAATACTCAGGAAACAAGTAAACAGTTAGGAATGGTACAGTATCACATAAGTAGCTATTTGAACAGTTTTAGAGCCCTGAGCGTGCTCATGTCACTAATTAATAATTTGGGGGGTTGTTTCATTGTGGGTTAAGGCTATTTTTCGTAGGGCTCACAAAGGGAGCTGTATGGGCCTGCCTTGGAGGAAGTAAGGGCAAACACTGTAGGAAAGATGGTGAGAAGATTCTCCACAGTTGTAGCTGCATGAAACACGGCAGTTCAGGAAGACTGATACGTCCTTGCCTCTAAAATGCTTACTGATAAATAGCAAAGGGAAGGGCAGGACTTCTAGAGGATACAAACATCATGCCTCTAGCTCTAGGATCAATTCTTGTGGCTTGCATATTTCACAAAGGTGGAATGAAGTTTTACTTCATTTTCTGTTTGCTCTCTCTGTTGTGTTGTGCTGGGTATCTATAGAAGGTGGGAATTTCTGTGAGAAGTTAATTTCAGTCCTACATTGAATTTTGAAATGATCCTGATAAGGGAGAAATGCCTAGGAAATCTAAGTGGGCCACTGCTCTGTTCATTTGAAGACTCTGCATTTCACTGCTGCTATTCAAGCTAACATGGACCCCTGAAACCTACTTGTGCCATTGAGCATTGCTTTTAGGGCAGCATCTGAGATGAAATACATGTTGCTCCCACCTTTGGTTCTTGGAAAACCTCTGCCTTGCTCCTGGATGGGAACCAAGCCACAATAATGCAGCCATTTACCAAACCCAACAAAGGACATTTATAATTAATTTCATTTGTTACCAAAGGGGAAAGCAACACAGAACTCCCAGTTCATGTGTCATCAGGCTGTCAGCTCATATTTTAGAGTCTTGTCACCTTCTTGAAGGTAGGCAAAAAAACCCTCCTCTAAGTCTGTTGCCTAAGAGAGAGGAGCTGGTTAACTGGGATACAGCAGCGTTTGGTTCTGACACCTAAGGTGGTTGTGTTTTTTTTAAATCTAAATCCAGAGGGAAATTATTCAAGAACAAGCTTCATTTGGCAGAGCTGTGTTAATCTCCAGTTATGCTCAAAAGCTCATCGAGCTACCCATGATTTCTTCAGTGCTTTGAGCAAAGAGTGTTTTAGTAAAGATACACAGTTTACCTGTTTGAAACTTTGAAAGACTGTTTTGTTGACCAAGCAGGCCTGTTTTACCATATAAAATGGATCATAAAAGATGTTGTTGCTGTTGCATGTGTTGTAATTTTAGGTTGAAAATTGTAAGGTTTATTCTCTTTATTTTTTTCCCCTTCTTTCCTCCTTAGGAGTGCCACAGTAAGAGAAAGATATGAAGTATTTTTAATGGAATTCTGCTTTTGATCAAGCTGCTAAAAATGGATGTGAACATTTTCTTCTGTGAGGTAAGTATCGACAGGGAGAAACAGAAGAAAACCTGACTCATTTCACTTACTGTTGCCTGTCACCACTGCTCTTCTGACCAGCAGCTTTTGGTCAGGTATTTTAGAGTTATAGCATCTGTGTCTTGGCAAACTTTGTACCAAAAGTCTTAACTGAAAAGTCACTCAATTAATCGTTCCGTTTACAGGATTAGTCAGCTTTGTTCTGCTATTTCAGCAGATAAAAACAAATGTATAAAGGCTTGGTGTTGCAGGGTTGGTAATGAGCAGCTTCTGCACAGAGTAGCTTTTGACCCAATGTCAAGCTTTTTTTCAAAGCATCAAAGAAAAGGAAGCTGCTAAGTCTGATTTTCAAGAGTGAATACTTACACAGTCTAACTGCAGG
This sequence comes from Corvus cornix cornix, assembly GCF_000738735.6. Taxonomy (NCBI): domain Eukaryota; kingdom Metazoa; phylum Chordata; class Aves; order Passeriformes; family Corvidae; genus Corvus; species Corvus cornix. The sequence goes on along the minus strand of NC_046336.1, from coordinate 29,714,630 downwards.
TGCAGGAAATGAGTGAGATCCTGGGATGAAGAAAGAGTTTGTACCACAAATATGTAGGTACTTTTCCATGCATCCAGGCAGCTTTCTGAGTTCCTGCTCTGTGCACCCTAGTGAAAAGTGGGGCTGTGGCCAGCCTGAGTTGCAGATGTATATTTATATTGCTTTTGTCAATATCACAGCCAGATCTTCACAGTTCCTGCAGTAAGTTTGTAAGTTAGTAAAACCAAATATGTCCTTAATTTAGGATCATGGGAAAAATCAGGTTGTAAGGAACCTCAGGATATCATAGAGACAAACCCTCTGCTCACAATTTGGAGTAGTCAACGAATTAGGCCATTTTCACCCACTGGCTTTCTCAGTCTGTTACATGCTCAGAAGTATTAACAAAAGATGGATTTATAGCTTGCCATATGTATTGAATGTACAATATAATAATGCAGATAGGAACATAAGATGCTACTAAAATTTGTCAGAAGGGCGAATGTTTTAATTAAGACAGGATTGCACAGGAATGGTCTGTTTCTCTGAACAAAGGAAACAATAAATCTCTGATGTGTTCATTTCTTGCAATTGCAAATGAAACCTCCACAGGTCAGCTAACTCAGTGACATGCTGACAGTATTTTCAAGACGGGTTCCCTGCAAGAATTACCCCTTCCCAGGCATCTCTGGGGAATCTATTTATTTACTTCCTCCTGTAAGCAAAATTGCTTTCTCATAATAAAAGGAAGGGAAGTGAACACGTTGCTTATCCTGTCTGAAACATGTTACTGAAACATTTCCTCTGAAGTATAAATATTTGTTCATGGGAAAACATAGTGACAATGTGAATAAAAATAAGCATCTTGTCAGGAAGCTTAGGGAGCAGTCTCTCCCCTGGGCTCTAAAAGTAAACACACACCAAGCATCCCTCCTCCCCCCATCATTATGTACTGCCAAGCAGAATATTTTGTGAGCCCTAGGAATAACTACTTCCACTGTTTTGGCCAGGGAGGGTTATACAATGAAAGGGTTAATCCTGTCAGGAGAAAGGCATTTTAGCATTCAGAGCCTCATGGGAGGGTCAGTGAAGTGAAGAGACACTTGGTTTACTTTGGATTTATGCTTATCTCAATGTGCTTTGAATTGATCCCTCAAAATTGGTAATTTAATAGCTTTAATAGTTACATTAGTAATTTAATGAGCCCCTTTCAGGACATCATCAAAGGCAAACATATACTTTGTGAATAAAAATAGAAGTAATTTTATAGGTAATGCAGTTCCTAAAAGCTAGTATACAATATTACACATATGCAAGTTGTGATCGTTGTGAGTTAACCCCAGCCAGGAGCTAAGTACCATGTAGCTGCCTGCTTATATACCCCCAGTACAAAGGAGGGGAAGAGAATCAGAAAAAAGGTAAAGTCCATGGGCTAAGAACTATTTAATAATTGAAATAAAATATAATAATCATTGGAATGAAAAGGGAGACAAAAGGGAGAGAGAAATAAAACCCCAGAAAAACAAGTGATGCACAATACAGTGGCTCACCACGTGCTGGCTGAGGCCCAGCCCAGCCCTGAGCAGCAATTGGCAGCTCCAAGCCAATTCCCCCAATTTATATACTGGGCATGACCTTTTAGGGTATGGAATATCCCTTTGGCCAGTTTGGGTCACCTGTCTTGGCCCTGCTGCCTCTCAGCTTCTGGTGTACCTGCTCAGTGGCAGAGCATGAGGCATTGAAACATCCTCAGTTTGGAGTGAGCACTACCAAGCAACACCTACATCAGTGTGTCACCAGCATTCTCAGAGTGAGTCCAAAACACAGCACTGTACCAGCAACTAGGAAGAAAATTAACTCTATTCCAGCTGAAACCAGGACAGTGATGCTGTGAATTATTTAATATGCACTGACTGAGAACACTATCAAAAAGTACCTATTGAAAATGGCACACCCAAGAACCCCAATATCTCTTTTCACCTCTGCTCCCAGTGTCAAGTCTTGCTTCCCAGCCTGTTTTAAATTAATTTCTGAGTAACATGTATAGCTAAATTATAGAACAATATTCTCAGAAACTTGCTGTCTCCACACCAGTTCCTGCTGCTTCTCTGATTTGGTCTCACTTCTTAAAGAGAATATATCTACAGGTCTGAAAAGAAGTTAACTTGTGGATTGGTGTGTGCTTGAGTCAGGAAATCCTACATCTCTGAAAGGTGTCTGCAGAGGTGTTATTTACTCCTTAATATCCCAGTCATAGCTTATTTGCTTATGGGCTTCTGTGTCTCTTGAGGCATTATGAGACAAGTAGTAGTAAATTTAGCTCCCTGGGTAAAGAAGCTACTGCTCTCTCAGAGATTACTGTCTTCACAGGCAGTGGAATAAAATAGCTATGTGTGTGATTGCCTCTACAGTGCAATCTGGTACTTGAATTTAGCTGACAATTCAGATTGGTAAATACAAAGTTCTGGACTGTGCAAAGCCAGCAGAGGAGTGTGTGTGTAACAGTAACCTTCAGCAGAATTAAATTTATCAGAGGAAATTTTAAATTTTAAAGCTGCTTGAACTAGTTCTTCTCAGGCTTATGATTGCTTGTGACTGGAGATTAGAAATGTGGGGGACTGCCTTGTGTGGGTGGTTCAGCTGTGAGGGGAAGGGCAGTGTTGCTGTTTGTTGTTTTTAATCTTTATAATTAAATTTATGTTCTCTAGCACTGTTTATTAGACTGTTGAAATCTGTGTTTCTAACTTCATCATGGGATTTCCTGTGCTTTACGTAAAGGAGAATGAATGATTTTCACAACACCTATGCAGAATCAGAAAGAATTTGTTATTGTGCTTCTGCATGGGCTCCTAGATGTGCTCAGCATGGGCAGGTGTTCCAGTAATTGTCCTGAACAACAGGTACAGTTTACACTTGAGATGGATGTACATGTTGGGGCCCTTATGGCTGTCCCATGTTTCAGTTCTTGATTTATGGCTGTTGCTTAACACTTGAACTTCTTGAATTTGGCTCTTCAATTTCAGAGACATCTTTTTGACTGTCATGTGAGTTTATGACAGTGATGTAGATTATTGGTCACTAAATACAGAAGACTATTTCCATAAAATACTTTCCAGTCTTCTAAGGAAAATACCAGTGGGTCAGGCTTTTCTTGAGGCAATCCAGCTGTCTCATTGAATTTCTCCAGGGGTGAATTTTGTTCTTTTCATTCTCTTATGTGTTTGCAACAGTGCTTCCCACTGGCAACACTGTAATTAAGGAACTTTCAGTATTTCTCTTACAATAAGGGTACAATAGTATTTTAGCTGTAGATGTGAATTTCAGCTAGAAGCCTAATGTAAAAAATTGGAATGGTGGAGAAATATTTATCTTCTGTAACAGATGCAGTTTGATGACATTTTATTGGCAATTGCTTCTGTAAATAATTCATACCTTTTCCTGAAAAAATATTTTGGGGATGAGGTGTGGGAGGAATTTAATTCTCTTGAGGATTTTATAATGCTACAAAATGCACCCCGCTCTAGCAATTTTGTCAATATGTATGGGAGTAAATAAAATTAATACCTTTGTATTTCTTCTCTTCTACCTTTAACCGGGAAAAGAACTCTTGCCTGACTCAGAAAAGATTGTAAAAAAGTTTAAAAATAAAATGCTACATGTCTTGCTACTTTAATGAAAGAGAAAAAAAACCCTGCTCGTAGAATTCATGATGGTTTGGCAATATGACTTTCGAGCAATGAGTGGATGAGAAATTTCAAGGCATTGGGATATTTTTGATTTTGTTAAAGCTCCCTGAATGGCTGATTAGCTTCAAAACCACTGCTGCTGGTTCTAGTTTGTTTTTAATTTTACAAAGGTATATTCTGTTCCTGACATATTTAAATGCTGCACATATCACTGTATGTGTAATTGGAAAGTGATGTCTTTTTCTAGTATTTTGCAAATTACACAGTATACACACACTCCTTTAAGCCCTCTGATTTGTGCCTAATCTGTAGTTCAAACCTGTAACAATGATACCTTGGCAGGTCCTGCAAGTAGTGTCCTACACCCTCTGTGAAAACTGCAAATATGTGCAAGAAATATGTGATTTCATGGTTGATAGCTTTTGAATGGTAGCATTTAAAAGAACAGAATCCTTCTTGGTAACTATTCCTAATAAGCATAATTAGGGAAGTCTCATCAAGCAGCCTGTGGTGAAACATGCAAACTGTCTTTATTGCCTGCTTCTTGAACTTGGAATCACTCGTGTGTGTTCTCTTGTATGAATCACTTGTGTGCATTCCTCTGCAATTTCTGCAATTACCGTTTTCCTTCAGCTACACCATTTTGCTAGAGTTTATAGGAAGTGTTTCAGGGAGTGAAAGATACCCACCAGAACCAATATGGTAATATTCTTTCTGCATATGATTTACAGCCTTAACTCATTGGTGAAGCAAAGAAGTGGTAACTAGATTTGTTTAGACATATTGAAGTAAACCACTAAAATACGTGAGTGGTGTTTGGACAGTAGAAACCTCTTGTTGATATAATCCAGTCTAACCCACTGAATTTGTTGTGTTGCAAAAACACAGGCTTTGCAAGGCAGTCTTTGCTAGTGTGACTAAATCATGTCAGTAAACTGGTGTAAGGTGGTGTGTGTAAGAGGTTGTGTAAGAGGCACAAGTTCTTACCTTCCTGGAAAAGCTTTCTCTTTCAAAAAGTGAGTGGTTCCAAGGTATAGAATATGGAGGATGTAACAGTTTGAGTTTTGGTCTTGAATGAGTGAAATCCTACAGTGTTATTACTGTGCAGAATCACACTGTTCAAAATGAATGAAGAATTGTACTGTAATCTTGAGGGGGGTTGTAATCCAAATAAGTACACTCTTTGAACAACCTAGTGAAAAAATATCAAAGTTACAGGTGCTTAATTCATTTCTGTTTTGTTTCAGGTACTTTAAGTTACCATCTTTCTAAGGCATGTAGCAACTAATTCTATGGACTTTCTCTTCTTGAATTAGTCCCTGAATTGAAGCCCAGAGGAATCCCTGGAAGACTTTCCCCAACAGTTCCAGTAGGATTTATATCATGCTCTTAAAACCATAATTGGGTCTTACTTTCGTGTCTAGCTCACCATGGGACAGAGGTGCAGAAGAGCAAGTTGTAGCTAATAAGGCTATTTCTCTAAGATCAGTGATGATGAGATTAAGCTGCCTTTGATTCTTCTATTTAATCCTGCTCTGTTGGTTTGACAGCCTATAAAGATCAGGATATGGCTGTTGGCTGCTGTTCCTGTATATAAGCAGTGATTCAGAGACCAGTAAGACTAGGCTTTGGCAACTATGAAAAAGGTGACAAAATCCACTTTGTTTCTCCTCCCCTCACCACCCCTACCCTATATTTTTCAGTTCCTGTAGCTGGAGATCTGTGTTCAAGACTTGTCCTCATGATCTCATTATACCACCAATATAAGCAACTCTGAGCAGGGGTGGCACATTGTTGCAATAATCTCTATTTGTGTATTGCTCCTATCAAATTTCTGCAATCTTTTACCAAAATTTTGGCTTCTAAAATTTGGTCTACGTTTTGTATCCTCCTGCGTGTGAATCTACTAGGCCTTTAATAGGTAATTTATGCAATCCTCAAAAGGCAGAGAGAGCATTTATAATGCTTGGAAGAATAAGGGCTGATCCATTTATGTATGGTTTTTAAAGCTCAATAGCTTAGACCTAGAGTGAGAAGCAAAGACACTGTATGTCATTGAAAACCTCCTGTAGTTGTAGTATAACGAGGTTTCAAGTCTCTCAGAAACTCAGTACTCAGAGACAAGTGAATTTTGACTAATCTACATAGAGGTGGAGACTGACAGCTAGCCACAAGGTCAGACAGACAGAAAATCTTCCCCTGCTGACTGTTTGCTATGACTCTTATTTTGTTCCACAAAGGATTTCTTTCCATTCCATTAACATCTGATTAGATGGCAGAAACATTTTAAGAAGCTCTGAACAGTTATGCAGATACCAGCACTATTACTTCCAGATTCATTCCCTTGCCAAACAGCAAAATGACACAGTCACAAATCCTCCTACTAGTCAGTGTTTCCTATTTAGTTTTTGTTTGGAACTGTTGTTATAAGCTGATTAAATCTTTTGTATCCATGTTGCAGTTCTGAGGAGCTAGAAGTGTGGAATATAGCAAATACAAGCTGTTGCAAAATTGCTCCCATTAGAAAAGATTACACACATGATACAAAACTTTGCCATAGAACCAATTCTTGATACAGCCTTGTCCTCTCTGGGTTGTGAATGCAGTGAGCCATAACTCTGCCACTTCTTCCCTTGGGAGACTCTTATGTAACTGCTCAAGCTGTTTCTCTTGCTGTTCTTCATATTAAGCCAAAATTTTGTTTTGCTTAATTGTATCCTGGTACACCTAACATTGCAAACTGGGACTGTTCGAGTGAATCCACTCCCTTTTAAGACCCAACCACGCAGTCTGTAGAAAGAGAAGTGCAGCAGTGAAGGCAGTATTGGAGTTTAAGGGGTCACGAGAGACTATGACAGTGCAAGTGAACAGGCTGGGACATACCTGGCTCAGCTGAGCGCCCTTCCAGCAGCAGGGCTCACCCATGGCCGGGGCTGCCTGAGGTTGAGTGCAGCGGGGAGGGTGAGGGCAGGGCTTATTCCCCTCTGCCTGGCACTTGGTAGGTGGCTTCTGAGGAACTGTGCTCAGTTTCAGGCTTCACAGCTCAGAAGAGAGATTGACCAACTGAAGAGAGTGCAACCAAGGGCCACTAATACTGTGGGGAAACTGAAACATGAGATGTACAGAGACACTGAGGGAGCTGCTTACCTGGCCTGGAGAAGAGAAGGTTAAGAGGGCATCTAATTACTGCTTCAGGTACTCACAAGAGGTTATGGGGAAACCAGATCCTCTCACCGTTGTGCAACAAAAGGACAAAAGGCAGCAGTCGCAAGTAGCAATAAGGTGGGTGTAAAGAAAAACATTTTCTCACTGGTTGTAAAAAAAGCCATTTTCATAGTGAGTGGCTAAGCAATGGAACAGGTGGATTGGAGAATGTGAACTGACTGTCCTTAACCTGATCAAGCTTTGAAGTTAGCTGTGCATTGAGGAGGAGGTTGGACTAGATGACCTCTGGAGGACTCTTCCCACCTAAATTGATATTCTGTTTTGGGGTGAGGCGGAGAGAATCAGGGTCTCATAATTAACAGATTAAATATGGAAGCAGGGAAATGCAAAAGCCAATTTCCTACGCATAATTAGACAGAAAACTAAAGTGTTGTTGAAATATAACCATCTGAAAAAAAATGTAGATATTGAATTTTTATTCCTAATTATAAGTATTGGCATTTTCCTTCTGTAAACGGTTCCTTTCCTGTTTATTCAGCTGTTCAAAATGTATGCCTATATTAAGCCTTCTATATCCCTTTTCTAGTGAAAAAGAATGGGGAAATATAATTCATATGGCAAACCACTGGTGCTCTATATCATCCACAGAATGCTCTAATAAAATCTGGTGCACTGCGGGCTTCTTAAGCAATTATGGTCTTGCACTATATTTAGCATTCAATGAATAACTGCAAAAAACCCCTAACAAATACATGCATACGTTAGTGTCTAATGAACACAGTGAAGGTATCATTGTGTGTGTTACATGTCTCCATCTCTGAGCATTACAACAAATGTGGGATTGCAGGAAAAGGGATGCAACCGGCCGAATCAATTTGCATTGCTGGCTGAGAGTAGATGCTGACGTCACTAAATAGAGACACCTTACGTCAAATGCTAACCAAAGAGAAGGACAGACTGGGCACAACGTACAATAGTTTTGAAAAGAGAGCTAATTAGGAATGCATGAGCATTTGGCAAGGGTACATTGCAGCCCTGAATGCAAACCTTTTAATACCAAAATTGTATTGACAGGAAACGAGTTGAATTTTATTTCAATGTTTATAGAATATGTTCTTACCTAGTTCTATTCAAGGCATTTGTTCTCTTTATGAATTTTTTATGGATAAAATCTAATGAAATATATCCTAATCTATTACAAAAGTAGTTAGAAATTATTTTGATTTACCCATATCATAACAGTCTCTAAGCCTAATTGCGGGGAAAAGTAGACTTCAATGACAGGAGCTGGGTGGTTCTGCTATTTTAATTCACGTGCTACCAGTTGGCTGAGACTACATATATCGCATACAATGGGTGGATGGTGAAGTCCTTAACTGAAGTACCACGTTTCCTTATTTTGGTTGTACAACATTCACTCATGTTCTCTTTGTATTGTTGAAAGCAAATTTCCTGGACTGTAGAGAGCACCTTCTGTCCCTGTGAGATTGCCACATGCAATGTGGAGCCCATACAGGACAATTTAACTTACTTTGTTTTACTTAATTCCTTGTGCATTTATATTATTTCCACTAACGATTTTTTAATCTAAACATGCTCCTAAAGTCTTTTAATATGAAAGGCCCCTGCATTCAGGGATAAGGGAGAGAGAGAAACTCTAGGATGTCCTATACTATTGAGTTTTGGTTTTGGACAGTCCCAGGCAGTCTTTGGAATGTCAGACTTGCCCTCTTTTAGTGAATAAGCTCAGTTCTGTAACTGTTGCTGCTCAGTCTTGTTGGTGGAGCATATCATAGGAAACTGCATTTGTGCTTGGTTGTTACTACCTAAAGGAGAAGGGAAATAATCTCAGTTGTCCTGAATTAAAAGCTTGAGTGGGTCCTCAGAGGGAGCAAAGAGCCACGTCACTACATTTCTTTTCTTTTTTTTTTTTTTAAGCAGACCGTACCTCTACTACAAGGAAGAACCTCTTGCTTCCACATAGCCCTTGGATCTGGGATGTTGACTTTGATAAACAGAAATATAAAATCTAAACCCCAGAGTTACAATGCTTAGACTATTATCCTCCTGCAGACAGAGCAGACTTAGATTATGACGGGGTGGTAAGAAGCGTGGGCTAGTCCATTTCCTCCCCTTCCAGAAGAGTTTTGTCAAGCTGAGCCAAGTGCTTGTAGTCCCTTCGTCCTGCGCTTCCTGTTATCCTTGACTGGTATTTTTTCAACCTGTCTCCTCCTGAGCCTTTCTCTGGTGTCTGGGGAGTGCAGAGGATGGAAGGGCCTGAGGGCTCTGAGCTTCAGCATTTCTGAGCTGGTAGAAAGTTCCTTAAGGAGTTCTGCTAACACTGTGTGTCAGAGCAGCCTCTGGAGTTAAACCAACTCTCAAGATCCAGAAGTAGAAAGGTTATTTGTAAACTCAGTTGCAGTCTATGCACAACTGATGCTCTCTCCTGATGTTTTTAATCATCTGAGAAATAAAGTCTCAAAACCAAAAGGTTAGTTTAGCCCCAGAGTAACAAATAATATATTTGAGCATATGGGGATGTGAATTTACATTTGTGCTTTCAAATGGATTTTTTAATTTAGCAAAACTAAGATAATTCTAAGTAGAATTCTCTGTGGGAGTAAATGCATTTTTAAATTATTATTTTAGTCTTTTTTTATCCAGTTGTTCTCTCAGCTGTGAGATAAGTGTTTAAAGCACATAACGGAGCTGCAGTGACGGAGCTCACTTGGCAGCCCATAAACATGTTTTGGAAAGCTGTATTGACTTGACAAAAGCAGACTCTGTGGTTGCTACCATGCTACCATGGTCCAATGCCATGTCCTTTAGGATTGCTTGCAAAGATAGAGCTTATTCCCTTCTCCCTTTCCCTCTAGCTGTTATTCCTCCCTGAAAACAAACAAATGAAAATGAAAAATCCAAGCTGGCTACCTGGAATACTTAAACATCTAATTGAGTAAAACTTTACCATTCATGTATTTTTAATGCTTATGCAAAGTCAGTGGGAATACTTGTGGTTTGTTACTGTGCTTTCTTGTACCAAAGCCTAGAAACTGTCAGTTGCTCTACACTCTATTAGAGATGCATTCCAACCACTTCTCCATGTGTCACTCAAGTTTATGGTCAAAACTCAACTGTTTTAAAACTTTGGGAAAATGTAAATACGCTTCAATACAGGATTATGTATCAGAAAACAGAGAACTTCTGGTTGTCCTGGGGTTTTATTCTATACTTTGCTGGAAAAGCTGCAATCTGAATTATGTAAGAAGTTTTACATTTGTGGTGGGAAAGGACTGAATGGTAAAAGTTGCTGTAGATGATCATTAAAATGGAAAGGATATAGTAGCATGTACCTATTTCCACAGCAGCAGAAGCCTTTATCACCCTTTGATGAAACAGAGAAATAGAGAGAAACTTGAGAACTTTTCTTTATCCTGATCAAAAGCAGGCTCTCTTTCTCTTTTTCCCCTTTTAACCTCCTGACTAATCTTTGTCATTGCTGTGTTCTGCTAAATTTACTATTGTGCACTAAAAATAACACTTTCTTCCTGTCCTCTTCCCTTTTTTCTGTACAAAAGCTCTGTAAAAAACTGGCAATCAGATCTAAAGGTTTGTGGGGTTTTTATTGGCTTGGTTTGGTTTTTTTTTTAATTGCAGTCCAATACTTCTTGAGTCAGTATCACGACAAGTCTAGTTGCTTTGTATCAGTTTTCTCTCATGTGTTGCTAACTTCCTGTTCTCACATTAACACTCATTGTTTGTAGCAGTGATGGTCTAAGTATTTTTAATAGAGACATGGGTTCTAGCTCTGATTTGTCTTCAAAAAGTGATCATTTAGACTGTAGAAAAAAGGTACCAATAAAGAATTAAAAATTGCCATACTGAAACAGTTCAGTAAAAGGAATTCCTTTCATATAACACTGCTTTGCTCAGCCTCCTGAATTGAGTGGGATGAACATGAGTTTTTTTGTTTTCCTAAAAATTGTGTGTCTGAGAAACAAGTGAATACATGGGGTTGTTGTTCTTGCACAGAATGAAAATTTTTAGCCCTCCTCTGTAGAGAAGTTCCCATAGAACTTAAAACTTAAAAACCAGAAGGTTATTATACTATACATTTTAAATCTGTTGACTTTTTTTTTTACTTTTTGTTGCCTGCATTATCAACTTGATATTTCTTTGCTTGTAAGTAGATGTCTGAGTGAGAGTTGTTTTAGTTTCTGATGCTTTCGTCTTGTCCATCCAAACTGTGCAAAGCTAGGAGAGTAACACTTAGCATTTGCCATGATGCAAGTTGTTCTTCTGCCCCTATTAGCCTCCTTTTATATGAAGTGCAAACTGTAATTTGTCCTGACATAGATGTACTCAACTGAAAATTGTTGCAGTCTGACCTGGTTAATGTGAGTTTGGCTTCTGGGTATTTGAAAAATGTAAGTAATTGACTATAACCAAATGCAGTTGGATACTGTTAACCTGTTATTGGTACAGTTAACTGTTCTTGTAAGTGGGGTTTTAAACAACTTTATAATGTTTTCCAACAAATTACTGTCTTAATGCTATGAGACTCTGCAATGTGTGAGTCCAGGTTGCTGTAAGAGAATATTTTTTGAATAGTGACTGTTTTTAAAATAGTCACAGCTATGTCAAAAACTGTCCTTAGCTGCAGCAGTTGTGCCCATGTCCCATATTGGTTAGTGACAGTTTTGTTGATGTCAAGTGGTAAAAGAAGAGCCAGAGACTGCTGTTTTAGCAGGGAGCCAGGTCTGGATTGTAACACACTGGGCCTTGAGCTGTTTTCACTGGTTTGAAAATGCCAAGTCTAGATTGTCACTATAAGAGAAGGGGAGGTTGTGGTTTAATTATGATGTGTGTGTTTTACAAGAAGGCTTCAAACTGTGAAAATGGAGACAAGTGATTTCAAAAGATAGCAGCAGCACCTGCAATAAGAGATTGCGTGCCCAACGTAGGGCATCATCCAGGGAGGCCTTCAGGACCTTTGCACTGTGTATGCATTAACAGTATTTGCAGTGTATACGTACAAAGACTGCATATGGAGGGTGTTGCTCTGTTTTCAAGTTGTTTCGTGTTCGAGTTTTTCCCGTGCGAGGCCGTGGCAGAAAGTCTCCGCTGCGGGCCGTGGGGCAGGAGAAGGATGCGCCCGGCGTTCCCCGCTGCGGGCCGTGGGGCAGGGGCGGGATGCGCCCGGCGTTCCCCGCTGCGGGCCGTGGGGCAGGGGCGGGATGCGCTCGGAGCTGCCCCGCTGCGGGCCGTGGGTCGCTCCGCCGGGCGAGCGGGCGGGCGGGAGCAGCTTCATCCGCCGCCCCTTTACGCGCGGCCGCGGTTTCATGAATGAAATCCAATCGCCGCGCTAAAAATAGACGGCGGGGCTGGCGCGTCACGGCTGCCGCCGGCCCCGCCGCCGCCCGAGTCAGCGCCGCGGGGCGGGCCGGGCCGGGCCGGGCCGGGCGGGGACCCCGCCGCGGGGCCGGCCGGGCGGAGCAGCGCCGGCGGCGATGCTGCCTCCCTGCCGAGCCGCGCCGGCTCCGGGCGCTGCCCCGCCGCCGTGAGGAGCAGCGGGAAGGGGGCGCGGCGGCGGCAGCGGCCGCCACCCCCTCCGGTGCCGCGGGGCCGGGGCCAGCCCCGCTGCGCGCACGCCGGCTGCCGGGGATCCCCCTTCCCGGGTAGGTCCCGCGTCGCCCGGGCGCGATCGTGCTCCGAGCTGCCGATGTGCGGCTCCGCAGGGGGCGGGTGGCGGCGCCCCGGCGCGTCCCGTTTGCCCGCAGGTGCGCTCCCGCCTCGTCGGGAGACAGCGGGACGTGGTGGCATCCTCCCCTCCTCAGAGGACAGAGAGGGCTGAGTCCCTGATGAAGCAGATCTGTCTGGCTTCCTTTTCCAGCGAGGCCACGAGGTGCGAGGCAAAAATAGAGGGGTATGATGTGTACGGGAAGCACAAACCTCCTGCCGCTTGGTACCTCTGAGTGTCATTTAGTAAAAACCCGAAGGATTTCTTTCCCCCTCTCTTTTCCCCCGCCTATTTCTTTCCCCCTGCTGTGTCTGTGGAGTCTGTTGTGAGCTGCTGTGACAACAGCGGGAGGCTGTTGGGGGGTCTTGCGGCACAGATCATCAGGTGTCTATGTCGGGACCTATTTGTGGGCTATAGAAAGGGGCTGCAGAGACAAACGGTAGTAGACTTTTATTTTGTTTAGTCAACCTTTAGTGGGTACTGTGGCATCCAACATCTAGAGCAAAGAGAAATCAGTCACTGGACATACCGAGGCAGACTAGGTGGAGAGCTCCAAGTTGCCGTCTATTGGTCAAGGCACTACTCTGAAGGCAATATACTTGTTTAAAAAATGATAATAATAAAAGAAAGCCCTTGAGGCTCTGCATATGGTCACAGCAAGAGCAAGGAAGTGATGCCAGAATAGTCTCAATGACTTTGTTCATCCTCAGTTTGTGTACTATTTCAGGACACACAGCTGACTTGAAGCCAAATGTTCAGCTTGAGCTGTAATAGAAGCTGAGGTGGAAATTAGCTTTTCCAGTGTGCTTAAGGGGAGTCCTTTAGCTGGTGGTCTTTCTAGGCAAAAATAATGCATATGTGGAGAAACCCACCATTGTTAGGACTACATTGAAGAGTTGTCATGACTGCTCAGTGTAAGCAGCAATTGAATGGCACATCTTTCAGTAAGGGGTATATTTCAGGATCAGGAGTCACACTACCTGGAAATGGAATGCCTTAATTTCTTTTCAGTATTTTTCTGAGGTCCTCTTACATTAGGATATGGTTTTCTTTCTATGCATGTTGCATTTGTACACCTGATTCTATGTCTCAGATATACAATGTATTTACACAATGTAACAGAAGGAAAAAATTTGAGTTCAGTATTTGTACTAGGGTTCTTTATCTAAGTGACATAATACTTAAGGAGCATAAGATCTGGGACAGGCTCAGATACACAGAAGTATTTTTATCCAAGAAGAAATAAACATCAATTTTAGCTCTGGGGAGCTTTCTAAAACTCCTGCCCTTTTAAAACTCCAAGCTTCATAAATAACTGTAAAGCATTAGGCTGAGAGGAAGAGCTGATCACTTGACCAGTAAATCCTGATGTTTGATTCTTTACTAATACATTTTATTTGCTGGAAAAATGCTTAAGTCCTCTATCCAGATGTTACCCTGTGCTGAAGGAGTCAAAAGGACAGACGAGCCTTGAAGGAGGAGAAGTAAAGGAGCAACAGGTGTTTGACATGCTCCTCCCTTGCTGCCTTCTATGCTGCCAGAGAAGTATACAAACACTGTAGAGCAAAGTATGTGCTTGGGAAGGAGGAAAAGGAAAAGCTGAGGCGTCCTTGCTGCATACAGCAGACTTGCAGAGCAGCTCAGAAACTGAGTGAATGTACCCTTGGATCACTGATTGGGTTTCCATAAAAGAGCTCAAAACTTAGTGCTGAAGGAGTGAGTATTGCATGAGCTACAACTGGTGCCCCTGCAGTGCAGAGCTGGGGCTCTTTGGCGTTACAGACAGGTCATGAAGTAAGAGTATGGATTCCCTTTGCTTCCCATCCAACACCATTCTACTTTTCTGTTTTCCTCTTCTTTCTGTCTGACCTGAGACACAAGACAGCAATTTCTTTCTTCTTTTTAAATTATTTTTTTCTTTACAAATGATCTCTGTGTGACACTAGACATGACAAGTAAACCCTACATCTATGTGCCTCCTGCTGATGTTGCTGGATTTGCATTTGAGACATAAGTGCAGAACTTGACCAATGATCTGAAAATAGCATTTACCTGGTCTGCCATCCTGAAGTGTTTGCTATTCCAGTCAGTGTTTAGGTCCTTGGGTGGGTTTTTCCTGCTGTCATTATGAGCTCTTACTCTCCTTTGGTAGTTTCCTTGTGGTAATAATGTCTGGGAATGAATAAAATCACGTATAATGTCTTTCTAAGATGACTGATTAACAAAGAAGAGAATGCTTAAGAATTGTCACATAAAGTTCAAGAAGCAAGAGCCTGATTCTATCTTTTGGAAAGAGAACAGAAAGTGAATTCAACATCTCTCTGTGCTAGAAGATCACCAGTGTCTCTGGAATATTCTTTGTTTGTAGCTCTAGCAAAGCTTGATAAATATTTACCCCACAGAAATACACAAATGTTGTGAGAATGCCTTATTTGGTGATTATTGTTGTTACCCCTTCAGTACTGTTGGGAACACTGCTTAGGAACAGCATACAGTGTCAACACGTGCTTTAAGTGGGTACAATCACTAACAACCTCTGCTACAGTATCAGAAGTTTAATACTGCACGAGCAGCTTAATTGCACAAGAGTAAAATCAGGTGTTTCATGGAGTTTCTTACCATGAGACCTAGTAGTGTTGAGTCAGGCTTTTCCAGCAACCCATCTTCTTTTAAGCTTTGAGTTTTATATGTTATCCCAGATAATCTTGGGCATGGCAGTCACTAAGGATTCAGCTGCAGCTTTGCCCTGGTTATGTTGATCCAAATACCAAAGCAGGAGTCAGAGCACCTGATGCTCTATATACTTTGATGGATCATGTGATGCAGTAGCTGGGGACCTGGGAATGAAAAAAATTGCTGCTGAGAACCCAGTGTCCACAATGCACACAGCTCAGGGACAAAGGGTGTTATTTCAGACTCTCTTTGAGTTGGTCCCATGGACTGAATGCTTACTTATCACTGGGGGGTGGCACACCTTCCCCTTCAGAATTCAGTTTGTGCACTCTGGCTGCACCTGATGTGAACCAAAGCCTGGAATGTTTGCTTCAAAAATGTATTCTTGAGCTGACTTAAAATGCTATTAGCGGTGCACCCTTATTCAGCTCCTGCAGCATAATCTTTTGTTGCAGAAGGAGGACTAATCTGAGGACTTTGTGCATTTTATGGGTGGCTGCTTTAAAAAGTGCCAGCTGTTTGGTGATGGTTATCACCATCAATGGATATTGTCCATTCTTCAGGTGCTTGGTTCTCAGCCACTTTTATTCATGTCAGCCACAGTTAATTTCAGTTTGTGATGATGTGACAGATTACGACCCACAGCAATGCCAGATCTTGGTCACTGCCTAGTCCCTTGTGTCTGCTATGTTTATCTCTGGTGAGTGGAAAGAATAGTCAGTTGTAGCCAGGTATATCTGGAATCCTCACAAAATGCATACACAAAGCTAAAATGCCAGCCTTAAATCAGGCATGTGCCAGCTGTAGGGGTGTTACCCTCTTTCCAGGGGTGGGTCCATTATGGGCACCCTTTTCCACATCTCTCTGCACACCAAGAGATAAGCAAAAAGGGGCACAAGGGACTGCCTTGTGTGGTGGCTTGTTCTTGAGGTATTTCTCTGGAAAATCGGTGAAGGGAGGAGTGGCAGTGCTGCAGGCTCTGCCACAGTGCAAAAAACACTCATCCCAGATTCTCACACACGAGGTTTCTGAAATGGTTAAATGTCCTTCACCTGCCATGTGGATTAATTTCTAGGGCAATGATCTCATCACAAAGGATATCCCAAGGTATGTCACAGGTCAAAATAATATGTAAGCTGCTCAGTGTAATCAGCTTGTTGATTTCTGCCCTTCAGGTCTTCCAGAACTTGTCAGAAAATTTACATAGCTCAGGTCTAATGCTGAACTCTGCATTTGGGTCTCTATTTGGTCTGATAGACTGAGTGTGTATAACACAAAAACAGGTCCTTGTGAGGTGCATGTTTTTTGAGGAGGCTCAGGAGAATCTATTACTGTACTAAAACTGAATGTTTTCATTCTCAGCTATTACGCTTCAGAGCAGTCTGTTTTACACGTTGTTATGTGGGAAGAATTTGTGTTTTACTAGTATCTCTGATTTTTGAGCACCTGAGGAAATGCTCATTCTTACTGATCAAAAGTTTTTGTGTCATCACAGAGGTAGGTCGGGCTTGACGAAGGATGCTGATAATTAACAGGAACAAACAAATCTGGAGTCATGCAGGCAGAGAAAGAGCAGAGTGACAGGCTTCTGACACTGCCAACCAGGAATTATTATTCTTGGTCTCTGCAATTTCTGTGAGAGTTGTGGTGATCGTTTGACTGAGAAGTTTCCTAGCAAACTTGGAGACATCTGTTATGTCTTCACATCATCATTAGGGGCTGCTCCTTTCATTTCTGTGTGAAGCCATGGTCAATTTTTCACTCCCTTTAAAACTTGAGGGATAGAGTAGGGATTATGGCAGCTGAAGGGAAGCTTCTGAGAACTTCTTTCTTTAAAAAGTAAGAGGTAGCATCCAGAAATAAATCTGATGCTTATTGATCAAAAGCTGACATGAAAGAAGCTGGTTCAGGCAAGCCAAGTGGAGTGTCTCTTGATGACAGCCTCAGTGTTTCACTTCTCCAGCTGTATAAAATTTTAGCAGCATTCTGAGGGATTTATTTCTGTGTTGATACTGGCCCTAAGCTATCCCAGGACAGAAGAAAAAGGGTAGAACCATGTTCTGCCCTTGTGGAAGATAAAGGTGTTTCTGTTGACCTGCACTCTTGTGGGCAGCAACAGCCAAGGTTATCTCATTTATCACCTCGTGCAGTGAAACATTGCCATCAGCTGCCCTTCTCTTTCTGCCCATGGGAGAGCCAAGGGTCTCACATTTGTAATCAGGTCAGCTTTAGAATATAAGGGTTTTTCTCCTTCCCCAGTCATTGGCTGTATCTGTTGTTTTCTTCTGCTGATAGACCAGGTAGGGCAAGTAGGTGATAAATTCTAGAGTTAATCTTGAATTTCTTCCTTTTGAATCAGTCTCCTCCTTTTCAGTCTTTCCATGTAAACTGCCAGAATTTTAAATAATGGCAATATGGTTATGCTACTTTATCCTGGACAAGAATCCAGCCTGGTAAGCATCATGCCCACCTTTGTCCCCTGGTGACCTAGTAATCTGACCCCACCTTGAGACTTACTACCCTTTGTTGCCAGTTAGTTCTTTGATACTGACTAGGAACAGTTTTCCTTTTGAAACCAGTCTCCCCAACAGCCCTCCTATGATTTAAGAAAGTATTAATATTAATGTACACCTTGTAAAAAATGGTTTGTGATGGTCTTTCAGCAGCTGGTATAGTTTATCTGTTACTTGATCCCATGTTGTGATTTACTTCACAAATATACTTGATGGGGCCCTAAATTCACTGATTAAATTGAGCCAAACCACCAAAGGGCCTTTTGGCCCTTAACCTTTCCCCAAATCAGAGCTGTCTGTGAATTCTACGCTCTTGCACAAATGAACACTAAGTTCCCCCTGCTTTGTCCCCTGGCATTTCTGTGTTAATCCATTAAAGATTCTGAAACACCACATGGCAGGTTATATATTGAGAATGAACATTTCACACGCTTGTTCTGGCTCATGTGCTCGTTGGTCCTTGCCAGCGTGCTGGTGCCTTGGGATTCTGCACTGCAAGGTAGTGATTTCAGGGCCTGAAGAACTTGGCATTTTGTATCTTCTTTTCTAGTTTCCATGGTAGCAAGCAGTAATTTTGCAACTAGGGGATGGAGGCAAGAGTGTTGCGTAGTCTTGTAAATTTTTTTATATTCTTTTTGACGTGTTATTGCCTAATGGTCCTGTGAAGGAGTCACTCCAAAACTATACTAAAAAATACATCTCCAGAATAGATTGAAATATGGAGAAGCTACAAATGCACTTCCATTCAGTTTCATGAAAGTGTGTTTTTTGGGGATAAGTGTTGATGATCTTACTGGCTTACTGGTAGGCTGAGTTTTTTAGATAATTCCCATGCCCACCGTTCATGTTAAGTCATGTTAGACTTTGGTGTCTCTTTCCATTAGATTTCTTTAGTAAAATTGTGACATTTTAATTGTGGTTGGCACCCCCTTTGTTTGAAGGAGTTCCTGGTTTGCATGTTTGGTGAGATTACTTGACACAAGTTGAAATTATTAATTTTTTTTTTCCCCATGGAATTGCTTAAAGAAAAACTCCACTCTCAGGCAAGGTTCTTACATGCTGTCATTTTGAACTGCAATCTGAAGAGTTTGCTCTTAGCACAAGAACTAAGTAAAATTCTTGCTTTGAGGGGTCCTATCTCAGTCTTATGGGATATGTTTAAGTACAGAGCTAAGAAGTAAATGCCTGCAGGATCACCCCATAATCACTGATTAATGTAGACACTCTTAGTGATTTGTTTGTGGTGTTTGTCATTTGTTCATGCTGAAGAGAAAATGGTTGATAATTAGCTACTTTTCTTTGAAAAAAAATCTTGGTTGTGTTCTGTATGTGCTAAGTGAGGATTTAAACACCTGGACATTTGAAAGTGGGCATTTAGAGATCCATAGGGGTGGATTCCTGATCCTCCACAGGCAACTCGCCATTGGGTTTGGATCTTCATCCACTTTGTTTCTAGCAGAGAAAACTGCAATCACAGCTTTAAATATATTAAACTGCATTTTTAAAACAAGTTCATGGTTTTGATCTGGTTATCTATTGTATATAAATACACCTACACTAATACAGAGAGTGAGTGGGATTGTGTGTGTCTGTTGTGTTTAATCTGTGTACCAGTGGACTCGATAATCAAGTGATGTGCTTCATCCACAGATCTTTTGGAAAATTTCCCTAGAAAGGGAGTGTTTCATTATTGAAGCTGACCAACCCTCATGCTATGGCAACCACAACTGTTTTATGGTGATAATAATAACAACTCATTTAGCAATGAGGAAAAACTAAATGAAAAACCAAGCACTCCACAGCAATTTCAGGTGAAGCAACAGAGAAAGAAATTGGCAGCATAACCATCTGCAAGCTGTGGTTCAAAATAGTAGCCTTCTATTTCTTTGGAAATACATCAGCTTTATTTGGAATATTTCTGAACTGCTAATCAAGTGAATGAATTAAATGGCTTTATGTTAGATCCTGAGTCTGCTCACTTATCTTGCTTTTTTGGCTGCCTCTGTCATCTCTTCATCTGCAAACAATCACAGGTGACAATGTGAAAATAGAACATCCTAAGAGATTTTTGAGATCCTGTGTTATTCTTACGAGTATCTTTTTCCATTTCCATCCATCTGCTCATCTTTCTTTAGAACTGGATTAAGCAGCTGAATTTTGTGCTCCTTTCTTTTGGAAGCAGCGATTTCTGATCAGACCTTTTCCCTGGTAGGTTTCTTCCTGCCCCTCCTTTGTTGGCCTTTGTCTTTCTCTGGCTTTTTTGTCAGTGCCCTTTCTGGGACTGGTCACATTTCCAGTAACTTTCCTCATAGTTTTACCCTGCTTTGTTTTGCTAGTAAACTAAACTAATGCTGGTTGTAGGTTGGTTTTAGCAAGTTTTTCATTGATCTTGGAATGTTATGCCTTTTTAAAAATCTTTATATACACTGCTTTGTTCTTGTCTAACCAGTTCAGTTTCAGTACCTGTTGGTCTTTCCAGATATTACCAGACTTTCAGAGCTCAAATCTAGTTGTTGTTGTTTGGGTTTTTTTTAATATTTGTTTTGTAAATACATGTTTAGCATTTTAAATCAGCATGATTATATAATAGGTTTAGCACCAGCTTAACCTAGAGGCTACTTTAAAAAGAACTAACTGTGGCTGTATTTTTTAGATCTTGTATGTATTTCTGGTTTTAATCATTCCAGTAGCCAGAAGGCATCTGGCTACATTTGTAAGCATTTAATCAACTTTTTTTGCTAATTGTTTATACTATAATTTGTTGTTAGCATCTGGTTTTACTTGAGGTGTCTAAATATCTCTCTGGGCTTCTGTCTGTCAGTCTCTTCAGGAGCTATTTCTGCTTTAATCCTTTCCTGAAAACTGATGAACAATATTTAAATGATCTGCATTTTTAACACAGAGTTAGACTGTAGATACTGGAAGGTGTTTAAGGACTTTCCTTAACATAGCCACAGAGCTCTACTTTTGTTTTTATTCCCAGTTTATTTTAATCTCTGTCCTGTGCAGTATTGAGTCATGCTAAAAATATCTTCATTAGATTGTCATTGATCTACAGCAGGGCATTCAGGCATGCTGTGTCTGAGTCCTGTGATAACTTCGCTTTAATTAAGTTAG
Source organism: Corvus cornix cornix (assembly GCF_000738735.6). Lineage (NCBI taxonomy): Eukaryota > Metazoa > Chordata > Aves > Passeriformes > Corvidae > Corvus > Corvus cornix. The sequence continues at coordinate 29,693,757 of NC_046336.1, read as the reverse complement.
TAAGTATATTGGAAAATTAAAACCCCAGTAATTTTTAAATTTTGTTTTCATGTGTTCCTTTTCTAGGATTCTCAGATAGTTGCATTGATTTATCTAGTTACTTTTATGTAGATTTTCCTGTTAATTTTAAACTGGCTTTGTTATCCTTTGGAAATTTTTTTAAGATTCCAGACTCTGTACTTAATACATATTTTGAGACTGATTGAAGCACATTTTTGCAGAACTACCATTTAAGAACTTTGGAGGAATTTTAAAATCAAACTGTTATATAATACCACAGCTAATCTGTGTAACAGCATTTTAATGGAATATTGGGTTGGAAGAAAAATTGATTTGGCATCTCTGCTTGGTAGTTTAAAACCAACCAGACACACTGGCTAGCCATGCTCCTTCATTTTGTTTTCTAGCCTTGTAAACATTTTCACATTCCATCTGTGATGTCTAGTCCATGCATGAATAAAATATGAAGTAATTTAATACCACATAATATGGCAAGAGGGTTGCTGTTTATTCTCAGACTTGAAACTTTTTAAGATCACGTGCTGAAAGCTCTTGGGGTTTTGCTATTCATTTGGGGCGCTGCCTATGAGGCCATGGTATATGAAAATGCCACATTCTCTGTAGTGTGGAGAAAAAAAAGTACTGTTTTTGTACTTTTATTTATGTCATGACTGTATCCTCCCCAAGGATGCTGAGGAGGAACAAGGAGTTAGCTCTCGGTTCTCTTCTTGTGTTTGGAGGGGTACAGAGCCCATGGCCATCCCAGGGATCAGCCTCATGAGAGCTTGCATCCAGCAAGCAGCTGGGGCTGGATCACAGAGAGGGAGCTGGAAGCCTCTGGAGTGCTTTACCTCAAGACTAGTAACCTCTCAGGATGCAGGTTACAAGCCAGGTGAAGGGATAAAGGCTGTCCCTTATAGCTTTGTGTCCTTGTCAGTTCGAAGCCCTGTGCCGATGCAGCAGGTTGGTGTCACGAGGCTTCACGTGTGGTCAATCCTCTGTGTGTGTGCTCAAAGCCGTGTTGTTTGCTCTGCATCTGGCAGGTTGCAGAGCTCTGCTTGTGCCACAACGCACTTGTGCCAGGATGCAAAGTGTCTGGGCCCATGTTTCCATCCCAGGTAGGATAACTCCAATACGTATTCTCATGTGCTAGGCTGTGCTGCCGCATTTCCAGCAGCACTCAGTGTCTGGAAACATCAGTGTGACACACTAGTGGCAAAAATCACTCTTGCACCTCATCTGTGTTGTCCCTAACTCCTCCCTCCACACATAAATAAAGATTACAACTGTGCCTTAGCCATTACAGTTATTAGTACACAGTCCTTACCAAAATTTTATCTAAATGGGTAACCTTGAGTTCTAACAAGGACTTTTGCTTCTTGGTGTACATCAGTTTAAATAACGAAAGAATACAGGTAAAATCAGTGTTTGAATAGTAGTTACAAAACATGATTTTTCTTAATCAGAACATAATACCTCTGACAGTGAAAATTGGACACCAAAATAGCTTGAATCTGTTATTTTAAACAGCCTGACAGCTAATATATATTCTATATTTATGTGTGAATGAGATGTGAATATTAAAAAAGGTATTAAAACAAATAGTTGGATTTCTTTATCTGTAGTGCTTTCTTCTCAGGAAAAAGGACACCATTACTCCAGATGATGACCTGTGTTTTGTCAGTTAAATTGCCGTAGGTTCCTTGCTGAGATAATTATTAGGCAAGCCTTCCTGAACAGGTTTGTGACTTGCCTTTTCCCTTTTCTCCCTCCTTGATTACAATTCCCTGGCAGAGACCAGATTGCTCAGCAGACTGCTAGACATTAGAAAACCAAATTCAGATATATCAAGCTATGATCCCACGTATGAAAATGACAGACTGTAGTAAACATGCATGAGTTGGTTTTAGTTTTTCAAATACCCATTTTTCCCAGCTTGCATTCATATCCAGGCATTTGTTCAGTATGTTGCCATAGAATATTTAAGGAAATTGTTTCAATAATAACTTTCCATGAGGATAGTATTTTCAAAAAACTTCTCTCTGTTTTCCATTTCACGTCAAAAAGAATTTCTAGGTGTAGATGACCATATTTGGAAATTCCTGCTTGGCTCTTGGTTTCATTTTAGTCTATGATCTGTAAAACTTCTTGGACAATTAAAAGTGTGCGATACATGCAGGATATAATGGGAATTACGGTTTTGTAGCAAACAGTCTCTGGAGTTGTCTTACAAGTGAGTTTTATTGTGTGCTGGAGCCATCTGTGTGACTTGCTGTTAGTAATATTGTTTGGGCAGCCCTAAATCAAATCCTGAATGGGCAGGATTGCAGAAGGCAGGTTTATACTGGTATCCTTCAGGTTAAACCCACTGATGCCCATGCTTTTTTTCCTCCTGGCATAAAAAGTATTAGCAAGAGGTAAGTTTGTGCTAGCTGTCCTTGTTTCACCAAGATCTATCTTCTGCAAACAGGCTTGTGTTTACAGAAACCAAAGTGAAAATAGCATGTGAACAGCATAAAGCCACTGCAGTCAAAATAGTTGTGTATTTGCATAACCGAGCAGTATTTAAAGGACTGGCTGGCTTACTTTGGGACAGTTTACTACACACTTTTCCTTAAGAGTTTGTTGTCTCCAGGGATCTCTCAAGAAGTGGAAGTAAAAGGCTCTGGTTCTAAATAGCACTGTTTTCACACAGAAGTAGAAAACAAGTTTAACTGTCTTGTTCCAGTTTTCGATAAATGGACATTGACATGGACTACGAAAGACCCAACGTTGAAACCATCAAGTGTGTGGTGGTTGGAGATAATGCAGTGGGGAAGACTCGTCTGATCTGTGCGAGAGCCTGCAACACAACCTTGACTCAGTATCAGCTGCTGGCAACGCACGTCCCGACCGTCTGGGCCATTGATCAGTACCGTGTCTGCCAGGAGGTAAGGACTGCAGGTGTGCACAGCGTGCAGCACATGCTGCAAGGTGCTGCTATTGTTTATTGGCAAGCCTTACCCTGCCAGGATGCAGCAATGAGCTCACGAGTATCTTATGAGTGATCTCTACTGCAACCATGGTCTGAAACACCTCTGGTTCTAAAGTAGTTTCTTTATCAAACCTATTTTTAGCGAGATAAATATTCTGCCTGTTTTATAAGATGCATCATTTGGTAGAAAACTATATGGGATAAACTCTTGACCTAATATGCTTTGGACCTTTTGATGGGGTCAAATTTTGATGAATTAGAAAAGTAATTGTCTGATGGAGGGAAAGACAATGTTTTGTGTGTTCTGTTCTAGGTCCTTGAACGCTCAAGAGATGTTGTGGATGAAGTGAGTGTTTCCCTCAGGCTGTGGGATACATTTGGGGACCACCACAAAGACAGGCGCTTTGCTTATGGAAGGTAAATTGATCCAAGCAAAATTTTAAGAAATACTTGTGTTCAAATTTTAGGGCAGAAATAAATTGCAAATCTGAATTTTGAAAAGCAAGGACTTAAAAACAATCACGGGTATTCATGTTCCTGCCCACTGCAAAGAGGATTATCTGCTGTAAGGATTAAAAAGATATAAATATTTAAAAAGCAGCATAGTTTTACTATACTACATTTCCTTCAACAGCCTGCTAAGCTCTGTCAACAACTGTTGTCCTATTTTGAATTTTAAAGAACATTCTCCAAAATGAGATCGTAGTGTTACAAAATTGAACATCAGCATTCTCTGTCTGTATAAGCAGTGTATGATATAATTGCTTAACAAGTAACAAACAAGGAGAGACGTTGGGAGCTATCACTCTTACTCAATGAAATATTTATTTTATTAAAACCTGTGATGTTGAATGGGCAGCTAATCTCTTGAGAGCAGAGCCAGATTCATGAAAGATGAGGCTCTTCTGTATTTCCTTAATTAAAGCTGAAGTTTTTCTTCTATAAATACAAAATGTCTATTAGTGAATCGAATTAACCCTGGAAATTCTAAAAAATACATATATAATAAATACATATTTAAATCAACATGATCTACATTTTTCCAGCATGTATTATATATATGTGTGTGTGTGTGTGTGTGTATAGATATATATATTTATATATATATATATATATGTATGTGAAAGTTTAGCATAGTTTCAACAAGGACTGAAGCCAGTGATAGTCTTTCTGATTTGTTTAATTAGATCTGACCTTGTGGCAGTACAGACAGCAGAACAGCTGTATTAGGCAAATACTGAGCTGAAGGTGGGTTTTGGACCTATATTTTCATAACTCATATTTGAGAGGTCTCAGTCCTCACCCATTTTTCACCTTGTCAAACTTTTTCATAACCTTTTCATATCTGCTTCAGTTGCTGCAGTTGGCCAGACTTTCATAGGCAGACACATTTTTTTTTTCCAGCTAGGAATGCCCTTTGTAGAGTGTCAGCCCCAGCTTTCTATTCCATTTGGTCAAAATGTACTGTCTTGCTGTTTTTCTCCTCTCTGTGCTGCCTGATGATACAAGTGACTTTGAAGGAGGATGGTCTTTTCTATTCTCTACCCCTTAGAAATTCTGTAGAGGGTTCTGCTGGTTGAATCCACCCATTAAATTTTCAGGCTGTAGAACTCTGTATGTTTGTACAAACCCTCCTTTGTGTATAGCACTGTGTTAGTTGAGTTTTCACAGAGTCATGAATTACCTGGAATTTTCTGTCAGGAGCCAAAGTGGCAACACATCTGGGCTGCACGACCTGTACTGTTTGTAAGTAAGCTTTGTGAGAGAAGTTACTGACTTTAAGGTAATATTTACCTTAATATTTAGTGCTACTGGGATATGTCCATAGATACTGTTTTACCTTTTGGCAGCATGTGGAGCTTGCATTGATAAATTTGGACGTAACTTCATGTTTCCACTCACTGCTCCACTTTGATGTGGCTTCCCGATATTCTGCAACAGATACTGTGACACTGAGAAGATTACTGGAGATTAGGAGAACAGAATCAGGCATGTTCTGAACCCTGATCCCACATTTACTGCCAGGATGGGAGAGGGAGGAAACGACATACTTAGATTCTAATCCTGCAAACGCCAAGGAGGACATGAATAAGTTGAGATCTTGAGGATTAAGCATATGAACACAGTGATTCATTTGTGATGTTAGCAGAACTGAACTTGTGTAGAACAAGGTTTGCTATATCCTAATTAACTTTAAAAGGCTGTTCTGGAAGCCTGCTCTCCTGTTAGTGGCTTTTCTGCAAGTCTATTAATGAAGAAAGTAACTGGAAACTCTAAAGGAATACTTTTTAAATAGAATTTCAGTTTTAAAATGTTGTGATTGTAAGCACTGCTTAGGTACTTGGTTGTTTTGAAAATGCTAATGTTGCATTTAAAGCAGACTGTTTAGTGTTTTATCTCGGTTGTTTGAAAATGCTGATGTTGCATTTAAAGCAGACTGTTTAGTATTTTATCTGGGTTGGCTTTTTAAAAAGAGTTTTTCAATGCTGAATGTTCATATTTATAGGAATTTATTTTAAATCACCTCTGTACATTGAGCTACAGTCTAGTCAGCTGTGTCAAATCTTGCAGTACAGTGAAAGGCCTATTTTATGCCAAACTTCTCAAAGTTACACCTGCAAGTGCCCTGTGTTTTGGTTGTCTGAAGGATTCATATAATAATATAATCCTTTGGTTCTGTTAAAAAAATTCTGTGCATCTGCACCTTACGCAGGGGAAGGCTTACTCCAGCAAACATTCAGCCAAGACCTCTAATTGTCCTAAACCTGGTGTAACAAGAACCAGCAAGTCATTAACTCACCTGCTGCTCGTTGGGAAAGTTTGCTCCATACAGTTTTAGAAAATGTTACATAAATAAATTATGCTATAGATGACAGGGTGAACAGTTAATAGGACTTGCAGCACAGATAAATCTTTCCCAACTCTTTATTTTTCACAGATAGAAACCTGAAAGGGGAATGAGAAAATGAATCTTTTTTCCATTATTTTTGTGTGACAGAATGAGAGAAACATTTAAATGCCACTGGGGATGGAATAGTTAATGTTTCTACTGCCATCCCTTAATGGGAGTACGGAGAGTGAGATCAGCTTGCATTCTGCTCTGTGGTGTTTAGTTTAATAATCACACTCCTCTGGGAGCTTTGGGAAACAGCTCCTGACAGCTTAAGGGAGTGAGGGGGATGCGGCTGCAGAGACTTGTGGAAATATTTGCTGCAGTTTTACAGGATGACATTTTTCCCCCCCCTTAGACTAAAGTGTGTGCTTTAGTTTTGGGAATATTCTGTTCAGTTCAGCTTAGGCAGTATGTGATGCCAATCAGCCATTTATTGATAATCTCCCATAGGGTTTCATTTGGTGCACAATCATGCCAAAATGCTGTAAAATGATAATGTCTTGGTTATGATTTAGTGTATTGATTTCCAGATCCCAGGCACCTCTTTGTTTAATAACAATCTAATCTCGGTGCTATTGTATTCTCTAAGCCTGCAGATAAGGTGTGAACTTCATTTAAAGCCCAAGTTGTTATTCTGTAGCAGTTTCTCTGGAGGCAAGTGTAAAGACAAGAAAACATCTTAATTTACATTTCAACTTGTCAGGATCCACTATCTTCCATCCTCCTGTCCAATCTGGTTTTGAATGAGAGTGTCGACATACCATCATGTTCAAACTAATTCTAGAAGCTGGCTTGCACTTTTTTTCTCGCTTTTTGCTTCCTTTTCTTTAGCCTCCCTCTCCTCCCCCCCCCCCAGGTAAGCATGTTTGGCTAATTTGATAAATAGCCTCTGTATCCTGGGTTCTTTTAACATGCAGCCCTAGTATGTGTAAGAATGAGCGCAAACCTGCAAAGAGTTAATTCAGTCCCAATCAAATATTTATTCTTGATACCATGAATGGGGGTTGTCAGCTAATCCAGCCAGGATGATTTATTTACTTGTAACCTAAATATGAGCTGTAGACCAAACAAAATCTGTTCATACAGCATGGACAGAAAACAGCTTTTTCCTCATGACTTACAAATGTGAATGAGTTTTGCTGTGAGACTGCTGACAGAGCCTCTTAAAATATGTTTAGAGTATTTCCTCTGTTGCGCATGGATTTTGTAAGCCTTGTGGGTATTGTATGTACACAGAGGAACACATGCATTCGCCTTCTTCTCTGTGATCACAATTGCTTTCACCAGTTACTTCAGTGTAATTGAATCCCTAAAAATATACTTTCTGAATGTTGCTGAAAGGAGTCCATGAAAACAGGGCTTTATCACTGATATTTGAAGACTTCCACCAAACTCTTTCTGATTATTTTTTCCTCAAGGGACGATGATGATGATATTTCTGCAAGAACAAAACCAAGGTAGCTTTGATGTAAAATGGTATTTGCATTTGTCAGATTCAATGAGATGAGGGTGAGGTTCGTGACTTCACAGAGTTACTTGATCTACCTTTACTTTGATCAGTGCCCTCTGTCATGGAGCAGCTGGTGCTTAAACTGAGACTGGGCCAGCAGCTCCTCTCCTTTCTTCAGAGACGGTCTGAGGTTTCAGAAGTGCCTTGTGAATGAAAGCTTACACATTTCCTGTGCCTCGCAAGCCATTACTGCCCTGGCTTGGAAGGGATCCTCAGAGGTATCTCTTTAGAGCAGAGGTACTTAACAGACACAGGACAGTGATTTGCTTTGTTAGCAAAGGGTCAGCTGATAGGGAATCCAGTTATTTTCAGATGTCTCTCACCTTGGCTGCTTCCTTTTGCTGTGTTTTCTGCCACAAAAAAAGTGATAGGCAGTATCTTCAAATCATCTTCAGCCACCCAAATTTGTGAGCCTCCCCTTCTACTTTACAGTGGTTTATAAGCTATTCAGGTTCTTCATTGTATGACCATGAAGAACTGTAAAAACCAATTTTTATAAGACATATATATATATTTGTCATGATTTTTCTCTTTTGATTTTGACTCAGGCTCAAGAAAGACTGGAACAAGCAGAGGGGTTCACAGAGACAGCTTTCTCAAGTAACTTTATTCTGATGTGCTGTGTGTATGCCCTGTTTTTTTACCTACATGAACATTTGAGGCTTTTTCATTCAGCTGATGGGGAAGTAAATGCTTTATACACTTAAGCCACTGAAATTAATGCAGATCTATTTTTTCCCTCTGCATCCCAACGTGGTTCCATACTGGGAGTAGAAAGAGGTTGCTATGGAATTTCTGTTAGGAGTCCTCCCTTCTTTAGAAAGGTGTGTGCCAAATGGCTGTCGGTGGGCTGAGGCTCGGCTCGATGTATATGCAATTTATCTATAGTAGAAGGACACCTCCAATGCTTAAAGCCTTCCTTAAGGAGTCAAAAAGTACATGGCAGTTGTTATTTGTGGTCTTACATCATTTCACATTTTGCCTTGCTTTCCTCAGTAAGGGGCTGGGTGGAAAGAGGCCATTTGGGCTCTGTACTGAAAACCTGAGAGGCAACATCAAAACCTTTTGGAAATTATAAGCCTGGGAAGCTACTTTCTGTCAAAATCTTGACCTTAGTGAATTATTTTTTTGTGAATAGGTACTAGGTGGATTTCTTGTGCTGTTTTCCACTCCAAGGGTCTCAGGATCTCAGTCTCAAACATGTCAGACTATGGAAAACAGTCTGCACAACCAGTTACCACTGTTTTAAACTGAGTTCTCAATAACTTTGCAACATCAACTTGCCAGTTAACATGTCTTGATAGTTTAATTTAACTTTAAAAAGAGAAGGAGGCTGGTTTTGGTGATAGCCCAAAGAAAGCAAAAAATATAAAAGTCCATATTTTCTCCGCAGAGAAACAGATGCATCTCTTAATGTTCAGTATCTGTGCCTTCTCTGACTTCAGAAGCCACTCCCATACTGGATGCAAACCAAACCCTATAATTCTTTCAGCTTCTCTGGATTTTTCCCTCCTTGGCTTCAGCAGTACTTTTAAGGAATTATGCTTTTAATGAATTTTCGCATCTAACTTTGGACCTTCCTTCTAATTTTTTTCTCCTGTTCCATCCTTACATCCCTCTGCTACCTGGAAATACTTTTTTTGCTTCTAAACATGCTGCTTCAGCTGATGCTTTAACTAAATCTCTTCTTACCTTTTTTAAACTCAGTGTGTTTTTCTGATTGACCATTGGTTCCTGGGGTATTTTTAGATGATGGTGCCAGGAGTGAAAAAATTGTTGATTTCTTCTTTCATTTATTCTTTTATAGTGTCTTTGGTGAAAGTTAGTTGGTTCTCTGTAAAGAGTTAGCACGCAGTTCTCATCTGTAAGCTGCCTCCTTAAAATAACCGAAAATAAGATTGGAATGCCCACCTTTCCTTGTGTTTCTGGTTTCTCCATTGTTTTGTGAATTTATCTCTCATTATTTTGTTTTCTGACTGTAGTCTGGAGACAGCAGTCAGCTGATATGTTACAAGTCCCTTTGTATGATACTGCATATTTTGCTGTTTGCCCTGAGTTGATCAGACGTGTTCCAGCTGGCCCTGTACCTTCTCTTGCTCCAGCATTTTCTTTCATCCTTCTCCATTGATCTCAGGCTTTATGTCCTACTTATATAAACCCTGATGAGGCATGTGATACCCAGAATATTTCAGTATTACAGCCTCAATTAACTGTCCAGGATTCTATTTGTCATAGAATTCTTATTCCTGGGGTACCTTGCAGGCAGCCTGTTTCAACTGCAAGGTCCTATTTAGCACTAAGCTGGAATTCTTCATATGTAAATGTTGAATCAGACTTATGTGTGAATTTACTTCATATAGTCACCAACAAAATAAACCAAATTCCAAGACTGTGTAAGCAGTCCTTTAAATCAGTTTTTTGTTTGGTTTTCTCTTGTTACATAGTTCCACATAACTTTGCCATTCTTTTTAGCATTATTGCTGGTCAGCCATTTGTACTACAAGAGTAGCTCTTACAAGCTTCTGCAAAATCAGCTATTTTAATCATTTTTTGTGATATCAAAACATTTTTTGTCATCCTCTGTAAAAGCACCAGTATTTTCCCATGAGTACTTCAAAGGACATAGAAGAGATTTTAAAATGGTTAACTTTTAAGAATGATGTATAATTTGCAAGGAATATACGGGAAAATTCTTTCCACTTTTGAAGCACAGTCTTGATATAGGCAATTTTCTTAAAGGTAGCTTTTTCTTCTTTTTGTTGTTGTTGTTGCCAACTGAAAATAACATTACAGAAATAGACCTGCATGCTACTCACAGAATACATCTGAATGTATTCCAGGGCATTTTGACAGTTTCCCACATTACACCAGTACTTAGGAAGCTTCACTGCTGTAGGTGAAGTATAGAACTAATTGATTCTCCTGCTCACATCCAGGGCACTGCATGGTCTTGCCCTGCCTTACCTGGATATCTTCAGTTCTTCACCTGCCAGGCACCCCCTGCATTTTAGTTTTCCTAGCCTCTCCTCTGTTTGGAGTGTGTGTACATAAATCCTGTGTTCTGAGGTAATTTTATGTTCACCAGTCACTTAATGAATTTTTTCTCATTTCCTGTGATGGCTGCAACTGCGTTTACTAAAATCTGAGTCCACTTACACCCATGTCAGCCTTGCTTATCTGCACAATTTTTTTTTCAGTTTGTTGAGATGCTTGCATGAAAAATGTTGTCTAACTGATTTAATCTCTCTTCAAAATGTACTTGGGCTGACATGGAAATGTAGCAGGGTTTTGCTCAGCCATAAATGAGGTTCTCAAATTAATTCTTAGGTGGCCCTCTAATTCCCGAACCTACTGTGTTTGGGAACTTGGGAGCTGGTATTTGCACTCAGGCTGCTGCACCACACAATCTTTCCTTTCAGGGGGTTGAAGGACTGTGCAAGAAGACAGCAGAGACAGCTCTTGTCAAATTGTCTTTGTCAGTGCTGTACCACCTGCTTTTTGGCAGTGGCTTGGATGCTCACTGTACATCTGATCCAGTTCGTAACTCACACACTGGGAGCTCACAGGGTGGCAGCACACCATGTGCTCAATCCTGCTAGAGATTCGGCTGTCTAGAGGGTTTCTTTTCATTCTCTGACTCTAAAAAGGGGTAGTAGCTTCCATCAAAAGTTCTTCTTAGCCAAGTTTGGGAAAATATCCCTGAATGCCTTGGTAGTACCTGCATTAGGTAGATGTGCTGCTTCTCCAGATAAAGGTAAGGTTCTTTCTTTGCACACAGGAATCTCCTATAGAAAGAAGGCCATAGCTTGACACTGAATTGTGCCATAAATCAAATCCCTCCTGATGGGAGAGAATTTTCTAAAAGTACTTGCAAGGAGTTTCAAAGATAAACTGAGACTTTTCCTGGAGTTTCAATGCTGCTGGATAGTTGTTTATTAAGTCTTATCAGAGGAACAGAGCCACTAGCGTGACCCAGGTACAGCATAGAGCACAGAAAGCAGGAGAGAAGTCTAATTATCAAGATTTACACCTTTTAAAGATAATTTAACCAATAGTTACTAAAAACGTATATTATTTTCACTTTCCTACCAATTATTCCGTAACACGGGCAGGAACTGTGGAATTCTCTATCCAGTTATCCCAAACTACTTTTACTGCAGAACATGGAGTAGTAGAAGAAGAAGTTTTAGAGAACAACAACAATCCTCCATTTTGATATTTTTTACTCTTATCTATTTACTATAAAGAGAAGCCCAAAACCTCTAAATTTTTCACCCTGTGACAATCTTACATAGTAGTCTATCACCTAATTCACACCACTGTATTTTCTAGTTCTTGTCTGATCATTGGTAATTTTTTCCAAGGTTGGAGGTTAAAACAGTGTTGTTCAGGGGGGTAAGAACCCTTAAAAACAGGCAGAGAAATAATCTCGGCCCTCTGGGTTCCTACAATAGCTATGTTTAGACCACCTTGGGTTGACTTCAGATGTGTATAATTGGCATTAAAAATGCAAAATTCTGTGACTCCGAGGGGAGTATTTTAAGTACTCTTACACTGTTCTTATTCATAATGTGAGACTCCAGTGCAGGTGTCTGGTCAGCCAGGAGGTGACAAACATGGCAGTGGTGGTTGGTTTGCCTACAGCTGAAAGGACCTGCTTCCCTTTCCCCTGCCAAGTCCCACACATCTGCATTGTGTTCTTCCGTTTGGAGCCTCAGGGAGCAAAAGGAAACCTGTTTTCTTCCACTGGTGATGCAGTGTTTCACTGGTGATTGATCACATGCTAGAGGAAGTCACCCAGAAATTAGGGGGTTTTGGTGATGCTTAAGTAGGTTCAGAAGTTCAAATAAGAATAGATGGTTTGCAATTTTTTTCTGATAAACCTATGAAAACGTAGAATGTAAGAATAAACCAGCTGTGCATTTCCAGCATGTACTACAGAATCTACAAGACAACGTGTTGGATATCCAAGCTCCCATTTCTGTTTGCTGAGTTATTTACAATGCTTGCTTTCTTGTGATGTTTCAGTATCAAATAACAGTATTCCAATATATGTATTTTTATACATTTGTTGTATTTAACAAAGGTGGATGCACACAGTGCCTTATCTATTTTCCATCTCCATTGGATGGTGCTCCAGGAGGAATGTGATGGAGAAGTTCTAAAGCATTTGCTGGAGAGGGACCTTTTGCAAGAACATGTAGTGACAAGGCAAGGGGGAATGGCTTTAAACTGAAAGAGGTTTAAAATAGATATTAAGTGTTTTACTCTGGGTGTGGTGATGCCCCAGCACAGGTTGCACAGAGAAACTGTGGCTGCCCATTCATGGAGGTGTTCAAGGCCAGGCTGGAGGGGGTTCTGAGCAACCTGGTCTTGTGAAAAACCATGGCAGGGGGGTGGAAAGTGTTGGTCTTTAAGGTCTATTCCAACCCAAACTGTTTTTTGATTCTGTAAAGCACTTCTTGGTGTTCAAGTTTATAAAAATGTTTCTTGAATTGTTCCTGAACTTTACTGGGAAATGGCTATGAAATTTTGGTTTTAGATTAAGTGCAGGTTGTTTTTATAAATATATTGCTGCAGAGAGAAAGGACGAATTGGGTTTACTTCTGTTTTCTTCTTTCTTGTTCTCCAGGTAACCAACACAAAAAGTAACTGCACAAAAATGACAATAAATTAGATCTATTTTTAAAATCGTAGCCTTTTACATTCCCTGAGAATACTAAAATAACATTGGTAAATTTTTAATGTTTAGGAAATATTAATGCATTATTTTAACCTGACAGGTTCTGGTTTTTATGAACAAATGTCAAACCAAACTTTATACTGCAGTGTTAGCAAGTTGTAAATGTGCCATTAACATTAACAGGAATTGCAGGTACTTTAATTAAAGTTTCCAAAGGACACGTTTCCCCAAATGCTCACAGTTCTATGTAGATGGTCAATCTGCTTCATACATTTCTGTCTGCAGTTTGTACTGAGTGCACATTGTGCTTATGACTTGAATGAAAACTTAATTTATTATGATAGAATGGCTGTATTTTATGAGCCAGCAGAACCAGCTGTGGTGCTGGTTCAGTGTGTGAGCTCTGCCACTACCCAGGGATTTCTCATCCATCCTGTTTATGGCACAGAACCATTCATACCTCTCTATCCAGTGCAGAGCTCTCAGGAATCTTTGTTTTATGGGGAAGTCCAGGTTTTAACACAGGATAAAGAATATGCAAATCACATTTTTTACTTCTTTTTTTTCTGTTTTTCCCTTCATGTGGAAGGCAGTAAGATGAGAGTGTCCTGTTAGTGCAGTGCAGTGAGTTTTGGGAAAAGAACCCAGCTTTGCCCAGCTCCATTTTACGGTTGCCCAGCAAAGGGGAGGAGTTGCTCAAGAACCATGGTGGCAAAAACGTGATACTCCCTTGGCAAGGGCTGTAACACATGCAGGGCTGTGCTGGGCCAGCCTGCTGGGTGCTCTGGGCCTGCCCTGCCCAGGGACACAGCTCACCCCTGGCTCCCCCAGGAGCCCAGACTGAGCCCAGACTGTGCCCAGCCCAGCATCGGGCACCTGGGGGAACTGGTGCGTCCTGCCTGTGAAGGCCTGCTGGAGTTGTTTCCTTTTGGTTTTCTGGGAGATGTGGTGTGTGTCTTGTGGCTTGTAAAGTCAGGAGGGTTGGATACTCGTGACTGCAGTGACTGGGCTTAGGTATTAATTTCTGAAGGACGCTGGGCAGGCTGTCTCTAAGATGCTTAGTTGTAGTTAGGAGCCAACACTTGCCACTCCAGCAGTCACGATGGCCTTGAATTAAACGATAATTGACCATATTAGAATATATGTAACACAGACTTTTTTGTGTCTTAGCTGTGCGCTGATTTCTCTTCCTGGGAGCTAAGCAAATGTCTGCTGGGGTTTAGGTTTTACTCTTACCTGACCTTGAATGGAGCAAGTTTGAGTTTAAAGCATGTTTGCCTCAGCTATGCAGCAGACCATTGTGTTGGCTGCTTAGCCCTTCACTATTTACTAGGTACCTTTCCAGTTTGAAAAGGCCTTGTTCCTACGTATGACAGATGTGTTGCAGTCTATGTAAGATAGAAATTTGGAGCAGGAGCATTTATTTGTCTTGCATTAAATTGATGCTCACAGCAGTCCCTGTATTGTGTGCAGCTATCTTTAGAAATAGCTGGATATATCTATGCCTTCAGTGAAATGTAGAAAGCAGCACTACTGAGGAGGTATTTCATTATTTAAAAGGTGAATGTTAAGATTCACTGCTGCTGCTGCTCTGTACATGACACAAACTGCAGATACAACACATTGGTGCTAAATTAAAGAATAATAGAACTGAGATAGAGATGGTGTTGCTGAGCTCATCCTGCTGACAATTCTGTAGCAGTAAGTTGCCTCCTCAGAATGTCCCTTCTCCTCAATTTTTCTCAAGAGTTTCAATTCAACTTTTTTTTCTTATTTTCTTTTTTTTTCCCTATAAGAGACCCAAGAGCTTGAGAACCGCTTGTTTATAAATAATGAAATTGCCCCTAGTTAGGTATGCCCTGAGACAAGTATTCAATCATTTCTCTGCCGTTGGGTGCCAGCTCTGACAGGAGTTAGGCAGTGGTTCAGTGGATGAGCTGAACCTCATACTAGAATTACAAAGCAAGTTTATTTAGTGAAGTAGTTCCTGTTTTCTTAGAAACCTTTAAAAGCCTTCAAATATTGTCATGCTTACTCTAATTTAAGCCACTGTCCTATTCTGCACTTTACTGACCTATTTTCACTGTAATGTTTATTTTTGCTGATATTGTAGAAGTGGTCATTCTGCAGTAGTTTGCCCTTCTAACAGGTTATTTATTAAAGACATTAGAGAATTGCTGTGCAAAGCACATTGCAAAGGCGACCACCTCAGTACTTCAAACAGTGCAGTAAAGGTATTTCTCCAAGACAAGTTCAGGAGTGATCTGTGTCTGCCTGTGTGGCTGTTCTGAAGTTTTGCACAGCTCCTCCCTAATTCCTAAGCACCAATGACATTTGAACTGCAATTTAGGTGTCCAGTCAGCAGAATTACGTCTGGAGCAATGGCAGCCTGTGAGTAACTGTTGTGTAAAAGTAGAGAATGGAAAGCCTGACCTCTCCTCTTACTGCTCTGCTCACACGTGCAGGGATCATCTCCTCATGGAGGGGCAGTGCTTCCTAGGTATGTGGCTTTGTGCTCCCATGCTTTTGTGGTGAAATATGTAGCTTCTCTCAGACCTCTGCACGAACAACATGTATTCTGACATTGGGTGTCAGCACATTTGTCAAAGAGCAGAGCGGGGTGGTGATGGAAATAGGTGAAACTGCAGTGACAATCATTTGTGGGGTTTTCATTGGGTATTTTCTTGTTGCCTTCCTAGATCCGATGTTGTTGTTCTGTGCTTTTCAATTGCTAATCCTAATTCCCTGAATCATGTGAAAACAATGTGGTATCAAGAAATCAAGCACTTCTGTCCTCGCACACCTGTCATTCTGGTGGGCTGCCAGCTGGATCTCCGCTATGCAGATCTCGAGGCTGTTAACAGAGCCAGACGGCCTTTGGCAAGGTAAAGTTTAAACAAAAATAAGAATTAAAAAAAAATCTTGGTAATCAGGTACAACACTTTCAAAAGAGAAATTGGAGAGCCTAGTTTCCTTTTCTTTTGTACAGTGAAAATATATGTGCTTTCTTCTTTTTCTAATTCTCTTGTCTGAGTTGGTTAGTTCTTTAACACAACCAGTTATTAAGTTTCCCACAATATTTTTGCACTGGACATTTAAGTGTGCTTGGGTGCCAGAACACTACAGTAAGATAGAGATGGTAATGATTATTGAAAGTTTTCTTATGTAACTTTCTCTGTCTGAATATATGTATCGTGTCCTGTCTTGTCACTATTGTCACTGTTCTAAACTGACAGATTCTACTTGAATTTTCTTAATTCTAATTTTTTTTTAATTTGTAAGTGTAGTCCTGGATCACAGCAGAAAATAAAATGGTTGCAAATTAAACTTTTTTTTAAAGTTCTGAGATTAAAAGAGAGTTTGGGGGTCATTCTAGAGAAGCTTTGTTTTTCCCAGATACAAAATACAACCATTCACATATTTGGCCACGACAGTCCCGTAATAACTGGCTTGTTTCTAATTTATTCCTTTGATGGGAATTTGAATGAGATCAGATTCATGGAAATAATATCCATGATTGTGTAATTGATGACTGTATTGTAACAAATTTCCATAAAGAGATTGAATTAATATTTTGTGGGCCCTTAGAAAACTTTGCATTGCATTGCAGTCAAACTCTTGACTTAGCAATATGATTTTCATAGGTTTATTTATATAGTAAACATTTCTTCATTGTGAGGGTGGGGCGGGCTTTTTGGTTGACTCTTTAAAAGGAAATGGTCTTTTTTCAAAACTCTTCTTCTGCCCTAATCCTCCTCCCTGATTTCACCATTAGTAAGTTTGAGTCAGAACTCTGCGTGTCTAGCACACTTGTGCCACCTGAACTGGTTATTTATTAGCTGGCACTCACAAGCTGTTGTCTGGGGCGTGTTCTGTCTGTGCCAGCTCATGTCTGCCCAATATGGTGTGCTCACAGAACACACTCTTGGGTCGTGTCTTCTGGGGAGGTGATTTTTTTGCTGGGAACATGGATCCTAGCCCAGACTTTTTACTGGTTTGTTTACCCTGCATCATGTACTGGAGCTGTTCTGGAAATACATGCGTTCCCACATAATGCTTCTACAGCCAAAACAAGCCTATCTCTTACAGTGTGTGTTCAGTTACTCTTTTGTTTTAGACTACTGTGATTTTCTTTAAAAAGTATGACCTTAAGAAATATTTCCATTTCATATTTAGCTGTATTTCTGGTATTTTTATGTAATGAGAGTTTCCATTTGTGTTTAAATGATGGATACAAAGAAAGGTTCTGACAGAATATCTGAGTAGTAAGGGGTGGTAGGAGGTTTTTTAGATAATGAGAGTTCTCAAGTATCCTATCAAATTTTTTTACTCTAAATTTCACTTTAATAAAGAGGCAGCTCCATTTTGCATAAATGATTTCTACCTATGTTTAGTAACATTGCAAAGACACCACCAAACTTAAATGAAATTACAAGTATGTGCTATTCTAAAACTCTTTGGAGTCATGATTGTAGATTTCCAAAGGACTTTGTGCGCTTAATTTTATATTTTGTTTCATTTAAATGATAGTTATGTCGGATTTAGTGCTGAATATTTGGTAAAATTCAATGCTTTCTGGAGTAACTTTGTGATGATCATTGTGTGTGACAAGGTTTATTTTTTGTTTAACCCTAGGCCAATAAAAAGGGGAGACATTTTGCCACCAGAGAGAGGCAGAGAGGTTGCCAAGGAACTCGGGATACCATACTATGAAACCAGTGTGTTTGACCAGTTTGGGATTAAAGATGTGTTTGACAATGCAATCAGAGCTGCCCTGATCTCCAGAAGACACCTGCAGTTCTGGAAATCTCATTTGAAGAAGGTCCAAAAACCTTTGCTTCAGGCTCCATTTCTACCTCCAAAAGCCCCTCCTCCGGTTATCAAAATTCCCGAGTGTCCTGTGCCGAGCATGAATGAAGCTGGATATTTATTGGACAGCCCGCTGTGTGCAGATGTCATGTTTGTTCTCCAGGAGCAGGACTGCATTTTTGCTCACAAGATTTACCTAGCTACCTCCTCTTCAAAGTTTTATGACCTTTTCTTAATGGAATGTGAGGAAAGTCCCAACTTGGATGAAACACAGTGTAATAAAGAAAATACAAATAAGGATGTTCTGACAAGTCACCTTGAGACAAACAGTGACAGTGATGAGGCATCCTTGAAATCTCCTGATGTTAAATTTCCCCCAGAAAGTAGTGACTCTTTAAACACTCTAGAACCTGAATCTGGTGAAACAAACTCTGCAGCAAGATCTCTGGCATCCTGGGGTAAGGGGTTTGTTAGTGTGAATAAGGAAATGCAAGTGAATCCTGTCTCAAAGCGGACGTGTCCTGTAACTGTGGTAAAAATGGATTCGTCTGTGCAGGCCGGACCTTTTAAAACTGTTTTGCAGTTTTTATACACAGGCCAACTGGATGAAAATGAAAAAGACCTCACCAGACTGGCTCAGATTGCTGAAATCTTGGAAGTATTTGACTTGCGAATGATGGTGGAGAATATTATGAATAAAGAAGCCTTCATGAATCAAGAGATTACTAAAGCATTTCATGTCAGAAAAGCTAATCGGATAAAAGAGTGCCTTTGCAAAGGGACATTTTCTGGTGAGTAAATACATGCTTAAGCAGGAAGAGCACTACTTTCTTTCTCTTCCATGTTACTGTCACTTCATAGCCTTCAAAAACTGTGACAGCTTACATTGTTCTGAGAGGAGGGATGACCCCGAAATTGTAATGTTACTCAGGCCAACTGTTCCAGCCTGTAGTTTCATTTCTCAAAATCTACTCACAGCTTTTAAATAAGCAACGCAATTCTCAAAAATGTTGAACATCCAGTATCCCCCTTTACAAGTGAGGTTTTTCATTTAGCTGTTTAAAAGACAAGAGTTATTTTTGGGGTGAGGATCATGGGAAATGAAGGAGGTCCTTGGTTAACAGCATGCAAGTGAAGCACATTCATGAGACAAGGTTACTCCTGAAGCACAGACTTGCAGCACTCCTGTGCCTTTGTTCCCTTGGCAGATGTGACATTTAAATTGGACGATGGAAGCATCAAGGCCCACAAGCCACTGCTGATCTGCAGCTGTGAGTGGATGTCTGCTATGTTTGGAGGATCATTTATTGAAAGCTCCAAGAGTGAGGTATTTGTCTAGTTTTGTCTGTTTTGTTTACAATGTCTGATGGATTTAGGGTGATGGAACATCATCTATTTGAAAGGTTGCAACAATCTCTAGAATCAGGGATTTACTCTTCCTTGCAAACCTGGGATGCTCTTCTTCTTAAGGCATTAAATGAGGTTGCCCAAGAAGATAACATACTTTCTCCAAGGCACAAGTCTTCCTCCAGCATGGGAGTGTGTGTTTAAACCCAAAGTCCTCTAAAATATTAAATATGGGGGAGAGAAATTAAGTGTGAATTTCTTTAAAATAATTTTTTAAGTTTTGTAAATATATATTTATACAATCAGAAGCACTACAAAGAATACTTGGGGCAGGGGCATTGATAAAGGAACTAAAGATAAAAAAGGGTTGAAGAACATAGAGTGTTAAACCAGAAAAGGGAGCTGTTTTCACAGCAGAAACTGAGCTAACTTTAGGAGAAATTCTACTAACTTCAGTAGCAATTCAGCACAGATTCTGTAGTGCATTATCTTGTCCTTGGAGTAAAGCAGGTATGCAATACAGTTTAAAAGATCTCAATACTTTGAATAAGATTTTGCAGAATAAGCCTTGTATTTTTATGTGCCTTCATGGTCTGTTTTTCAAATTCCAAACCCTGTGCTAATATTTTTTCTTGTGCTTTATCCATACCCAGGCTTTTTTTTGTTTTGGTTTTCTTGTTGCTTTCTATATTCATATGCTCATATGAAGTGTTCACATTTTTTTTGTATTTAATATTCTGATAGATATTTTTCTACTTAGATTTTTCTGGCTTCTTCTAATACAGCTATAAACATAATTCCTTTCCCAGAGGCATACTCAACAAGTGGTTCATTAAAAATACATAGTTTGATTCTAGTGAGCAGCATTTGGCAATGAAGAATGTGCATTTATTTTCTACTGGCCTATTTTTAATGATTAGCTTAACAGTCTTCGCTCATCTTTCCAATTCTTTCCAATTTAAAATATTTAGCTTCCATTTTGTAGAGTTTAAAGCATTCAGTAATGCTTTTGGAAGTTTTAAAATATAGGTAGATATGAATTGAATGGTTTGCAAAGAATAAAACCATCTACTTTTACATATTACCTTTTCTGTATTTGGGGCAAATTTTATAAACTCACTCATTAAATTTACAGTTCTCTGCATTAACAAAAATATATCAATAATGGATGAGTTTCACAGCTAGCTGCTCTCACTTGGAGAACTGAGCTGCTTCCCAGAGTGGCTGATGTGCATGAAAGGTTCATGCTTTAGCATGAGAAATTAGGCAGTTCTTGTCCTAGTCTTGGTAGCTTAATTCCATGCTCGTTGCACTCATTACATGTGTGTGGCAAAAAGGGCTTACGTTTCTTTTTCCTCATTTCTTCGGTTTTCGGTTCCTTCCCAGCCTTGTTTACCTGGATAATTTGGTTATTTACCAAAAGACTGAGGAGGGTGGTTTTATTGTTATCCTTTGTTTTCAGTTATTCTCAGAATCCACAGAGTTTTCTTTGCCAGGAGCAGATAGATTGCATTCCTCAAGGAGTCTACCAAGGGAGGTTTGGCGTGGGAAGTGCTCAGTGACTTTTATGTGTAGCTGTCCATTTGCAGGCTAGAGAGCATTGAACAGATTCCCTGTTTGATGTGGATCCAATTCCAGCTTGGATATAACCTGGCAAAGGATCTGACTCTGGAGCAATGCTTACCTGTTGGTTCTGTTTTGGAAAATGTTTTCCCTGCATTTCTGAAATACCTTGAAGAGAAAAAGAGACAGTCCAGCAAAGTGAGAGAAGTGAAATATAGCTGCTGTATGAAAGTCCCTTAACAATTAGAAACTCTTTTCTTAAATATCTTTTCCAGGTAGTTCTTCCCAACATAAACAAGACGTCCATGCAAGCAGTTTTAGATTACTTGTATACCAAGCAACTGTCCTCCAGTCAGGAACTGGACACACTTGAGTTAATTGCATTGGCAAATAGGTTTTGCCTTCCTCACCTGATTGCTCTAGCAGGTAAGAATTTGTGGCCTTGTCTGATGCAGTGTCTTCTGCAACAGCTGAAATGTGCTTTAATGGTTTTCGGAACACGTAAGATTTTCTCAAGTGTCAGAGAAAATAAATTTTTTTTTTCTGAGAGGGCTATTTTAATGCAAATTGATATTTTTACACAGAGAAATGTATTTGCCTTTCTCCTGCCTTTTTTAGTTTTGTGCTAAACCAGCTCAGACCACTGAAGTTTTCTGTGCTTTAAAAACAGAAAGAGTAAACCTTCTCTTTAGCATTGAGGATAATGTCTGTGGATTGTAATATCCATTTTGGTGTTGTTAATTTACCTGAAAACAGGAAGGACTACAAGTTTTCCATTAAGTAATGAAGTGCTCCACTTTACATTTCTGTTCAAAGAAAGTAACTGAGCCAATTCAAAACTGGTCTAGATTATCATGTTTTTAGAAATGCTGCCTAGATCCATTTTCACTACATGGGAATTGGATATTTTGGTATATACTTGGGGATTCAACCCTCATTTCAGAAAGAAAAGCTTTTCAATCCCATATTTAGAGAAAAATTACAGGTTAGAATACCAGTAAAGTTTTAAAATTAAATCCATACACATCCCAGACCTCTGGGGTTGTTTGGGTTTTGTTGTTGTGTTTAATTTGTTTCTCTCTATTTCAGTAATTTAGCATTGTTCTGATCACATGACCAAGGCCAAAACTCAGGGACAGGTGAAATAAAGCTACACCTACCTACAGGACTGCATTTAGGCAAGATTTAATCACATACCAAACCCTGGCTCTCCTTCAGTTGTGCATCAGGACTGTGTCTCTTGTCTTTACTGGTTTGGACAGACCAAATCTTCATTGCCTGATTTTATGTGCACATTTTAGCTGAAGTTTTGAGTATTTTTTAACGTAATAGCAGTGTAAACATCCTTACAGTATTAAGAATATTTCATTCCATTTAATTTTTGGTGAAATAATTTTGAGTCCAAAGGCTACTGTCAACAGCTGAACCCAGTAGAATCAAACCAACTGACAATGTTTCCCCAAAAACACTCAGACTTTTATTATGGGAAATGGTTCTAGGAAAGGGTTGGGGAGAATTTTGAACTTAGGTGATTGTTGGGGGTGCTGGTCAGCCTTCATCTGAATCTCTAGGAACAAGTGATCTGAAAACCTAAACAGGGCCTGAAGTGACCTTTTCTCTGTCAATGCTGTGTATATACTCATTAACAAATCCACAGTTCAGTGGCAAGTGCACTGTTGCTTAAAAACTTCGTATGACCCAAAGGAGACAGCTGATCCGTATTTCTAATTTATACTGAATATTGTACCCATGCCAGAGAGAGACTAGTGGCTGCTGACCCTTGTCCTTCTCTAAGTGGTTATGAACCACATCTTCAGCCACAGCTCTAAGGGTCAGAATTTGACTTCCCCCAAATGTGAGGTTGCTAAGGATATCTGTGTGAATGTGACCCCCTCCCAGGAGGAGGGAGAACATGCTGCCTTGGTTCTTTGTTACCTGTAGATGCTGTGACCTTGCAGTGTGACTGTTTCCCCTGTGAGTGATGAGTTTTCTCCCCTCACAGAACAGCATGCAGTGCAAGAGCTGACCAAGGCCTCCATGAGTGGCATTGCTATAGATGGAGAAGTCCTCTCCTATTTGGAACTGGCACAGGTCAGTGTACACAGCCTTCTGAAGATATTCTGGTCAGCTGCAGGACTTGCTTTTAGCTCCTTACTGGTGCTGAGCATTGCTTCTAAGTGGCTCAATGTCTGCAGTTCTGAGAAAGACTGATGATAAAACTTAGTTTCATCTTCTATTTTAAAGAAGGTTTTTCCATTAGTTCAAAGGTAAAATATCCCTTTAAGTAACCTCAGAGGAGTTGTCTTTCGAATATATATTTTAGTTTGTCTTGATTGTGGAACTTCCAAGCTCCATGTTCTCATGACCATGGTTCAGTAACATGAAAAGCAATGTAATGAAGCTGTTCAGCTTTGTATGATTGATTGATTGATTCTTGCATTTCTTTCAATTCAGTTCTTGGAATGTCTTTGCAGTACAGGTCTAAATATAACATTTTTTGAATACTTAACTGGCTACTCAAAGTCAATTGTCTGATAATTCAGAGTATGTGCAAATCCTCTTTATGTCCAAATGCATCTCAGTATTTCTTGAGTCCCGTAAGTAATTAAAAGAGAGAGCCCCCAGCTCACAGTTAAACTGCACACCTCTGTTTTCCAAAATGCAGAAGACTCCCAGATACAGTAGAACAAGCTAAAAATTTTATTATTCTTGATTTCACACTAACAATGAGTCAGCTGCAGCTTGGCTTGAAGTAGCACTAAAGCACTGCACAAGCTGGCCACCGTGCAAGATTTCCTGCAGCTGTTTAAAAAGGCCTCTCTGCAATACCTGTACTCCTGCTTCAAAACCAGAACTGAACCCCTCCCAAGAGAAAGCAGCTCGCTTCACTTCATTTTGATTGTAAGAAGGGCAATTTTCCTTTTTTTCCTTCTCCTGGTTAAAGACAGAAGCAATATGTCTAGCTACTGTTAGAATATCCCATGTGGCCAGTACCTACCCCACTATGATGTGTTTATAACCCGAGATCAGAGCAGGCAGTCAGAATGAACGCTTGGGAGAGTACGGCCAGGTACCATCTGCTGGGACCATTCTAGCTTTAGCTGTTAATAGGGGCTACAAAATGAATGATAACCCCAGGAAATGGAATAAGCTCTTTGTTTTTCTTCACAGTTTCACAATGCTAACCAGCTGGCAGCTTGGTGCTTACACTACATCTGCACCAATTACAACAGTGTTTGCTCCAAATTCCGCAAGGAAATCAAAGCTAAATCTTCAGGTATGGGAAACTTCCCCCCCTCCGTTTTCATCAGGTTTTCCCTTCTTTCTCCCCACCCAGCTGATTAAACATAAGGACAAAGATGAACTCACGTAGCTAAGCCAGGAGACTGAACCTCTGTGCTATCTTGAACAGCATTCATAAATTCTTATCTGCAAAGAAAGGTCATAATCATTAGCCTGATTGCTGGGCAAGCATCATGTTCTTTACCTAATTCAGTGATGCTAAAAGGAACAGAGCTCTTTTCAGGCTCTGCAATGAAAAATACACTCTGTAAAGGCCTTGCGTTTTTATAGTTTTTGGTGGATTAATGCCTCTTGTGTGTAACCACTTCCAAAGTCTTTTCACACTTAAGGCATTTGAGGAAACTGGGTGAATCCTTGATAAGCAAACCAGCATAGAGAGTGGATAAATGATTAGCTGCATAGCTTTTTGCAAGACATTTCTGGGATTTGTGTATCTTACTGGCGTCTTTGGGGATTTCTTTCATTGTTTCTTTTCAATCAGATAATCAAGAATATTTTGAGAGGCATCGGTGGCCGCCTGTGTGGTATTTAAAGGAAGAAGATCACTACCAGCGAGTTAAAAAGGAGAGAGAAAAGGAAGATGTTGCACTGAACAAACATCATTCAAAGCGGAAGTGGTGCTTCTGGAATTCCTCTGCTGTAGTTGCCTGAACAAAGCAAATAAGTGGAAATCCATAGCCAGAAATTAGTCTTATTGTTAGAAATAAGATGTAGTTCAGGTTTTCGGGAAACTGTGTTCCACGTGTGCATTTATTACTGCTAGGGTCAAAAGCACAAGCTCACTCAAAATGAGCCTGGAACAGCTCCTTGAAGTCATCTGTATATTTTTTGACTGGTAAGCAGATAAATGTCAACCATTATTACATTACTTTTTTTACAAAAAAACCCAAATCCAGCATTAATGTTTCAATCTCCAGTTGGGAAATATTTTTATACTTTCTGGTGTATTTTGGTCAGATAAAATTCTGGATACTGTTTTATTTTACAGACACAAAATAATCATGTAGCAGCTTTGTAATTAGATTTTAACTATTTTTACTATGCGAGTACAGTGAAATAGACAATCTTCAGTCATAAGAGACTGCTTTTAGAGTATCTCATAAAAGGTCATCTTAGGAAAAAAATCTAGTTGCCTACTATAGGTTGTCTTTTTCAAACTAAGTACTGTGCACTGGTAATATAATTAGATGGTTATTTCCCCTTTCTAAAGCAAAGGGTTAGAATAAGATCCAATAACTGCAAGATATAGAGTGCTTGATCTTTGCTCAGCTGAATAATAGACAGCATAATTACCTGTTCAACTGCAGGCAAATGTATTTCTGATATTTGCCATGTAAGTGCAAATAATTACGACTACGTGGGCCATGTGAAATCTAGTGATTCTAAGTATTCAGAGGTTTTATATGTCTAGATCAAAGAGGATATTTCTAAAATCATTTAGAAGGGCTTATTAATTTATATCCTTATACAAGTATGGATCTGAATGCAAAAAGCAGTTACACTGCTTGCATTTGAATTACTGCATGGCAGTTACCTTGTTCTGCAGGATCTTCACCATGCAGCAGCCATTCCTCATGCTGAATTCCTTTTTGCTTCAGTGCAAGCAAATGAAAGGGCTGCAAAAACAAGTAGATGTTATCTAGTGTTCCAGCATTTTGTAAGTGAAGAAGGGTCTTCACACACAAGATTACTTCAGTTTGATCCAAATTCTTTTATAGCTTTTCCCAGGTAGAACTCAGTTTTAGGTTATTTTTAAGTAGGTGATATATTTCCCCTGGAAGTAGATGTTCCCAGAATGCTGGGGGCAAACTCATGGTGGTAAGGCAGGAGTTCTGCACAAGTGGTGCAAGACAAGAAAATGCTTCCAGTGTTTCCAAATAGCCTGTGTGTTTATGACTTTTTATCAACCATTACTCTAAAGCTGCAATGTTACACTAGATTACATAAGGATGAGAACATTTTTTAAAAGACCAAAACTCAAATACATAGACTGTAGAACATACACATGCAATCCTGTGCAGTGTCTCAGGCACAACTCTGTAACCAAGGTAGTATTGTGTATTAGGTTTGTTAATACTGTTCTGTGCTGGCAGCTCAGCACACCAATGTGAAAAGCTGTTTGCTTGTTTGTGGTTTTTTCTCTGTATCCAAAGGCAAGGCAGTACAGTCACCCCCCAGAACTGTAGGTCAGGAAAGGCTTTGGCCTGAAAGCCATAAACACCTCGACATATTTGCGTTCTGCATGGATTCCTGCTCAGCTGAGGCTACCACAGGATGGTAGGAGCCACCCAGCATGGGAGGAGAGGCTGCTCTACAAACCTTTGTGAGGAAAGCAAGTGAGAGATTCCTACCCCTCTGAGATTTGTCACCGCATGGTGATAAAGAAGGGCTATAAATGGTGGTTGCAAATATGTCTCCTTAATTCTTGGTCAGTGACAATGTGGACAAGAACATGGAATGAGAGAAGACGTGTCAAGACTGAGATAAATAGCTGTTGTCATAAAATGTTAACCAGTCACATTTTAAGTAAGTATTGCTACTAGGTTTTACACAACCAAAGCTACTGTATGATTGTAATCTTGCCAAACTGTAATGGATATATAAATGAACCTGAGGTATATGCAATAATATCCAGTTATTCTAGTTATCAGCTACTATAACCAAGTGGCTGGTTCATTTGGTTAATGCTGTCTATGGCCTTTAATCTTGGTGGTTATTTTGTGTTTTTTATTTTGGAAAAAAAAGTCAATAAAACTGTTTAGTTACAAATTGTCTCCTAGCTCTTTGAAGAAACTTCCTTAATTTTGAATTGCATTCTTCCCTTTTTAGTGCTGCTTGTAAGCATTTAGTTGTGCTATCATTCATTGAATTTTACTGAACTTTTACATATTTGCATAGCACATTAGGATTTATGCTTGGGAATGTCACAAGGAAATCCTATAGTTTGTATATTATATTGGAAGGTTGGTGCTGGTCACTTATTGTTAAACTGCACAGCAAAAAGAAAAACAAACCTCTTGCCACTTTTCCCCATGGTTTCTAATATTTAATTAGCATGATATTACCCAAGGGACATGAAACTAATTGGTCATGACAGACACAGGGAGGAAAAATGTAGGTAAACAGCAGGATATCTGTGAGGTTTTCAGTATGCACTAAACTTGTACAAACACTGTTTTCCCTGCTTTCTCACTGCCTTAGTTGCCAACCATCTTACAGAATTCCTCATTACCTGTTAGCAAACCCTCAGCAACTACCTCCCTGAATACAGCTTGTTTAATTGATAGATGTGTAAACCTGGTACTTTTCTAGAGAATTTTTGCAAGATATCACGCAAAGAATGCCATGTTAAGAGCTTTGAAAAAAATCACAAAGCCATGCCAAGGGCACTGAAAGCACATTCAGTACAGTGTTCATTTGTTATTCAAGTGCTCATTTATGAAAATGTTACATATCTAATTTACTTTGGAAGCAAAATTTTATTTATTTGAACTTACCATCAGTAAAGGTAATGGGCTCAAAGGAAAGAGTGGTGATGTCAGGTGTAAATATGTTTCTCTTGTTTATGATAAAAGCAGTAGCGTGGAAGGAAGGAGCAAATCGGAGGCATTGCTCTCCAGGGCATTCTTTTTTAAATACTAAGACCAATGTTAAGAAGTTCTTTGTTTCTGGGGAGTCTCATTCATCTTACCTCTTAGAAACAATGTTTTTCTATTTGTTCTTTAAGACAGAATTTCTGCCAGCAAGTTTCTCTGCACCACAACACAAACCAGTTTCTTTGGCCTCCTACCCACAAATAGCCCACCAAAGCCAGAAATAAGAGGTGTTGTGTGAGTAAGATGGGAGTGGCCAGACTTCAGCCACAACTCCCTGATTTCATTCACTGAAGACCTTCTCCTCAGAGTCCTTTAGTCAGATCAGGCCTCAAAGTGAGCAAAGGTAAGCTAGACAGTACTAAATATGTGGGTGTGTTAAGAAGGGTTGCCTACTAGAAGAGACTAATCTGGAAATCCTTTCTGAGCACTGAAAGCATGGTTCTCCCAGAGGGAGTAAGGAAAAGCACAGTGATTTATTGCCCTGATTCTTCAGCAGCTTGCCTACAGATAGCCCTCAAGAATAGTTTATGCCTAGAAGTGTTTGATTTGTAAAATTGGGGGATTTCTTTTTCCCATGTTCAAATAACAAGCACTGATAGAGCAACTGAAGGCATCTTGGAAATCCTTCTCTCAGGGTCAAGTCTTTCATCCTCTGTACAAAGAGGTTTAGATAAAGATCTAATGTACTCAATAGGATTAATTTTGGTACGTAAACTCCAGGATGGTGACATATTTCAATTCTTCCAGACTTCAGCATTTAGTCTGGTGAAGAGATTTGCTTTGTCAGATGGAACCACAGTTTTGTCCCTATTCTGTCCCTTTTTTCCAGATCACAGTCTTTCTACTCTTGCCACTGGATAGGCCAGCATTTATTTACTCTGGGTTGGATTCCAAAGTACATACTATGCAGTGAGATGTCTTTAAGGTGTCTGCTTGCCACTCCTGAATCCCCTTAGATTTTTGGTCTATTAAAATGATCCAACAGCATTTGCATGAGTTTACTTCTCCTGCAGGCAAGATTCCCATTGAAATGGATGAGGTACTGCACACACACACACTTCGGGCTTTGAGGTGCCGCCTAATGAATTTCCATGTTACCACTTGCCTGTGTTCCAAATCTACCAAAGAAGTTTGCTGTGTGTACTGCATGCAGGATAAGACAGTGTGTTAGCAATGAGAATCCCCATCCTGAAGGCTCTACAGTAGGATAATTCATTAATTAAATAGTTAATTTGTGCCTTTGCCTTTAGCTAAGAGAACACAACCCGTGTCACGGATTCACTTTGCACTAGCAGCCGGAGTAGTGAGACCGTTGTATATTTATATATGCAAACTAAACCCCTCACTGCTGCTAACATAAAAATCTTGATTTCTGGTATAAATATGAAAAGCTTTTGGATCAAGGCTGCAGGAGGCTAAGACGAAAATTTGAACATTAGAAGATGCAAGAATGGTTATGCTAATGTACCCCAGCTCTCAAGAAAATCAAACTGAGAAGGTAAAGCTGTGATTCAGGGCGAGCCGAGCATGGGACAGCAGAGTTGTGATGGCTCCTTTATAACTGTTCAGCCTTGCCAGCTGGTTTGTAAGCAGGCCACATAGCTACAACATCCCACTGGGATGTTCTGCAGCACCAAACATTCCCAAGAGGCAGGTCCTGCATCCCACCCACCCCCACAGCAGGGGGGGGCACAGGTTACAGTGAAAACATTACATTGCTAATTCATCCTGTCCTTTCCTGTACAGCACTGGTACCCCATAGTCTGTCCTTTGGCCTGCAGAGGAGCCCAGAACCACCTCCTGGACATCATATATCTGGTTTTGTCCCATCTTGAAGGATATTCTAGAGCAACAAGGATGTTACCGCAACACAGGAAGGATCTCCAGCCAGTTTCCTTCACTGAGACAAAAAGCTCTGGGGCAGCCAGGTATTGGCCTGTTTAGGGATTTCAAGATAAAAAAAATATAACAACTTTGCAAAAACACTCGAAGTCAGAGACTGAGTGACTGAACACACAGGTATGAGCTGTGTGACTGCCTGGACGAGTATTTAAGGAACCATTTAAAGATGCTGAACTGGGAGGGGCATATTCCCTGGAGATAGCAGCTCTGCTTTTCAGCTTTAAAGAAAAGCAGCCTTCACCATTAGATAGAATTAGGAAGCTGGGTGCCATCCCTCTGTATTGCCCTGGTCTGAGGCCATGGAGGGCTGCCTCACCCCCCACCCCCACACTTATCTAAAGTTTTAGATAAGCAGCCAGGTGATGACACTTCACAGTGAAGATTTTCATAAGAAATTTTATTGCCTTTGACATTAAAAAAAAAGAAAAAGGATTCTTTAGTCACCATTGGGATTAATATTTTTTTAACTTACGGATGTATAATAAGGATTACATGGCATTCCAGGTATTAGTACTGAATATTCAAATTATCCTCACAGGTTATAAAAAAACCCCCTACAATTAACAGCAGTTTATATGATTAAATTTGCATCTTAGTCATTAAATATAAGCTGATCATTCTGACTAGATGATCAGATGTGATTGCCTCCACCACCCAATATTTTAAATATTAGTTATACACTACATAGTACAAAGAAATTTCTTTACATTCTTCTCCTGGGTCCTCAATTTCAGCTCCCTGTAAAATTTTGTGGATCCCTGTGCTCTTTGTATCACACTTACATTTTTCAATTATAGAGTATCTGGGGTTACTTTCTAAATAATTGGCAGATCTCATTACGTGATGAAAATCAGTTAGATGATGGTGCTTTTTGCCACAAGCACTCTAAAGAAAGGGGGGTTCTGAGGAGCCCCTGGGGACTCTCTGGGGTGGGGAGATCTCTGTGAATCCTTCCTGCTCCTGCAGAGGAACAGGACAGCTCTCCCTGCAGGGGAAGAGCTGCATCAGCTTGTAGGGGATGTGATCGAGTGTCACCAGTCCTGCAGTCTGTGAGACATCCAACAGCACTCTGAAACAGCTTCAACCAAGTGTGACTACTTACACACTTCCTGCTCATCCTGCAGTGACTCCCTCGGGCTGTTCTGCTGAGGCAGGTCCTCCCCAGCTTTGCTCCCCCTTCCTTTTGGCTGGCCAAGGACAGCAAAGCCCGTGCATGCAGAGGTGATTTCTGGCCTGCTGAGCACAGTGCAGCTCTGGCAGGTGCTGCAGCTCCCACAGCCCTGCCCTTCTCAGCTCTCCAGGGTAGGAAAGGTAACGAGCTGTAGACTGACGTCTGCCCTTAATGGGGTTTTTTATCTGCTCAGGGGGTCTGTTTGTTTGTTTGCTGTAGTCACAGCAAGGTTTGTTTTCTGGAAGCTATTTGTTAAGAAGATAGGAGGAATAAGAAGTGAAAAATGACTGTATCCAAAGATAATTGGGTGATTACCTCAAGATAATTGGGTAATTAAGTTAAAGACTTGCTTTCCTTTCTGCTTAGGCCTCCAGTATGTCTGAAGGTGAGGAGGGGACTGAAGGTCAGTGCAGGGATTGCTGGGCAGGATTTTCCTGTTAATGGAACAGATTGCTCCTCTGTAGCTGAACAGAGAGGCAAGGAGGCTGGTGCCCGGGAGTTTGTTGGGAGCCATGAAATTATTTACCTTCAATTTTTTCTGCTGCTTATTGCAAGGCACTACAGTAGGTGCCGAAGGGCTCCAGGTGGTGTTCTGTGCCTTGCACTGAGTGGGGCTACAGGGAGCACATGTGCTGTGCACCTGTAAAAGGCAGGCACTTGCTGCAGCTGTAGGGGCAGAATTTGTTGGCCTTGCTGCTCTCTTCTGGATCCATGGCTTTTGTTTTGACACTGCACACATGCCCAGCCCATTAACACAGAGGCTTGGGCCAGGGAGTATCATCCTAGAACTACATTATCCCCTTGGGCTTCAGAAGTTTGTTTCCTTAAACCTGATATCCAGACACCAAAGAGAAATCCAGCAGTTTTACCCTCTGCACTTCCAGCCCTTCTAAGCTGTTTTTCAGTCCCCGTCAGCCACCCTTGCCCATGCAGAGCAGTCAAGCTGCAGAACTTACCACGTGACACTGGGGGTGTGAAGAGCTTGGGTTCCCAGGTAACTTGGAAAGGTTCATGGATGACAAGTTTACTGAGAGTTAATAAATACATAGAAAATATGCCTGACTGAGCAATTTCCAAAGTCAAACAAAGAGCTGGGGCTTTGCAGAAGGGGTGTTGCTAACTGGTCATGCTGTTCTTTGTTTCTCTGGGCATCAGGTTTTGACCACTGTCAGAGGCAGTGTAAGGGACAGACACATCCTTGGTCTGACCCAGTAGTGCTCATCTCTGTGCTCCAGAAAGGCTGGGATGAAGAATTCAGTGCAAGAGGGAGGCTTTTCCCACCTAACCCTGTGCTCCTTTGCAACGAGCCTACCTAAGAACCCTGTCCAACAGAGTTCTTTCCATGCCCTTTTGCTGATCACCTTTCACTACTGAAAGTTCTCGTGATCCTCTAATGCTATTGTTGTAAATGCTAATAATAAATCCAGGTGACACTGATGGCAGCACTTCAGTGTGCCTTCACTGCACCACCTGCACTGAATGGAATTACTGCCCATTCACTAAGTCACACCTTGGCAGGCTGTCCAGCATCCACAAGAGCCCATAACCATGCCAGCACACTTTGCACCACTTGGATGTTTATCCAAAAGTTGCACTAGTCTGGTCTCTGGATTTTTATCTCTATTATTCAGCAGAGCTGAAACAGAAACAGTTTTGCCTGGCTCATGCAAATGATCAAGACCTGCCTCTGATCTTGCTCCTTTAGGTGCACAGCTGATCATAATCAATGCTTGAACGGACTGTCAGGTGTAAGCTACAGGCTCAGCTGCTCTCTCTGTGACTGCTTCATCAGTTATTTTCTTTCAGGGACACATAAGTATAAGATAGATCTCTTTAAATTCCCTTTTGGCCTCAATTGCAATACCTAGGGAATAAAATGCAGCCACCACATTTTCCCCTTGTCCCTTCAGCAGTCAGCTACACCATCATCTTCAGGTTTGGCATCAGCTGAGTGAAGCACTAACCAAGTCAAAACCATTTGACACAGGCACTTGGCATTTCCTGAGCATCCTCATTCTTTGACAAGGCTTTAACTGGGAGGATAGACTGGCACGATCTCTGTATTAGTTCTGACTTGTCTGTGCACTGGCATACTCTAGGAAACCAGCAGGCTCCTCAGGAAGAGTTAGCCCTTCAAACCTGCCAAGAAAGCAGGCATCTGTAGTACATGGAGGGCTGTGTTCAGGCTGAGGTGGAAACTGGAGAAGCCCAAACTTATGGAAGGTGGAAAGGCTCTCAGGGAGTAGCTAAACATTCCATTAGCATGAAAGTTGGATGGCATCAAATGAAACTAGCATAAGGCAGATTCACAACCAAGAGCTCCTCCTCACACCATTGTTAGCTGAGCTGCAAAATTTCTTGCCAGAGAACACAGGCTGGAAGCTCACACAGATCCCAAAAGAAACCTTTAGGGAGGAAACCTGTCAAATGCAGATCATCACCTCTACTTCAGATCTTAAGCCCAAGGCATTCAAGGTTGGAAATACACTACCAAATATCATTTCGTGCTTACCTTTGCTTTATGTTTCCTGGAGCATCTGCTGTTGGCCACTGTCAGAAGCAGGAACCAGGGCTGAGCA
Organism: Corvus cornix cornix; assembly: GCF_000738735.6. Lineage (NCBI taxonomy): Eukaryota > Metazoa > Chordata > Aves > Passeriformes > Corvidae > Corvus > Corvus cornix. The sequence continues at coordinate 29,660,427 of NC_046336.1, read as the reverse complement.
GACCTTTGGTCACCTGCTTGTGGCTGTTCCTGAGATTGTGATTAAGGACTCTCCTGCTTCACTGCAGAAAGACCCAAACCTGCTGTTCCCCTCTCTGTGCTGCAGCAGAGCCCCTTGTATTTGTACAGGTTGGTCTTCTATTGGGCGTCAGTTCAGGAGCTCATTACCTGCCTGAAGGCAAGTACAGATTCAGCCCATGAAGGGGATGAGGGAAAGAAAAGGGATTTATCCTTCATCTGTTCCTGGAATATTGTAGTGTTCCTACACTGTTGTGTGCCAAAAAGGAGGTCAGAAGAGGTCAGATCCATGAAGTGATTGTGTGACTGCAAGACTGCAAAACAGACACCCCTTTGAGCACAGGAGCCAGACCCAGGCATCAGCTCCTGGGAGAGAGACACACTAGTCCTGCCCAATATTCTTAATGATGAAACCTGGCCTCAGACTTCAGTGAATGCTGGTTTTTGTTCTGGATGATGCTAAATCACATGGGGATACACAGCACAAATACAGTGTCTGTCAGGGATTTTAAGTCATCTTGAATCATTTTGCCCTAATCAAGCACGCTAAGTGACTCTGTAGATTCAGCCCTTGTGATCCCCAGGGTCACCTACAGCACCCTGCTCTCTAGGAATCCCTTTTGCCTGTTGGGAATTAATCAGTTTCCAATTTTAGAGCTGCACAGTAGCATATTAACAAAAGAAATCCCTGCTGTGAGCAGTCATAGTAGGGAAATAGGGAGATACATCTTGCCTTAAGTGTGTCCCTGAGCCTGCTGCTGGCTGCAGAGAGCCAAGGTAAATATGTGTCCAGCATCACTTCTGCCTGCCCTCAGCCTTGCCTCTCCCTCACTTGGCTGATTTTCACAGACAAAGCACCATCACTTAGTGTGATACACACTCTTTCTATTGCACTGGGAATAATCTTTCATTACTATAAGCTTTTCCAATTTTCTTAAGGCCTTTTACTACTTTGCCAGCATAGCATAATTTATTTTGTTGAGTGGTTTACACATTAAAGTGTGTGAAGTTGTATTTATATGTCTCTGATGAGTTCTTTCCTGGCTAGTGGATCAGTGTTGTGGTGGGGTTTTTTTACTGTAGCTTTCTGCTTTCACAGTGCAATTTTTCACCTAAAAATCAGACTTCAGACCTGCTGACTTCTGCCACATCACACCAGTTCAATTCTCAGCTCCTGCAGACACAGTGACCCTGGCACCTTCCCTGTAGTGGGAGCTTCTCACTTTTGTCCAGAGCAGCTGAGGACCCTTCAAGCAGCAAACTGCAACTGTCCCTCTGAGGTGCTGTCCTTGGGTTTTCTGGCTTCATGCCCTTAGTTTAAGTTACATATGTTTTTCCATGTATTTCTTACAAATAGTTTTAGAAGTTTAGGCTCTGTCTACTCTTGCCTTTAAAACTAAAGTGATTCTTTCCTCTCCATACATTCTCCTCCCTCTTGGAACATAAGCTTTTTGTAAGCTATAAGGTGTGAGCAACGAGTGTGATTAAATCTAGCTGTGGGTGTGCTCACATCAGAGCACAGGGAAAATGAGCTTGTTTTTGTGCAAGTGCCATCAGTGACTGAGAGCTTGTGCAGCACCTCAGGCAGGACAGAACAAGGCACAGTCAGAGCCATCAGACACTGCCCAGTCCTCGCTACTTTTTGTGAAAGAATGAAGAGGCAACACACTCCTCCCAGTGCAGCTGATAAACAGATTTCACAGTCACAGCACATCACTTGATCTGCCATAAATGCCTTTTGGGAAGTGCCCAGGTTCAGCTGAGAGCCATGTTTATGTGAGGCTTAGGAGCAGGGTTTTTAAATTGACACCCAAACCTTAGAGAGAATGCCTATATTTGTCAATGGAGTAAATATGGAGTCTATTGATACTAAACTAATCTGGTTAACAAAACCCACAGCTTTTCCTAAAGACACATTCAGAGGATTTAAAGTTCAGGGAGAATAGCATATTCTGTCCTTGCCCTGCCTCACTGGCATCCTGTTTGGCAGACTAGGCCCTTGGTAGTACTGTGACACTTCACTGCCTTTTGGACTGGTAAGAGGAAAAAGGAAAAGAACATTTAGAGGAAGCTGAAGAGTTCATGGTAGGGAACAGGAGGAGAAACCAGGCCTTGTTGTTAGATGCAGAATCATCCCCATGAGTGGGTTCATCTGCATTCACCCCAGCTGAGGAGGGTCTTTGCAAGCCTCATGCACACACTCAGCTCCAGGGTCCTCCCCCTTGTCCCATCACCCTCTGACCTCCAGCTGCAGGGAAGCACTGGAGCAGCTCATTAGGCAGGGCCACCGGTGAGGCCTTAGGACAACCTTCAGACCCTTCCCTTTGGATGAGTGCCACCTGCACAGATGGCTTCCTTTGGGCTCTGCTTTCTGCTGAGTTGTAGGTATTGGAGCCTGCCTCAGATCAAATCTGCCTTTGCATGGCTGGCTAGAACAGAGCTTTGTGGCTGGTTAGGAGAGAGCATCATGGTCCCTCAGAAACATGAGGCTCCTTTCCTGTTTTGGGATATTTTACCTGCTTGTTGAGGGTTTTGAGGACTGCCAGGAGAAGAGGAAAATATGTCAAGCAAAAAATGCATTACAAATCCAAAGAGGGTAAAATAAAATCTGAATGGGCTGTTGGAAGCCTAATTCAAGCAATAGGAGTGGCTGATCATTAACTTTTGCATAGTAGAGCAGGCAGTGCTATAAAAGCATGTTGCTAGGATTAATTAATTTAGCACCACAACACCTCTTAAGTAGGTGGATTACCTCCCTAAATAGGGAGAAAGTAACAGAAAAGTACTATGTGGAAGTTAATTGTGAGTACATCAGCTGCATGTAGTCCCACACCTATTTGTCCTCACTCATTGTATAAAACTACAACAACAATACCCTCTTACAGCTTTGAGCAAAGCATTTGCCCTGCCATTAGTGACCAGCTGGGATCTGTGGTCAAGATATCCCACATGGCAGCTCATCCCTATAGTTATTAGATGTTTTACTACTCGTTCCTTAATTGAACACCTCTTTCTTTAGCACAATAGTGTAGTATAGCAGCAGGGAGCAGGGACTGAAGGCCAAAGATGAAGGGAATTTACATCTATTTTCTTACCAGAGGCATCCAGCAGTGTTATGAACAAGCCAACCCCAGTAAAACCAGGAGAAGGCTTATCACCAGCTGAAGCCTTGGATTACAGGACTGGACAGAAGAAGCTGTAAGGAACCCTTAGTTCAGTCTACAAGCAAACATACAGGTTAAACAAACACAGATCTAAACTGCTAAGAGCACACAGCCATTGAAGTGCCATGGGATGGAAGATTTTATGCAAAGGAAAGAGGGTTCCTATAGGTTTTGGAAGATAAAAATCTCCTTTTCCAGTTTACACTTCTTATGTAATAAAAGAAAAGATCTGTTTAAGCCCAGTAAGTGTGAAGCAGTTTACCTTCTACTTCCTTTAGCTCCGAGCACCCTTCTCTTGCCCTCCAGCAACAAGATCTGAGTGGGCACCTCTGCTGCTCCTTCAGCTTTTACAGCCCTCCTGTTACTCAGGAGCCTTTGCAGCCCCTCCCCTCCTTTTCCTCCTCCTCTGGGCTCCTAGGTTCAGCATAGGTTTTAATTGTTATATCCATCTTCTTCTGCTGAAATTGTGTTCTAGTAAGTGCAAGAATGTCTTATTGCTTTCATTTTGCAAGGAAAAGAGTTTTAATGAAAAAATGTTTTTACATCCTAGCATAAACCTGCTCATAAGCTTTGACATGTTCTTCTGTTGTGGAGTCATCTGCTACAGCCCTGTCTAAAATTTGGAGCTTGGATCTCAAAGAGGGCATCTCAGAGGATCTTGAGGAATAAAGGTGAGAGAATTCTGCTGATCATGAAAGAAAGAGATAGTGGTGTTTAATCCTTTTGTGAGTGCTGCTGCTTTGCCTTCAGTCTGCAGCTGAAGTTCTCCTGAAATTGTTCAAATATAACCTTTTTTCCTTGGTTCCATCAAGCAGCAAGGCCCGAGGAAAGATTTCAGTGTTTCAGTGTTGTTGTCCTTTGCACAACAGAAGGCAAACACTCCTCCGTGGCTGCTCCCTGGCCTCCCATAGAGGTGAGGGATTCACCTGTTCCTTGGAGAAGCCTTTCCTTTGATGCTTTATCTGCCCATGTCATACATGCTGCATTTGGAGACAGCCTGTGGGTTTGTAGGGAATAGGGGCACGCGACTAAATATATGAAGGAATTACTGGGATACTGGCATGCTTTGGATATGTCCATTTGAGGCTCTCTGGAGCTGTGTGTTTAATTCAGCATGATGAAGCTCTTGGGGATGCTCTGTCACTCTGTTCTGTGGCCCAGGTAAACACTCCTCGTGCTGTAATTTTACCTGCTGTAGGGAAGATGCCTCCTGCCAGGAAAGTGATGGGTACTTTATAAAACAGATGTGGGTCTGTTCCCTTCACCTGCTCCTGCCAGCTCTTGTGACTGCAAGCAGGGTTTGCCCATTGGGGCAGTGACCTCCCGAGCCCACCGCTGCTGTCGGACATGGGACAGTCCCAGGTGGCCTTCCAGTCCTTCTGTGAGGCCTAGAGGCTTTAAAATCACAGCATCCTGGAATATGCTGAGTTGGAAGGGACCCATCAGGATCATCGAGTCCCAACTCCTGGCCCTGCACAGCACCATCCCCAAGAATTACACCCTGTGCCTGAGAGTATTGTCCAAACACTTCTTGAGCTCTGTCAGGGTTGGGGCTGTGACCACTTCTCCGAAACAAGAAGCCTTTTAAATGAGAGCAGACACACTGATAATCCCCTGTAGCCATAGGACATTAAGCATCCCATACTGATGTCTCAGTTTGACTCTTTTATCTGGTCAGAAAGTCTTATGGGGCCAATCCAGATCACATAGCTCGTAACTTTATAGCCAGAAATTATTAAAATAATAACAATAAAGTAATAATAATAACCCTTCACTTACTTTAATGACAAATCTTTATGACTCTGACAATTCCTCCAGCTTGGATATAACTCCCGTAGCCTGAAACTCTTCTGAATGAGTCCCATGCTCTTGTTCCACAATCCCACTGGTAAGATCTGAAAAGCTGACTTGAACTCAATAGGTGAAAGTCTTTCTGGGCCCTTATAAGACATTTCATTGAATAGAAGAATCTTTCCTTTGGAAGCCAATTTATTAAAATGGCAAAGTCAAGGACTGTCACAATCATGGCAAATACTTTGTGCCTGTTACTTTGAAATTGATGGTGAGAAACCTTCCTGCTGGTCAGGGAACTTTCTGAATGCTCAGTTACTTAGACCAGACTGTTTTGGGGGGGTTTTCTAAGTATGTTTTCTGTGAGAACTAAACTTGGATTACCTCTCATTTGTCATAGGCTAACAGCACCTATCACCTGGTATAGGCCAGCTGCTTCAGGGTATCTCAGAATAACCTTTCCATTTGACCATGCCTTTGGTAAGGCAAGGAAACCTGTGAGCTTATTCCTTGTCCGGTGCTCCTCCTCAATCTTAGCAATTGCAATGCAATCACACATTAGTTTTGGTTTGTATGGTTGATTTTTCCCCAGGAGACCTGAAGCAACAGAATACTTTCAGTACGGGGCTTTAAATCCAGACAGCAGGACAGTCCCTGTCCCAACAGAAGGAATGACTAAAAAATAACCTGTGCTGGATGTGGGCTGGCTACTGGACTGAAAACTGCCTGGGGTATGCCCGTAACATGCTCTGAGACTGTTCAGAATTTTGGGGGTTTGGTTTGGTTTATTGCTGCTGAAGTTTTCCTTTCGCTGGTATTTTAAAGGCGAGTGTTGTGACCTGTCACTTGCTAGATTTGTTTGATGTGAAATTTGAGTCTGGCCATGGAAAAACACACTGCAGGAATGTGTTTATTTTGCTCTCTGCTGGAGGTAGCACTTAGTTTCCAGTTTTCTTGAAGTTTTAGCTGAGTGTTGTGTTGTAAATGTAATAATCACATTCAGGAGGAAAACTGGCATGTGAGAGCTACAGATGGAAGGCCCAGAGCCCGCAACTTTGCTTTAGCTTCTCCCAGGCGAACAGCCACATTCACACAAAACTCATTGCAGAAATGGTGCTGGAAACACCAAAGTTCAAATTCCCAGACACAAAGTCACATCTGCTGAGCCTGTTGGCTTCATCAGCTGGGAGATACCCTCCATATTTCAAAATACCAAATGGATTTTAAGGCCATTTACTCCTGTCCTAAGAATTAAGGAAATCCAATCTAACAAGCAATGGAACCAAAGCAAAACCATTTTTAATGCCGCTTAGCTGCAGAGAGATTGTCCAACACAATAATTTGCTTTGCAAATGCTCCCTGTTTACAGTAACTGCTACATGTATGCAGAGAATGCTCCCAGTTCAAATGACAATATAAAGGTGTTGAGAGCTAATTAAAACAGTTGATGCTTGTTCAAAGCTTGAAGAAGGGAAAACCTGGACAAGCACTGCTTTGTTTTGTCCATAAACTTGTCTTTTTCTAAGTCAGGGCTATTCTTAACTAGGAAAACATTACATGAAAAAATTATTTCACAGGTTTCCTTGCCTTACCAAAGGCATGGTCAAATGGAAAGGTTATTCTGAGATGTGACATTACCCTGAAGCAGCTGGCCTGTACCAGGTGATAGGTGCTGTTAGCCTATGACAAATGAGAGGTAATCCAAGTTTAGTTCTCACAGATAAATAAAATGCTATTGTATAATTTTTTCATTGCAGCAAACCAAAATGTCAGAGCTATTTTTTTTTATTCTTGCTGACATGACAGCAAATTAAACTCTACCTTCTTTCTCTAGTTTTTTAATTCAAAGGGACCAGTCTAGTTTTAATTGTATATGGCAGGAGCCCACTGAGGACTCTAATTAGGATATATCTAATAATTTTCTAAGGGAAATAAAAGAGCATCTTCCATAGATTTCTTTCCTGTAGTGTTTCAGCAAGAAGTGGAATGCTATCTCAAGTTTCCCCAGCACAGGGTCATTCAAGAACTGCAGTGCTTGTTAGCACCTCTCCTGCATCTGTGTGTCTCTGTGTGTGTGTGTGTTGCAGTGCAAGCCACCCTGAACCTCCTGAACATGAGGTTCAGCATTCCTGGTGCAAAGGAGTACAGCCTGGCTTATGGCCTAGGATGCTGAAGATGTGCAGTAAGAATTAAATCACAGACTGAGGCCCTGGCAGGGTTTCCAGGAGTTGAACAACGATGTATGGGGACTCTCAGAGTTAAGTCAATGACAGGTTCTACTAAAGAGTCTCTTTTCCTTTGTGCTCAATCTCTGTCTGTAAAATTAATGTTACTTATGGAGATGTTATGTGTGATTTTTACTTCTCTTTGAAAATCACTCCATTATAAAGCAGCAGCATATAGTATTTTTCCCTACTTACCAGAACAAGTACTCTGACAGTCCACATGGCATAAGAGAGGACACGTGCTGTGTATTCACATTTATTTATGCCCTTTGACTGTGTGTAAAATGGAATTTTACCTAGACCATATTATGAGCACTTGAATGAGAACTGGGAAATTATTAGTGTGTTTTTTCATTCCCAAGAATAACTATCAAAGTACAGCTCCTACACATTAGCACTTCCATTTCTGCCTCAAGCAGCTCAGTGAACAGAATTATTAGTGTAAACTTATGGTGGTTATTTAGCTGTACATCACTCTGTACATTGAGAGGAGAGAAGAAAATCCTAATGCTTCATGTACCAGCACTGGGGTGAATTTTACCAGGCATGTGACTGTATAATCCCATGGCTCTAAGAGCACATCGAGTCATCTGGGAAGTATTTGACATAGTCCTGCTTTTAGCTTTTGCATTTAGGAGAACACATATCAACAAGTAAAAACAAGACCTTATATTTGAAGTCAGTGTTGAGGACCAGATTCTCAACTGCTATAAATGTGACTCTGTTATTTTTATTACTATTATTTACCAGCAGAGAATCTAGTCAAGCTTAGGAAAGGTACTTATAAAATGACAGACTGCAAAAAAAAAACCAAAACACAGGCACAATTTTGCACACACGTATCAGACCCAGAATGGAAAATCTGGAGATTAAGCATGCAGACCTCAAAAAAATCCACTGCAAAACCAGCCACTGTGGACAATTGATAGCGATTTGAGAGACTGATTATGAGCCTGTTGTAGTTTAACTATATTGACTGGCACTCGTGTGAGAGTTGCTTTATTAAGCATAGTCATTTTGATCATTAATTTCAGCATGAAATGGTTTTTACAGAGGCTTTTGTGCATTAGCCTAAGCGATTCTTCACTAAAGAAAGAAATCAGTATGTCACTACGGTACTGGACATCTTTGAAGTTTGCAAAATTTAACTGCCCAGATGTTTCATGAAAGGCTTTCAATTCAGATAGTATTTTCAGCCTGGCTGCCTACCAGAAAATAAATACCCTTCAATTTTTCATGGAGCCAGGAGAGACTGAGAGAGTTTTTCTGCTCTTCCCTGCCCCCCCGCCTGGCTGCCAGTACCGAGGTGCCAGAGTGACACCGCGTGGCCAAGGGAGAGGCAACACAAACTTCAGGAATAATAAGAGAGTGTAACTTTTATACCAAATACACATCAGGACTTTACATGTCTTGTTGCAGTTCTTAAAAAATAATCTCTGCTACAGTTCCATTGTTTTTATTTTCATACGTTTATATATTAAGCCCCAAATACTAAAAAAGAAAATAAAATTTATTAATTACTGATCTAGGGAAAAGTACCAGATTTACACCTGGAGACTTAAAAAAATAATAATTACACTTTCCTGAAGTCTTTAAAATTTTATTTTACTATTCATGGTAATTTCTCTGACAATTCAAGAAAGACTTTTTTCCTTATAGAAACACAAAATAGTTTAAGCTTTCTCATCCATCTGCCAATTTTATGTGTTCTACACTGTTTTGGTTCCTCTTTTTATCCTTTTGCCTGTCACCAAAGGTTGCTGAGTAGCTTCCCAGGAATTCAGTAGTTCCAGTACACCTCAGGAAGAGATTCTGAGCTGGGTGAGGTAATAAATAGAAGTTGTAATTCCTCATCCTCAGATTATAGTTTTAAAAATCAAAAAATATCAAGACAAATCTAATAGAAGTGAACCCCTCTCCTTTCTGGCAGCCAGTGAGTTAACAGACATTTCAGAACAAATCTGGATTATGGGGAAACAAATTGACAGGTATCAGGCACATTTGTAATACAAGATATTACATGCTCAGAGCCCAGATCAAACACAGTTCAGCAAACAGCTGGGAAATATTTACACTCCTGTCCACAGCTGACATGGCAAAGGGCTGAAAGGGAGCACGGAAAGTCAGGACTTGCTCCCACTGAGTGAGTGCTGAGACAACACAAAAAAGGCTGAGATCCTGTGGGGAGCTACCAAAGATGACCCACCAAGAGGGACACTAAGAGACACGGTCTTTTCCCTGCTTCCTTGAACCAGCTAAACCCTTCCTGATCCCCACAGGGGTTGGAAGGCCTGCCAGGCCCCAGCAGGAAGCTGCTACAGCACGATCCAAACCTACAGGGGGAAAAGCACTGACCCTTTCATCCCGCCATGCCACCAATTGGGAGCATTTTAGAGCCCTCTTCTTGTATGAAAAAATCAAGGTGGGACCAACTCAGGTATTGGATAACCCTCCTCGTTGTCTCTAGTCCCTGTTGGAAGCAAGACATGCAGAGCCAGCCCTTGGCTAGGCTGTAATGTGCTTCCTCTAATCACTGTCAAGAAGAACAGCCTCAAAAAGGTCCATCTCTGATGCCTCATAAGGTAATAGATGAGAAAAGAGAGGAGAAAAATAGCACTGAAGGGTAGTTGGAGGGAATAGCAATGAGGAGTGTTAATGATACAGGCACAAAATCTCTCTTTTTTTACATAAAAAAACTCCACCCTCTCCTGAAAGGCCAATAATTGGCAGGAAAAGTGATAGTTAATGTGCCTTGTGCAAAGAAAAGCAGTAGGTGCAGAGCAAATGAGAAAGAGGACAGCTCTTTTAGCCCCACTTGGGTTAGAAGGGCCCATGGGCCTTGCTAAGCAAATCCAAGCTATCATGGCAAAAACATGTTCCTCAGGCCCAAGGATCCATGCTGGAAATTATTCAGATCCCAGGTTTTGGCTCTCAGTCAAACACATTGCCTCGCATTTGGTCAGGTATTTTGTGAGTTGTAGGCAGGGTTTTTTAAGAATTCAATAGGTTGCCACTTTAAATAGTTGGGGAAAATATTTTCTTAAACAACCCCCTCCGAGACTCTGGTCTAAACGCTCCAGAGGTCAGCAGAAAGGTTTTCACTAAATTCAAAGAACTGAATATAACTATTCCTGTAAAGCCACTAATCATCCCCCCAGGGCATAATGCCTGTCACTTTAGCAATTTGGAGAGACCAGCTCTCACCTCCAATTCTTCCATTAAGGTCAGCCAGCCACCTCTACTGGAGATATATGTTTGAGATCAGTCAATTAATCTGTTAGCAGCAGCATCAATAGCCTGCTATTGATTCAAACACAACAAGAATATATTGAAATAGCCAAGGCTGACGTAAAATACGCCCAACAACAGAGGAGAACACCCAGTACCCTGCTGACATTTACACACGAGGAGACAATGCTTTATACAGGAATACAGTGGGAACAAAATCAAAAGCCATTACCTGGAATGAGCCATTGACACAGCAGATGTAAACCAGAGCAGCTGGTGGTCAAAGCAATGGGCAATTCTTAGATTACTCCATAAATTGATGCAGCTTGTCAGAAAATAAGGCAAGGAGCTTGGTTGAGAATAAATAGTCAGGCTTAATGAAGTAGGGCCTGTATATCAGTGTTTCCTTATTCCCACTCAGGCTTTACAAACCTGATACAAAACAAAATCAAACAGAACCAGCAGTAGTGCTGTGCCTTTGTGCAGGGCTGTGGGCACCCAGGAGGAAATGGTGCTGTTCAAAACTGGCTGTTCAGAAGTAACCCCAGATACCAACATGGGAATGCTAGTAAGTTCCCTCTCAGTTGCTGCAGAAGTTTGATTTGCTGCTTAAAAATAATTTTAAGTGTAGCAAATGCAGCTGCAGTCTGACTAAATAGGTATCTTCTGACTCCAGCAGGTACATTTCCCATCTCTGGACAAATATAAAACTTACACCTACCCCACGCTTCAGCAGCCTGCTAGCACTTGGCAACTTAAAAAAAACCCAAACACCAAAACCCAGTTTGATCCTGTGTAAAATCCTATTTTTGTATACACAAAAGTTTTTCACCTACATTACATTTTAATGGGATGGAGGACAAGCAAGTGAAGTCAAGCACCAAGTTTATCATTTTCAGCTGAGGTTTACTTGGGCTCTAATAGAAAACAAGATACTGACCAGCCAGAGGCAATGCTGATGCAACATTACATTACAGAGCTTAATTTTGGACAAGGGCAGATTGCTTTTAAATAAAGTGATTCCAGCCCCAGCTCTTACAACATTCAGAAGAAATTTATTGACACCTATTGCAGTAGCTATGTCTGCTGATTATCACCCACAGTGGCTTAAATCCCCAAAGTGCAAGGCACACCCAGTTTTCACTGGAATAAAATTGAGTTTTAGGTGGCCAAAGCTTGAACATCAGAAACCTTCCACATGCTAGGTGCAGGCAGCAGGGCAGTTCCCAAGGGTAACGATGTTATTTTCCCTAAGGGAAGCCATTTGCCTCACTGATAACTTGGCCTCATTGATAACAGTGGAGCTGTGAGAGTGAGTCAGGTGTCTGGGTATGATATTCAGCACCTGATCTCACCTGAGACACAAATGGACAGCGCTGTGTGCCCCTGCCCCTCCCCTGTGCTAGGAGGAGCACTATAACAGCTCATTCAGAGCTGCAGGGATGTCACAGCAGCAGCTGTAACAGTGCCTGGCTAAACAAGATTGCAGACTTGGAGTAAGTTACTGTTTGAAAAGCCCTCCTTGGAAATCTTAGTACTTTGGCTGTTAGTTAAGATAGGCTAAAGCATTCCCCATATCACATGAAACTGAGACAGACACCAGTTACTTACAAAACAAAAATAAAGCTTTACCAGTACTACAAGCAACAAAGTACTTCATTTGCCCAGCTGAAGTCTGTTCCACACACAGAACCTTGTCTGTGCACTAGCTTCTGACTTTTAATGCAGTTACTGGCAGGTTCCCCTCTTGTTCTACACCACAGTAACCAATTAGCAGCAGCAGCAATTACAAATCTCTGGGCCTGTACAGCCCATATCAAGTTACTACATTCAAATGGAGATAAATTAGGTCCCTGCTTTGTCTCGAAACTGCATCCTTTCACTGGTGTTAACAGAAAGGAATCAGCCATCACCATCTTCCCCCCCCCACCCCACTTTCAATTAAGCAGCTTACCTGTGATTTCAAAAAACCTCTCCTCAGTGCTCTGCTACCACATGATTCCATTAAACCAAGTCTCCAGTATTTCTGGAGATTAAGCACTTTGCAGAGAACAGTGGTAACACCCCAAGTGGTATTTATCTCTCATCGTGCTGCTTGTTAACAAAAGCTAGGTCTAACACTAAAACTTTCAGCTACTGATGGACACAATAAGCATCTGGTGAACTGGATAGATGTCATGTCCACTGCTTTTAGTGCCAAGATTCAGCAGTTGTAGCACAGGACTCCTACAAACCCCAGTGTTAAGAGTTCATATTAATGCTTTCACACACCCAATTTAGAAATCTAAACACTTGCAATACTATTCCCCACTGTGCTGCAAGCCTTGGTCCCTAACCAGCAGGCAGAGGAGCACCACAGTGCCTAGAGCCAATAAAGCTTAGACCAGATGTACAGCCCATCCCTCCTGACATGTCTGAAAGCCAAGAATGGAGGTAGCAACTGGAAACTAACATACAATCAGTTATCAGTACACGCCTTCGAACTCTATTGGAACTTTTGACAACACTCAACTCTTCAGGTAAATGCCAGGGAGCTTTAAAGGGGAAGGCCTGTGTGGCATCTCAGTTTATGATTACAATTCCTAAGAGTTAACATTCCAACATCTGGGTAAATTCTTGGGCCTCCAAGATAACAAAAACACAGAGCAAGGGACTTTTCTCAAATCCTGATTTGTAGCTGCCTTCAAAAACTCAAACCCTAAAATCGGTTTGGCCATCTACACTTTTGTAAGTTGCAATCCATCAGCAGATCTCACAGTTGTTGTTCTTTGACACATCAGTTGCCATGCTCAAGTAAAATTGTAACTAACATTGCACTGAAACATCTCAAACTTGAGAATTTCCTGTCATAGCAGGAACAAACATTTAGAAGTTTGGGTTAGCAGCTTTTTTTTAGCCATTGGTACTGGTGGTACCTTACCAGTGCATTCCAAAGAAAACGCGAGTCCTGCAGAACAGCCATGGCCTGGAAATAAGTTCAGTCCTTCACAGGGGTTAAAGCTTTATTTATAGAAAGTTGACTGCATTAATTGCAGCAATATTTGCATTGTATTTGAACTCAGCACTAACAGGTTAATATTTACATTTAGATAACACTTAAACCAAAACCAAACTGAATACAGCCAGTCTTAAGAGCAAAAAGACAGACATACAAATTACAGACTTAAGAGTAAAATAATAATCACAATTACTTCCCTCCAGATTATTTAGTCCAAAGGCCTATTTCTTAATCAGATTAGCAGGAAGAGTGGATTTGTCCAAGTCATCAAAATATGGATGGTTCAAGGCCATTTTGCCAGAAATTCTTTTTGCAGGATCATAAATTAACATTTTCTGGAAGAAAAAAAAGAAACATTTACTTCCTCATGACATGTGAACTAAAATAATGTTAAATAGGTAGATATTTAACCATAGTATAATAGAAGTACCATAAAGACATTTCCCTCCTTTGTTCTGTGCTCTCCTAGCTGGAGAGATTATTTCCCCTACAAGTCAGTAGCAGTGCATAACATCTCAGAAAAGTGAAAAATCCCATTTACCCTCCTGTTCTGTAACCAAGCCCTTGCCTGTATCTGGGTACCTCATCCACTGAACTAAATCCAGAACCAGGAACCAAGCAGCAACAATTGTCTCAGCTTCTGAGGGAAATTAATAAGGTTTAGGCTGTTAGAGCCCTAAATGTTTACAAGGGCAAGTGGTCTTACACTTGTTTTGTTATTGACATTGAGAAAAATGATTTAAATTGCTTCTGCTCAGGTTGGTGAAGCACTTTACAATTAAAATAAAAGAATGATCACTCAGTTTCAAAATCCAAATTGGAAAGTAGACTACAAGCAGGTAGGACTGAAGAAAACTGAGTTAAAACTTGAGTCTCTTTGCAATAAAATATTTCAATTGAATACCTCAATAAAGGTGATAAGCAAAAAGAGTGAATGCCATAGCCATTAAAATAGCCCAGACCTTTATAGAACAGGAGGAAATTTGGTCATTTTTAGCCATTAAAAAAAAAAAAAAGTATTTACAGCTTATATCATACAAGGGGTCAAAAAAGGAATTAAGTATTCAGAAGTTTGCCACTAGACCTAAAACTAGCAAAGTCTTTTTATTTCTCCTTACTAAAGGACAGACCATTTCAAATACAGGAATCAGGATTCCACCAGCTGCCTCTTCCCTGTCTGCACAACAAATCTGTCTTCCAGAACAAAACTTAACCAGTATTACTCTGCCCAGTATTCAGTCTTGACATTTAACTGTCTTTACACTTCATTCTACAGGGAGTCTTTCAAGTTGATTTAAACCACTGAATCTGCATTTCTGAACTTCTGCCAAATGCAATGCTGCCTCTGGATTTAACCTTGCATGTCCAATTTTACCTTGTAGCAGGTTCCCATTACCTATATCCAGAACAGTGTTGTCTGGTTAATTCTGATATCAAAGGTCCTCTCAAAATTGACCTAAAGAGGGAAATTTCTCTGAAAAAGGAATGTTGTGACACTGAGACTACAGCACTGCAACTGACAGAGTAAGTAAAGGAAGCTTCTCTGAGGAGTCTGGAACATCAGTTTTTTCTGGAATCTACTGTCTTGATAATGCAACATTTTTGATGACAGCCATTAAGTGCTTTGAAATGCTGGCCATTAAGGTTACAAAGTTCTTAAATGTACAGCCTCACTCATGCAATTTGAATTACACATTTTTTTGTGTTAAGACATTTTCAAAGACAGCTCCTTTACATACTAATTCCATCTGCAATAGTCTATAGAAAAAAATTAACATTTTCACTGACATATCTGAGCTTGTGCTCTGGAATGAACTATTCAGTCTTGTTGCCTTTAAAGTTATATTACTGGTTTTAAAGGCTTAAAAGTGCTATAGGAAACAAAGGGATTCCAGTCAGGAATACCACTGTCACCAGGCACTAACAGGAAACTAAAATGGCAACATGGATTAAGTCAAAACTGTACAAGACTTTAGAGAATTTAACATGCTTTGAGACTAGAATTGTGTTAACACCATGAAGAACTAGTACTTTTTTTTTGCCTTTATTAGCAGCAGCTTCACACAGTGATGCCCCACCTAAGCACAGATGAGCCCTTGGCAGGTCCTTTTCATACAACTGTATCAACAAGATTCTCCTGCCCATTCCATTGATTTTAGTTTGTAAACACAGTCCATAACAATTCTATTTCAAACTGATTCAATAAAGATGATGTCAGTGGTCTTATTTCTGTAAGACAACTGTGCTGCAAGGTTCAGAGCTATCCAGGACAACTACAGCTTAACAAATGTTCAGGCTGTCAGTGTGAACTGGGGCTCTGTTCCACAAGAAAAACGGTGAGAAACTGTGACCATTTGAGCTTTTTGGGCAACACTGCTTCATTCAGAGTATTCTGCCATATTACCAATATGGGTAGTGAACTACTCAGTGACTGCTTACAGCCCTGAGCCACAGGTGCTGCTGTATAAGGGGTTCTGAAGTGTCACCTTGTCTTGAGACACACAGAGCACTCACCCCACGCCCCCAAATGTAGGGCTGCACTGTATAAATGCAGCTCTAGAACAGCCAAAGGACAACCAAGGTACAATTATTATACCTCAGGACATCAAAGAGCACACCTAAGATGTGACTTAAATTAGCCCACAGTGGCAGCATATGGACTGGAAGAGCACTAAATGGAAAAGCCTGATGAAGAGCTTCCCAATTAAAAGCCTGCTGTAGTAATTTAACTGCCTGGCAACAGAACTAAAGGAAACTCACACTAGACACAAGAAATACCAATTAAGAGTTAATACACCACAGCCAAAAACCTTTGACTCAAAATTTAAAGGCAACTGAGGCAGACACTACAGACAGACTTGAACTAAGTTTCTTGTCTCAGCTAATCAATACATTCAGCTGTTTCCATCCTTGTTTACTCAGTTAATTCATCATGAAAGTTTAACTAAGATGAATCCACCTAGATTAAACCACATGCTACCATAACAAACATTTCCAACTGGCTCAGCAGTCATACAGCCACATCACAATTGGTGCTGGCAGCAGGAAGGTGACAGCTACTTGATGGGCAGAAGCCTTCACTGAGACCTCTTTGTAAAGACACATCCTCACTTTCAAGCTGTGCCTGGTTTATTTTTACAAAAAAGCTGAGGCACAGTTGCTTCACATGAAGAATAGTCTGGTATTACTTGTGAAAGGAGTGAATGTCACACAAGGTGTTGTTTCTACAAGAATGAAGAGTCATACCACTGCTGATAGCTTGAGCAGCTCCATATTTTCCTGCTTGAGCAGCTCCATATTTTCCTTCTAGCCATGTCTCATTAGTACAGCTTTGTGTATTCTGGAGTATTTAAAACAAACCACTCAGTTTCTTAATCAGTAGTTTAAGACAGACTACTTACAGCCAGCAGATCAAGTCCATCTTTATCCAAGTTTTTGACATGTGTTTCAAGGCTGACAGGTTTCCATTTTGGGAATGTGTTTTTATAGTCCTGCAGGGATTCCACCTCAGGCCATACCTCGTTGTTGGGGGTCCCTAAAGCTCTGGGCAAGTGTAAGCAAAATATTAAGCAGTTTAGTCAGAAATGTTATGCACTATTACACTTTTAATTACACACAGCTGTTGTGTGGTGCCACACAGGCAGCAAGGAAAGGTGCAGCCCACCATACCTGAAGATTCTGAAGATCTGGTCAATCTCTGAATCCCCATGGAAAAGTGGCTTTTTAGTTGCCAACTCAGCAAATATGGTCCCTATGCTCCAGATATCTACAGGAGTAGAGTAACGAGCAGATCCCAGCAGCACCTCTGGAGACCTGTACCACAGTGTCACTACCTGTGGAACAAGGAAAGGTTAAGTTTGTGGAATCAGGTCCTTTAATTGACTGCAAGAACAATTGCTCATTCATTATTAAGCAGCATTGCATTTTTTGGTAAAAATAGCCAGTAATAGAAGTTTTAGTTTACTAAAAGTGTAATACTCATTTCAAACTTCATTTGTAGACAAACCAACTTCATTGCAGTAGCCTCTACTTCAAGAAAAGCAGATGCCTGCATGACTTCTTTAAGAGCAAGGATCCTTTGGCACCCAGCCACAAGCCTCCTCAAACTTGAGTGCTTTGCAAAGCAAAAACGCCTTTATGAGATAGTGAGCAACAAGTCTGAGTCCATCTGACTCACTGTGAGTGGGATTCATAAAATGCTTTGGAACCTTAGAGTAAAACCACCTTGAGTAAACCCTCAAAGAGGTGGAAAACTGTTTTGGAAAGCAAAACCTAACTTTTTCATAGTTTTGTTAACTTATGACTTGGAAATCTCCACGATTGTTTTCAGCTGTTTCATAACCAGTTTTCAGCAGGAAGCACATAAGCACTATCCAGACCACCAGAAGCACATCCCAACTCACTTCATGAGTGTAGACCCGCACTGGAATTCCAAAGGCCCGGGCCAGTCCAAAGTCTGCCAGTTTAATCACCCCCTTGTCATCTATCAGGAGATTCTGAGGTTTCAAGTCTCTGTGCAGAACTCTTCTTGAGTGGCAGAAGACAATACCTTGCAAAATTTGGTACAGATAACTCTAGAAAGGATGAGATAGGAGGAAAGAAGGGAAGGAGTTACTTTTAGTACATGTCAGGGTTCTGCAACACAAAGGTGTTCCCTTATATTAGCTCTCCCCACAGTAGAAGGAAATGGAGATCCAAAACATTGCAGATATTGAGTTAATATCAATCAAAAAGCCACACAAATTAATTCTCGAGACTAATTTAAGGCAGTTCAACCTCAGTAATTAAAAGATTTTTCAAGTTACATTTGAAAGCAAAACTCACATTCATCTTATTATCTACAGCTGCTTATTTAACCTTTTATTTCTCCTCAAGGAGTTAATTACACTGAAAGTAAGAGCTGCTTATGGCTTAGTAGGTCATCTTTAGATTAAATTCCCTCTGAAATTAAGGAATTGCCCTCATTACCTTAACACGTGAACGTTCCAAATACTGGCCAGATGGAATGCTATCCAAATACTTCTTGAGATCCATGGAAAGGAATTCAAACACGAGGTACAGTCTTGAATCCTGCATGAGAACATCCTGAAGACTAAAAATTGAGTATACCATTAATTCCACTGCAAAATGCACATACTCACAGTTACATTCCCTCTCTCAACAGGGATACAAGCTGACATTTCCAGGTTCCTATTATGGAAGTCTTAAAAGTCTTCAAACAACAGACTTAGTGAGTTAAACTGTCATCTGGAAAATCAAGTGTATCTGAAATAGTGTCAGACTGAGATAAAAGTCGATATGCTTCCTCTTAAATTTATGTTCCCCCATATCAGACACAGGAGTCTGAGGAAAAAAATACTGTTGCCTTTAAAAAAACCCCCACCTGTGGGTGTTGGTGCCTAGCTTGTCTTTGAAGCTGGCTTGTTACAGCACAGCCTGAATTACTAGGAGGGTTTAAGGGAATATTAATAGGAATCTAATAGACACAGCAGGATTTGCACACATTTTAAAGTATCATCTTCACCCTTATTAGAGTGTAGGGGTTCCTAAACCCAAGCATAAATAACTACATTGAGACACCACCTGGCTGGACTTGGCCAGTTTTAAGGCACATTAAAGATCAAGCATTTTGCTGCATTAAAGAGCAAGCATGTTGTGGGGAAGACAATAGCTGCAATCATTTTTACAGGTCATCACTGATGGAAGTTTCACTCCTAGCTCAGGTGTGCTAGCTCTGACAGCATCAAAACACGTCTAAACTCCTGCTACAGAACAGCAAGGAAGAACATCAGAACACTTAAGTCAAATGGTCTATTCCAAGGTGGCAAATAAACCTCTGAGACTGCCTGAAGTAACAGCTTCAGCCAGTTTTCATGGGATATGCTGCCTCCATTCTCACAAAAACCCCTCTGAAAATAATTTACGGAAATTCCTAAATTAATAAAAATTTGTTCCATTCCTAGAATGGAAAGAGGCAACATGAGGAAGGTTTAACTAGAAAACTGCAATATAGAATTGAACTATTTGCTGCAAAGCAGACACTATATTAAACAGAAAGGTCGCACCTCACTAGATGAGTGGAAAAATAATTTATGATTGATGGGGCCTAGTGCCCTTCCAAGAGTTTAGCTAAATACCAGTATATGCATACCAGACTATATTGGGATGATTCAGCTCTTTTAATAAAGAAATTTCTCGGATAGCAGTACTTGGAACACCTTCCTCCTCACTTTCTAGACGTATTTTCTTCATTGCAACCACTTGGCCTGTGGTTTTGTGACGACCTTTATACACAACACCATAGGTACCTGAACAAAAAGACAGTGAAACAAATATAGGAAGTACCAGCTTCAGGTACAAATAAGTTATTGCAAACATGAGCTGCTAACATAGGAAAAGTCTTTGCAAATGGAGTATTTTGTTTGATTACAAGCTACTACTTAACTGTGGCATTTAACTGAGCAATAGTTCTGTTTGTTTAAAGCATGCCACCCATGAAGTGTAGCATTTGTTAGGATGCTTAGAAGCCAAAGTGTGAAAGGTGAATATTTGAAAGATGTAGTTATAAAATCAGATACTGTTTGAGTTTCAAGTTGATTAACTTTCAGCCAAGATCATTATACATGGTTATGATTTTGCCATTGACACATCATATTAAAACATTGAAGGTTTAGCTGCAAATGGAAATAGTGCTCCTTCTGCAGTCTGAGATCCAGCTATCCATGGGTATGAGCTGTAGAAATACCTCTGGCATAATCCTCAGTGCAGGAGAGGGGCTAGCGCTGTGGGTCACAGCAGAAACTGAAACTGGAACCAATATTAAATCTCAAATCAATCCATTTTAATCATCAGTGTTCACAGAAGTAGAACACTCGAACCAAGTTAGGTAAGCCTTCTCTTTTTACCCTTCTTGAAGCATTAATCCCTCACATGAGGCCAAACTAGTTTATTTCAGAAAGATTCATGCACAAGGCTTTGGTTACAAAGTTTTGTTGCAAGATCCAAGCACACCTTTTGCTATTGCCTCAGAGTGCAATCTCAGAGCAATGTACTTCAAACTTTCAAGTCTACATAAGGCTAGAGCTTTCTGTAGTGTGTTATAAAAACCACTGACTCCTACAGTTAACACAGGCTGGATTTCCAGTCAAAGGGAGGCTGTGACTAACATCTGCATCGAAGCCATCTTCTTAGTGCCTCAATGTAAAGTAATTGTTAAAATTCACTTTTCCACAGAGGCTTCCAATCTGTGCTTTCCCTTGACACCCGCACTGCCCGTATGGAACCAGAGCACAACAATCCAGAAAATACTACTCCCTACCAGCAGCTCCATGCAAAACCACACATTGCACAGATTATGGGGCAACTGGTGAGTTCATACACACAGTAATAGTGGACTTTCCTAAACTATAAACTGGCTTCAAGACACAGAACATATTTTTTCTCCCTTTTGGAGGAATGTTACACCATTAGCCATCAAAATGAAGGCAGACACTTTTCAACACTGGTCAGTTTTTTAAAAAGACCATGTCACTTTCAAAATAAGGACAGGCTGAAAGCTTTTACAGATATAGGTAACTACCACAGTAAGCCACAGGCTTATTTAGCCACTTGGTTGGATCTCAGTGGTTCCTGTAACAGGCAGAGTGCATAGAGCTTCTGGGACACTTCATACCTCAAACTCTGGAGCATTTAAAAGCTCACTGTTCCCCCTACTTACCTTCCCCAATCTTCTCTATTTTAGTGTAATCATCCATTGCTGTGGCTGTCCCTGAAATGGACAGGAAAAAAGTAACAGGAAGTGAGGGCGAACAGTTGCTGTCCTGAACACAGACAAATCACTGAACCTATGCCAGGCCTTTAGAAGTGAGTTGTGCTTCACATAATTAAGACATAATGTGAAACACTTAACTGTTCTCCTCAACAAAAACACAGTATACATTTATTCAGAATTCCAGCTAGAAAAACTACACCCCAAAGTACGAGGGATTCCAAGGAAAAAAAAATTTAAAAATCTTTGAAGGAAGCTTCTCCAGGGAACTGAAAAAAGCGTAGCCTACTCATCACTTTTACCTAGCCACTCACTCAATGAGCTAGAAACAGATAGGAATCCCACTGTGTAAGAATCCGGGGACTGGGTGCTAGCCGTGCCAGGGCACACCGGCCCAGGGTGCACGGGTGAGTGCCCCGCACAGCCCGCGGAGGCAGCAGCCAGGGCTGGCACTCCACACCTCCCCTGCTCCTCCGGACCGGCACCAGCCTCGGGGGGTTCCGGACACCGAGCGGATCCGCGTTACCTACGGCTCCAAGAGGCTGCCAGCTCCGGCCAGGGCGGGCAGCGCCCGCTCGCCGCGCAGGCCCCGCTCGGTGCGGCCCAACCCCTGTCCCGCTCCCGCGGGCCCGGGGCGCTCCCCCGCTCCCTTCCCGGCTCTCCGGGGCGCTCCCCCGCTCCCCGCCGCAGACCGGGAGGGGCCGGGCGGCCACGCTGTGCCCCCGGCTGGGGAGCGGGACCCCGCCCGGGCTCGGGAACGCGCCCCCCTCTGCCCGGCTCCCCCCTGCCCCTCACGCGGCCGCGCGCACCAACGGCCCCTCCGCGCGCCGCTCACCTGCGGAGCCGCCGCCGCCGCACAGGCACGTCCGCAGCGCCGCGCGGGCGGGGGCGGGGCCGCCGCGCATTCGAACCGTCCGCCCGCCGCGCTCCGCCAATGGCGCCGCGCCGGGCCCGTTCAAAGCGGCCAATCAGCGCGCTCCGCGCCAACGCGAGGCCCGAACGGCGGCTTGCGGCGCCGCGAGGGGGCAACATACAGAAATGCTGCGCGGCCGGGCACGGCAAGCTGAGGATGTGCCGGGCGTCCCCTTGGTTCGTGGACGGCGCGAGGGGAGGCAGTGTCGCGGCGCGGGCGGGTGGTGCCGGGCTCCCAAGGCCGGTGCCACGGGGGCGCTGGGACGGCACCGCTGGGCGGACTGGTCACGGCCCCAGAATCACGGCATGGGGCAGGCTGCAAGGGACACCCGTGGGTCACCTGGTCCCACCTCCCCGCTCATGCAGGGCCGTCCCAGAGCACATGGCACGGGTTCGCGTCCAGACGGTTCTGGAATGTCTCCAGCGAATAAGACCTGTCTAGTGCGCGGTCACCGCATAGTGAAGTTCCTCCTGGTGCTCTGGTGGAACTCCTGGGCATCAGTTCCTTCCCATTCCTCTTGTGCCATTGCTGGTCCCAAGGAGCAGCGCCTGGTCCCTGCTCTGAGCAGACAGGGATGATGTTGCCTCTCAGCTGTCTGCTCCAGGCTGAACAGCCCCAGCTTCCTCAGCCTTCCCTCCTCAGAGAGATGCTCCAGTTGCTTGATCAACTTTAAATCACTGGACACTGGGTACCGCTGGAATAACACTTTGGGCTGTTGGCATGGTTTGGAAAGTATCATCGTGTTTGGACCAGGCTAGGCTCTGGCTGCAGCTGCTCCTTTTAGTCAAGTCTGTTAGATTTGGATGCCGTGGCCCGCCAGAGCATAAATTCATTATTTCAGGCTGCACGGGTGCTGATCTGGGAAATGCTGCTGTGGCCTTGGGAGCTGCTTTTAAAGCATATGCATTAATAAAAGGTCATTGGGTAACTTAATTCCCCAGAAGCTGGGACATGTGTCTGTAGGAAAATTAAAGTTCTGTATCCCTACTTCCAGATTAAGAAAGATTAGTCCCTGTACTATTCCAGCTGCTAAAAGAAGGGTCGGGGACATAATTAAGAGGGGCACCTGTGGGCCCTGCTCAGCGAGTCCCCTGCCAGCTGCGACCTCTCTCCAGCAGTACCCAGGAAAGTGGTACTACAGTACACATGGATTAGCAAAAAGCCGGGAAAAATACTACTCCAAACAAATTTTCTTACCGAAATGCTAAATAGATTAGTGAAGGTCCCGTGTTTCTAGTTTTACAAGTCTTTCCCCTGCAGGACAGTTCCGCTGTGCATTCTGTGATGCTGCTGACCCACTCTGGTACCTGTTTCCCATCGGCACCGACACTCCTGGACCGGCAGCTCCTGTGCAAACCTACAGTTCCTGCAGGGGTGTGCCGCAGGCACCACTGCGCACCGCTGGTGTTACTGCTTTTCTTAATTACTTCATTGCACTGGTTTACAACATTCTTGAAGAACGGCTTTGCTGTTTGTCTTAAATGTAAGCAGGGCAGGCTGCTGCGAACAAAAACGTCCAGCTTCTCCCTTAAAGCATTTCTTTGGGAGGGTGATTCCAGGAGGCAGGACTGTTTATGGTACACTTCCTCCTTCTCATCCCTGCCCCATGGCAAAGGCGAGAGGCAGCTCGTCCCGCTCCTCCCCCCGAGTGCGTTTCAGGGGTAAAGCCCCCGCACTTTCCCCTCCCTCCTGGGGAATTTTTGCAGCAGGTGGTGCGCATGCTTGCGGATCTCTGTTTACTTTGAATCCTGTATTCCCACCACTTGCTGGGAATTTACCTGCCTAGAACGAGGCTTCTGTATATCCGGGAAACTCAGTATGGGAACACGGCCTCACATCTTCTGCGGTTATTCACAGGAAAAGAGCCTGATGTGCTCTGCCCTGCACCGTGGCAGAGAATTTCTGTGCTCTGTGTGTGTAACAAGTCCAAAGCAGCCAGGACAGTCTGGGCACAGCAATGCACATGGATCAGCTGCACAGCTCAGGTAGAGTGTGGGACACATCCCTCAGGCCTGGATCTGCACCAGCAGCACTATCAGTGTGTTCTGTGGCTTTGGGGGAATTGCTTCCTATAGCCAGCGGGGGCTGGAGCTACTACTGCTGGACTAGTCCTTGTCCAAGAACCTTAGGAAGGTGGCCAAATTCCATCTTTTCCTTCAGAGAAAAAGAAAACATGTCTTGGAAGTCCTAGACATATGCTAACCTTAGTTAATTTACAGGGGTTGGTGGTCTTGCAGTATCATAAATATTCAGCACTATAAATTAATATAAGTTATATTAAAATATATAGGGATTATGTATAAAATATACTGTGTCTGAAAGTACTGAATACACTGATCTGAATATCCTTGAAAGTGAGATCTTTTTTTCTAGCTTTAGTTTATACGCACACAAGTATTTCTTAGCTGTGCTCTGACTGTCCTTCCTGCTGGACACTAACCATTCATTCTCAGAGTGCTCGCTGAATTTTCAAATTCTTTGAGAAGACATCTTTTTCCATACATCCCATTGTGTCATGGGCTTTCAGTGGGGAAGACCACGAGGCACCAGAAGGAAAGCTGGTTGAAGAACAGCTCTCTCTTGCGAAGGACCCCCACTTGTTTCACATGTGGGGAGACTTCTCCATGAGCCAGCAGCACACAGCGCTGTGATCGGCTTGAGGTGGTTGGTCATCCCCTTGGTCAGCACCTCAGGTGACAACTTTAGCCTTTTCTGATACCTTTAGAAAAGGTCTGGGAGGTGGATGGCTTTGAGATCTGTCTGATTGCTGCTGCACTCGAAGCCCAGCATCACTGCCCCTGCCTTTGTGTCAGCTCCTGTGGCTCTGCCTCAGTTCCCAGGCTGTGCTGGCTTCATCAGGTGAGCAGCTCAGGGACATTATTTTGCTGTGGTCTCCGTGTTGGGTGGACTGGTGGCCGTGCCAACACCTCAGAGCAATGCAGAGTGCTGTTGTGTGCAGTGGTGTCCTCCAGGAGTAGCGGAGGCCGCCTTGCCCTCAGCCTGTGGCCCTCTCTTTGAGCTCCAGCTGCCTTGCTTAGGAGGCCGAGTGCATGGAAGCATAGACTCGACGTGGCATTAATTTGTCAAACACCAGTCTGACAGTTCTGCTTACCTTGCGTTTTCCTCCCTCTCGCTGTTGTCTGCATGTCCTTAGGATATAAATCACGTCTCCTTTCTGACTGGATAGTGCTTATCTCGGTTGATCATTGCTTTGGACATGGCAGGAGCTAATGATGCTGCTTGAGACAAGCAATACAACTGTATTTGCAGTGACTTTTGTGTTTGAAGGGGTTTACTGTTCTGCTTGAAGGAACAGCAGCAGTGAGCGTGCTGACAACTGAGTCACAGATAGACGCACGTGGGAATCCCTAGGACTGCTGCTCCCCTTTACAGCAAAACATGGATCATCCAAGTGCAGAATCGAGGGAAACCTCCAAGGAAAACAGCAAAGGAATCTAGGTCTACCTTGACAACACAATGTTAATTATATTTTGTTTATATAAATGACCAAGGGGCACATATATTAAAACCTCTTTGGCATCTCAGACTTCCACTTGCCTGAACTGCAGCACTGTTTGTGCAAGGCACACGGGATCAGAGCAACAATGCCGAGCTCGGATTATGGCATTACAGTTGTATTCATGGCTGAGAACCCAGTGTAATGCTCTGAACAACTTCTTCTCTGCTGAGCAGAGGGCAGCTGCAAGAGTCAATATCATCTTGTCTTCCGTATATTAATCATATTCTCCTCAGCAATAACATCACTGTAAGGAAGAAAAGAAGTGTATTCTGTCTTTTACATAATGATGGGACTAACAAAGGTCAACTGGTTTGTGAATACTAATGAGGGTATCTCAAATAGGTTGTGTCCACTGTGCTCGAAAGCAGATAAATAGAAACATTGATTGACTTATTTTAACATTTATTAGAACTCAAAGATAATTTTGTTAACATGACAAATGCAAAAGTACAGTAAGAGAGATGTACTAGCACTTAGGAATGCAAGATAGTATTAGAGGGATAATATCTCTAATGCATATTTCAGGTGATACATTTAACCTGATAAATCTCATTATGCAGGACAGTTCCTACTATCATGAAACATGGATAACTTCTCTGCTGCTCTCATTTGGCCGTTAGTGTTTTGATAGGATGCCAGAAGACAAAAAGCTCCTGAGAAGTGTTTGAAAATAAAAGGATGGAAGCTGCTTAGAAAAAAAGAATTAAATTGTCAATGTCTCCTTAAAGCATTAATATAAATATTTTAAATGCACTTAAAGTATTTGAATTTAGGTTCAAATTATTTTTAAGGGGTTTTTTTGTAACAAGCACAAAATCACTTTACCTGAAAATCCCGAATATTGATATGATTGCAATAATGAACATATCATAAACCATTCCTTCATTTCAAATTCCTTCGAATTTCAAACAAGGAGATATTGTAGATAGAAGGAGCTGTCACTGGTTATTCATGGGTTTGTACCTTCCTGGAGAAAAACTTAGCTGAAAATCATGGAAATGAACATCTCAGCACACAAAGAGGACTGAGGGGAGAGTGTGGTGTGTGGGGACCTTGTGGACAGGGGTGCGCAGAGTCCCTGCTGAGCTTATTGGGGTGGCTTCCAGGGGCTGAAATGTGTGACTGCTGGACTGAAATCTTCCCCCAGCTCTGACTTCGCCAAACTCCTTTCCCACAGCAGGGAATGCTTTGCTGTCACTGTGGATCTGCCTTCATCGTGGGACACACAGCTGGTTTCATATATACCTCTAGAGAAATACTTATGAACATCCAACCTGGATTTTCTTTTCATAATTGTAATTCAATGAGAAAGGTGAACAGCATATATGTATCAAACCTGGGGGCAGAGGAAAAAAAAGGTGCGTTTTGTTTCTTTGGAGCATCTGGGCAAAAAGCCAGGCTCCACCAAAGTCTTTGGCAAAACTCCCATTAACTTCAGTTGGGCAAAGCTTTCCCTCTTGACCCCAGGTCACCTGGCTGGTTCCTGATTTTAGTTTTTGCATTTCACTTAGCTTACAATTCAAGAATTAAAATGGCAGAACCCAATAAACCATGTTTAACTTATGTTTGGGTGCATGAGAGCAGGGGAGGTGCAGTCAGGCTCACATTTGGAGCTCCCTCAGCCTGGATGCAGGCAAGCAGTGCCTGGTGGCTGGAAGGGGCTGGTTTTGAGGTAGGTGTGGCGGCCTGGATAGCAGCACACCCCTGCAGGGAACAAGGCAACCACAAACCCCATTCCCCGAGGCTCTGCACAAATGTCAGGCCCTGTCTGCGGCAGCAGTGTAACTCAATCAGCAACATTCCTCACTTGGAGACAGTTACATTAAAAATCTCTTTCCTTGAATGGCTGTTTCATACTTCTTTTTTTCCAATTTACCTCAGGTTTTATCTGTTTATCCTTTTTTCATCTTACAACAACCACCCGCTACTTTGCTCGGTCAGATCAAATGCACTGCAACAGCACATTTAAATTCCAAACCTCTGTCAGGAAGCCTGACCTGAAACCTCTCCTGAAGTAAGGGAAGTTAACTTTTCCTTCCCTCCAGGTATCATTCCAGCTGCCAAAAAAAAAAAAAGCCATACTCTTCCAGGTGGGAGTGTAGATGAGACAAGTGAGGTTTCTAAGCCTGTGGAAATACAATCTGGATTTACATGTACACATCACACTTGACTTTGTTTAAATATTCCTCCTCCTAGCAATTGTAAAAGTAGACTTAAAAACCACTTTTCATTTCAAGTAAAACCATTTTTTTTCCTTAAGGTGTTATTTTCTTTTTCAGTCTGCAAATCCCATTTAAGTCTCTCTAACTGTCCTTCCCAAAGAGCGATGGAAGATGGTATGCAGTGATGGTGTGGTACATGAGCTGTATAAAACCAGTGTGTAACCCAGCCACAGAACTGCTAATTGCCACTGCCCATCAGTGAATGTGACCAGCCTTGCTTCATGCCTGCTTTAGCCAACAGGGAGCTTGTGATCCTTTCCCCCCGCCCCAGTCTCCTCTGGCTCCCAGTTCTCCGAGTGGGTTGAGGAAATGAGTCACATCCAAAATAAGAGGGATAAAAACATTCTGTGGAATTACCTTCTCCATGTGAGACACAGCCAAGGTCTTTGGTTAAATATTTTTATTTGGCTCTGTATATAAAGAAAAAAGTTTACACATGAGAGAGAGAGTGACAAGCAATTAGTTACACAATATCCAAAGATGTATAAACACCTATAGTCAGTTTATACAGCTGGGTGCGTGTTTCGTAAATTGCACCTACAGCACCAACGCCCACGGTAGGAAAACTAACTGGATGATAGTGTTATCACCAATATTTCTTGGTAAATTAGTGCTTACTACCATTTGTTGTGTTTCACCACTACTAATGGGTAAATCAAGTTCTAATTAAAACAGGAAAATGGGTTGATGCACCAGGACAACCTTGTGAGAAGTAATGATAAGATAAAGTAATTTAAGTCAAAACTAATTGCTTTTACAATACTTTCACAATTTTATGCTGTGATAAAGCACATTTTAATGAGATTGATTAAGACATTTTTTAAAACTAAGAAAAAGTACAAGCAGAACTAACCGCTGGTTTGATCACCGCTGGATCTCACCTGTGAGGTTTGTACAGCCCTCAGCTTGGGCTGGGGTGGGGGGGGGAAACCAGGACTAACCCAGTCAGGCTCAAGCGCGTTCTGAGGGAGTATCAGCTAATCCTTATCCACAGGCGCAGCTCCCGATGGCCATTCTCCCGCCGCCGCTCAGGTGCGAGCGGTTTCGCATTTGCATTGCAGTGAATACACTACACCTGTGGCACTCCTGAGGGAAAACCAGCGAGAGCTGCGGTACGGAGCTCATCAGCGCCCAGCGCGCGGATCTGGTTGGCTTTGGAGTTTTGTTTAACAAAGTTCAGCTGAGCTTTCCCCCCCGCACCCCGAGGGCGCTCGGCGGGCAGAGCGGAGCCCGCCGTCTCCAGGTGAGCCGCGGTGCAGGTGCGGGCGGCTGAGGGGGAGCCCCCGGCAGCGGCCACTCTCCCGCTTTCCCAGCGGGGCGGACCTCGGGGCGCTGCCCCCGCCCTGTGGCACCTCCGGCGCGGCCGGCCCCAGGCACGGGGCGGGACGGGACGGGGCGGCGGTCCCGGAGCCAGCGCGCCCGCCCCCCGTGCCCTGCCCGCCGCGGGAGGAGAGCACAGCGGGGGCGGCAGCGCGGGCAGGACGGCCCGGCGCTGGGGTGAGCCCGGGGCGGCCGGGCGAGGTGAGGAGCGCAGCCTGGGAGCGCTGCAACATGGCCTCCTCCTCCTCCTGCTCCTTCCCCTCGCGTCCCGCGGCACGGGGCGGCAGGGACCAGGTGAGCGCACAGCCCTCGGGCGGGGTGAGGGCGGGGCGTGCGGCACCCGCGGCTCTTTCTGCTTTTCCTTCTCTTCCCTCCCTCCGCCTCCTCCTCCCTCTGCGGGGCAGCGCGGGGCGAGCGCCCGGCGGCTGCGAGCGGCGGGTCCGGCGGGAGGGGAGCGGGCTGTGCCCAGGTGCGAGGCTGGAGCCGGGAGCGCCGCGCTGCTCTGCCTCTGCCGGGGCAAGCGGCGGCCAGAACGTCTCGCAAAACACCACGGCACCCCGCGTCAGTGCCCCCGCTCTGCGGGGAATGCGGCGCTTCGGGGCGCAGGTGTGTTGCGTGTGCTTTGCGTCTCTGCCTTGCTCGTGTTTCACGCCTCTGTCATGTGGCAGCGATGTACTTGTGGGGCAGAGGCTGAAACCTGCCCAGATAAGGGCTGGAGGCTCCCCTATCCCTGCCTGGCTCCGCACCCAGCTGTGTGTGGGTTGCTGTAGGGGATGGTGAGGGCTGCCTCACACCCGGGCACCTGGGGGCTGCGCAGGGGCATCCGCATCAAGCCACCGTCAGCGTTGCTGCAGGGCAGGTAAAGAGAAGGGGCTGTTGAAGGCTTCATTTCACCGTGGCACAAGCGGCCACAGGAATTGTTTTTCTCCCTGGCCCTCCCTCCTCCGCAGGGGTTAGACCCAGGCCACAGGGTCAGGTGAAGGAGCTTTGCTGCTGTGCTCCTCCAGGTATTCGATGTGATCACTCTCTGTTTATTGCTCTCATAAGTGCTGCCTCGTGTTGTGGGTGAGTGGACTGGTCCCATATTCTTCCTGATGAACACAAATGGCATAATCCATTTTAACTGTGAAGGCTAGTGTTCTCAGGGCAAAGAAAGAGCACATTCTGGCTTCTTACACAATGCCTGACTGGCGAAATGACACTTCTCCCAGTAGAAGTAAGTTTAGTGAAAAGGGATTGGGAAAGTATGATAACTGAATTATCTCTCACCCCCCCCCCTTTTTTTTTTTTTTTTTGGGCTATATGCCCAGAACTCCTGAAACTAAAACTGAAAACTTTCAAGATTAAAGCTATAATTAATCAAGGCTGAATAAGCTTTATTCTTTCTTTTTTTTTTTCCCCCCTAAAGTTGGTATCTTTTGAATCATTAGACTTTCCTGCTTTTAACACTGCTTTTGCTACTACTTGAAGCGCTTAACTGGACACAGAAAATGGAATATTATCTCTTCTACTGTAGATTGTTATGGTTTCTCATGTTTCCCCCTCAAATCTGTGTGGTGTTCGTGCTTTGAAATGGAATGTAAATTAACACCCCAGGAGGACTGACCAACTAGAAATAAGTCACTGCTCTGGCAGTCAGGCCCTCGAAGTTCTGGCTGGGCAAGATGCTGTTCCCCCTGCCCAGCCCCTCTTCTTTTTGTGAGTCTTTTGTTTTGAAGGAAAGCTCCCAGAACAAGGAGACAGTGCTTCTTACTGTGGTGTCAGAGCTCCAGGCCTTTTTGCCTCTTTTTCAACAGTTGTCTCAAGGATAAAGGGAGAAAATGTGACCTTGTGTGTTCACAAAGTGGGCAACTTAAAAACTTACTCTCTAAAAGGTTTGTAACCTAGGCTGGCTTGGAAGTGTTGCATTCTTAAATAAAGTGACTGTTCTCTGTCTCCAAATTGTGTATGTTACATCTTGGGCTTGGAGTAACCTCAGGACCAGAGGGCAGACTCAGCTTGGCCCTCTGATCCTTCGGTCCACCAAGGGCAGCAGATTTCCCATTGCTTTGGGAAGACTATTAGATCAGGCTCTAAATTTTGGGTGTGTAAGATGCTGAGACTTTGAGACACTATTAATTGTTGGAAATGGGGACAAACTTCAACATAGTCAGTGTTGGTTGATGAGTTCCTTACAAAATTGTTTCTGCCTCCATAAATCTCTCTCTGATTTCTGTGGGAATTGACTAATGCTCATTGCTTGATTTCTGTTCTGAATGATACTGTACTGTCATGTGCTGGTGCTCTGTTGATACCTGCCAGAAGATGAGGTTGGGGATTTCCATTACTGAAAAACCTGTCACCTCTCCCATCTTTTCCAGATCCTAATTTAATGGTCACGTTTTTCTTTTTGGCGATAATGAGCTCTATGTGTTATAATGCACTGATTTGCAAAAATCATGTGAATTATTGTGTGACTAAATATTTTCCTTAAAAAAAAAAAAAAAATCTAGTTACAGTTTTTCCTAAGACAGTTTCCAGGCTTTGCAGAGCCAAAATTATTAATGGCATAAGAAAAGAAAATAACTTGTTATTCAAGGTTGTTTATAGTCCTGCAGTACTTTGCTGCTGATTATTTGGATGGCCCTTTGGTCTTTATTTCACTTCAGTGTTTTCCAAAATGTTTTGCTCAGAAGCCTGTGTTTTTAAAACGTGACAGGAAGACTAGAATGTACATTCTTGTTTTAGTTCTTTTTGTTTTGACAGCTCTTGGCCTCAACACCGTGAGTACTATTAGAGTCAATGCCTAGAAGTTAATTATGCTTGTAGGTCACCTACAGTGCTGTGTTTTGTTCCAAAGTGTTTCTAGTTGGTGTATTTAAGGTACTGAAAATTTGGGGATTGTAAGAGATCTTTGAACTTTAGAAATGACAAACTTTTATACTTTTTGCCACTTTTAGCTTAAAACTGGGGTGTTTGTGGGAAGAGAGGAGACAGTGGTCAAGTTGTTGTGCAGGGGGAGGAGAAAACTTAAGTGCTGTTCAAGTATGATATGTTGTTATCAAATAACAAAAATAATAATTTACTCCTAAAATGGAAGGTTTATTTCCCAGAATAAGCTTTTAAGTGTGATCTGTAAGACTGCAAATCCAATCATAGCTACTCTGAAAAACAATAATACATGCAAATGTTCTTCAATCATTGAAAACTTTGGGGAAAATGGCAGTTTTGCAGTTAGCTAAAACTCTAAACAACCCTCCCAAGCCCCTGCCTGTGTAGCACACAGACCAGACCACCTGAGCCTCAGTTCTAGACATTTGTTCTATGCAGGCAAATTCCCGCCCCTGCTGTTTACTCTGGTTTTAGCCTACATTTTTAGCAGCTTAATTTTTGATTTTTTTTTTTTCCCCCTCCACTCCATGCTCTTGGAGTTCTGTTCTTATATACTCTGTTTCTCAAAATTCAGTGCTCTTGACATAATGTAGAAACTATTGACATAGTAATCCAGTGGGTGATTACCTATTAAAAGTTATTTTTGCCACTCTCTGTTGTCTGGAGTGTGTGAATATTTCCCATATACCTTAAGTTTTGTGATAAGCTGTTGACAATGGTACTTGTGCTCCTGCTTGGCATGGCTCTTGGGATGACAAAATAAGACCTGGTATGTTGCATTAATTCTGAGAAAACTGTGGTTTTGCAATCTTTAATCAGGCAAAGTTTCATTAGCTCTTTAAGGGAGTTTGGCAAGGACTTGGCCTAAGGAAGACTGACTTCTTTTCCTTTTTTTTTTTTTTAAACAGCTGGTGGCACTTATTAGCTTTCTCCAGAGGCATGGAGTGATGTAGAATCAGAGGCATGAGGGTAATATTTTATATTTCTGTGGGTTTTAGGCTTGAGTTCTGACGTGTAGCATTAAATAGCTATTTATGATGCTGACATACCTAAGAAGGGGAGTTTTGAAGCTTGAATTTTCCAAAACAAATCCTTCAAAATAGTTTAAAACATATTTTTTCTTCAATTTGATAAAACTAGTTCAGATTCCATTCCTTTCTTCTCTAAAAAATTTTGGAAATTGGGCAAAAATGGGAAAGGAAATGTTCCTTTTTTTTTCTTTGTAATCTAGGGAGGAGGGGGAAAAGTAGTAGGAACTGTTACTGTCATATTCAGTAGTCACTAAATGTCAGAACTTTGCTACTCTTTTGATGAGTTACATGTGCTGTCTGCTGGTTGGTTCTTGTCACTTTTGCTCTCTCAGCTGTTGAATGACATCAGCGTGCACATAAAATACATAGAAAATAATAGCTGCTCACACTGTGTGTTTCTGCTGCCCTTGCCATGGCGATGCAGCTACAGGCTCTGTAACTCTGAGGAGGATGAAGAGGACAGCAAAGAAAATTGCTTCAATAAAGTATTTATTAGTGTGATTGTGAAATCCTGAGAAACCTCGCTGTGCTTGTGTCAGCCGCTGCCTCACTGTTCATGTGATGGTTGTGCACTCCTAGAGCCTTGCCCAGTTTTAGTAGCCTCTTGAGCAGAACCCACCCTGGTTAGTCTCGGAGTAGTGCCTGCTATTTCTTCTCTACTGCCCTGGGATATCCCACAAAAATGAATCTACTATTAGCTACTTGATTATATTGAATTTCTTAGCTTAAAGCTTCAGTTCCCACTGACTCTTTGGGGAGGAAAGGGCACCATACTTCAATCACTTTTTAAAATTCAGGAAGTTGTTCTCCTCCAAGGGCATGCTGAGGTTGGTGCCCTTCAGAGGAGAAATTCTTCAAACTTTCCATATAATATCTGAGGTATGCATCGTGACTTTATCAGAAGGTGTTATTGATCCTATCTGATCATGACTTGGAAAATGCTGTGAGCTAATGAAAGGAGTCCTGCACAGCTGTAGCCTTGCCTATTTCCTTTTGCCCTGTGTGCTACTGCTAAAGCAAGGCCTGGCTGAGCTTCTGTACTCACCTGTTATTACCTTAAACAGGCTGTGATGACAGGTCCTTTTAATAGGAGAATCTGAAATAACATTCTGCAATGACAGAGGAGTTGATGGCATATGAATGTTGTAGGAGAGCTGGTTTCTTACCACAGTCTTCATGGAGACTGGGTTTTTAGGTTTTAAAACCTCTGTGATATTTTCCGTTTTGGAAAACACTTTTAAAGGAATTTTAATAAAGGTAATTTTCAGATGATGTGCACAGAACAGGTGTAAACTAGTTTTATGATCTTTGCATGCTGTTGTACCGTATTTTAAGCACGTCTGCCTTTTAAAGAAAGGAATATGGAATTTCTAGCTTCCATGACAATTAGTTTGCTCTATTACAAAGCAGAAATCATCATGGTTATGAATGACCACACCCTGGCCTAATAACCAGCAGAAGTTCCTCTGCTTTTATTTCTGTGGGGTCATATTTTCTGCCTCTTCCTGTATTGAGGGTGCTGATGATGTAGCTTGTGAGGAATTCCTTAGCACTAGGAAGATGTTCAAGCAGCTGTCTCTGTTTTTCTTCCGAATTTAAAGTGTGGAAGTCTGAAGCCGCCTGTGGTGGGAAACCTCTCTTTTCATAGACATGTTATGCAAACAGCTCTAACTTGGTTTTGACCCATTTTACTAATCTGTAGATTTTTGTTGCATGTGTCTCACTCTTAGAAGATTATCTGCTTTTCTGTTTCTTGCCCTCCTTTTTTTTTGGAGGGGGGAGAGGGAGGGCAGGGTGTGGTTTGTGTGTGCATGGGGATGATTTTATTTAAGATCTCCTTTCCATCCTGTAATTCCAGACTTGTTTCTGTCCATTTAATAGTTTAGTGCTGCCTTGGCCAACAGAGCGGTTTCTGTGAAGATTCAGTTTCCTCAGAACACCTGTTCAGCTTTAGGTCGCAGAAAATTCATCCCGAGGTTGCTGGACTTAACTGTGCAAAGAACTCCTGGTCACACTGCAGAACGGGACTGACAATGCTGGAAAATGATAATTGCTTTTTAGCCTTTGCTCACTGGGATAATCTGATCTATGTGTGGACCCACAGGTGATTTTAAAAGCACAAAAGCCAGGCTCCTGGGAGGTGCAGGTGCTGCTTATTGAGGACAGTTAATTTGAGCAGTTAGAATCTTTGTAACTTTTCTCTTCTTTGGGAGCTTTCTGTTTCTGTTGTGGGGGAATCCCAAGAAGCTGATTCCTTCTCTACTGCTGGACTGACCCTTTTATGGAGGTGGTTTTGGGGTTGATGTGTGATGTTGGGTGAGGAGGTAAAGAATGATTCGTGTGTGTGGTGAGGGGGGAGCGTGCTCTTTAAATTGTATCTTTGTGGTATAATGGAACACTGGGAACTGAACAGAAAGGGCGAGTCAGCTGGTCTTCTGTTCTGACAATCAATACTGCATTCAGGGAAAGCAGAAGGGCATCTAATTATAGGTGTAAGTATTCTGTAATATTAAAAAGTAGCAGTAGTAACATACAGTAGTTATCATGTGATGGGTATTAAGGGAGAGGTTAATTAACTTGGCCAAACAAGGAGTAGTACTGACTTTATCACAGTCTTGCAAGGGAATACTAGAGGAATGAATAAATTTGGTAACGTTCTTAAAACTTAAACATTATTCATTACTTACCCTCCAGTGACCTCATTATTCAGTGACTTACCCTCCTGTTCTGTAAAGGCAAGCAGTTTATTGACAACCCTAAAAATAAAAAGAGGGGGACTCTGTATGAGTATTTTTATATTTTATTCAAACAGATAAATTGTATTGTGTTTTATTTTGGTGGGTTTTAATTTGGTGGGTATCGCAGGCCATTTCTGTAAGTCAAGATCAGAGAGATTAGAGTTCAGGCACAGCAACTGTGTTATTTCCCCATATCTCCACTCATATGAGTATGTTGTGCAACATCCCAGGTGCATAAACTGGTACATGTATCACCCAGCACTGTGGAGCAAGTTGTCTTTAAAGTGTGGTAAGATAAAGAAGACAAAGATGGAAGATGTTCTTAACAGCCTCTCACAACGCTTAGCTGAGAACATTACATACACCTAGGCTTGCTCTCTTGAAGCTGTCGGAGATTTTAGGCATAATAGCTACGAAGAGATTGTGTTCAAATTTCACTGGGCTTTAAATTAGTGAAAGTAATGACTTCTTGTGCCACAGACACGACCCCATTGTGCAGGTGGACGATCTAGAAGTGCGATTCAGTGTTTTAAATCTCTGATGGCAGAACCAATTTCCTTTCATATTCCTCTCTATATCTGGATTCTGCTTGCTCCTGTTCAAAGAATACTGCAGAGAGAGCACATATGCATTTGTCTGAGGGCAAATAATTTCACAGGTCATGACTTTGCAAATGCATGAGGCAGCCTTACTCTGTGATAGGAGCCTCTAGTGCGAGTTAGTTGGCATGAATAAGGAAAAGGCCAGGGCCCCCTGAATGGCATCCACCTCGTAAACATTTGCCATGTGAAACAGCAGCAACCAGTGCAGGGGCTCAGCTTTTATAAATGGGAGCATATGTAGCGCACAAGGCTGATCTCGAGGCTGTCTTGGTCTCAGACTTGGTGTTTGCATCCTCAGCTGGGAATTCAAGCTGTGCTATCAACATGTCATTCAGGTGCCTTACTTCCAAATACTCTTACACAGCACAGAACTTTCTCTTCCATGTTTTTTGTTCAGTTGTTTTTTTTCTTTTTTTCTGCTCCCTCCCTTAGTGCATCAAATCTCCTGTTGAGCTCTGTTGATGCTTGCAATCCTCTGCTAAAAACCCTGTTTATTTTCCTCTGCCCTCTGTTATCAATCTGTGAAGATTTTAATTCAGTAAGGTACTCTTGCTCTTGAGGTTTTTGCATTATCCTTTTATTGATACAGGTTAAACTTTACAGCCTTTAGTCATTTTGGCAGTGTAGCTCCCAGCACAGTTCTGAGAAGTGTTTTGTTGCTGTAGCTGGGGAGAGAGGGGCTGCAGGACTGTTGTGGCAGGGAGCAGGGCAGGTGCTTTGCTACCTGGCTTCACTGCTGCAGAAGGTGTTATGTAAATAGACCAAGCCTTGCCTCTGATTTCTGTGATGTAATGTTTCATAAATAAGTGCTGTGGTGTTGGAAACCCAGGTGTCAGAGGCAGCAAGCCAAATGCATTCAGAAACAATGGGACAAGTCTGAAGGGTGATATGCTTTTCCAGCAATCCTTCTGTAGGAGCTAATCCTGCATTCTAGGGAAATTCACTGGAAACAGCATCTTTCTGGAGGGAATGAAAAATTGTGACATGTTCACGTGCACCTGGTTTAGTGGTTTGAAAAGCCTGGGACCAGCAATGAGAAGGTCAGTAAGTCCCAAATGAGGCTGTTTTTATCAAGTCTCATGGATAACAGCAATGGTTTCAATATAAAGATAAGATATACAGTCTGCTGTTCTAATTGAATCATAAATCAAACTGGTCCAAGAAAAAAAAAAAAGGGAAGAATGCAGATACATCAGTCTGTGTCAGCTCAGCATACCTTCCTGTGGGTGGCCTGTATTCCTTCTCATGGGCTCCATCCCTGCAAAGCCGCTTTGTGATCTCAGCCTGATGTGGGTCAAAAGGGGAAGATTGTTAACATTCCTCCTGCCCCTCTCCGTCACCATCAGCAGCTCTCAGTGGGTATCAGTCCTTTGGGCTCATGTGGGAGAGGACAGTGGAGTTCTGTGCTGCTTGTAACTGCTCTTCCAAATATTTCTGTCTCTTATCTGGGCAATAACCCAGCTCCAATTTTGGATGATTATTATGAATTGTGATTGATTTAGTAATTGCATTGCTGGCATACTAGTATTTTCATATTTTATTTGCATTCATGTGCCCATCAGGATCTGTGATCCAGCTAAACAAGCAGCTTTTGTCCAAGAAATCATAATTCTAGGTAGTGTTCTCTGCTACTGCCCTCTAAGAGCTCTCTCTTCCCTAGTTGGCACCTTGAATGCTATTGTTTGTGGCTCTTTCTCCCCACTTTAATGATGGTGCTGTATTTGCTTTGATACTTCAATGGTGAATTTTGGTTTTACAGGATAGAAACAACCATATTTTTTGGCTGAATTTAAACCTCTTTCCAAGCAAAGTGTACTTTATTCTGGAAATGAATTCTACTGGATTGTTATAAGCAGTTTAGAATGGCTCATTACCGGGATACAAGTAGGTAACGACGTGGCTCTGGAGTGATTAAGGGCTTTTCATTTTGTGTTGTATTTGTTCCAATCATCATAACTCTAATGAAATGCATGTGTCTTTCTTGCAGTCTCCTTCTCTTGTCTTTAATGTGTCCATCTTCCTAAAGAACGTGGTGTTGTCAAGCAATGTTCCCTTGATCAGACTCTGGAGCGAAGGAAAATACAATACTCAGTAGTGATCTATAGCTTGAAAAGCGAATGCACAGAGATCATTAACCTCACACTGAGCTCAAATATATTCCTTGTTGGGGGGGTATATTCCAAATACGGTTATTACAAAGGTTTAATATTGGGGAGAAAGAAAGTTTAGAAACAGAAACAGTTTTATGTCCCCACTGTAGATAATCTTTACTGAAGAGGGTTGTGTGTGAAAAGATACTCCTAAGTAACAGCAAGTTCTGTAAAGCTGGTGCATTTTATGTTTAATGTTTATTTTATGCCCTGTTTTCCCTACAGTTAAACACAGTGTATTGTAATGAAAGAGGGTAAAGTATTTAATTTAGTTAGCCACATGATGTGTTTACCTGGACTGTGACATTTAGGCAACAAAAATGGGTGTCATTCAGATTGCTCCACGGAAGGAGAAGTAATGGTCTTGGACACCTGTAATTTCGTCATCTGCTTATTTTGGTGCCAATTCCATGCACTGCAGAGGATTTTGGCAGTTCAGCATGATAATCATGTTAAGCCTTCTGCATGAAGGACACTAGTATCTGGAAAACACTTCAGTAGTAGTGTAAATAAACCACTCAAACATTGTGATTTATTATGTAAGACTCCTTTGTTCTTGTTTGTATCAGTTGTTGCTGATGTAAGTGTAGCACATCCAGCTGTGGTAGTTGCTCAGAGTCCTTGCTAGGGTTTTGGTCAGTTAAAATTATATACAGTACTCCTCAGCACAACTCTTTAATAACCTTGGAAAGCACAGATAAAAGTTATGTATTTTTAAGTATTATGTACAAACAAGTTTGACCTTCCTGGAAATGTATCCATGCATTATATTGATTTTCACGTAGCAAATACTATTAAAATAACAATTGTGGAGCATTTAAGAAATGGTAATAGATGTTACTATGACTGTCATAAAGGATGAACAGAAAATGTGTGGCTGCTGCTGTGTGATCAGTCAGCAGTTCTGAGTGCACCCTCTGCTAGCACTCCTGTCAGGGCCAGGTGCTCAGTTGCTGGTTTTGTTAAGGTCCATCCGCTATAAATGCTGTCTTCCATGGCTGCATGCAAGCTTTGTTGGTTGCTCTTGCTGTGTGTGAGGCAGGTGTTGCTGTCCCCTTGTGTGTATGAATGTGTTTGTCTGTGGCGGCAATGAATCTGGAACAGAAAACTGGTCATTGCAAAATAGCCTCTTATTTAATGAACCATGCCAAACAAAGCTGGGGCTCAAAATCCTGCTGACATGGATAGAAGCCCTGATTCCGGGTGTGAGAGTTGGTCCCTTTGTGACTGACATTACAGTAACCTTCTCTACTTCAACATCAATTTATTGTTCTTCTTCGTAGTGATTAGGTAGACAGTGGTAAAACTTGCAGTGCTTGTCCTTCTCCTCTCTTTGAGTAAAAGCACATTTGAAAACTGATTTTGTGGTGGTCAAATATCTGTTCATAAAAGCCTATAATTAACATCACAGGAGGACTATCCAATAATTTGTTTTACTCAGAATCCTTCAACTTCTAGTGAAATGTAATACTTGTGTCCTACTGGAATAAGCTGCATTCTTACCTTCCCAAGCCCATTGAATTGCCTTCCAAGAAAAAAAAAAAAAAACAAAACCCAAACAAAAAACCCCAAACACCAGGAGAAACCACTGTTTCATTTTCCTTCTGAGATCTTGATCAATTTCCCCATTAGTGTTACAGGGAACTCCTGAATCCCACTGTGAGTGAGCTCTCTGCTTTCTGGAACTTCTGGATGCTCTGAGGTCTTGCTCTGACTGCTAAACCAGGGAGAGTCATCCTTAGCATTGATACTGGATTTTCCCCAAATCCTAAAATTTTTCCTTAAAATTGGTGGTGAAAAAACATTTTCTGCTCTTTGAGATTTGTGCTAATGCTGTCAATCACTCATCTGAAATTTATTTCTTCTTGTCTGTTTTTAACTGTGGTTATTTCTCTCCTGGTACTTGTCAACACAAATGTCTGTCACTGCATTTTTGGGTATTTAGCAACCAGGCAGACCAACCTGACAGGAGCATATAGAATTTAAGGTGAAGAAATGCACAGCACCTCTGAGTGCAGTAAGTGGATGAGGCCAGGTGAGCAAAACTCACTGGAGTATCTAATCACAAGCAAATGCTTTTGTTAAAGATGGAAAGGCCACTTCTACAACTGCTAGTTGTAAAAAATGAGTTTAATTTGAAAATGGATCCAGAGATTTGTTTCATTTTACTACCAGTTAAATCAATTAAGAGGAAACAAATTAGGTAGCAATACATTGCTTAATATTTTTTAATGTATATCTTAATGGGGTATAAGGTTTTTTAAAATCTGTACTCGAACTCCTGGTTTGCTATTCATGATGAAATATTGTAGTTTATTTTTAAATAACACTTGCCATGAACAACAATTAATCTAAATAACAATTGTTAAATAAATAAGGTGCTGCAATAATTTTTCTCATTTCCCTATCCTCTGCCACAGCTTGGGGGGAAAAAAAACCCCTGTGTGAAAACTGATGTTGTTTTGATGCTAGTCAGCAGTAAAACTCCGTTTATCTGCTTCCATTTCTTTGACATGGCTAACTTCTAATAAATGAGCTCCCTGCTCTTCAGTTGAGACTCAGTGATGTGTATATTTTTGTTTCATAATCATGTCTGAGTGATTAGCCAAGTAGAAAATTGCATGCTCTGTAGAAAAAAGAAACTAAAGAGGGTAACATTGTAATGTTAATCTTCCCTAAATTGTAGTAAAATGCTTTAAAATGGAAGAAGCCTGTATTTCATGACATTTTAGGACTAGCAGAAAGTTCTTCAGTTTGCATTTGTATACAAATAGTTTTTCTCCTGTGCTTATTTAAGAGAACAAGTGAAAATAAGTCTTTACATACAAAACATATATAATGTTTGGGGATCTTTACCCAGTTTCTGGTTTGAAAACCTTTTAAATGTATAAACATCAAATATCCTAGGTATTCTTCCCCTTCTCACTGCTTATCTCCTTCCACCCCAACGCTTACTGGTGAGTATCAGATGTAAAAAAATGCTTTTGGCATGTTATGTTTTCCCAGCATTTTCAGGATCTTTATTGTTTTGGCAGGAATTATAAACTGTCCAGGACTGTGCTAATTTTGACAGATTTTCCACTTCTCTTAGGACACGATGAGCATCAGTTATGTTCTAAACAAATGACTTCAGGGTGTTTAAAGGCACAAATTACCCCAGCCTGCAGAAAATGGTGTTCATGGTCACAAAGAGCTCAGGCTCATCCTCCAAAGTTCACTCTGTCGTGGTTGCAGGGCAGTCTGAGCTGCTTATTTCTTATATTTAGGTCATGTATTTTTGTTTTATTCCCCAGAATGATTTTGATGATGACTGGGGTTGGTGCAGGTCTTAGTGCTGAGCTCTGAGAGCTGAGTGAGCTCAGGTGGTGTCTGTAAATACCTGTGATCAGGGCTTGTCTTAAAGCATGGCATTTAGGAAGAGATCAGTTTCAAATTGACTTAACAATGGGTATCCTGCACTGACATTGAGGCAGCAACACTTCTCAAAGCCCAAGAGTTCTGAGGGACAATCTGTGGCTCTCTGCATTCTGCTGATTTCTATAACTGAAGGCCTGTCATTTAAAGTAGTGGCCAACATGTGCATGGGATTTAACTTATGGTCTTCTGCTGTAGATACATTCACTGTGATATGTTCGTATTGAAATGAGATGTTTTGAGTAATTTTTAATCATGCACACTACTGAGAATACCAAGATTTTCCCCCAGGCAAGCATCTTGCAATGTAAATCAGTTTCAAATGCCAATACCTAGGAAAACGTGACACGGAGTATTTTTCCATTTTTTCTTTTTTTTTCCCCAGATTTTTTCTTGTCCTACAAAACTTAAAGTGCATGTTGATATATATACTTGAGTATATTTGGATGTGTTTTCAGCCAGGGTGGTGCACTTCAGAATTAGAACATGGAGTTTGTTTTTGATTGGGAAAGGTTGGGGTT
This sequence comes from Corvus cornix cornix, assembly GCF_000738735.6. Classification (NCBI taxonomy): domain Eukaryota; kingdom Metazoa; phylum Chordata; class Aves; order Passeriformes; family Corvidae; genus Corvus; species Corvus cornix. Next base: position 29,617,934 of record NC_046336.1, on the reverse strand, counting down.
TTAGGGGAGGGAAAAGAATATTCTTTTAGTCCTCAAAAACTTGCATTTTTAACATTGGTGTGATCCTGAAGAACTGTAGGTGCAGCACATGTACATAAGCCAGAAATGTATATGATGATTAGCTGCAGATCTGTATGTGTAACAGCTATACTGAAGCACTAAGAAGGATGGGAGAAAGTATCACATCTGAAAAAACAATCTATTTCCCGATGCTAATGAAAATCCAGGTCAAAGTAGTATAAGTTAGTAATAGATGGAAAATGTCAAACAGTCAGAAAACAGGTCTTGCTTCACACTTTTTCTAAATGAGTGGTAAATATTTTGCTCCTAAAAGCCATATTTGTATATATAAGCACTGACTGCAATGTGTTGGAAATTGCCAAACCATCAAAACTGTTGTAGAGTTCACGTTCAGAAGGTATCACATGGAAGGTACAGCAAAGTCATTGCAAAGCAAGACAGCACGGATTTTTTTCCTCCCACCAGACCTGAGCATATTTGTTCCTCATTCATCCTTCCCCACTCTGTGCCCATCCAGGTGTTCTAGGTGTGCCTCCCTATAAAGGAACCCTAGAGGTTCCCCATCAAAAAATGAGGTGCTGTTTTCAGAGAGATGTTGTTCTCTGTCATTTTCACTAACACTCAGATTTATTTGAAATGCAAAACACAAGGAGCTTCTGCTGGGGTAAGGAGACTTTGGAAAGTAAGGTGGGAGGTTTTGCCTGCAAATTGTGATGTCAGAGGTATTTCATTTTGCTACCCCAATGCGCTGGATGTGCTAGAGTGAGAAGGATCTGCACAGAGTATTGTAAAGAATTCAGTCTCTAAAGAAACTGAAAGAGCAGCAGGTGTCAGACACAGCTCCGGTTTCTGTGTTCATGTTTAGAAAGGCGATTGCAATCCTTAAAGAACTTCCACGTGGCAAGAACAGACTTGCAATGCCCATTGATGTTTAACTGTGTCTGAAGCAAATGCAAATGGGTATAAATTCTGGGGTGTTTCACTCCCCTATAAGCGACAGACACAAGGGGTGTGATGCAACTGAGGAACCTGCCATGTAACTGCAACCCAAAAGAAGTAGGAAAATCCCAGAGCTAGGGGTGGGGATGGGAGCTTGCATCTTTCCTTCTCCCTCTGTCTCAACAGCCAGTTTGAATTTAGGCAGCCTGAAGTGGACAAGAAGGGAAAAAGATTCTGCTATGTACTGAGAGAGTCCCTGATACAGGACATGTAGGGTAGCACATGGGATTGTGTCCTGTAATGGGAATTCCCTCCTTTCTCTTTGTCCCATAGTTCTGGACATCCCTGGATAAGCAGGTTTTACCCCTTCTCACAAACTGACCTTCTCCTGTATGCATGTCTAAATAATTTAAGCTTTTTTCCAAGACTTCTTGCCCTTCACACTCTTCCTGTAGCGTAGTTGAAATGCTTTTATTTATTCTTGTGTATGTTAAGTGGGTTTCTTTTGTAAGTTTGGATCTTTGTGCAATGGTGGAAATAGAAATTTAGTTGTTTTCAGTGTGCAGTAATCTTGTACATTATTTCTCCCCAGTGTGTATCCAAAACTGTGTCCTTTGCTCAAAAAAAGTGGTTTTATTCTATGCCATCAGGACAGGAGAAACAAAAGGTTTCCTTGTATCATCTTAATATTTCTGTAGTGTTACCAAGCAAAAGAACAGCAATCATGTTGGTATTGGCAACTCTCAAGCATTTTCTTGATGAATAAATAGATAAGGAAGAAATCTGGAAGGAGAACCTGAAGAAAGACTTGCACGTTTCTGTAGTGAATGGGAGAGGGTGACTGTTTGAATTAGTGATAAAAACAAATCAGCACATTCACTGCTGAGTGCCAACTTAAATGAAAAAAAAGCTAAAAATATTTTAGTCAAATAACTTGCCGAAGAAGGGGCTGTAATCCCTAAGTTTTGACATAGGTGGTTACACTCAATTTGTAGTTTGTATCTCGAAGTAAGAGGATAAATGAGGCTTTTTTTTTTTTTTTGACCTGCTGTAGGGTTTTTTTAGTTTGTTTTATTTTTCTGTAGGAGGGGTTTTCCCCCACCCTGAGAATAAAAGAAAACTAGAAATTGGCTTGCTCCAGAGGCCACAGAATCTGAAAAGTGAAATATTTATTTGTAATTGAGAGTTCCTTAATTCAGAAATGGGAAGTATTTTGGCATAAAAACTGCAAAGATGGCAACAGCTGCTTTATCTTAAATTTAAGAGTTTGGCCTTAAGATGTTCGACTGTGCATCTTCCCAAATTAGATCTGGTTTGGTTTTCACTGCATTTAATCTAATTACAAATAGTGCTTAGAGTGCCCTCCAGCAGCTGCACAAAAGGGTGTTTTGAGAGTCACAAGTGATGCAAATGAATGCTATGTGTGCTTTTGTCAAGTCAGACTTACAAGAATCAGCTTTTACAGAAGAAAAAGATAATGTATGTGCATTTCTGTACTTGCCAACAATTCCTACCTCCCCATTATTTTATTTGGGATAATCTGATGCCTTTTAGTGACACGATTTTGGGGCTTATTTTTTTGAGAAAGTGAGCAAGCAGAAGTACCATGCAGACAGGGATTTGAGAAGCATATTCTGTGCTGGTCAGCTGATAATGTTCATAACCTGTAGTCTGAAATAGTGTCTTGCACAACTGTGAGGTCCCTGAGGGTGGGGGATGGAATGAGTTGTTTCAGGAGCTGTGTGAACAGTCCCGTACACTGAAGACTTCCTGATCTAAGAAAATTCTGTAAGTGGTATTTTTCTTTTTGCTTTTATTTGAGGCTAATTTCTTCTGGAGAGTTGGGCTGTCTTTTCATATATAAAATCAATGATCACGATTTCTTGCCTATAAGAAGTCAAATGTGGAATATCAACTGCAGAGCTACAAGCATTTTGCAGGACTCAGTCTTTAGGTAAAACCACAAAAAATTACGGGATAAATGCCCCCTCAGAGCTGTTGCTTTTTTTATCCTGATTTTGTGATCCAAGTTTACTACTTTGTGTCCTTAATGGCTATTCAGAGACAGGAGTGGGTGTTTAATTTTACACTGAAATTAATGAATCCTGGATTACTTTCCACCTTTCCACTGCAGTGTCCTTCAGTAGAAACATCTTTGTTTACTCCCTGACAAAAAAGGGCGAGTAAAAGAATTTCTACCCAAGTTGTACTAATATTGTGCTGTTTTTCTTGCTTTTGACTGTATTTCAGGACAGTTCCTGGGAGTATTAATACTTTCTATTGGACTGTAGCACCTGATGAATTATTCTTCAGAACAGGGATGTACTCCTGTGTTAGAGCCAGAAATCAGTAGCACTGTTGTGACCATGAGTCAGAGTCTTCCTGGAAGGCTCAGTGCAAGATGGAGAAAATGGAATTAAAGCCTTAAAGCTGAAGCTAAAACACAAATCTTGTGTTGAGTTCACTTGATAAAAAAATAGGTCTGTAAATCAGTTACTGTAAGGAAGCTTGGCTCAGCTAGGTATTTTAGGTGTGAAAAATTCTCTATTTTTATTATGAAAATCTCTCCATTGGCGAATGAAAGGAAAGAACTTACCCCTTTTTTCCCCCAAAGCATACATACTTCCAGAGGTCTAACAGCTTCAGGATTAGGAAATTACAAGTTCCTTTTATTGTTTTTTGCTGCTATGAGTTTTGTTGGTTATTGAGCATGCAGAAGAACTGTTTCATGTGAGCACTGTGGAGGTTGTTGAACCACAGTGTCAACATTCAGCTAAATCACTGTTTAGCCTTGCAATTGTTTCTTTTGGGGAGGAATTGCAGGTGGGGGGTAAAAAGTTCAGTGTAATTATTTCTCTACTGTGTTGGAAACAAGCTCTATGCCTATTGTATGCACTTGCCTCTGAAGTATAAACAGTTTATGCTGTTGGAATGTTTTGGGAAAGCAGGGAAGGTTTTGGAGGAAGGGTGTGATTTGTAGCTATTTAAACTTCTGCATTTAGTCAAAGGAGAGCTATTATTTCATTTTCACTTACACTTAATTGATTTAGCTCCAAGATTAGATCAATGTGTGGGATCTGATATGCAAAGCACCTTTACTTGCCCAGTGCCCCACAGAGGCTGAAGCTGTGCAGGCAATGCAGCTCATGTGTGGGGAGGTCGATCAGGGGAAGCTGTGAACCTCCCTGGTGGCTGCTTCCATTCCTGTTGCCTGTGTCCAGCTGATTTGCTGTTTCCCACAGGCCCCTCCAGTTCATCTGGCTGCTGTCATCAGCTGGTTTGGGAAGGCAGCAGACAAAGCCAGAGGAGCTTGTGAGAGTTGTAGGAGAGGGAAGGGCACACAATCCTGAGTTACTGCGACCTGCTGTCCTATTTCTTATTTCCACAGCCTCTGCTGGCTGGTAAGATCTCTTGTAGGAGCTGACAGGTGCAAGAAGTAAGGCAGAAGCTGTGAGCAGAGCCAAGTACGGGAAGAAGTCTGAATCCTAAAAGTGCCCATGGTGGCTCTGCTAACAGAGTGTAATCATCTGGGGATAGCTGGCTGAGGAGACAAAGATCCCAGGCAAATAATTGATATACTTTCATCTTCCAAGTGTGTTACTGTATGACCTATTAAATACATAACTCTGCAATGAGCTGACAGAATGTTTTTGGTGAGAGAACGTACTTTTCATCTGGGTTTTCCTGCACTAGTAATCCTTTCTGTCAGCCTCTCTCTACTGACACTCGAGACATTTTGAACTTCTTGGCTGCTTTTGATTAAATTTGACAGAGCAGAAATAGTTCAAAGCTAGTTTTCCACAAGCTTTGTGAAAATAGGTGCGGAGACAAATGCACATTCCCAGTTTGTGCGCTGTAGTGTGGGCTTAGCGGTATTGCTGCACAGCAGAGAATCTAAACCGGGGTGGGGAGCAGGCGGGGTAAGTTCCAGTGCTTACAAAATTACTTGCTTAATTGTGTCACATGCAGCTTTGCCACCAACCTTTGTTAAAGTTTACCAAAAATAAAGTTGAGATCCAGTGTGGAGACTGTTTAAAGATGTGGAACACATTTAAGAAACCAAAGAGGGTTTTTTTTCCCTTTATGGTTATGTAGTTACTAGGACCATGTGCCCAGTGGGTATACATTGCTCATCCTTACAAAAATGGGGTTGTGTCATAGGCAGGCACTCCTAAAAAGTTAAAAAAAACTGCTCATGGGATCCTCATGGTCTTACCTGTGGAATGGTCTTCCTGTAGCTCTGTCACTGTAGGGCCTGAGCCAGTCCTGCCTGTGGTCTCCAGAACTCCCTATCTCGGGAGGCTTTGGAACAAGTGTCTGGGGGTCAGCGTTTGGGGCTTTCTGATGGTTGCATTTCCTTGCCTATTACTTCCTGCTCTCTCTTTCTTTCTTTTTCTTTCTTTCTTTGTGTTACTTTGATTGTTATATGTGTCTGTTTGTCAAGGAGAAGGATAGATAAAAAATTAACTGGAAGAATGTTCTGTAACCAAAGACATTTTCGTACAAAGGCAAGCATTTGTTGTTTTCTGGACACAGTTTTAGAAAGGACGAGAGTTTCTTCTTGCCTTTTAGGTTTGCATTCTTGTTGTAACTTACAATTTACAGTAAGAGTTTCTGCCTCTGGCAGTTTCAGTTCCACTTATTTATTCAGTCTCCTAGCTGTTTGCTTTTTACTGACTGAAATGACCAATTTGCATAAGGCTAGTCCATACTAGATCTACCTGGTAGATCAAGGTGATGCCAAAGTTTAGTTAGTTGGTGAAATGATCATTTAAATTGTATTGGTAGCCTTTCTATTGAATGGACACTTCTGTACTCATTTTAAGTGTTCTTAAAATTCTCATCTAATTACCTAATATCTTAAAAAGTTCCTTAACTTTGCTCATAGCCTGAGATTCAGTCCTCTGTAGCCTCAGAGACCTGCTAGGCACCATCTTTGTTGGAATTACCTTTGTCATCTTTGCAACCACTGGGAAAAAGCTATGTAGTGGAAAAAGACAGGGTGGGTACATTTGATTTTAACTTTTATTTACCATTTCTGAGTTCAGTCTTAAACCAAAATTCAGTAATAGACTAGTGCTGAAGCAGTGGATGTGGCAGAAAGTCTGCTTTCACTTGAGTCAGAACCTGAGCTTCCTGGGCAAGTGCATAGGGAAGAAGGGTAGTTTTGCATTATTTATTCTTAAAATAAACATGGTGTTGGAGTTGATATATGAAGGGCATGTGAAGCATTCAGAAAAGAACGAGGAAGAAAAACACTTTGTTTTTACAGTAAGTTAAAAATAAGTGATGTATTAAAACTATAGCATTGGATCAAAACACTGTGGTCTGCAGAACTGTGTCTCTGCATAGACACAAGAGCATGTAAGGATGATGTAGACATTGAGGTTATTGTATTCCCTGTTCCATAACACGTATTCTTATATCATTTCCTGTACCATCTAAAAGTATTCTTGTTGTTAACATGTGTGATATGAAAATAAGGAATGCCACTTTTTGGAAGGATCTGAATTGATAGATTTGTAGATTTGCATTTTCTGCTTTGCATGTTACTTTTTATAAACAGAAAGTAAATAAATTACTCTTGGTACTTACTCATATCATGTGTGTGAAACCTGACCTGTAGATATAGGGATATATTTAGATCTTAGTCTAGTTCCCAAATATAACTGTTTTATAGAATTGGTTTTTGTTGTTCAAACATGCTAAGGAATTTGATTAAAGAATTGACTGCATGAATATCTGGTGGTGGTGGTGGTTTCTCTGGTGCTCCCACTTCTGACAGCAATGCTTCATGGAACTGCATCTCTCTTGCATTTTCCCAAACCTCCAAATGTCAATGATCCTTCAGTGTCTTGATTATTAGCCTGGAGGTTAACTTGTTGTTTTGCAATGCTATTGCAGAACAGAAGTTTGTTGTTTTAGTATCAGAAGACCCTTAGAATTGTGAAATTAAAAAAAGTTCACTTTTCGTAACAGTCATGATGGAGAGTGATCCTGGTATGTGCAATATATGTCAATTCATACACCCAAGAACATATTCCTGTCTTGTAAGGGCCATGAATTGCATCAATGATACTGTTACCCAGAGAACTTCATTTTGCTAGAAGCAGTGTTTAACTCATGCATTTTGAAATTATTTTCCAAATACTCATAAGCATTTGCTTGTACATCGGCACCACGGATTATATCACAGTTCTCTGCAGGAAATCTGTTCATGTGGTGATTGACACTTTTTTTTCCTCCTATAGAGAAGGATGTTAGTAAATGCATGGAAACTTCACAATTTTTTCTAGCACAGGAGATTTCTCATTAGATCCTCCAGGATCTTGCCCACTAAGAAGAAAATATACAACTCAATTACTTAATGAAAAACTTGGGATCTCTAATACTTGTTACTGGCAGCAGTACAAATGTCAATAGTAGGAAATAGTGGCTGTGTTGCTAAGCTCATATTTTCATGCTTCCAACTCGATTGCAACACCAGTAGCAAGTACAGTGTTCTCCGTGTGCAGTAACATGATGTTTATTTAGTGAACCATGAGACATCAGGGCAGGAAATTTTGGTTTTAGACTTCATAATGCTTCAAAATTAGTACATCAAGGGTCCTCACACCAGCCTGTGGTGGTCTGCACTGAATGGGGTTTGTGGTTTAAAAACATATTTGAGAGAATAATTATGTTGCAGAGCATAGTCTTATAGCATATGACTTAGAAATGAGAAGGGTCTTGGAGAATGGCAACCAGCAAGAATGCTTTTACAATAGCAGGGATGTGAATTGATCTTGAGGTAATAATATTCATCGCCTGTCTTTGTGCTTTTAGACATGCAGCTCTGTCCCACTGTCTGGTATGTGCTGCACGATCACAGCAACAAAGCTTACTGCATAATGACCCTGGGTGTTATATTTTTAACCTTCACTGAAAGCAGTCAGTCCGTCCTCCCTAGGTGACCTGACTAAATTTGTAAATTCACTTGTTTAATTCTTTCGCCCATGGTGATTTACCATTGCCTTTATTGGGATGGGGTGTGGGTGTGGAAACAACAAAGGTGATCAGAGAGTTTCGTTTGTAGTCTTTTAATGGCATAGCTAAAACATGTTGACTTTAGTCTTTTGTGCCATTTTTCAGTTGGAAGACACGTTTTCTCAAAATTGGGAAGGTCTGTGGACAGGCTTGTAAAACTCTAATGATGACCAAGAGCTTGAAATGGCTTAGCGGGCTCAGAATCCGTGTCAAAACCAGGGAACAGAACTGGGGAGCATCAAACAGCTGCTGGATGTGATGGCTCTTGTGCCTTGTGTGGCTTTCCCCTCCAGCTGGAGTGTGTGTGGAGCTGTATTTTCTACGAAGAGAAATGAATGCTTGTAGGTGCAGTTGTTTTGTGTGTTAAGTCAGTGCTTCTCGGCAGCAGCAGCAGACTTGCAGTGCATGTGTTCTTTCACCTTTCCGCAAATGTGCCGTAAGGCTTGATGCAAACCAAAATCACAGGATTTCAGCATACATGGGAAGCTTTTAGTCTGTGCTGTAGGTGATGCTTTCTGAAGAGCACAAGGCTTCTCAGGGTACAGACCAGTGAGGGAGAATATGTGTAATTATGGGCTACTCTTAAAGCTTTGTGCTGCCCTGCATTGCCAGGGCCCATGTGGGACAGCAAGACATGCTGATCACGATTGCATTCAGGATTTTTCACTCCTTAATTATTTTATAATAATGCCTGGATAAAGGTAAGTTTTTTTCTGTACAGATCTGAATTTTCTTTTGTGAATTACATTGGTAACTCCCCCTTAGTTGCCAGAAATCAAGCTTATTGCTTGTTTTATTCCTTCACAACACTTTCACCTCTGTATCTTTCTAGGCCAGCTGTCAGTATCAGAGTGTCCTGTTACCATTGTTGCTGCCTAAGTGCTTCCTCCAAGTTTTGTTCCATGTACTGAGACCATTTTTGGGAGTGGAAGAAGGGGAAGGTACTTTAATTTCCTGCATATTTGCTAGAAGCAATCACCCATTCTATCACTCTTCCCAGCAATCATTGTATGGTATTATTTTGCCACGTTTCACTGATTCAGGTCAAGCAGAGTGGCTACAGAGATGTGTATCCGTTTCTAGACAAATACTGGGATACAGTCTGGGCATAGTTAGACTTACTGCTTTATTTCAAGCCTTCTAGCATTTTTCTCCTGCAAGACACTCAGCTTTCTGTGAATAGCTTACTGCTTTTGAGAGATCAAAAAAACATGCATGACTCATCACCTTTGTCAGTATTTGGTGGATCTGAAGAAAAAACTAGAAACAGGAGTGACCAAATTCAAGTTTATCCTTCAAGTCCTGACTTCACTGTTTCTCCCTCTGCCTGTGACTATTTTACAACTCATTCATCAAGCATATGCAGTGTGTGCTACGAACTCATTCCATTCTTAGTCATTTTAAAGAAGATCCCCCTCTGTGCTTCCCTGCAAGGCTCTGAATTGTAGTTGCCAGTGCACACTTCCCACACCCACTCCCTGGTGTCCGTGGCCAAGCGTTACAAATGACATGGCTTTACTCTTACAGTGTCAGTGGGCAGTTGTAATTTTGTTAAATATCACTCATGTTATGGGATATTGCACAGCAGACTTCTCTCTCTGTACGATGGCAATGCCAGATGCTCACCTCCAAGCAAATATCCTGGAGCTGGGTGACATATACTAAGGAAAAGCAAAAGAAGCCAGAGTCCTGGAGCTGTTGTAGGTGGGTGGTGTTAGTAATTCCAGTGGAAGTGTTTTAGCAGTAGTAATTTCAAGATATAAAAAGAGGAGGTCTCATATAAACTTGCATAACCTTTGGCTTTTATAATCTGTCAGGAAGAGAGGAAACTGCACAAGGTTTTTATTGTGTGAAATGACTTTCTCCTTTTCTCTTCTCCCACCTGTATCAGTCAGTTGAATAAAAGATAACACCTCTTCGGTTTATTGCTGGAGCTTATAGCTACATAATGGCTCTGAGGCTGGTACAGTTGGGAAGTGAATGAAAAGCGTAGGGGAAAGAAGAATTCATTCACTGAAAAAGTGAAAACAGTAGGCACAGCAGTGAGCAATAAGCCATTGTCGTTGCCACACTTGGGCAGAGCTTTTGTACTACCTGAGCAAGCCTCCAGAGGCGTGTGGCAAGTAGGTCCCGCTGTGAGCAGGCAGAGCCCTTTGCCTCTGCCCCGCGTTTGCAGCGGCTTTCCATCTCTTGGGGAAAAGAGCCGCTTCCCGGGCCGGGCCCACGGGAGAGCGCAGCCCGTGCGAGCAGGGCCAGCAGCCCCAGGGCCAGCAGCAGCCGTGCCAGTGGCCACCAGGTGGCACCGGGGCCCCGCGCTGGCGGCTCCTGAGCGCGCCGAGAGCCCCGGAGGTGCCGGATCGTGTGCCCCGACTGCGTTTTTCCACTTCGGACACTTAGGTGTTTAAGATGCGTATCTTGTTTACACGGGCCCATCTGAAGTGTTATACCGAGCAGTTCAGGGAGGGCACGGTTTTGTTCCTAAAAGCTACTGAGTCACATCGGGCTGCTGCACAGTCAGGAAATTCCCATTGGTCGTGACAGATTTTGTGTTGGTTTTTTTTTTCTGGGGGTGGGTGTTTGCTTTTTGGTCCTGCTCAAAAAGGTTATGCTTTTTATACTGGCTGTTGTTTTACGGAGCATCTTGTCAAAAAACTAATGAGATTGCTGTTCTGGTTCAAAGCATTTCTTCTGAGGGCTGTTCCCATGTATAATCTGGAAGTGCTTTGCTGAACGGGATAGCTCTGTGCTCAGAAAGGCTGTAGCTTTGTGTTATCTTCTGTGCTTTCCTGTGCATGCATTTAAACAAGGACACTTGGAAGTGAATGTTTTTTATCTGAAATGCATCACTGATAGATTTTGGATAGATAGGTGCTGAGTGAAACGCTGCAGAGAACAAAGCACATCTGCCTCTGCCCAAACATGTAGTTCCTTTCTCTGCCTCTTCCTTCTGAGAAGTTCAGTTGGTGAGGATGTGTTTCTCTTGCCTGACTCTGCTGGAGGAAGGTGGATACACTAAGCTGAAACGAAGAAAGCATTTCTAAATGCTTTTCCTTTCTTTTTTGCTCTACAGATTGTGCTAAGTCGGGGCAGTAGGAGCTCTTTGTTCTGTCTGCAGTGTGTTATGTATGGCTCCCCAGCTTGCCTTTCTCTGGTAATTGATCCTTCCTTTCAGCATTTAATCAGTTTAGCAGGTTCAAGTGCCATCATTCACATTTATGACTGGTCCCTGAAGTAACACAGCTATTCAATATCTGTAGTGTTGGGGGCCGAGGGGGGAAGTGAGGTTATTGCAAGCTAAGTGTATTAACTGAGAAGAGGGATTTCAAAAAAACCATGCAGGAAGGTGTTGATTTTTTTCACAAGGAAACACAAAGTAAGTAATAGCATGGGAAGGATTAAGAGGATTTAAGGCTCTAATAGCCCAAACTGACTGGGGTGGATCTTAACGTGTGTTTCTTAGATAGGACTTACGGGACTTCCCATATTTTCGAGGAGATGAAACCTTTTTAATTGTCAGTTATGCAGGGAGGAATTAATTTGGTTTATTTGGGAAATGGCATCTTGTTGCTGTTCTTAAATTGCCTTGCTTGCCTGGCTACCATCATTGGCCGTGCTGCCAGTCCTTCCTGTATAAGATGGGTCCTTTTATTTTTCAGAGTGATGCAGAGATGTCTGCAGTCACAGTGTGCAAGTGCATTCTGCATAAGAAACACTGCTCTTCTGTGTGCATATCACTGCATTTACTGTTGGGAGGAAATAAAGTGCAGATATGCAGCCAGGCCTTCAGCCCCAGACATGCTGAAATTACTGATTTGTCTTGGGACAGCTTATCCATTGACACAGTGTTCACCACTCAGTGCCTATCCCAGCATTTTTTTTTTCTAAGTAGTAATTGCCCCTGCCGACCACAGATCAATTAAATTCTGTATTTTTCTTGGTAGGAGATACTGCGGAACTACCTGTCGTGTCTCCTGACATAATACAAAACAGTCCAAAGAAAGGAGTGCAAGAGAGAGAGTGAAAAATAACAGCTTGGGGGGAAAAAAACCCAAACCAACAAACCACAACCCAAAATATTAATGGAAAAATAGGGTTAGAATAAAAGAGTAGTCTTTGCCACGCATGCTTAGATAGGCTGTTGTGTAATCTTGAAATTTATTGCAAATGTGCTTTTCCTGTCTTTGTAGTCAGCTCCTGTTAAAACTGGATCTCAGTGCTGACAGAAGAAAAGCTGGGCTGTGTACTGGGCTCTGTGGTATTTAAAGGAATTGAAATAGTTGAACATTAATAATTGGAATAAATACTGTGCAAACAGGTTAGATTCAAGAAGACAAATTTTGTAGAGTAATGATGTGTTTTATAAGAAAAGTAATGCAAGTTCTGCTCCCCTTTGGGAAACTTTGTTGCTTGAAGGTCCACTATGGGCTATGTTTGCGGGATGTGTTAATCTGCTCTGTGATAGACTGCTTAAAAAAGCAGCTTGCCTTTTTTCTCTTTTTGTTTGTGACTTCATCTGTATCAACTGAAGTTTATGAAACAAAAGTGCTCATTTATCCTGATAATATGGGGGTTTTTTTTGTCCTTGGGTACTATGTAAAGTGACTAGATCTGAAATTTAATGCCAAGGCCCATGGCCTGCATTTTGTGTTGCTGTTTCATCCCACGCCTTTTCCTCAGGTTTCTCCAAACATGCCAATTAACACTGAATTGCAATTGACTGAAAACTTTTAATGGGATCATGGCCAGTGCTTGCACCAGTCTGATAACTCTGAATGTGATGGTTTCATATTGTTTGTGTATGTGTACTTGGAACATTGTGGCCAAAGCCAGCAGCATTTGGAAGCAGAAGAGGGATTTGCCAGTGATTAGTCCAGGTTAGTCTCATGTGCTAGGCTGAACTGCTACTGAGATATTTCTGTTCTGTAGCACTTTGGCCTCAGATGTAGCCATAGAATCATAGAATAATTTAAGCTGGAAAAGATCCATAAGATCATGCCACCACTGAACCATGTCCTGAAGTGCCACATCTACACATCTTTTAACTCCTTCCTGGGATGACGATTCCACCACTTCCATGGATAGAAATCTTCACAGCTTACCCAGTTTTGACATTCCTGCAGCAAACTGGAGAATGACTTTGGGTTACAGCTGTGAGAAAACTGTCAGTGGTGCAGATCTTGTTTTGTGCCCTCACTCATGGGGTTCCCAAGTGTGGGTACTTGAGGTTCCTTCTGGCCTCTACCAGTAGGTGAGAAGATGGGTGAGTGTAGCTGATGCATCTCATCTAGGCCAGGAAGTTCCTGTCTGGTGTGGGGCTGCCTCTTCTAGGCTTGAGGAGATCTGCTGAAGGGACAGGGGGTTGGGGGCTTTGCCACTGGGATAGCATCAGTTGTTGTAGTCCAAAGCAGTGAGAATCTGGCACCTGAGCAGCTCTGCAGCCATGGGACTATTGTGAAATACCTCACCCAAAGAACAGTTCTTTATCCCTTATTGCTGATCTCTGTGCTCTGTCGCTGAGGAAGTGCAGCAGTTGATCTATTTACACCTGGAAGATGGTTAATAAATACATATCACAGATCATGAATGTTGAGGGAGGGAAGGAGATAAATCTTATGCTTACTAATGCTTTCCTGATTTTTGTATTTTTGAGGTGGAGCTCGTGCAAGGAGACTTACAACCTAATAAACTTGTATAACCTAATAAAACCAAATAATAAGACGAGGAAAAATCTAAGGTAGGATTTATTACCTTTGGTTTCTGCACTGCTGGTGTGAGCTGAATCCTGGCACTTGTGATCCCTGGGACCTAAAATTTTTCTGTCTCTTGATGTGGCTTATCACATAGAGTGCTTTTGGGACAAGCTGCACTGCACTGGCTTTCCAGCTGGTGCCGCCTCTTTTTTAAATGATAGGAGGTTGTTGGCAGGATGCCTGAAAATGTCTTAGACTTTGATAATCTGTGTAAAATATCTAGAAAGTGTTCTGAAATTCATCTGTAGAGAGAGCACTTAAAAAAAGGCACCAGATGTCACTTAACTGAAGATTTTTATCACTTTTAATACCATTTTGTTCTGATGTGTAACTTGCTGCAGTGCATCGTTTTTCTGTAAACAAGTAAGTGTAAAACACTGCTCATGGACTGAGTTGCTGGAATATTCCTATAAAGTGACAAGGATCTCTTGTCATGAGCCTTTTCTGAAATACCAAGGCAGTGCTTTCTGCTGCCTTCACAACACGAATTGCAGTAGCTGCCATATGGAAGACAGCTCCATGCTCGGTACAGGATTCTGCACTGGGTAGGGAGCACCCTTCTGGTGGGCACAGCACAGACAAGCCTTGTATGCAGGTAACTCTTCCATCGTGGGCTGGCAATTGTGTTCGTGTGCAAGGTGATGCACACTTGGGGCGTGTTGGCCACAGATATTTCTGTAGTTGTTTGTGGAACTGAACTTCAGCCATAGCATTGCCTTGAAATAAGATTTTCCATTTATACTGCAGCCACATCATTTTTACACTTTGCAATATTGCCCCATATGTGGTGTTTTGCAGGGTACCAAAACCCGTCGAATCTCACATAGGAAGCGTACAAATATATTTATAGCTTTTGTTATAAATGATACATGAAATATTTGGTCTCCAGACATCTTGTCTTTAGCTTCCCGTTGCCATGGGCACTCATTAGTATTCCAGGGAGGCCTGGTTGTCATGGCAAAGTGTGTAGTTGTACCGTGTTCCCATGGAAACCCCACCATTAGGTACCTTGAGCAGATCTGCTAGCAAATCTGTTTGGGTAAATCTAAGATGATCTCAGGGTAGCAATAATGTTTCAAATAACGCTGCCATCCTCTCCCGAGGTGGTTCTTACTGCAGGTGTGTTTGGTATGTTAGGCTATGGCTGTTGGGTCAGTATAACCCAGCACAGTGCCAGGCTCTGCAGGAGGATTGTTTTCAAAAAGCAGCACGGAGGGATAACTTGACCTCTACAGAGGTTAAAACAAAATTGTGGTGTTGAGACTGTTTACATTTTCACATGTTCCTGCATGTGTCTGGATCTGAGCTTGCAGCTCCTGCCTTGAATGACCTTGAGCAGTAACCACATTCCTGTGTGCATCCCAGTGCATCTGAGAATTGTGCTCTTTGAACATTTTCTTTTTCTTATTGGGAAGAGAAAGCAAGCTACCCTCTGGCACACAGCTTGCTGTGGTTTGTTTAGGGAGCAAGGTGGTACTGCTGGTGTTGAACAGCTCTGCAGGTGGTTAGCTTTGGATCTGTGAAGTTTTCTAGCCACTGATGGGGAATCTGTTCTGATGTTCGAGTTGTTTAGAGAAGTGATAGACAAATTAACATCTGTCAGTTCCTTGCTAATGACAGGCTGTTTACTTGTCTCAAATTTTGTTCTCTATTAGTACATTTTTTAGTTTATGTAATGTACACAGTCAAGGAGCTGGAGAAAAATCTGTGGGTCTCTTAAATGCTCTAAAAGATGTGAAGTGCTGTACGTTTGGAAGGGGAATATGCCTGTGGAGCATCTTTAGATGGGACAGTTATGGAGATGTCCCTCCGGTTTCTGCTTTCAGTCATAGAAAAATGCACAGTTGGATGGGATGTAGAAACCTGTCCAATTTGAAAAATCAGCTATCAAAACCAGATAATGCAGTATCCTGAAAAGTGAGGACACATCTTGGAGGACTTGATGCATCTGGGAGGATTTTGTTCTTCTTTGCCACTGAGCACAAGGCTCCCTGCAGCCCTAGAGGCTGTGTTATTTCTGTCATGGTTCTGATGGTTTCTTTGTTGTGGTTAGCAGATAAAAATGGTGACTTAAACAAAGTTCTTAAGTTGAATCAAATTCTTTAAAGATTTAAACCTTCAAAATCACTTTATCAGGCTTTTTTGGGTTTTGGTTGTTTTTTTTTTTTCCTTTAAGCTGATAAAGTGGGTCTGTACAGATCCCTTGGCCTCTTTCCTAACTACATTTAGAATTTCAGATGTTTCTTGGAGCCTCTTCTGTAAGCTGCTTCACTTTTCAAATGTCTGTACTGAAAAGGACTTTTTTTGATACCCTTGTTAGGGAACACCATGAAATTAAATGTGAATTGATAATCAGATGGCTGAGTTTGTGTTCAAGCACTGCTGTCTTTCAGTGCACTAAAAGCTGAGAGCCAGGAAGGCCAAGGCTTTTTGTATTTCCTGCATTTCTTCAAATTGGGTTTGGCTTCCAACTGAGCCAGACAGCATGGCCTGAATCACACGAGTACTCCTGAAAATGCTATCTCACAGTACCCTCAAACTTGATTAAGAGCAGAATGCTTTAAGTGCTTGGTTAAAAATAAACGAACCACTGGGAGAGGAGAAAAGAATGTACTTTTGTTTTATAAATGTGCTAATCCATTTAAAAGAATACCTTCAGCTTGAAGTTTTGTTTGCTGTGGCTTGAGACTCTCTTGTAAAAAGCAGCTGCTAGCTTTGTTTAATCACTGTAATTTGTATGTGAGCATAGCAACAGTTAAAACACATGGCTCCTTTGAATCAATGAATTTGGGCATTTGCAATGACCAGGTCAGGCTGTGCTTTTGTCCTGATTGACACTGATCCTTTGTGGAGTCCTTTTATATTCTAGCTAAGATTTTTTTTTTTTTTATTAAACGGAAAAAGATTTTAAAACACTGATTTATATTAAAAGGCAGGAAGTGGAGTATGATTAATCTGCACAGTGAAGAGCTGTGCTAACACAAGCAGACATTTAAGCATCTTTTTATATATATTATATATATATAAAAAAATCTAGAACTGAGCAGTAAAAAGTGATGGGAAGCTCATTTTTATATATTTTCTTTTCTGTCTGTCACTTCTCTCCCCACAGTGGCTGGCAAAATAGTTTAAAGAAATGAAGAATAACTGCTGGAAATCTGGAAAGAATACTTTTGAAGGAATTAAGACTGTGGAATAAATTGCCAGAATTGCACTGGAGTTGTGGGAGTTTTTAATTGGCATCACCTGCTGTAACAATTTTGCTCTACCTCTGCACCTTGCTGATATTGGGGGTGTGGGGCATTTGTGTGTTTCTTTCTATCCTTTATTCCCAGCTAGGTTAAGAAGAGGGAGGATACAGGAGGAGAGTATAAAGCTGCTCAGTCATTCTCATAGGTATAGAAACACAAATCCCAAGAGACACTTGTCTGTAGCCTGCAGATTTGATGTTTGTAGTTTGTAAGATGAAAACACTGCTCAAGCTTAGAGCTTTCCTGAAGAGAGCTTCAGCAAGTTTTTGTTTTCTGTCAGAAACACCAGAGGCATGCTCAGGCTGTGCCTGTGGAAGCCTTTCCCTGAAGCACTGGAATTAATGTGCAAAAGAAAAGGAGAGTCCAGAATATCTGACATGATACAAGAATGAATTGTGCTTCAGCATTCATTCTTGTGCCCTTAACGTAACCTTGCAAGCAGAGCTGATGCTCGGCTAGTTGGAAATTTATTATCTGTGATCTTTTACACAGAGACATAAGCATTGCATAACTGAATAACCCAAGCTATTGCCTGCTAACTTCAAATTGTGAGTTTTGTTTTCTTCTGCTCGACTGAAAAAGTATATCGAAAGCAAAAATCAGTCTTGAAATAGTGTTAGTCTGTAGGTGGTTTGCATGCATTTGATTTGAAGTGCTCGCTCAGAGCATGAGCAGCTCTTACAGAATGATCCTGTTCTCTGCCAGGAGGAATAGAACCCTTCAGCATTCGTATGAAAAGTTAAGTTTAAGTTACGTAACTTACACTTTTTGAATAGTCTCTCATGATGTCTTTAGTTGTCGCTGCGGATGTCTGTTGTTTGTTGGTAGCAATCAGCTGTGAAGTGAATGCCAAATAAAACCTGTTGCAGGTACAGTGTGTGAACGCTTCCTGTGCACTGTTTATCCACTTCCAGTATGGGCCACAGTCTTACTGATAAGTGGATTAATGGTGGCACTTCCTCATCAGTCAAATTCTAATATAACGGTGAGTGTACTGAGTGTTGGTGGAATAATAGATCAGTAAGTCTCTTCCTGGCCCATCTGGGGACAGCAGAGTCCAGAGTGTGTCTGTCCAGGTTACTGTTGAAGAGAGGGAAGTGGCAGAGTTGTCACTTCTGTGATTTGGACTTGGAAGTCTCTAGGTAAGTCACAGACACAGCTGAAAGTTGTGTGTGAGCAGGGCATCTTGACAGGAGGGCTTGGCATTCAGCTGTGGCTTGTTGGTTTGCTAAGCCATTTTCTGGGTTTTAGTTTGACTTTTCTTAATTTTCATTTTTTTATCTTTTTTCTCCTCAGAAGTGAATGAACCATGGGCTTTATTCCTCTGATATCTAAATAGATATTCCTGTTGATGAGAGTAGAGAGTTAATTGCATGACATTAGACATAGTCTGTTAATGTGCTATGTCAGCTGTTTCTTTTAATATAAATATTAATTATGCATGGGTGAGGGGGAAGGGATTTGGTAAAATAAACCTTATGCAATGATACCCATGGAATTTCATGTTTGCCATTATTTTTTCTGTCCTAGTATTGATACTCTCTGACAAGTGCATTTTTAGTAGAAGTTAATTATTCTTTTCTGAAAAATATTGGAAGTAAATTGTGTGGCATGGGATGACTTTGATTTATTTTCGCCATTCTAAATGCTATAAGTCAATAGCTTTTAAAAATAGCAAGTCTGAATCTAAATATCTGGTATACTTATTAGGGACTTTCTGATTAGCTATTAATTAGCATGCCAGTAGATTGCAAGGAAATGTTAAACTGGAGGCTGAGCCTGCTTGCAGGTCTCTAACTGAGCAAACAGGTAGATTGTCTAATGCACACAGCACTTCTGTATGAATTACTAATGCAAAGAAAGACAGCAGCTTCAGTCTTGAAAGAAATTTTTCTTTTGGCTGAGCAATTAAATCCAAGCCAAACAACCCAGACAAGTTAAATCATACAACATTCTAGAAGTTGTAGTCATGTTATATGTTAAAGAAGGAGCATTTAATGTACTTATTATTGTGGTACTAGGAAAGAAGTTGCTCTTTGTCTCCATAATATTTTTGTTTAAGAGAAAATCCTTCTTTGCTAGATGATAATGCCATTTCATCAACAGTCTTAAAATATTAATCATGTTTTTAAAAGCCTTACTAAAATGCAAGTTAGAATTAGGTGTCAACAGCTCTTAAGTCCTGGCAAGTATATGGTGTCTCTAGGGGCACTTCAGATGGTTTGGGTGATTTCCCAGGTGAGCACTCCTGAGACAGAAGATTGTGTTCCCTGAATGTGTGGCCTGAACAAACCAAGTTCTCATTTAGTCCTTACTGGGGTGAGATTAAAAGTGTGGCTTGCACTGGAGTTAAAAAACCCACAAAGGAATTTCAAAGACTTGGACTTCAGGCTCTGATTTTTGTGTTCTACTGCATATATATTGGAGGAACAGAAAGGGCACAGAGGGAAGTGTTGAGGGGATCTGTCATTAGCTATCGTGCAGTTATCTAGAGAGAATTCCAAAAACGGGTGACTCATTTTCCTAACGGTGCTCTGTGTCTCCAGCAGCAGCAGCAGCATGCTCAGCAGTGGTGGCTGAGTGAGAATACTCTGCATTCTGCAGTTGTGGCAGTAGCTGCAGACATGTGGCAGAGGAGCAATGCTTTGAAGCTGGTGTTCAGGACTGCCTGTGCCAAGGGCAGCCTTGGTAGGCTTGGCATCTCCGATTGCAGCCAGTGGAGCTGCAGGATGTGCCTTCCAGCACTGGGGTTTTAACCCTTTCTTATGGCAGGTGTGGATGCAGAGATAAACTGGAAGTGAGTGTAATCTTGCAGGAGTGCTGCTTTAAAGCAGGGCTAAGCTGACTTGTGGGGGTGTCTCTACATCAATAAAGAGTATTATCATGCAAGGGTGGCTTTTGTTGCTGAGGGAACCCTGAAACCTGAGCGAGGATGTGATTTCTGTCTGGTAGCAGATGCTGTGGTGACTCACAGCAGTGTGAGTGCAGCACTGTGTGGGGCAGCTGACCAAGGCGGACGCAAACTCTGTGAGCACACAGCTGGGAGCTAGTGGCACATCTTGGGTGGGACAGCTCAAAAAGGAGAGTTTTCTACTGTTACTACATACTCTTTAAGTCTGTTTTTTTTCCCAAGAAGAATGCTCTGAATAAAAAGCCATTTTAAAATAGGAATAAGAAAGGACTGTAATAGGAAAATGTCCAGTTATAGATCTTATGGTATTGAATGTGACCTGCATTCACTTAATATTGTGTAATGCAATCTGTGTGGGAACCTTGAAACAGAAATATGAACATTGCCCCTACTTGCCACTTGCCGAGAATTCTCCTTTAGTCTAAGCATTGGGCAATAATGAAAGGAGGTTGTTGCCTCTGGGAATTGAGCCCTTTATTCAAAATGTAGATCAGCAATTGAGCTCAAGAAGAATATCCATTAGGTACCAGTAATAGCACTTGTATCCCCTTTGTTGGATTCCAGCTACTAACTGGCAAGACATTAAAATGCTACACAAGCCTGTGTTGAAACAGGACCAGGTACATCATTTCAACATTTAAAATGTACCAGTTCCGAGTGACAGAGAGCTCCTCAGAATTCATCCCTCAGCTGAAGGCGCTGCTGCTAACTTAGAGGGGAAGTAGTAATCTTCTGCAGAATGTGCAGGATTTTCAGAAAGAATTACTAATATATCTATGCCTGTCTTCTCTGGCTATTTGTGTTAGTGAGTAATAGGACTAACCTGAGCCCCCATGTGATTTCAGAACAGACCGAGAGGTGTGAGAGGCAGTGTGTGACAGAAAAAGCCCGGGGGACCTTTAAAACCTCTCCCAGCAATGTTACACTTTTATTACGGTTGAAATGTAAAAGCAGTAAGTCAAATGATTGTCTAAAACTTTTACTCTAGCTTAAAAAATCCAGAGTTCTACCAATGGTACAGTTAAATATTTTGTTTAATTGGAATTGCTGTTGAAATTGGATATTTTTCTTGTCTGTGTCTTAGTGAAGCCTTACTGTTACCAAATTGATCTTCTCTTTATTGGGTTCACAAAGCTTTTTGTGTGACTGTGGGTATTTCAGTGTAACTGGTAGTGTCTGGCACGTAGTGACTGTTCCATGTAATGGGAAACATTGGATATTTCAAATTCCTTCTGATGATGGAGCAAATAACAGGGTAGACCTTGTCTGGGACGCTTAACCAGGAGTCAAGCTCTTTAAAGATGGAAAGTGACTAAGTTTCTTTCCTCAAATATACTATCTCCAGTACCTGAAAAAGTAGTATAACAGACCTCAGTGAAGGTCTTAGGTCAGGCTTAGAGAGGTGCCTGTTCACGAGTATCAACCTAAAATCAGTATTTCACAAAGCACCTTTCACAGCTGTGTGTGCATCTCTGTCTTTAGCATTGTATTTAGGCCTGGTTGTTACAGCACCACTCAGCAGAGCAACCGTGGGCGTGGACTTGTACTGTGGTGCCTTACCTGCACCATCTGCTGCCCAGTGCTTCCACGGAGGCCAGGATCTCTGCATCTGTGCTCTGTCAAACTCTGCTTGTCTATTAGACAAGGCACACAAGCAGCTGCAGGAAGAACAGAGTGTTGTAGTTCTGTCATTTACAGAAACTTCAATGTAGCCTAAAAGTAAATGAAGAGAAAATGAATCAAGAGCAAGAAGAGTCCAGCCTATAAAAAACGTTGTAATTCAGAGGACTCCTTGTACCTTATAAGTGCTTTTGTGTTTACAGAAAGTACAGATGTATTCAATTTCTCCCCTCACCACAAATCTGCAACCCAAATCCCTCAACTTCTGATTTATCAGAAGATATTTTACAGATGTCCATGTGATAATGCTAGGAACCTCAATTAAAAAGTTGTCAAAATAACACTTTTTTCTTAATGCAAATTCTGGGTAATATGGAGAATGACATTCCTTTGGAATGTAACAAACACAGTGAAGAGCTAAGTTCTTAGTCCTTTTGGCCACTAGCTCACTAAGAGCTGAGTTCTTGTCCTTTTGGCCACAGATACACTGTAATGGTTTGTTCCTCAGGTACTGATGCTCCAGGGATTGATTTGCTTGGTTTTGTTGAGCTGCAACTCTTGAGTAACCAGAAGCTTGTCCAGGGATTCAAACATATCCACTATAAGCATTTTATTGCTTTGCATATTTTACTGTGCAGTCTCTTGACTCTTAGGCCACTAACATAGGGACTGGATTCCTTTACCTCTGTGCCAAGCACGGAAAAAAGCTCCAAGTGCTCACACTGGTGAGAAGCCTGTGCTCACCAGCTAGTTAAATTCCTGGTGTATCTTCCCCAGGTGCTGCAGGTGAATGTTCT
The DNA here is from genome assembly GCF_000738735.6 of Corvus cornix cornix. Lineage (NCBI taxonomy): Eukaryota > Metazoa > Chordata > Aves > Passeriformes > Corvidae > Corvus > Corvus cornix. The sequence goes on along the minus strand of NC_046336.1, from coordinate 29,595,619 downwards.
CCTCCCTCTGTGCGTTCTCTTTACCATAGGCTTTACAGTATCCCAGATGACAGAAAACTGCACAGATTGCACAGATCCCAGCAAACACTGAGTACTGGACTCGTGTCTAGCTGCCTGGATTTTTCTCATGCCTTTCATCATGCAGGTTGCAAAGGTACTGCAATTTCTCTTTATACCTTTCCAGTCTTTTGTAGTGTTTCTTCTACTTCTTTGGCAATCAGCCAGGAGTTTGGTGCTTTTAGCTGGTCTGTAATTTGTTCTCAAATCTAACGTGCTGCTTGGTTTACAAAAAACTGTAATAACTGCCAAAGCAGCATATGTGAGTGACATGAACAGTATTGTAGTAAGCAGCCAGCTACACAACCAGCTTGATTCATCACTCACTATGGGAGAGTGACAGTTTAGCATATGGCCAATCTCTTCAGATGCTGTTTTATTTCAAATATATTTAGGACTGTTTAGTTCTTCCATTCGGGAAGTAGCTTGGCGTTGTAAAGCAATTTCTCCTTAAGCTTTTTGACTGGTCTTTGGTGGTGTTCAGATCTCAAAGTTAGACCTGAATTAAAGCTGCTTCTTTTATGCTGTAGGAGAATGGCAAAATGGAAACATGAATTATTCACTGGGGATTGTAAAGACCTCTTCAGGTACATTAAGGATGGATTGTTGAGTGATCTGTGTAATATTTTGCATAACTTATAAATTAGAACCACAACAGTGTTTATAGAGGCAGAACCTATTGTTTGTTTAGAATTATAGCCAAATAATTGCTGAAAGGGTTTATGGTTTGTCTTTGTAGTGAGAAAATTGTAATGAGTTGTTCAACAATGCTATTTTGACTTCTATTTTTTTTGCTGATTATTAGTAAAGTGTTTTGTATTCAAATTAAATCGTGGGATAAGAACTCAAGGCATAATGCAAAAATATTTTATTCTTCATTACTGGGGTTATTGTACAAAAACCATTTATTTGGGAAGGGGAATACCCTGAGTTACTTGTATTTTCATGTGAGTACAGAGAATTAGCTGATCTTTAGCTAGATAGTGCTGATAGTACATTCTGAATTCGCACAATTTCAAAATAATGCTGCATTCCTTTTGTGACAAAAACGAAAAGCAAGCATTGAGCTTAGTTTCTTAAAGGAGTTTTAAGTAACTTGTAGAAGAGTAGTGGAAAATGAGCAGTTCTAGGCAGTCTTCTCTCAGTGGAACTGCTTCAATAATAAAGTTGGTATTTTTGCTCAGCTGATATTCAGTCTGGCCTATCAGTAACAGTAAAGAACATACTTATTCCAACTAAATTTTGCCACATTTCAGGCTTTATTCACAATGAAAGCAGAGATTCGTCTGCAATTTAAAGCTTGGCTAAGTGTTTTGTAGTGGATATGGAAATAAAACACCTCAAAGTGAGCAGCTATACGGTGGGAATACATAAATACTATTTTAAAAACCCCAACACAACTAAAACCCAACTACAAACTGCAGATAACTTCTGAAATTAAAAAAAAAACAAACAAACCCTCTTTTCATCTTAACAGCTGGTCTGATCAAATAATCTCTATATATTTCAAATAGATATAGGAGAGCAAATAGAATAATGTTCTTTGCTGGAATCGTGTTGGTGTTTTTTTGATTCTTACATTTCCTTGTATTTTGAGCTGGAGAGTTGGAACAGATGGACTTCCATAAAAAGCCAGTGCTTCATTAGATTGGCAAGTTCAGCTTTCAGCTTTTTCACCTGAAGAACTGAGCAGTTGGATAGTCCTAACTCTGCAAAGATCCAAGAATGATTCTGGGGACTTGTGTCCTAACTCCATGATACCTGCTTGGCCTCTTTCTCAACCCCTGCCAAGAAATTGTTTATGCAGTCATATCTCTGACTGCTCTTCTTGTTGAAAAGCATTTGGTCAAGCACTGTGGGTGTCACCTCAAGTGCAAAACTCAGAGATGCTTGAAAGTAGAGTGTACTGAAGACCATGGGTCTGTCTCTTTACTGTTGTGGGGGTTTTTCCTTGTGGTTTTTTTTTTCTCTGTTGGCTTCATCTTGTAGTTTCTTTGCCTCTCTGTAGGTTTTGGCAGAGCTGCAGGGATGTCACGCTCTCTTTGGTGCTGTGCAGGCATTTCCTTCTGCCTAGCATCTCCACATATCACACCCTTTAACTTTATTTTTTCTTTTCCTTTTTGAGGGACTTAATCTTTTGCCCTATGATATAGCATGGATCTCCTCAGCAAAACTGTATGAACAGATTTACAGGACACACAAGTTTTAAAAACTTTTTTTCATGTAGGGGCCTGGTTTATGCACTATCCTGATGACATAACGAGACATCATCATTCAATGGGATGTGAAACACTCATTGTGATGTTAGTCAGCTGCACGGTGTATCTGTGCCTGCATACTTCAGCTGCTGATGCTCCACACTGTATTTTCTGTAAGTGTAGTGAGTGCATTCCTGGGATCTTTGTTGCAGAGTGCTCATGGCAGACCCTACCAATGTTATCTTTGCATTTAAGCATTGTGTTTTTCTACTACTATTGAGATTGTTCTACCAGTTTTAATTATCTTCAATCTAATTTCTCTATTTTTAGATATACTACAAATTCTACCCTTCAGGAAACCCTAGAAAGGTAAACCTCAAAAATCCCACTTTTGTTCATTCCGTGGGTTTCAATATTTAAACAAACAGTGTTTGTTTTGTTTTTAACCTCAGTGTACAGCTATAATGCTGATCTTACCACTGGAAAACACAGGGAATGCTACACAGTAGAATTTTGGGGGTTGTCTGATCTTTTTGATACTTGTAGAGAATGTCTTTATCTACAGTCTTTTGTCCTCACTGTTTTGGAGCCTCTTCTAATTCATCTGTGTTGCTGTTGTGTTCCGCATCATAGATGTTGCTTAACATAAAAAAAGTAAGCAGCAACTCTTCACATGAACCACATGGAAGACACTATTGTTTAGGAGAGCTGGTTTACACAGCTTTGATGGAACAGGAACATCCTGACTAAAGACCACTTGCTACAGAATTTGCTTATTCTTAAACAAAGATCCTCTGTCAGTCATTTGGGCTGTGCTCAACTGTGGTTGAAAGCAGTTTTGTTTCATGTGCATGCTTAGAAAATAGCAGTTGTGCAGTTATATCTTAGTGTTCAGCCATGTCTTCATCAGTTGAGTGTGCAACTATTCATAACTTCAAAAAGAAAGGTATGTTATACTTTTATGACTGTATCAGGAGGGTATAGTGTTGGCATTTGAATAATTATTCCCTTTCCCTCTAAAATACCACCTGAAAAATGTGTGAGAAGTTTATAGTTCTCAAATGTGCAACTTCCTCCTTATTCCCTTGGGTTTAGTCCAGTAATGCCCTGGTGTTCACCATTTTCTCTTAAGGTGAACAAAATAACCTGATTCCAGGAAGTTGTGGACAGGAATGTGTTTGCTACTTCTCTCATTTTCTTTCCCCCATCTGTTTGTTTGCAGTTTTTTTCCCTTTTGCCTGGGTAACAATCATCTTAGCTGTGTTCCTTGGCAAACTAAAAGCAAGACAGAGAATGATTTACTGCACAGAGAATGATTGACTTCAAGGTATATTTCTCTGGTTTTGTACTGCAAGTGGACAGTTGTTCCTGCTGGTTGTCACTGTCATCTACAGAAGCAAATGTGAGCACTAGGGCTGTGGGAGTCGGGTGTTTACAGACCTGTGGCATCATCTGCTCAGGTGCTTATGCTGACTGCATATCTCAGTTCTGCCTTTGTTCTCCTAAGGTGTGGAAATTGCTTAATAGAATAAATGCCTTTTGTTGTATTGAAGCATTTCTCTTCTTCAATAAAAGCATTTGGCAGAACTGTCTCCTACTTAAGTTTCAGATTTGCTGGACTGTGTGACACGTTTAAAGTATCAAGCAGTGCAACAAGCTTCAGTGGACAAGTCTGTGATCCAGTTTTCCATGCTATGTTTTTGTTTTGTGCTCTAAGTGTGAAGGTTTAGAAGTGCTCTGAATTTTGCTGTATGTGGTCATCCAAGCTACTCTGATTGAGCTGAGAAGGATGAAGACTCATCCTGCAGCTGCCACCTTCTCAGCAGAAAAGAAACATTCTTGATCACTTCCAAACCTTCCAAGCAGCTGCACTCAGCTCTCACACTGACACTGTGACATGAACTGGTACAAAAGTCTCTTGGCAACCCTGTTAGAATTTTAAAAGTGTCATAAATTTAAATAAGGCAAGAATTTTACAGTGTGAACTGGGGAGGAATTGGAGGGTAGAGGAGTAAATGGCTGAAACTGGCACTACTTTCCTTTAATCCCTTTTCCATGTTCCAACTGGGACAATCTCAGATGCCTTCTGCCTAGCTTAATACATGTAATGGAAGAAGCATGGCTCTAGTTTTTAATCTTCTTGGGGACTGGAAGCCCCTTTGAATGCTCTGGTAGTCCACTTCCCATGAGAAAGAAGGGAAGAAAGAGGAAAGCCTTTTTTTAACTTGTTTTGTTTTTTTGATGGATTTGGGTTGTTTTGTTGGTTGGTTTGTTTGTTTGCCAAGGTTGGTTGTATAATTGTTGGATTCTGTGCAGCAAAGCTTTTGAATTAAGGAAGCTGAATCTGGCTGTTAGCCTTGCACCTGCTGCAGTGCTGTGTAGTGAACTTGTGCTGCTGCTTCCCTGTTGTGTTGTGCTCACACCCAACCTGAAACTGAGCCCTGCATTGCCTGTACTGAGGAGGGGAAAGAAGGAAGAGTGGGATTTTCCAGCAAACAGCCAGAAATGTTCCTGCTTAGCAGACATTTCTCTTCTTTTGCTTTCTGCTTATCCCCTCATAGCAGCGCCCAGTGGGGAGAACTGACTGGTGACTACTGATGGTGGGAATCTCCAAGTTATGCTGACCAATGATGGCCATTTTTCTTCCCAGGTCTTGTGCCCACACTCTCACCATGCACGAGGCCTGTGTTTGTCCTGAGTTCTGCTGTAATATTCTGTTCCTATTCTTGTTCCCTTGAAGGCTTAGAGTAGAAATTACTCCAGTAGGTGAGTTACTGTATGTCTTAATAGCGGAGGGACGTAAATTTTCCTTTAAATTTCCCTTTAAATTTCCCTGACGGAAGTTTAATAAACAAACTAGTTTCAATTTTCTTGTGATGAAAGTAAGATGGCATATAAAACATTTTATAAATAAGGTGAAGCTTAAAAATATATGAAGATTTCACAAAATTGTGAAAAGAGCTAAAACCATTTCCGTTCCTTACATTGTGTATTTTTAAACTGACAGTCTTTGAAAACGTAATTCCTTTCTCTTTGCCTGACATTAAGGATGTTCTTCTTATTGTTGTTCAGAAGGTTATTTCTTACAGTTACAGCTTTAACTTGTCATGACTCAATGCAAATTCCAGCATTTTACTTATTTCAAGAGCTGATGTTTGAGACGAAAGCTTTTTTTTTTTTTTTCATTACTTAAATTACATATTTGTGTGGGATGGGAATCAGATGGCAGCATTTTAGAAATCTAGTTCACCACTTCACTCTTTTGTGCCAGTTATCTGTCTGGTCAAGGCTGTGATATAGAGGCTTGGAAATTAGAGTTGGCATCTGTAGGCCTCTCTGTTTAAAGCTAAATTGAGTTAATAGAAACAGCCAGAAGTAAGGACTGGAAAAAACCAACCCAAACTCTGAGGCTGAGAGTTGGAAGACAGTGGCATGAGGTGACACTGGGGTAGTGGTGCACAGCGTGGTATGTGCAAAGCCATGGAGGACAAATGGGCCTTGCAGGATCCCTGTAGAATGATTGAGCACTGTTAACCTTTATATGGTGTTTGCTGATCCAGGCACTGCCAGACCCTGGAATTTGGGAAGTGCAAAAGTTGTTCTGGTTTGGTTATTTTTTTAACCTTGCCTCTAGCAATTGATGTAAGAATAACTGAGGAGCCTTTTGGAGTCTCTGTGCAGGAAGTTACTGCACCAAAAAAAAAAAAAATCCACCAAAAGAATTTTCAGGAAAATATGCTGACTTTAAAAACATAGTAGTTATCTTTTACACTTTTGCTGTATAATAATGTTTTATAGCTAGGATCTGTGCCTGGGCAATAGATGGTCCCTTCTCCAAAGTTAATTAAGCTTTATTGTCAGCCAGTGGAAAGAAGAAAAATTCAGTGTCAGCATTGGTTCTTCAGCTGGTAGTAAAACCACTCCTAGCAGCGTGCACTTTATACTGCCTTTTTAGCTGTGTTCATGCTTAGCCTTGATGCGCATCAGAGGTCTTTTGAGCTCCTTTATGAAGATAAAAATATAATGTAACTGCACAGCAAATGAATGGGTTTTGCCTTTTTTGTGCTTATGCTTATTAGAAGTCCCAGAGGAGGCTGTTATTAACACAAAGGGTATTTGCATGTTCCTGTACTTAAAAGCTACAACCAAGATTTTCAGTTGTAAAATAAACATTTATTTTATAAAGTGTGAAGTTCTACTCGGAGCACTGCAATCAGAAGACAAAAGATGTACTGATTGGTAGGTAGAGGCAATGTTAAGGATTTAGTTTGAAATATCTGAGCCTCATGTGATGTAAAAAGGACAACTTACTTAAAGATTTCACAAAATTGTATGTAAATCATGTGTGAGAATTGGGACAGGTAGAGTAATTAGATGCAATTTTCTAGGTGGTAAACCAGGGAAATGTTCCACAATTGTGTGTGTTTAAAAAGCATTATCATAATTGTGAGTTCCAATTTAAGTTTTTTCTGCTGTGCAAATGTGAAAACTCCTAACCATGGGGGAAAGGAAGGGATTTTTTTTCAATATTCAGGAGTATAAACCAGTGAGCTAGCACAGCTATTTCTGACAGTTGAATATTGCTTTAGCTGGGAACTTAATGTACACTATTCCTTTCAGAACATTTTCATAAATACATAAATCTCATTAATGGTTCTCAGCAAGACAGGCTGTTCTTTCAAGTTTTAGTTAAATCTGGTTTGTCTTACTCCATGCAATCAGACAATCGTAGTAAATAGGAAAAAAAATGGCAAAGCCCCTTGGTAATTAAGTACCACAGAAATGTTGTGGTAGTGGCCATCCATAACATCAGCAATCAGCAGAATCCTACCCATTTACTTTCTCCTAGTATCAGTGACCTATGGCTTGGGGGGTTTTTTAACTTATTTGGCCTTTCGAAAATAAGTGTTTTCTAGTTGTTACTTTCTGTATTCCTTTATTGATTTAGTTTTTTTCAGGAGGGATAAAACCCCAACCCAGTAACAGTTGTTAGCACTTTCTGCCTTTCTCTCAAACAGATCACCATTTTGAATTTTTCTCCTCTAATTACAAGACATTTTTTTTTTTTTAATTTCCTAATGCAGCAATTTTATATGCAAAGTGCTGGGCAGGAGGTTTATATTCCAACATACTTTCCTGGCTTCTGAAGTAACAGGGCAGAGTGATGCCCCAGCAGAAGGTGGCAAAGCTGCTGGGCTGGCCTCCAAACTTCCATTATGTGATCACTTTGCTCCATCTGGGCAGCACCTGTTGGAAGAGAGGTAGTAAGTGAAACCTCACTCCAAGCAGTGGCTGCTCACAGAAACAACCCCCAGGGACAGGGAAAGCCCTGCGCTCTAACAAACCTTGACCTTAGCAACATCAAGAGATGTTTCCAAAAGGAGGAAAGAGAACTAGTGAAGTTTGCCTGAAGATTCAGGGGTGCCAGTCGCTTTGGGGCAGTCTGCTTTAGACATGCAGATGACTTTGTACTTCTTATGAATAGAAACTGCCCTAAATTCTCACATCCTGCCAGTAGCAGAACTGCCTGGCTTCCTTGGAGTGGGAGACAGGGAACTCTTCTGTCAAAACAGAGAGAAACTGTAACTTTTACTGAGATTTTTTTTTTTTTCAGTCAGGTCAGACTCGTGAAAGGATTTCATTCCTTCCTATTATCCCTTGAGACAAAGGTGAGGAGGAAGATTACTGCTAATCCAGAGTATGAGAAATTGAAAAGATATGGTCCCAGAGGGGTTTAATAGAGGATGAACCCAAAGCTTTGGAGCCTGTGAAAAGGAAATTCAAGTAGTAACTGCTCTGCAGTGGTAATTTGTGACCAAGAAATGATCTGCCATGGAGGGCAAGAAGGTCCAGCTGCAGAAGGGGCTGAACTGGCTGGGAACAGGAATGTCAGAAACAGAATGGATCCTTGTATGGGACTAGGAAAATCTCTGTGCATAAAGGCAACTCTTCTTTATGCATATAATGTAATTGGGTACTCAGACAAAGGGAAAGATGGGGCTGTATTTCTAGAGAAATTCCTCTGTGTTCAGCCTGATTAGAAGTAATCAATCATCTGATAAGCTGTTATAAAAAGTGATCAATGCTGTCCATTTTGAATTAATTACAAATTGAAACAGTTTTTGCCAGCAAATTCTTGCAGCTTGAAATGAAATAGTTATGTAAATTTGAACTGTTTCAGGGCGTAAAAGGTGTTGCATACACTGCACATGCTAAAAACCTTCACTTTTTTCTCTACACATGTTAATAATAATGATGTAGCCCTGAAGCATTTATGACCTCTCCTGGAGTTTTATAATCAGATGGGGTTGGTCAGATCACTTAGTGATTTTGTAAAGATTTTGAAAATGGGCATCTTAAGTATAACATTTCTAGCTAATGGTCATTTGGACTTTCAATGTAAGTTAAACCGCTTTTCTGGCAACAAAATTATATAAATAGGAGCTGGAATTTCTCTGAAGCACAAGGCCACATGCAGATAGTGAAATATGAACCTTACTGATGCAACTTATGGGAAGCTGTTCCTGGTATTGCCTCCTGTTATCAGAACACATGTTAGTTTTGGTGTTGGAGGCACTCGAGGTCCTTCTTGCAGCAAGGAGATCCTGCAAGTGGGGCTGTATAAACAACGTGGAAATGGCATGTGGACAATGTGTAAGGTTTTGTCCTGAGAAAAAACCAGAGGGTTGAAAAGGTCCTTTAAACAGCAATGCTGGTTCATGTGGCACAGCAAAATATCCAGAAAGTGGGAATATTTTTCCTTCTGGTAATGATCCACTGCATTGTTAGGGCTTAACTAGTGAGCTAAGTGAAAAGTAATATTAAAGCAAATTGTTTTAAGGTCAATGTCAGTGCTTTCAGACTTTTCTTGCTGTTGTTCCTCCTGCTTAGAATAGAAATAGATAATGAAACCGAACATTTAACTGAATTTTTTGACATTCCTTTTTTTTTTTTTAAGATCAAGTTTACTGTCGAGGGTCTGCTTCTCTTGAGAGCTTCCAGATTAATGACAGTGAAGTTCAAAGCACTGAACAGAAATGAGAATAATAGGGAAATGAAATTAAGATCTCAGTTCATAGTTGTTATAGTAAAAATTGTATCAGTAGGTCTCCTTTAATGCTCTATGGCAGTTTCAGTTTGTTGATGAATGTAAAGAGGTTTCTTTTTTCTAAGATGCTTTCATGGTTGTAATCATTCACCAGTCTTGAGCTTAAAAAAACTTCATGCTAATTTCTCACATTGAAAGCTTTAGGAAAGCAGTGTTTGTTTTGAGGAGGTTACACAAGAAACTGAAAGTTGAGCAAATATCAACTTGTGAGCCTAAAAGTCATTAGAGAAGGAGGCCACTTGTAATAGTAGTAGAAAGTGAGTACTCTAGTTTGAATTAATAAGGAAAGATTGGGCAGCCCTAAAGGTTAATAGTTTAACTGTTTTGGTTTTTCAAACTCAATCTATGTTGCTGGTGTTGAAGCCAACACCAGTGTTTTCACTTCTGCCATCGTACAGATTACTTGCACCTGTGAATTACAGGTTTTTAACAGTTTTGACTAGAAAGCAGCAAATTATACTCTCATGTGCTCCAGACAACATTGTGACCTTTTTTTTGCCATGGAAAATGACACTAAATTTGATGGTAAAATGCTCTTTGGAGGCCAGAGGAGTTGATATTTCTGAATATTCCGTGTATGAATCTTGTTCGGTGTGCCTGAGGAGGTGCAGCTAATGATGCTTAGCAGCTCTCCATACAGAAATGATGGAAAGCCCTTGGAGAGGTGGAGCAAGATAAGGATCCCAATCTGGGGAGAAGGAAAGAGCTTTTCAGCTCCTTGTTTACCTCTCCAGTAAGTTTCTTTAAATTCAGTGGGAGCCGGAGGCTGCTGTGCTGTTGCTGTCAGACACTTCTTCAGCAGACCCTTGACTTCCTCTGGCACATTGAAGGGCTTAGATGATGCATGTTGTCCTTATGTTAACTTCTCTTTTTTCTGCAAAAGCTTTGGAATAAAGCATCTGTCCTTCCAGCAGATACTTAGACCAGCACAATGGCTGGGACTCCTCATGGGAGTTTGGCACTGCGGAAAATTCCCAAGGGAGCTTTATGTCCATTAGATAATTGGTGAGCACTGAAGAGTATTTGAGGTAATGTTTTGTTCAGGAAAGTAAAATACACTTTAGAGCCCTAGGGAAGAAGGCTGGTGGAATAAGATTGTAGCAGTGGATGAGAAAATAAACAGTTTTTAAGTTTAAATTCCTCACCAGAAGGGGTTTCCTTTAACATGTTTGTGCCTTGAGGGGTGCAAACTTTTCTATATCCACTAAGTGTCTGGTTACCTGGTGTTTGCAGCAGAAATAGCCAAGTTTTCTTTAACCCTAAAAACCTGTTGAAAGTGGAGGTTATTATCCCTTAATAGGACAGTAAGTTGGCAGTAGGATTGTAAGGTCTGGTATAATGATCTTTTCTTATCTCAAATTTTGGCTAAGGTACTGTATGTATCCTTTCAGGTATTTCCTAAAAGGAGTGTTGGAATCTTTTCAGAGTCTGTGGAGAGTCTGGAGTCCCAGCACTGAGGTTTCTGCATGTAATGCATCAATATTATTTGTGAGTTTTGATTGCTGCCACTTAAATAATACAGTATCTTGAAGGGTGCTTTTTAAATAAACCTCATCCTCCTCATCCCAGCCTCTTGGAGAGATCTGAGTTATAACTACTGGACTTTCGGATTCAGGGAACATGCTTTCATTTGTATTTTAATTCTCTGGCATGGTTTCCAAGGTTCTTTGAATCCTGTGGTGCTCATTTATAGATTTTGGGTTACTATAGGGTTACTATATTTCAGGGTTACTGTATTTTTCATGTTTGTAACAGTATAGATTAATCTGAAGTGAAAATGAGCCTGAATTATTGCAAAGAGCTGTTCAGCAGCAATAAGGGTTATTTGTTTCGTGTGGATCATGAGAGGAGAGCCCTTTTTCCACAGGGACTGCGTTCTGCAGCGTCATGCTGCACAGTTTGTTCTTGCATGGCTCTTCAGCTCTTTATCTATTTATTGGAGTAATGAAAGTGAGTGCTTCTGGGAGAGGGCGAGGTTGTACATTAAAAGTGCAGCACACAAACTTCTCATTTCCATCAGCCTGGCAGCACTACCACACTCGGTGTCCCTTTCAAGTTGTGTGGCTGCTGTCACAGCTGCACCACGAGCACGGTGTGAATCATTGCAGGCCTGTTGTGTTCTGTGCAGCAGCTTCCCTGGGCTCAGGCAGACAAAGCTCTTCCCCTCTTCCTGCTGCTTTCGTTCACTTAGGCAGTTCTGCAGTGCCACTGTGAAAGTTACAGATGTGAAACTCCAGGCCTTAAGTGCACACTGAGGATTGCTCTTGCATGTGTAAGATGGATATGCTGGAGTGACAAAGTGCATCTTAACATTTCAGCTGCTCAAGTAGAGGCTTCTTTCTCCCACTCGCCTTCCAGTTAATAAGAGGAATAGAAAAATATGTTGGGGATGAGGAGAACATGTTGGTTATAGCCATTTTTCACTGACATTTTTCCTTTCAATTTTTTGGATCCATCCAAATACAATTTTTATAAAAAATTTGTTCTGTTTCCTTAGGATTTCCTGATTTACAAAGCCATTTAATCCTCCTGGTGAAGCTTTCAAATGTCAGACCTACCTCATGCTCCATTCTACAGAGCATAATACTGCAGCATCCTGTGCAGGGGCTCCAGACAGCAGTGACTGTCCTTGGCTGGTGTTCTCCAGATGCCAACCCAGCCCCACTCTCACTGCTCCCCCTCAATAGGAGGAATAATAGGAACTAAGAGGTAAAGTTTGTGGATCAAGGTAAAGGCAGGGAGATCGCTTGCCAATTGCCATCATGAGCAAAACCACTTAAGAGTTGGGGAAGATGATTTTTCTTTCTAAGATGGAAAATGTGTATTGTTTATGACCAATTTGATTTGTTATTGCAGAAACCAGACAAAGATAGAGTCATGTACACCTGCCCCCCACCCCATTCACTGATGTTTTTTGGTGGACCTTATTCCTTAGTCTGACCTTAAAGGAAAAGCAGTTTTAGGTGGTGCTTGTCCGTGGTTTTTTTAGTTGTACATTTTAATAGAGAATCTTTTATGTAGTTCCAGATTTGAAAAGATTCTTGGAAGTTCTATAGACATAGAAACTTTGAATTTACTGATGGTGTTTGTTTTAAATCTTTGTAATGTGTGTTAGGCACAAAGCCATACATTATTATAATGTTATAGATTAACAGACTGTAGGAAGGAACTCTTAATTTTGATTCAGGTCTGTTGAAGCAAATATTTGACAGATCTTGATAGATGGAAGTTGTTCTTTTGAGCTGTGTGTAAATTAACTTCATAATTTCAATTTAAAGTATATATTTTTAAGTGATAGGCACTGACCCAGGGCAGCCTGAAATGACTGACGAATTGATTGTTGTTTTTTATCAAGAAAAATCTTACTTATTTTCATGTTGGGAAGAGATGAAACTTCAAACTACTTTTACTCCTAATATGAGATTTAAAAAGAAAAAATTACACCAAAGCAAAAACCATTTGTTGCTATGAGATGCTGAAATTCTCTGGGACACCACAAATTATAGGCACAGGGTGAGGGAGAAAGTAAATATAATAATGTGTGTCTCTTTATATTAGTGAATGATGAGATTTAATGCATTTTGCTGTTTGACCTCTTACACACTCCCTCCAGTTTAGTCTCTCTTGTCTCTCCATTATCTGAGAGTTTATTCCCATCCATGCATCTTCTAATAAGAGAAATCGAATTATGGCCAGCATACAGCCTTGAATGTAAATAGGATATGGCCCCATCATCTGGTGCTCTGTAAAATAATTATGGCTATCATTTCACCTATTTTTGTATGTTTTGTAGCTGGGCCAAAAAAACTACTGCTTTTGTTGTTGGAGATGTTAAAAAAACCCCAACAACAAACAAAACCCCCAAACCTGTAATTTGTTTTTCATGAAAACAGCCTAATTTTTTGGCATCTTTTCCTTCCTAAAACATGGAGCAGGAGAAAGATATTGTATGAGAGGCAGGAGTGCAATCAACGCCTCTTTTCCTCCCCTGCCCCCAAATATTTTTTTCTTGGTAATGTTTTTGTCAGAATGCAAAATAACTGAAACATGCAAGGAAAATTTCATCTCTGGAGGGCAAAAATTCTAATTTGCTAGCTTATATAAGGTTATTTACCTCAGGGCTGTATTGTAGTATAGCGGTCTATGTGCAAATTTAAACAGACTTTTATAGATAACATTGCAGTAACTGTTAACAGTGTAGGCTGGGGTATCAAATTTGGAGGTCTTGTCTCTAAAAGGCACTTGGGCAGATGCACGCTTGAGGAACTGTTGGGCCATAATAGTCACGAAACTAGAAGTCATTTTTGTTTTATCCTTCAGTGGAAACGTCAGGATTTAATGTTAAGCATTTTTCAGTTAGTGCTGTGACTTAGTGCTTCTCTTGCAGTTTTAAGTTGGTCTTTACAGGAGATACTTGTGATATTATGTTTTAAATTAAAAGGTAAGAAATGAAGAAATTGTCACCTAACCAAAATACCACAAGGGACATTTTTCTCTCTGGTTAGGCAAAAAGCTGCTAGATACCTTACTGTGTTGTTATGCTCCAAATGTGCTCCCAAAGCGGAGTTGCTCCACCACAACTTTTTCCCCCACGTTTAATAGAACAGCCTTTCTTGCTGCTGTGATTTCATCAGTGAAATTCAGAGGAGTGTCTGCTTAAAAAAAATCTTGCAGCCTGGGGCCTTAGAATCAAAGCTAAATTTGGGTTGTTCAGCACTTACTAGTTCAGTGAATTTGTGAATAATCTGCCATGAAGGCTTATACCACTTCCCTGGCTTGTGAAGCTCCTGTCCTGTTCACAGTGCTTGTCACAGTAAGTGCTGGCCTGGGGAGCAGAGGCTGCCCTACACCTGCGTGTGGATCTGCTCTGTGTCCACCTTCCATTGCCCCACATACTTGTCTTAATGGGGTTGCTGTCAGGCTGGATTTGGGAGACTCTGCCCACAGATGAGCTGTTGGGAGGCACTGCTGTCTGCTAAACACCCTGGTGAAGCCCTTTGATGGCAGGAGCCCTGGCCAGCCGGCCTGGTGGCACCGGAGCGAGGTGACACACACCTGCCCCTGGCCATGGAGCTGCCACGCAGCCTGTGGAAACCAGCCCTGGGTGGTGTCCTCTTGCATCCTAAATGTAAACACGGGGAGACACTGCACGCTGGGAAGTACCCTGTGCTGGCAGGCCAGCTTCCAAATCCTGCCAGGCTGCTGAAAAAAAGGGACATTGAAATACCGTTCTGGAGTACTGCTTTGTGGGGTGGGGCTCCTCTGCCCCACACTCTGGTGCTGTGGAGGTTTGTCCAAAATGGGCTGCTCTCACTCCCATCCTTCCTCTGCAAGATTTTCCTGACAGCAGTATGTGTGCTTAATATGAAACTTCCTATCTTAGCTCAGCAAAATGGTCTGTTTTTCTAGGCTTACACTTAGAAGAACACTTCTAAAAAAATGGGGGGGGGGGGGGGAAAGGTTTTGCAAAACACTATGAGAGTAAAAACCAGAATCTTTAATGAAGTATCTCAGCTGGTAAATAAGAATTTATAGAGCTTGGGTATAAAGTATGTTCCCTTTGTGTAACTGCGTTTTCAAACGCAGTCAGCAGAGAAATAAGTTCATGCTAACAAATTTTGTCGGAGTTCTGTGATGTGATTCCTTATTCCTTACCTTATTTTTGGTTTGGTATTCCCTTGTTAATGGACTGGTGTTCTTGCAAACTTCAGCTACTGAAGGATGTTTTAAGGCAAGCTAATTTACCCCCTGAAGGCAGCGAGGGAAGGAATTTAATCTCTTAGCTTGCTTTTTCCCCGAGAGTAACTTCCCAGCCACTCTGGGCTTCACTCCCAGACTCCCTTCAGTCCTGTCCTCAAGGGATATGTTTGTCCTCGAGGCTCCTAAATTCAGTTAGCTAACATATGTTAAAGTAATTGTGAAGACAAGACAGCTTGGTTTTGATTCATGTTAGCATCTCATGTTCATCCCTGGACTTAATACAAAAGTTAATTTTAACCTGTTAACCTGAGTTGTTTTGCCATTGCTTATATTAAATTTTCAGTTAGCTTTTCTAAGGTGAGAATAAATCTTTTATCTAATATGGGTATCTGTCCTCCTGAAGGAGTTGAAGTAACTTCTTTCCTGCTAGTACAGGAGAGTGCAGCTCTCTTCATCGAGAGTTTGGTCAGAGGGCTCTTATTTCTTTAGTTGATTTCTGCTTCTACTCTGGAGTATTGTTCCAGGACTTCCACTTAGAGGGAGGAAGGAGATAGTGGGGCAACTCTAACCTACAGTGTGGAATTTTAGGCCAAGAAAATCTTTAGGTTGGTAGCTGAGTCTATAGTGGAGTGTGCCAGCAACTGGGCATGGTTGTTCTGTGGTAACCACCACTCCATTCTTATTATCTTCACCTGAAGATAAGTGGGGTTTGGGTTGTTTTTATGTTGGCATGGGATAATGGACTCCTTCATGTGTGCACCTTTGCAAACACGAGCAGATTCCCAAATAGGCTGGGTTAGATGTCCAGTGTAAGGTGATGAAGTCAATAATGCCAATATTTAAATTCTAATTTTCTTAAACTGCCATTTTGCTCAAATTATGGGGAAAAGGAATCAAGACTGAGCTCAAAACGTTTTTCTTAGCTTTTAATATTTTCTCAAAGTACTTCCTTTCATATTTGAAAGGAAAGTAGACATTGTACATTGACTTTTGGTTTTAATTTTGTAAGAGAAAGAGAAGTAAAGTTAATTTGCCTTCCATACTCTCAACACAAATTCCATTCCTGTCTAGGGAATAACTTGGTTTAACCTTGAGTTTTGGCTGCTTACAGTGTAGGATATTGCTCGAGGAAGTACTAAGCAGTCCATCTGCAAAGTGATCCTGCAGTTAATGCTGAATGCCACAAGTTTTTGTTAACTTAAGCATGTGGGTTTGTACACGTATTAGGAGCAAGCTGGCTTTTTGGCTGGCCTGCTTTCTCCGTGCTCTTAGTCCTGTAGTCTTGGAATTGCTTGGCTGTTTGGATTCGGATGTTGTGTTGGTAAGGCAAGGAGCTGCCATAGCTGTTCTTTTTAAAACCCATCGCATGGTTACAAAACAGGTTCCCAAAAACAAGTTGTGTCCCCCTTGCTTCTCGCATGCAAGTCACTCTGACTTATAAATAGAACTGTACTGATAGACAGAACTTGGCCCATCCTCTTGTCCTCTTATGCGAGTTATTTTGATTTAAAAATAGAACTGCCTAGAACTGATATGTATTGAGGAGGTTGGGAAAGTTCACTTGTAGACACTGCTGGGATTAAGCAGCAAGTGCCAGTGAGCAGTGTGCGCGTTCTCATTGGTAATCAAAAGATCTCAAAGCACAGTAGCGTTAACTTCACTTTTCCAGGGAGCTGTGCAGTTGCTTAGGGTTAGATTTCCACATGTTGTTCCTTTGCTGTAGCTTATCAAATCATATACAAAATACACCAAAGTATGTGCACCTCCACAAAGAAGTAGACATTGGGAATGTTGGAAAGATGAAAATGCTTCTGTGAGCTAGGGCTACCTAGGCAGTAGGTAGCTGTAATTTGTAATTTACTGAACTGCTGCTTTGATCATTGCATTACTGCAGTGTCTTTAAGCATATGTTCTTTCTGAATGCCAGTGCTTCCTTAGCATATTTTAAGGTAACTCTGCCCTGGTGTTTGCTCTTAGTTTTGTTTGCCTTTTTCTTTCAGCTAATTTCTAAATTTTCGATTTTAAATTTTCCTTGTTTTCTATTGTTTCTTTAAAATACATAGTTTTTTTAAGTTTAGGTTTTTTGCTTGTGACACACTTTAATGTGCATAAGAGACTTTTCTTGGGTGTTTGAAAATCTTTATTTATCTAGGCAGTCTTGTTTGGCTTTTCTCCTTCCACTTCAGTTGCCCTAGGCATTTAAATGCAGAGCTACACTGAGCATGCTAAAAGCCTGGGGATGGGAGAAGGTTAATCTGAATAATTTCCATAGCATAATTTAGAGATGAACTGATGTCAGCAGTTGCTTGATAGTAGTTTTACTATCAAAGTTAAATTGTGGGTCTGCAGAGGAATAAAGTTGAAAGGCATGATTTGAAGAAGGAAAAGTAATTTATTCTTGCTTTTTTTTCTATCCTAAAAGCCTTTCCTAAGAAATCTGTTTTGTATTTCTATTAAGTACTGTTATATCTAGTACTCAGCTGCCTCTTCTGCCTCCTTACCTGGAGTATAAGAGCTTGACAAATTTTTTGAGGTACGGAGTAAATGAAAAACAAGACCTCATAAAAGTGTCTAAATGTTGACAGATGAATGATTATTTCAAGTGGTAGAAGAGAGATTCATTACATTTCTTTTCAGCAGGGTTGCTATGGTTAGCTGAGCAATATGGGAGGAGAGGAGTGTGAGAGCTTTTCCTACCTCTCTGAGCATCTTGTGACTACAAAATTCTTCTATTGCTTATCTAGATTTTTCCTTCGTGTGCTAAATATACCAGTGCTTGGGAGATTACTCATTTTTTGTTAAAATGAGAAAGAAAACATGAAAAATTAAAGCAGTTCTGAAGTAGAGCACTTATAATTCAGTATCTTCAGTGCTACCTGAGTTAGGGACAGGATGTGATGCGTCCTAAAACCTAAAAAAAACAGTTTCTGTCTCATGGGCTGGACTTGGAGGCACCCATTGGAATAACCAAAGTTCAGTGGGAGCTTCCTCCATTGGCTGCCTGAGATCAGGGAATGATTTGAATGTGTCAGCATCTGACAGCCAACAAGTTGCTCTGGGAAAAGGCCTTTTTCCCTTTTTTTATTCCTGAAGAAGTATGACTGTTTATAACAATTTAAGAAGTAATACAAAATTACTTTCTATGCATACAGTTAGCTAAGCATGCCACAAATGAGAGGCTTTCTTTTAGCTAGCCAGTGTAATGGATCCAAGCCTGAACTTATTTTGAAAGACACACAGTTAATTGTACGTGAACTCTACCTATTTGGACTTAATTCAGAAAACAATGTGTTGTCCAGGGGGATGCACACAGAGTAAAAAATCTTGAAAATAGGTGGTTTGCTTTGTACATGCATTAAGGATAGGATGTTATTTTGATTGTTTAAGCATTGTTTTACCCACTGTTAACCAGCAGAGAGCACTTTAGTTTGTAACATAACATATAGAAAAAGTGAAATTGGGAAAGGCTGGAGTGCTTTTTCATGCTCCAAGATGGCCATTAAAAACAAATTGCCTGTGAAAACTGAATTCCTGTGTTCGTGGAATTGACAGTGTTTGTGTTTTGTACCAAAATATTGTCTGTAAGTAAGAATTCCATCGTATGTCAGTGGCTTAAGTGAAGATTCAAGCTAAATTTTACAGGTAATGTTTTGATAGTGTTTATTTAAACTCTGCCCTGTATGAGGTGCAGTTCCTCAGAATACCAACCTTGCCGGGCTGGTGTGGGGAATTTCCTCCCCAGTTTGGAGCCCCTGGGTCAGGTCATGCCAGTTTGTTTCCAGCCCATGGAGACGGCGAGCACAAGGACTTGTTGCCAGCACACAGAAAACAGCTTCCATCTGATGGTGCTGTTGTGGTTGCTCACTGAAATTCATTTGTAGGGAAGGCTCCAAGGAGAAAGCTTTCAGGCAAATAGCATTATGAATCAGTGCATTACATCTTCTTCTTTTCTTAGTCTGTGGAACGCGTGTTGTTTGTCGTGAGTGAAATGCTGCTGAAAGGAGGGTGAAGGGTGAGAAGATCTGAAAGAGGCAAGGCAGGAGGATCCTGATATGAATCTCAACCACCCCCAAAATGCATGTATTAATTGGTCATTGCCTGTTTAAGGAAAACCTCAACATGCAAACAAACAGCTACATATCACCCCCACCCCCTAACCCCCCAGCAAAATAACAACACAACAAACCTTCTCACTGTCACTTCTGTCAACCTCTGATGTGAGTGATTTCACTTCAGAAATGGGCAAATTAGTGTTTTGCTAACTCAAGTGTGCAGTACGAGTACAGAGGATGGGGCTGTTTGCAGGATGTCTGATACCTGTTCCACCCTCTCACCTTCCCTGAAGGGGATCCTAAGGGGCAGCGTCAATCCCTAGATGTGCCTGAGGAGGTGCACAGCCTGAACTGTGGTAATGACATAATTCAGACATGTCTTGAACGACTGCTGTCATGGCTGTTGGTAACGTGTGGGTTGTGTGTAATATGTCTTAATGGGCACAGAGGGGAGAGGATCATTGCTTTGAAGTGTCTGGCCTCTCCTGATTTTTTTTTTTTTTCCATGAGACTTGCAGGGAAGTAGCCAAAGCATTCAGCGGAGTAGGTGGCAGCATGAGGAAACATGATCTGTGACTTGCCAGTCGTGCACATACAAGAGGCACGTAACACTTGTGTGAGAGCTGCCTTTGCAGGGACCGTGCAAATCCTGTCATAGGAACAGGCGAACAAGGGAGGAGCAAGCTCGCACAGGCAGGAATAGTTGTAAATGTGTGTTTTGCCGAAATGCTGCTGCTGCTGCTTTTATGAGATGAATAATTAATATTGCAAAGCTTATTGTTCAGAGTGGCAATTTTCAGGTCCTTTGGACGGGGATAGAGAGCTGTTGGAAACGTAAACATCTCATCTCGCAATTTCTTCAGCAGCGTGTTGTGCCTTTTATTGTTTGGATCTGCCTGGGAGTGGCTTTAAGATCCAGTAACCTGATCTTTTATCACTCTTGGAGGCTTCCTTTTCTGGTATGCCCTGATGCATTCAACACATGTCGGTATTGTACGCGACCGGCAATCCGAGCGATTGGGGCTCACTTTCTCTGTCTGCGAGAAACGGCAAATCATCCTCTGGTGAGCCTTTCTGAGACCTGCCGGCGGCTGCAGCTCATTGCTGCGTGGCTCATCAACTCCATTCCACAGACTGGGAGCGCTCTGGATGACCCAGCGAGGAAACGTGGACGAGATCCTATCTCGGGAGTAAAGACTGGCTGAGAATGAGAGAGGAAAACGCCTTTGCTTTTCTTTAGACTGATGTGAGAACAGCCCGTGTCTCACAGGGGAAAACAGAGCAAGGCTATGAGCGATTCCAGGCTGTGCGGGAGGAGCAGGGACTGCCTTTAAAAGCAGTTATTCTGTTACTTGTCTGAGAAGCGTCAGCAGATGGACTTTGGTTTCAGTGCTGCGAATACTTGAGTGGCTTTGCATGTTGGAATACAAGTAGTGATCTCTTTTATTCCCCTTCCCCGGTACATTTACCTGCTGAAAAATGAGTGAGGAAGCAAAGGAGAAAAATGCTAAACCAGCTCACAGGAAAAAGAAAGGAAAAAAGGTAACTCCCTGTACAGGCAGTCTGCTGGAATGCTGTTTTTTGACTCATTTTGTGTTCGAGCTGTTTGCTTCTGGGTGTGGAGTGAGTGGCTTTGGTTTGATAATTTGTTTAGAATAAGGATGGTGGTAGAATCAGGATGGTTCTGTTTATGCTAGATGCTGATGGGTGTGTTCTTTGCTGGAATCAGTATTACCATTGCAACTCGGTTGTTTTGCATCATTTCAGTATTCCTGGCTTTAAATATATGTTAGTTACAGAATTTCAATGTGATTACAGTTTTCATAGTGTGTTCCAAACACAGGATTGCAAACAAACAGGTATCTGTATGAAGCCTTTTTCAAAGGAGAGACTGATAATCAACATGTGCTCATGTAAATGAATATTATTGACATGGCTAAGCAAAACAAGTTTACAATAAGCATTAATCTTATAAAAGCTATGGTTTTTGCTGCATGTTACTTTGATCAGTTTTATGTATTTTTGGGGCTTGAAAATACTGTGGTCAATTAAATTCTGGAATAAAATTCCAGTTTCAGTGAGACCAATTTGTCTTATGGCGTAAGCCTTTTGCCTGAAACTGTGCTTAAAAGACAAGTTTAATTATTACCTTCTATGTTGCAGTTTTTTGCTTTCCTGATAACAGTATAATTTCTACCTCCCACTTGGAAATGGATGATTTTCATGTGTTTATACTCAAAAAACAGATTGCTAAATCTAGGAAGTACACTTCTTCAGCTTTTTCTAACTTGTTTTAAATATTAACTTGGTATCTTAATTTATAATGTGAATTCCCTTGACTACTGTAGAAAGAGGCATCTGAAGGGTTTATCACTGTTGCAGAGGATATATTCAGACTCCCACCCTTTATTTTCTGAGCATGTGTTTGCCTTCCTACCATATGAAAGTGTATGACAGCCTCATCGTTAATCCATTTCCTTGGTGAAGGATTCAGTATAGATTATTGAAAAAGCAAATTAAACCATATTGGCCCTTCTGTTCTCCCAGAATTGCAAAGAGCAGCTTTGGAAGAAGGCATGGAAAAATATAATTGAAATCACTTTTAATGGTAAACTAGGATACCTTCCTGTCATACAAAATGTTTCCGTCCGGCATGATAGGTTGCCTCAGGACTAGGAGATACATCTACACCTAAATTCTGGGGTGGGTTTTTAAATTTTGACTGTTAATATTTTTACAGTATTATAGAAACTGTTTTTATGGTGCCCAACAATGTAGTTATAGTTTTGTAGCACACACCACTTTTTATGGCTGAAGCTCATACAGAAGCAAATACAGATCCAAGTATTCTAGAGGACCAACCCAACAGCCAACAAGACAGAGCAGCCCAGGGGATTTAGGATTAAGCAAACTTTGGAGTCTGACCTGCTATTCCAGCAATGGCTGGTCACAGTCGACTTGTATTGTCACCTAGAAAAGGTGATGTTTCTGTGGGCACAGCTGCCCTGCCCAAATCCCCCGTCTGGTGACTGGAGGGGTGTCACTGGTCTCTGGCGGTGGGTGGAGGAAACAATGGGACACGTTTACTTGTGAGCTCCTGCTGTGAGCGGGGGAGGCCAAGGGCACAGCTCTGGCACTCACTCGTGTCTTGTGAGGTAATGGCAAAGGCTCCCTTCATGCCTCCAGCCTTCGCCCCACGAGCTGCAGCCAACACCAGGGTGTGACTGCAGACCTTAGCGCTTCGACATGGAGTGGCTGCAGCTTCTTAAACCTGCAGGAAGTGGTGTTGCCCTCCTCGGCTGGATTTTCCTGTGTGCTGTTGGAATGCTGGAGGCGGCTGGGATGCGTTGTGTCGGCCTGGAGCACGTTCCTCATTGCACACAGTGCACATTAAGGCTGCTTCGGTGTCAGTGTTAGACATGGGCTTGGCCCAGGATGGCCCGATGGGAAGGGAACTACTCTGTTTTAAATAGGCAGCAATCATTTTTCGGTTTTTAGTAGAAATTTTCCCTTCTTTTCACAGTGTGTTTGGGGGAAGGTTTTAAATTTATTGTTTTGATTCAGAAGATGAATCCCTGAATGGCCACTGAAGGTGTACTTGAAGAGCATTACTGAGCTAACCAAGAGGAGTTAGATAAACAAATGGTATTTGGCTGTAAACTCCTGAGCCAGGTGAAAACTTAACTGGGTCTGTGATTCCAGTGAGTCATGCCACCTGTCCATCCTAAAAGAAGCTGTCCTGAAATGGGTATTTCCTGCCTTCCTGTTCTCTTCAGATACTTCCTTTCTTGGCAGCTGTGCTTTCTCCACATTTAGCCTTTGCCTTGCCGTCTGTCTCGTTTATCTCTAGAGCTGAGTGGTGGCAAGTCTTCCTTCTGCTCTTTGACTGCTGGAGTGCTCATATCCCATTCCCTCTTCATCCACTCTTGGTTTTCCTGTTCTTACACAATTTCTGAAATAAATATGCAGGAGGGGCAGCAAGGTAAAGGTAACACCATTTGCTACAGGGAAAATGCACACAGAAGTGTGTGTTCAGATTTTCCAGAATTTTATGATTAGGTTGTACCTCAAAAATAAGCCTTTACATGGCAAAAAGGGTCACACTTCTGAGAATAAAGATGTATAATAGCTGTGCATTTAGAACAGATTGGCCAAAGGAACAGATTTTCAGCAAGTATTCTGAAAATATCAGTCATGGCGAGGAGGATAAAGATAAGAAACCACCCAGGAGGTGTCACTGAGATTTGTTATGAAGGATGGACAATTTAGATGAAAGCAGAACAATACTTTGTTTCATCACTGTGGTATTCAGTGGGGATACAACTTTCAAAGGATGATGAAGGTATCACATCAATATTTATTGCTGAGGCTACACTGAAAAGTATTAGCTCTAATGGAAGTCGAATTAGTTTCTCTGCTTCACCCTTCAGGGTTCCTCCCTACCAGCAGCCTCTTGTGCCAGAGCTTTAGTTGTCCTGCAATTTCCAGCCACACTTCTACAGAGTCAGTGTTTTGAAATTGTCAAGTTGAATCCCAAGGTGTTATGGAGGGGCTTTATCCTGTGTGTTTGTGTCATCACTTTCCAGTAAATTTTGGAATCTCAATTATAGGAGAGCATTGAACTCAGCTGTCACTAGAGATGTAAGATGTGTTTTGCTTTTTAACAAAGGAGTATTCTTTCCTCTTTCCCTTCAAACAGCAAGAATGAAATTAGCCATGAAAATTTTTTAGTCCTCTGAAGCTTTAAAAGATAATCAGAAGTGTAGGAATAAAAAACAAATTAGACCAGCTCAAAACTTCTGTAGTAAATTTTTTTTCCACTTCATTTCATGGTTATTTTCTGGGCACCAGTCACTTCTGAGTAGTGGGAAATTTCACATTAAACTCTCATACCTGAAGCTTTGCTGAAAATGCATATTTTTTGTTTTAGGGAATCTCTTGTTCCCCTCTTCCCCTGGCTCTTCCAAGATCTTCGAAAAACCTGCACAATCACTGTTGCTGATGTTTCTCAGTGTATGTACTGTGTAAATCAGTGATGGAAACTCCTAAGAGAAATGTGTAAATAGAGTTTCTTCTTAAAAGTACACAGGAGAGAGCTCATGCTGAACTCTTAAGGTCATTCTAATCTGTTTATTAATTCACCTGTCTGCCTCGCTTAGTTGATCACTGTAGCATGATTTCAGCATTGTGTTCCATTGCTTTCTATCAAGGATGAATGCCCTGTGCAGAGCCAGCTGCTTATGCAGCAGGTTGAAAAATCAGCATTTGGGGTCAGGTTGCTTAGGGCAGCCGGCATTGTTTTTTGGACTAATAGGCAGTTTAGCTCAATCCACTTTTCTTGAGCCAACACCCTGGGCTCACTGCACTGGGAACACACTTTGCAATCTCTGCCAGGGACATTTGCTCTGTCGTAACTCCAAGGTTTGACTCAGCAGCATCAGTCTCCAGAGGGGACTCTTCCATTGTGGCACACTGCTGAAAATCTGGTCAGCAGCGTGTCTTTGGATGAGAAATTTCAAGGGGCAGAAATTTCAGTTTGTCTGGGAGCAGGTGCTGAGAGATCAGGGGCTCCTGGGTATGATGAGCTATCCCCCACTGCAGTATGGTCTGGAAGAAGAGTTGTCCATGGCTCTGATGGACCTGGATCAGGTCCTTCGTAAACGAAGCCTGTCTCTCCTGAAATGACATCAGTGATTTCAGCAGAGCCAGTATCAGAGGGCCTGAGCTCTAAGCATTTCATCATGTGGTCAAGTGATTCATCTCGGTGTGTATGGTGGCAGTGGATCTTCTGCTGCTCACAGTTCAGCACTGGTGAACATCAGCTTTTGTCATGATGAGGTCAGCAGTCGTGCTCTGTTTCTGAGATTTGTGGTGGTGGTGTGCTTCTTTCAAAGCTGCCTTTTACCGCTAGATTTGCTAATGTGGTTGCTTCAGTTCCCATGCATGTTACTGTTGTCGGGGGAGAGTGTTCACTGCTGTTTGCTCCCACTGGAGGAGCACTCATTGCTAATGGTAAAGCAAATGCTCATGGTAGACTTTTCTGAATAGTTTTGTAGCTTTTAATTTATTCATAAAATTAAGTTATTATGTGGAGTGTTAATTGATTTCTAAATTTGGGTTGTTCCTGACATGCTGAGAAATGAAAATCTGCTTAGATTTGTGAAGCAAAATGCAAATAGACTCTATAATGAAACCATAGCTATTCTTGTCTTGGTAAATAAAGTTTATACTATGTTGTTAATTTCAAGTCTCTATGGATGAGGAATGGTTCTTATAGATTTAAATTTAATTATATGGTGATAGTCTTAATCCTTAGTATGTCAATACATCCTATGCTGAAAATTGAATTTAGTGCATGATAAATAGATTTGGGTTGGCCTTGCTTGCAAATTTCTACTTGTTCAGCTTAGCATTCATTTTATTGATGTTATAGATTTTTAACCTCACATTCTCAGCAGATGTATTAAAGAGGAAACAAAGCACAAAGAGCCCCTGCAACTTCTGGAAGATACTCCTCATTTGCATGTCCAAATAGTAAATGCCCAGGAACAGTGGAATGGAATAGTTTCCTATCATTATGACTGTTCTTAAACCTAATTGTTTTCTAAAACTTTAGGCTTTAAAATAATTTTCCCTTGAATCAAACCCATTTACGTTTTCTTTCCATCTCAGTTTTCTGAACTGACACAGAAAAATTAAAATGTATTGATTCCTGTCACCCTGACTGGAAGCACTTTGGTACATGGTAATACTTTGGTCTTTTATCATACTGGAACAAATGAAAGCATATGTAATGGAAAGTTAAAAATCTTATTGTTTTGAAAGTACCCATTTCAAATGTCCCTTTTCCCTGGAGAGAATACTCTAATTGACATTTTCCAACTTTGGTAGTATTAGTCAGCAGCTCATAGCCCCTAGGCATATATGGTTCAGAAATTGTAAGGAGAGGTTGTTATAGTCTATATGAACTGAAACAGCGTGGCGTATTCTGTTACTCATGTTTTTAACATAATTCACTCTGGATAAGTGACAGAACATGTAACCTGAGTGACAGTCCTTCCATCTTGCTGCTCATTTGTCACTCCTGCTGAAAAAACAATGGTTTTTTTAAACATGCTTTTTTTTTAACAGAGGAGTCTTGCTGTTTGTGAGAGAACATGAAACCTGAGTGAGATTATTGGATCCTGTGACATACATTCATCCTACAGTTCTGAGCTTCTTCCAGAAAATTCATGTGTGACAAGTTCTTGTCTTTCTGATGGATAGGTCTAAGAAGTTGAAGCACAACTGTGGAAAAGTGCTTCAGTTGATTTTTTTTTTCTCTTCACCAAATTCTGCCCCTCTTGTTGCAATCTGCTCCTTGTTTCAATGAGCCATATTTCCAGCTGCTGTAGGAGCAGTCATTTCCCCATGCTGCTTTCTTTCTATGGGCTGTGCTGCCTTTCCCCTTTTTGTTTTCAAATTTCTCTTCCAACATCTCCTCACTGAGTTTCTGAGCTGTTCCTTCCCTGGAATGACCCTGTCACTGCATGTCCTCCCTCAGGAAGTTGATGGCCTTGAGTCCAGTTGTGGGTTGAACCTTCTGTTCTCTCAATACTTCCCTCATGTTGCGCTGCCCCCTTACAGTGGGTTTTCCATCTCCAGAATGGAGCCCCGTGTGTTTCCACACCTTCTGTCCCCCACAGGACTGAGGCTCTCCCAGGGGTCCATCTCCTTAGTGGCCCGTGCAGGGTGGCAGAGCGGGAGTCCAGTGGGCAGTGTTCCAGCGTGACTTGGGTCAGTGCTGGCGCCTCAGCTGGAGGACTTCCAGTGTCTCCTTGTCCACAAGCTGGGCGCTTACTGTCCAGGCCAGGTCTCCTTTGCAGTAAATTGTTTTAAGTACAATTAGGTTGCAATTAGATTTGATTACACAAAGTGGGTTTGAGCTGCAGGAGGCACAGTGGATCAGCTCCAGTGTCATCCTGCGGTTCTGCAGTCATCAGTGGGACAGGGACCAATACAAAAGTTTCTGTAACAGTCTTTATTAAACCACTCTGTGAACTTCAAATTATTTTGGATCATATGGAGACCTTTCCCAGGTTCCTTAGAACCTGAAAGGCCTCTCTTCAGTCTCCTTTTTCCAAACCCTGAGACTGATGCAGCCATGGAATTCAGTAGGTCTTAGTGATAGCGCCTAGGTAGGTCTGGTAGGAGTTGAAGTGCTCATCACAGTTATATAATGGTTGCCACTTAAGTTAAAAATACTTTGATCAATCTGTCAATCACAGACTGAGAAAACTAACTGCATCTGGGCATCCCCCTTTGAATTCCTAACAAGAGCCTGTATATCTGCATAACCCTGACTGAGCATGGGCTTGTTCCTCAGCCTCCTCACCTCATTTCCAGCTTGTGGAGGTGGTGTTGGAACCTGTGGCTTTCCTGCACCTCCGACTGACTCCAGGTAGAGTAGGGGATGGTGGTGTGTAGAGTTCCAGGGTGTAGAGAACCAACACCCTGCTAGGCGGGAACTACTTCTCTTCCCTCTTTCTGTTGAAAGCACCAACGTATCTTAGCAGGGAAGAGGCAATTACAGAAGTAGGCGATTAAGGGGTTTAAGGTGAAGAAGTAGATGTTGCTGAAGCTGCCTGTTAACTTCATGTGCTGAAACCAGGACACCGTGCCTAGCAGTTGGCTCTTTCCCTTGTCGGAAAGGTTTACCTTCAGGATTTAGATCTTAATGCTGCATAGAAATGTTTTATTAAATTGGTGCTTGATGAAGCTTTTTGGTATCTGATCAAGCCAATAGTATAATGAAATCTCATTGATCGCTCTTCTAAGGACCTCAGACTTGACGTTTGGAGTATGAGTAATTGTAACATGCTTTTACAGATACAATAATGATTGCCACATTGTCTCCCAGTTATTTTCCAACTTGCTAATGGAGGTGGCAGGTTGTTGCATTCCATTGATTGCCAGATGCTGGTTCAGTCAGTTGAAAGTATTTGCTGGATAAATGGCAACAGGCGTGAACTTTCCTGTTCTTTCATTCCAAAACCAGAATGGGACAAACTTGGCATTGTTCCCTTAGCATGGAAGGTGAGGAATTAATTGGCTAGGTAGGGTAAAACAACACATGGATATTTTCTTTAGCATTTCTTTGTAATGTAATACCTCCCATGTCTTACTATGCCTAAATTAAATGCATAGCTAAGTATGTTTAAGGCACTTAGAAGTGTTACCATCAGAGACTTATTTCAGGTTTGTGCTCACAAGAGATTGTGTATGCTGAGAATTCTATGTGCATTAGCAATTTGCAAATATAAACAAGGATTGATTTGTCTGAATAATTTTTTACAGCATCTTGCATTGAGAAGGGGAATAATGTAAAGAAATGTGGTGCCTCATATTCAGTAAATCTGTTTGATGGTTTTGTTTAAAACTGCTGTTTAATGGGAATAGTATACTTCTTTGGTAATAATGGCTGTATAACCATTATGTATTGCTGGGGTGTGGGTGACCTTCTAGTTTGGTGTAAGTTTATATTCGTGTCAAACAGATCACTGCAAGATGTATTCTTCCTCTGGTTTTGGGTGTGTCATTCGCGGAATGATCTGTAGTGAACAGTTTTATCAATTTTGGTCTCAGTGAAATAATATGAAACCCAAAAGGTAAAAAGAACACCAGCAGTACAGTTTGGCTCTACTACCTGCTATTTGTGTGATGTCCCCAGATGGTGTTTTTAAGGAGATCCCCTTAGCCAAGGAGTGGTTGCTGCTTTTAAACAAGGTCCCATCACTAATTTCTGTTGGTTGGTTTCTAAATTAGAAAGAAAGAATCTTTCTGAAAAGCTCTTGAACATGTTGATAAGACCCTTTTAATCTGAGTGATTCTAGTGTGCTGGGAGTTTTTAATTATCTTGGAATTTGTATCGGGGGTGGGGTGAATGGGAGAATCTGGGAAATGAGGGAGGTGGTGGAGGAAGTGGAAGGAGAAGGTCCGTCCATGGTGGCATTTCCTTGGGCAGCAGCAGGGAGAGGACACTCACCCTCCTTGCTCATTTCCAGCATTTTCCTTTGGCTGGGGCGGTGCCTGGGCTTGTTTGCCTCCTAAGAGATATGGATATAATGGTCTTGCAGCCTGTGAGAATAAATGGTGCTTGCTAAAGCACTCTAAAACAGGAGAGGCTGTATGTGGTGAGGATGAAATTCATCCTGATGGAGACGGCCCTCTTCAGGCAAAATCTCAGGGATGCGAATGCAGAGCCCTCAGGCAGAATGCTTGGGATGCACGGGTACTGTCTTCAGATGGGGCTAATGCTGTGCAAATGATGCAGAGGGCTCTTCCCCTTTTCCCTGTTCCCCTAAACAGACCTGTAATTTCATTTACTTAATTACTGTTGTGTGTGCTTGCTTAGGAGGCAGTATCACTACTAATTAGTAATTAATATTTGCAGTAGAATGCCAGCATGGAGTTACCACAGGGGAAAGCCTCCGCAAATGGAGTGATGTCACTTGGAATGGTTTTCCAGCTGAAAATTTGTTATCAAAGATGGTCTGTGTAATTCTAGCAGCTGGTTTCACTCACATTCTATTGACTCTGAAGGACACATCCCAGAGAGGGGTTTTATTTAATAGTCCTTTTATTATAGAAAAGACTAAATATGGGGATGTCAGTCCACCCTAAACTGTGGTGAGATTTAGCTATTTCAGTCATCCAGGCAGCACAAATTTAAGCCTGTTTGGTACAGAGTGGTTTCTCACATCACTTTTCTTGTCTAAATTCAGTTTTCAAACAAGTGTCCTTTAGAGCATTTCTTGCTCTTTGTGTGTTCATTGCATAAATCTTGTACAGCTCCTTCAACAGAATAAACAAACTGATGAGTATGAGTGACAGTGGAAGGAATTAACCTCTTTCCTTTCATTGCTACCTGTCCTGCACTGTGTCTCTTCTTGCTAGAGCCCCTTCCACACCAGTTACATGCAACATCCTGGCATTCCTTGCCACTTGGTAAGAAACAATTTTCTGTCATTAGGAACATCAGCTGAAATAGATTTGGAAGGCAAAAAGTAGGAAAAAGTATTTCTTAGGCAGGTGAAATGAGTAAATAGCTCTGCTTTTGTAGCCAGAAGAGTCATTCTGTCTTTCATCATTCAGTCCCAGCTGACAATGAAGCTGTATATTATTTCAGAATGCATCCATGGAGCATAAAAGGATATTACAGACCTTTTCTTAAAGAAACGAGTATTGTGAGCATAAGTGTAATGATAGTTTTAAGTAACAGAAACCAGGCAGGTAATGTGTATAGCAAGGAAGATGGGGATCTGAATCAAAATACAGCTCGAGTTAGGTGACTCAAGCTGGCTTATTTTACTGATATTTTAACATGAAAATAAAAGGTATTTCAGGTGTGGTGCTTACTGTGGTAATGTTGTCATCACTTACTAGCAAACTATTTGAGAGAAAAGGTTCCTTAGTAGCTATGGCAAACTTGTGTTAAATATGTTTGATAGGGTTTTCACAGTTTTGCACTTAAAGCAGATTTCAGCAGCCACCTCTTTTTTTTGTTTTTTTTAAAATATACAGTATGAGACAAATATTCTAAAAATGTGAAAATGATGAGGAGTTTTAAAAAGATGTAAAAATATTGTTATGGAGCCTCATACTGACTAATGCACTAAATTTAGCAACTAACTAGCTCAACAAATGAAAATATTTGAAGATCAACTGCTGGCAATTAAGATAAAACCAAAGAGGATGTCTTTTCATCCACAGGCATTGATGAAACTGTACGGAATAATGAAGTATTGTATTTGCAGTCAGGGCTGTAGGTGATTTGTCTGAAAGCTAAACTTTTGAAAGTGGAATAGTGGCCTGAAACGTTCTAATTTATGATGCTATTAAAGAGAAATTAAAGAGGAAATCCAAGGCTGACTTTTCAGAGCAACTCTTAAACAGGAGCATAACTTCTTTTATTGAATTTAGGAGTATAGTTAAACTCAAGAATTGCAATCTTTTTTATGCAGCCCTCAGATGGACCAGTTTGAGCAGCCACATAAGTGGTGGTGTGCCCAGATTTGTGCTGAGCCTGCTAACATTACATTACTTGGCAACTTAGTCCTGTAAGAAATAAAAATCAAGTGAACTATCTAGAAACACGAAAAATGATCTTTCAGGAGAGAGATTTGAAATTGTCTTTAAAAAGTTCCCAAGCCCCAGGAACAGGAGCCCGCGGGTGCTGCGTGAAGCCTTTGGAGCAGCCCCAGCCGGGCGTTATGCAGGATGCAGGTTCCTTCTGCATTGCCCCCTAGCGTTGTCTTTAAAACAGAAACCTAAAGAACCCAAACGAACCCATATGCAATGAAACTGAAAAGTTACTGCTCCCACCTTAAATTTTTCTCTTTGCTGCATCAAACCTCTGTACTTATTCTTGATGCCATGTCTGTTATGTAATGGGTTCAGCTGCGTGCTTCTGTTCCCTGCTTTCCCTGTTTACTTGGATGTAAAGTAGGTGTCCACAGCTACAAATACTCTACTCACTCTTCCCGGGCATCTTTGTTACAGCCGTGGCTTGACTTTCTAATACAGGGATTTCCTGTTTCTCTCCATGCCTTCCCCTTTGTATTACACACACACATACACGTATTTAGCGGAGAATGGTGTACCTCCTACTCCTTGTCATGTTTCAGGCTTTTCATTTGTGAAAATCTATAGCTTTGCTAAATGAAAAGATGTCTTTATAATGAAATATTTCACTCTGAACTGTACAGCCAGCCTTTGACTTCTGTATTCACTCACAATTCTGCTTTTAGGTGTTGGCTGCAATAAGATCTTGAAAACAGAATTAAGATGTGGCCCATCACTTTGTTTTTCACTTCTCTACACATACATATGTATTTGTAAGGAAGCTCCATTGTGGCAGAACTGGCCCTAATGTCAAAGTAAATGCAAAGCAGTCAGGGCCAGTTTGGAGGGGCAGTCGGCAGCCCTTTGTGGTGACCTTGACAGGAAGAGAGCTCCTGTGGGCTGCAGCATCGGACTGTTCCCTGTACTGCAAACTCTGAGTGAGAAGAAGGCAGTGCAGATTCTGCCTAATTTCTGGAGTGGGTTTTTTTATCATCGGATTGCAGAGCCTGGTATTTACCTGATTGTAAACCAGGTCTCATTTTCTGGAGGTTACATTTAATGGAAGATACTGATAGATTGCTTCCAGCACATACCAGCAAACGTCAGTAGCAGTAAGGAAAAGGAGGTTAGCAGTCTAGAAAAGTTTGAGTATGAGGCAGGCAAGCTGGTTGCCTTTAAAAAGAGATCTGCTGCTCTGTTTTTTGGCAAGTCCTGCAGTGCAGGAGGAACGGTGCTTTCCTGACCTGTAAAAGCTGCTGGCTGTGACTCCAGCTGCTGTTGAGGGCACTGTGGAAAAGGAGGAACAGGCACTATCCAACTAACCTAGTCCTTGGGTCTTTTAAGGTCATCATTTATTAAAATGACCGAGAACAGTTTGTTGGTGGGATGGGGCAGATGGACAAGAGCCATCTGTTCTCATAGCGCTCACCTCACTTCTTTTGTTACTGCTTTCTGTTCTTTAGGTCTTGCACATACTGTAAGTTCTATCATTTCTTTTGTAGTATACTCCAAAATGGGAGGGGAAATCTGCTTGCAAAGGATGTGGCTAAAGAATGGTCAGCACATCTTTTACAGATATTTTTTCCTTAGTCCTGTCTTAGACACCAATAGATTTCAAATACTGCTAGATCAGTTTGCTACATTACAGTATTGTCAGAGGTTTAAAGTAGATATAAAAAATATTCACAGTAGTAGTAGCTTGCTTACAGCAAGTTTAGGAATAAATTTAGGTATCGCATCCTAGGTCGTCTTCTCACCTTTTAAGTTTACTGTGAGCACACTGAGAAATCAAAATGACAAGGTTACCATTGGTCCCAGTCTTAGTGGTCCTGAAATAGTGTTCTTCTCCCATCTTGTTTGGGTCTCTGTAGGGCACCCTGAAAGGACAGCACATTTCAGCGAACAGCAGGAGTATGTTGAGTTACTAATGTCAGCATCGCTGTGGTAGTCATTTGAGCTTTATTTTGGGTTGGTATGCTGTTTTTTGCTTTTTTTTTTTTCCAGTCTTGACAAGAATACTGGTTTTTGTTGAGCAATGTTCATAAAAACAGGAGCTTATGCTCCTCTCTGAAACAGGAGCTAAGCGGGAACATGTCATCCTTTCCGTTTGTTCATTTTTCAGAAGTCCGTATAAGCTTGGAAATAAAAAAAGGATTTATATAGGTGCAAAAAATACTTTGGGGTGTTTGTGCAGTCAGTCTAACGAGGAGTGCTGGAAATATGAGTGGGAAAACCCCACAGTACCTGAATTTATGCATTTTTTTCCTGTTATCCAGAATATAATCTCTTTAATTGCAAATCCACACAATAGATACACAATAACACTTTGCCTGTGAGATTGTAAAATATAGTTTGAGGGCTTTGTCAAATGCAGTTACTGTTTTGTCTTCTGATGTTTGTTACTTGTGCTTGAAGCTATTCCACAGCTGTGAGGGACAGGACTTGTTCTAAAATAGGAAACAAAATGTTAATCTATGCAGGGCTGGATTGTAGTGTAAAATGTCAAAAAAGACTACTAACTACTGTTTAAGGTTTGGAACTCTAAAGGGATGGTAATTGAGAAGTCAAGAGAAACAATTTTTCTGAAGGTTACCTGAATGCAATGTAGAAAAGATGGGCAAAATCCTGGTCTGTTTATAGGTTGTTGAAAGCGAGCACCCACATCTTTGCCCCTTACACCTGCCAGCGCATTCCCATCAAAGCTCCAGAATTAGCACAAAACCAGAGTAGTCCTAACTCTCTTTATCTTACTCCTGTGGCAAGGATTAATACTGAATAGATTTTTGTTGAAAGGTAAAATTTTCAGAAGGCAAACTAGGAGCAGAGATTACAGAGTGCTCCAGTTCTCAAGTGTTGAGCACTCAGCAGCTTCACTGAAGAGTGGGAGTTGCTTGTCTGTTCAGCAGTTTTAAAATCAGGCTACTTGTTTGGCCCGACTTAGCCTGTAAGGTTTTTTTAAATGCATTACAGCACACTTCTGTGAATGACTATTAACAATGCCATTATGCAATTCTTTACCATTCATAATGATAGGCGTACTGCAGGGTGCATGCCGAGATAAATCCCACAAAAGTAGGAACAGGTTTATAATTAGAGCAGGGGGGAAGGGGGGAGAGAAAGTTATTTGGAACATATTTTCACTTTATGTCTTTATTTCTGAAAATGTGTGATATGTCCATCTGGAGCTAAGCAATATCTGTGCTCAGTCGGTTGGGAAGAGAATGATGGAATGTTCTGATAAATCCTCTTCTTGCAGCAGCTTCCATCCCTGGAGTAGCTCTTCCCTTCTGGGTTTGTAGCATCATACTCTCAGGAACTGAATCTAGGTCTCTGTTGCAGTTAGGAGCTGCTCACACACAGGATAGAGGCTGAAATAATCGGTCATAGTGTTGGCTTGATTTTTCTCTTCAGAAATTTTAGCAATTTTTTAAAGTATTCCACCACTATTACTTGTGGTTTTGTAAGTGTTTTACTGTTCATCTCATCACTGGGGTGTGCATTTCAGTAGAAAGGAATAGTGTCTCAAAGACCTGGATATTTAGCATGCAAAGTGTATTTTAAAAAAATCTGCCCCAAGTATTGCATATCTGAGCTGTTCCCTCTTTATAATCATGGTGCTGAATGTATAATGAAATGGAATTGCAAAGGAAAAAACTAATTGGTTCTGTGGGTTAATTAGGGGCCAGGAATTTAAGTGACCACTTCATTTAGGACTGTTCAGAAGTGAGAGGCTTTTTGTATTATTTTCACATGTTTCCTAAGTAAATAACTTCCTGGTGGTGCATTGGTGACAATTGCACATGAGTGTGTGGTTTATACTGGGGCTGATGAGGGCTGTCAGTGTTCAGGAGAGTGCAAGTGGTACTGTGGTCTTTACCTCAGTATTTAAAGTGATGCCACCTTGGGCTGAGTTAGTTATGGCTATCAAAGTACAAAAGTGATGCTGGGTCAGAATGTTTGAGGAGTTCTCCTGTTGCTTTTGAGGCCAAAGTGATGGTGAGGTGCTGATAGTGGAGCAGGATGGACTCTGCAGGGCAACTTGGGTCTTGGGGAGATCCCCTTAAAGGGATCATCTAGAGAAATCCTGATTTCTTCCTGGTCAGATTTCCTGTTTCCTTACAGTCAATGTGCAGAATAGCCATATGAAGTGTTACCAGGCACTCAACCCTCCTGTCTAAACTGAAGCCATGAAGAGATGAAAACAATTGTTGTAGGATTAAGATTGTCTTGAAATTTTATGTAGTCTGATTAATTTTATCCTTGGAACATGAACACCCTGGTGGGATTTTTAAATAACCTTTAGATTTTTTTTCCATTAAGTTAATGCATATTAATTCATGGCAGAATTAATCATATCTTGATTCATATTGTACACTGCTTGGATTTAGTCACTAATGCAGAAATTGAAGTGGTCCAAAAATGAAATGTCATCTTATTCACTCAGTATTGTTATACATTTCTCCTAAGGTCAGGTATCCATATAATGGTAGTATGATGCAAATAAACACATCATTCTTAGTCCTTAATCAAAAAATTCAAAGGAAAAATGAATCTTTATCCCTAAGCAGGGACACATGTCTAGCATATTACACCATCAAGAATAAAAGAGATCCTGAGCTATTATTCTGTGATTCAGCAGGAGGCATGGGCAATCTGTCCTTGTTTTGCTTTCTGGAAAAAAAAGTCAAAATCAAACAGAAGACACCCCCCTCTCCCCCCCCCCCCCCGAAAAAAAACCAACCCAAAAAAACCACAGAACAAGGATTGGATGGAGTAGGCACCATTGCAGAAATGTGACTACCATTACAGCAGGGAAATGAGTGTAAGATCCACAGTTTACAGAATGAACTTAAATTATTATTGTCTATAATAGCTTTATATTTGTGCCACTGAGGCAAAATTAAAATATGCTTGGGATAATATGTATGATGTGCAACCTAAGGTCCAACATTTTGTGTTTTCCAGCTTCAGTGTAAGTATTTGAGGCTTTTACAGTTTTGAGGGTTTGCGGTTTTATGGGACCTTCACATTTCACCTGAATTGAGCAGAAGGTGTTACAAGTCTGTCCTTGCAGGAAGTGAACATTGAGAAGAATGCTGTCAGTGATTTGGGGAGGGAACAGAGGGGAAGGGAAAAGAGGAGATTTGGGGCATCTGCCTTGAAAGTGGGTTATCATCTATACCCAACATGTTGTTGTCTCTGTCATCTATGTTTATTGCAGTGAAAACTGGATACATGCTGCTTCCGAACCCAAATTTGCCATTCATCTCCTTTGTACTTGTTCTGAATGGGTATAAAGTTACCAGATCTATCAGGCACACAGGGGTTGGCACCTCAGTGCTGGTGTTTGCTACCCTGGTGGTGGGGCTATCAGGAAACAAGTACTCATGAAAGCAGAGGCAAGGTCCTGGGTGGGTACAGGATTTCAAGGCAAGCCATAGTTGTCTGTAAAGTAAAAATATCTGGAAATGAAAGGGGGAGGAGGGGTTTCAACAATCACTGTAATTATACTTTCATTTCCTTTTTATAGTTGTGTTTATTGGAAGTTAATAGGGGCAGTAAAACTCTTTACAATTATTTCACTGCAGTATTTATGTACCTTTGTATCTGAACTGTCCGTTAAAGTTAAAAGCAAAAATTCCTCCATGAATAGAGAACAGCTGCTTACTGTGTGCTGAGACATCTGGGGGGGGGGTTTCCCTTGCAGCTTTTTGGTTCTCTAAACCCCCAGAAAATAGTAGCTTGCTTACAGCCAGGACCTCTTACGACTTGTCAACATGATATGAGGGTGCATAACAACAGTGAGTTCAAACTCAGCTGGTAGCTCATCCGGTGAGGATTTACATTTTTGACTGATCTCCAGCACTTCCGTTGCCTTCCGGAGACAGGGTTGTGCATCTGAGGCACTGCAGGCTGCAGTCAGAGCTGGTAACCAAAGTGCACAACTCAGTTGCTCTTTCCAGGTGTTGTATTTTTAGTATATCCCAATGGTTTGTTGAACACCTCAATAGTGCTAAGTGAATTACAGCAGTTTTGGGGAATTGCGTGAGTCATGTGCACGTCCGTGTTTAGAATTGCTGTATATTCATTCTGTCTCATAAGAGTTCTTCATAATTTGTCTTAAATGACTATTTAACTAAGGCCCGAGTGGCTTTTAATTTAAAACATTTTGTAACCCTAAGAGGAATTTAAGGACAGGAATCCATTTTGGTTGACTATGACAACTTTGCGTTGATTTTTGCTGGAAAATGTATGCATCGCCTCCCTGCTGAACAAATGATTGGCACTTCACTAATTTTAAGTAATTCAAATAATTACAGCAAGCAAATCTATTCAGTGCCATGATCCAGCGCCAGGATAAGCATTAGCACTAATGGCTATCTCAGCAAAATCTTGTGTGGCAGACAGCACAAAATGGCAGTGCTGGCAGCTTTTTTTGTGATGAATTGCATTGTGAGAAATGAGGTCTGCATGCTCCCAGAGAAGCAAGAAAGGTACATTCTATTTTGGTTGAAATGTAGGAATTGAACCCTAGGTGTATAAAAAGTCTCTCTAACTGTGGAATGTATTCGCTGGACCTCAGTAATCCCTTATGCAAATGTGCAGACCTGTGTAGGGCCACGGTGCTGGAGGCCAGGTGTGGCCGGAGGGGCTTGGCACTGGTCTGAGGCCTCAGCATGGGATTTGTAGCATGCAGATGTTCTTATCTCCTGGCACAGCCAGGAGTTCTGATGGTGGGTCCCTGGGGTTTGTTTCCCTCCTCTGACATGACACCGAGAGCCTGATCCTGAATGATCTTTTCTGTGCCTTGTAGCAGGGGAACATTGTGCAGCTTCTCATGGATGTCCTCACACTGGCTAACTTTAGTACAGCCAAAGACCTGTAAACGAAAAATAGAGCAGGGCTTTTTTTAGGAATTCAGTATATTAGGGGAATGTACAGATGGAAGCCTGGTCCCTTTGACATGGTGGTATCAGCAAAATAATCCGTGTGAGCTGCCGGAAAGATGCAAGCTGGAGGGTGTGATTGAAGCCTGACCTTCCAGAGTGAGCTTAAAGGAGTATGTTCAACACTGACTATAAACACAGCAGTTACCATTCTTATCTGCTCAACTTGCTCTATTTAGAAAACTTACCATAAAGCTGAAAAGAATAATAATAATGAAAAAAACCCCAAACTTGTGTATTCATTGTAATTTATCTGTTTGTTTGTTTTCGCTACTGGCTGTTGATTATTTATGTACATTTCAAGTACAAGAACTTTGGGGAAATATATTCCAGTATAATACCTAAATATAGACAAGTGTTTTTGCTAGAATTAACAGCTACCAAAATAAATGATCTCATTGCACACAAATACAGAAATATCTGTGATGTGTGATGGAATGCAAGATCTATAATGTTCAGAGTAGTATATATCTTATTTATTAAGATATGTCGATAGTGAGAAGGCTTTATGAAGAAACCATGTTACAGAACTCTTAGCTTTCTCTCTCTCTTTGCTCTGTATATATATTTTTTAAAAAGGGTATTTCCTTTAGGTTTTGATTATTATTTTTCAGCTGTTTGAACTCTTTCACCCAATTTCAAATCATGTGTTACAGAAATAGAGGAAAATGTTCTCAGATATAAATGCCCTAGCTCAAAGACACAGACAGTTTGGCTATCCTGGTTACTATGGTGAGAGCTGGGGAGGATGCCTGTAGCACATCAGTCTCTGTGTTGTTCAGGCAGACTGTTTTTAATTTCCTAGGACTGCTTATGGGCTGTAATATTAATCTATTTGTATCCTCTTTCAGCACTTCCTTGGCTTTGCAGTGTAAGCCCCTTAATATAGATTGACTGGAGAAGAGCAGCTTTGCCCTCCTCGCTGCCTGTCTGAGGTGCCCAGCGTGGCTGGAGAGCAGGGAACGATGACCTAATGTGCCGCAGGCAGGAAGCAGAGCTGATTAGTCTGCCTCGAGAGATGCCAGTGCAGGGTGTGACTGGGGTGTTATAAATCTGCCGAGGAACATTTGCTTCTCTGGAAGAGATGACCACAGAAATACGAATAGGACAAAAAAAAAAATCTGAGCACATATTCATCAATGTTTGGTTACTTATTGGTATGAGCACATGGTAATTCCTTCCACAGAACATGATAGGGATTCTCCATTCTATCCCAGGTTCCTAAGTCAAATGGCATCTCCCCCATCCTTCCCCCCTACCATGTAGAAATGTTTTTCACAAAATGGAATAATCCTCACAACAGATCTCAAAAGGAACTTGCCTCAAGATAGTGTTGAAATTCTGTACTTAATCCACAGTCTGCTGATTCAGGACAGAGATCTGAAGCTTTTGGCTGGTGACTGGGAGATGTGGGGGTTCACATCCCTTCATGGAGAGGAAACTGAGTACTTGTCTTTCTCAAATCCTCACAAGTAGGATGTGAAGCTGTAGGGCCAAAGGCAGACAAGGCAAGAAGAGCATGTCAGTATGGCATGATGATTATTTTTCCAGCTGAGTTACTTGTCAAATTCAAAATGCATCTGTAATCAGGCTGAAACAGCCTTTTCAAATAAAGTTGCTGTATATTGGATAAATAGTTGCATAAATTATTTCTGATGGCATGGTATATGTATGGCATTATTGTCTCTGTGGAAATAGGTATATTTGGTATTACTGAATTAATATCATCAAAATCTGAACTTCTGAGTACTTCCATGGCACTACTTTCTTCATTTTATTTTTTAGCAAATTCACCAAAGAAGGAGCATTTTATTTTAGTTTCCAAGTGCAATAATGATAGCAAAAGCAGCTAACACCAAAGTGAAAAAGAAGTGGCTTGGTTATTTATTGAGTAAGAGCTTAAATATCACAGTTTTGAATGAGCTAGCCTGCCATCTTGAGTCTCCTAGCACAAATCTGTGTTTGCAAGATTGGACTGTCAGATAGAGGTGATAGGGCACAGAAATGGAAATACGGCAGATCTCCTAGGAGAACAGAGGAAGGAAAGATGACAACAGAACAGAATACTGGAAGCCTAAAGTAGCAGGCTATAGACAGGGTTTGGGAATCAGGGGAACACAAGAATGACAAGAGAGCTCTGATCAGCAAGAGGAAGCTTAGAGATGATGTAGCAAAAAACCAGACCAGTTTGCAGTGAAAACAGAGAGGCAAAGCTGTGGGCAACACAGACCATAAATGATTAACAAATTTTCATCCTGTCTACCTCAATGTGAATTGTAGGATGCTGCTTGCTACCTTGCTGGGTAGTACACATCATCGTGCATAGGATTTACTGATTGGTGACCACAGTGTTGTGAAGGGGTCATTGATAACTGTCCCTGTACTCCTGCAGGAAAGTGCACATTTCAATGTGTTTGACTTAACCTGCATTGCCTGAGACTTTCACAGTAACAAATAGCCAGGAGAACTAAAATCAGTTTTTTCTGCAATTCCCAGTGCTCCACAATTCTGAGTACCGTGCTTGGTCTCTGTCCTCAAAGCCTTGGGTAGTTTAGAGTTGCTTTAGTGCTCCTTGTTTCACTGCAAATCACAAATAAAGCTGGGAATAAACCCAAGAACGATCAATTTGTAGTCTTGTGCTGTAACTTCGGAACCACTTTCATACACAGTAGAACCAACCAGCAGAGATGCTCCATGACTGGCAGCTTCAAAGGCAGTACAGAATATTGTAGGTGATGTATTTCAGAGCTTGTAGTGAAGTTGTTTCCCATATCAGAGATCTTCATCCAATGTTTTTAATGCAGTTTACTGACCTCAAGCTAAACTGGTAAAATGTAAAACATTTTTCCAAAGTGTTTAGTCTTTAATAGGGTTGTAAGAGTGTACTCTGACAGTAGTTGATTGTGTATTTCTACTCTAGCAAGAAAACAATTTTGACAGTAGCAAACCCCTTATAATTTCGATGTCACTGTTTTCATCCAGTGCAGTCTGCAATAAACAGGCTGAGTTGGGGAAGTGCAAGGAGATAACAGAGTGGAAGGAAAGCTGGTCAGGGGGATTTCTGACTCTTACCTAACTGCAGCAACACAGAGGCCAGCTAGAAAGACTTTTCAAGCACTGATGTATTTCATAGCATGAGCTATCAAAAACTGACACCATCTCAGGATGAGCAGCCAAAAAAAGCTGCTGCATGTGCTCAGGGTGTATTTAGTTACCTTGCTGTATCCCTGCCATGGCAGGTTAATACTTGAGTTCATACGGCCTGGTTTTGCCTCTGTTGTCTTCCCTTGTGGGTTCCACCATTTGTAAGACAGTGGCACTGATGGGATTAAGCCTGGATGTTAGGTATCTCCCCTCACTGGCATCTCAAAAATCAATCTGGAAATGCTAGAGGAGGATCTTTTCAGAGGGGAAGAAAAATTAAATGAAAAATGTGAAACTCCTCGATTCATTCAGCACACTTCTTCCCTTTGCGTTTTCTCTTTCACTTTCAATGGAATTTTCATGGGGGAAAAAAACCCATATTTAAACCAACTTTAGGATAATCTGTGCTTACCTCTTCAAATGCATGAGACAATGAGTGCATTTTCCTCAGGCCCATGGTGAGATAGGTCTATTTTGCTGCTGAAAAATGGCAGGGGTGGAAAAACTGATTATTGAGGGAGTTGCTCTTAGAACTCCTTTATTCATGAGTTCGAATTTATGCAAATAGGGACTTAGGACTGGAAGCTTCTGCATGAAATCACTGATGACAAGTCATCAGTGCTTGTTTTGTCCTTTTTAAGACTCTGCGTCGTGTATCTGTCACTGAGTTTTATACTGGAAGTATGGGAGAAGCATAGCTGATGGTAAACATGTTTATTTGATGAGCTGAATCAATGGCATCCACTTAAACTGGCACAGATGTGCTAATAAGCATGGGTTGCTGTAGATTTTGCAGGTTTTATGTATAGTTTTGAAGCTTTTTTATGTGACTAATACATATGTATTTTCTTATTTAAAAGAATCGGGTATATTAACACTGGAAACTATTAACTTGGGAAATGACTGGCTTTCTCTGGAGATCTGTAAGTGTGGAAATATGGGAGAGGATGGAAAGAGTAATTTTGTTCTCTCTGACTGATAATTTGTCAGATGCAAAGGCTTCAAAGAAGACCCTGCTCACTGGTAGAAAAATCTGCTGCTCTCTGTTCACAATGAAGAGCACTTAGTGTGAAAACTTCCACACTGTGTTGTTCTGTATGTCATGAACTTGATACAGGGAGAAACACACTTGATTAACACTTGGCAGTGTTTATGTATTCAGTAACAATTTGCCCGTCTTCTCACTCCTCTGCCTTAACTTCTTCGTTTTGTTGCTCTCCAGTATTGCACTCAATCTCAATGAAGTCTCAATGTAACGCCTCTCTTTCTTCAATGGAAAGGTACTGTTTTCAGTACAGTTCCTAGAAGAGGTTTGAGAGCTTAAATAGCAACTTGGCCTCCTTTTCCATTGCCACATCTCAGAGCACACCATTCAATCCGAGGGGCAGGCATTTTGGGTGCAGGAAGCTAATCTTAGCCTTCCTGTTTAGGGAAAGTGGCTCCTCTCTGCAGCCACATGTGGCTTCTGAGCAGTCCCCGAGGGGCTGATGAGCCAGAGCTCAAAAGCACATGATGCTGTAGGCATGAAGGCTGCTGAGGAGCAGGAATTACCAGGTCTGAGCTGCAGACCTTGCTGGGGCTCTCTGAGATGCTGGTGTGAGGTGGGGAGGGCTGGCAGGGCAGCTGGTGCTGCTGTGCTGGCAGCAGGAGTGGCTGCCTGCCCAAAGGTGCTTCCTGCTCTTATGTTGGTTTGGAAGGGCCAGCTGTTTCCAGCCACTTATTCCGGAAGTTTGAGCTGGGCAGTGCAGACAGAATTTCAGGAATATTCAGGGTTAGAGATATACTTCCCCCCCAGCTCAATCCTGTTATGTCCCTGTGTGGTCTCACTGGATTTGGGGCTCCAGAATGGGAAGAAGAGGGGAGATCCTGTGGTATTTAGTCAGTTACGTGGTTTTCTGTTGGTGTTTCTGACATGGGTTTGTAGAAGATCAACTTAACTCCTAAATGCTCTCCCTCTGTTGGTTCCACAAGCCACTGGGATTTGGGAATGGGTTTCTCCATCTTTGCTGTGCAGTAGGGTGAGGGGAGATGAGGGATTTGCAGCCACATAGAAGAAGGGCTGTGTTCCTGCCTGAGATGGAAATGAAAGCATTTTCGTCTCCACTTCCAGTATGAGGGGATGACAGGCAGAGAGAGAATGCAGTCTTCCAGCTAACAGTGGCAAATGCTCCTAATAGAGAGGAGGAACATTTCCATTTTGTGTTCCAGTTAATTTTCAATCATGTCCAGGCAACATGAAGGAAGCTCAGAAAGTGTACAACAGTGAAAAAACAATTGATGACAATCTAAGAAAATGAAAAATCCAATTCAGTTTTTGTCACCAGTTAAAGCTGAAACTGTTTAATTTGAAAAAGAAATAAAACATAGCTCTGATTTATCACTCCAATTACTTTTGCACTATTTCAGTTGATTTTAAAGCTAAGTGAAAAGGGAGGGGGCGTGGGGCACTGTCTCTGTTTACTGCACAGAAACTCTTAGTTCTCTTAATGTGTTTAAATAAGCAATTACACTGTAGGGAAGGAACATAATGGTTTAATGCAAGATGTCTTAGAGCCCCTTCAGTCTTTCCCTTCATCTCTTGCGAGGAGATGAATTGCTGTTTTCTTCACAGGAGGCATTCAGCCAGCCAAAACCTGCTAATTATTTGTTGCCTTGGTTATCTTTTGCATACATGCCACTCACTGGACAGTAATCATGAAATATTAAATGTCAATACAGGATGGTCATAGGATGCTTTTGGGAGGAAAGGATGGTGTGCTTATAGTGAGAAAACAGTCAAGAAAGGAAAGATAGTCTGAAAAATAACAGCCTTGTGTTTCAGTTGCTGTTTTGGGATGCCAAAGAGCCTGAGATGAGAAATTCCTGTGTAGTAAAATATAATTGTAAATTGATTTTTAACAGCAGTACAGAATCCACAGTTACAATCAGAGCCCCTTTATGCTGCAGTCTGCATGATGTAAGGACCTGGTCCTTGTCTTTAACCTTTTCACCATCTAAATGATAAGAAATTGGGGAGCAAATATGTGTTTAAGGAGAACATAACAACCATGGTGGTTCCATTTTGTCTCTAAATTTTACTGTTTAAATATTTGTCTTTCCCACAGAAGGCACAAATTTGGAAGGCCTGTTAGGGTGGAGGCAGTAATAATAGTAACAAAAAGGAAACCTCTCTGTGGAGCTTCCAGGGGTCAGGAGGAGCACATGGTCAACCAGATGCTGGAAGGGCTGGAGTTCGGCGTAAACTGACCATGATAGCACTGGTACTGTTGTAGTGTTCTGAAAGGCTGAGAGCAGCTCTGTTTCCTCCAAAAGGCTGAGGGTCTTTGAAGGGAATCTGTAGGGTGAAGAGGCTCACTAGATATTTTTATTTTTTCTCCTGATCTTTTATGCAGTTTCTAGGCAAATGTGTGCTCCTGCTTAGCCAGCAGACCTTGACCTGATGTCCAGAGTCCCTGGGGCAGCTCTAACCTCTCTGTCAACAGTGAGGATGGAAATAAATGGGAGAGAGAAACTTTGCCCATATTGTCATTGCTGTAGCTTTTCATATGAAATCTTACATTACCCCTAGTTGAATTGCATTCTGGCTATAAGCTAAAAAGCAAG
Organism: Corvus cornix cornix; assembly: GCF_000738735.6. Lineage (NCBI taxonomy): Eukaryota > Metazoa > Chordata > Aves > Passeriformes > Corvidae > Corvus > Corvus cornix. Next base: position 29,550,708 of record NC_046336.1, on the reverse strand, counting down.
CTGTTTCACAAGCTGTGATCAGTGAACCAGTAGCTATTAGGAGAATGGAAATAAGTTCTTAAAGCAGTGACACTTCCTTCTTTACTGTAAATAACTGGAGCTGACTGCTGCAGTGGTATCCTGGTGTTTGTATTTCTGTGCCAGCCTTTTTCCAGGTCTGTCTAGCAGCAGCACAGGCTGGGTTTTATATGTCAGCCATACTTCTTGAACATGTTGCGGAGTTTCCCAAACAGTCTTTGCAACTTTCCAAAGAGCAGTGTGACATGGGGGACTGAATCTGTGTGGCTGAATGATTTTTCTCAAGTTTCACTATCTTCCTATTCTGAAATAACTCATTTTTTAGGATTCCATGTGTGTGTCTGCACAGAGTGGGGCAGGCAGCTCTGTTTAGTCTGACCTGGCTGCTGAAGGTGTAGTGTGGAAGTTCTGCAGCCATGCTGGTGAAGTGCTGCACCTGGAAGCGTTGTGTGACCTTTAACTGTAACTTTCTGTTTGGCCACACCTTCTACCATTGGCTTCACAACGTACTTTTGGCAAAATCTTTTCTCAAAGCTGCCTGGTAGGTGGTGGTGATGTGCCCTTTCTTCAGGTGGAGATCACTTGGTTTGTGCAGAGCTCTTAACTGGCTCACTCAAATAAAAAATATTTGTCAGTGACACTGCACTGTCGTGTGTAACGTGTCACCTTTTACTAGTAGTGCCTATAATGTGAATCTCACCTGCAGGATGTTTGTATTGCTGAACGTGAATTGCTTGCTGCTCTTGTATGAAATGAAAGCATGAGTAACAATCTAAGTAACTGGGAGAAAGAAACTAGGTAACCTAGCTGAGAACTGAGATGGAAACATGCAATTACCTGTTAATCTACACAATAGCATCAAGCCGATACAAAAAAAAATTCCACAGTGATGTTCTCACATGTGGGAATGTACATCATAGTTGAAAATAGGAGACCTAGGTAAGTTGTTTCTCACAGTGGGTTGCAAGTGCTAGTTTATTTTTAAAGGACTTCTCTGGCAAAGTTATGTTAATGGTATTCCAAGTGACAGAAATTAAAATCCTAGTAAATTGCAGAGTTGTTCCAGAACAGCATTTTTCACTGCTGTGTGTTCTGCTTCCATTAATAGTAAAGGTCAGTTCTCTGAAAACCTCTTTAGCAGGTTTGGTTTTGGTTTTTTCCCTACAAAGCAATTTCCAGTGTCCTCATATAATACTCTTATTAGTCTTGTTCATCAATATTGCGTATTACCCTGCTAGGTGTTTCCTACAGCATCAAAATAAACACTTGCTTTCCTGTAGCTCACGAATCCAGGTAACCATGGCAAAATACAGTCAATAAATGAGTAGTCCTGCTCTGAGTGTGCTGCAGAATTGCCTTTGTGCATTTGACAATAGCACAAAAGCACAAGTGCTTTATTACTTCATAACATCTCAGCAAGCCTGTTGATGTGAATAAACGTTCAGAGCTGAATTTATCTTTTGGGAAACGTTTAGCAGGAAGATTGTTGTAAAGTCGGGTACAGAGATGTCCAAGTCAAATTTTGCAGGATTCTTAGACTGTTGTCCCCCTGAATTCAGACGCTCTTTCTGTCTGATGCTTTTGTGTTTGAAATTGCTGAGATGGGTACAGCAACTGCCTGGGCTCCAGCTGGTTTCAGATATTAGGGATAACACCTGGCAAGCATTTCAGTCTGTTCCAGGATGTGTAAAGCATGCTTAACTTACCTGAAATTCATAAATTCATAGCACACAGAGCTAGGAAGAAACGTGGTGATTAAACTCTTCTACAGCATGAGGCAGAGAATTTCACTCTGATTTCTTTAGTTAGCTCCATAATTTGTAGCTCAACAGAAGTATGTTTCTTCTAGAAGGGTGACTGATTCTGATTTTAAAATTCTGAAAGTGTATATTATACTTTTTAATCAGTCTCTTCTACCAAATAATGCCCTGAAGTGTCCATTGGGGGTGGGTTTTTTGTGTTCTGGCATTACTGTAATTCAATATGATGTGCTTGTGTTTGCTGTTTAATGAGGTCGAGTTGGTATTTATTGAAATGATTGTGGGATATCTAACACTTGTGAATGCCAGTTCTATGAGGTGGAATTTGGTACTTCTGGATGAAGTGCCAAGAGTTGACTGGATGCCAAATAAGGTACAGTGCTTCATAGAAAACAGTGTCTGAGTTGTGATGAAAGGGTATTTCCTTTCGTGAAATAAATAGTGGAGCAAAAGCAATCTCTTTGATTTTTTTTTTTCCCCCCCCCAGCTGTGGAATTTGCTGGAACTGTACCAAAAGCAATAGGAATTATTTTAGTGAAGAAAGCATTAAAACTACTGGAGAGCTACTTACTGCTTTTCTGAAAAAACAAGTAAGAGAAAGCATAGGAGGGAAAACTTGGACAAATATGCAAAATTTATTCTTCTAATCAAATTTTGAGCTGTGTTTTCTGTCAGCCTTCTCAGGTAAGTGTTGCTGGCAGTATGTGCAGCACATGCCTGTGATTTTTGGAGAGCCCTTGATAATCTTTGCACCGTGTTTTCAGTCTTTGCTTTTTCAAACTGTCCTTAAGAGTTGCATAGTGAAAAGACAGCAGGTTTGCTCAGGGATTCAGGCCATATATTCAGGGAACATGTGGAAAATCTGATTCCAGCCACAGCTTTCTCTTCACTCTTTCTAATTAATACAACCCTTGCAACTGCCTCGGTTTATAAATTTTTTTCCCCCCAGAGTTCTGACCTAAAGATACCCAGCCAAGAGCAAAGAGAAGAGAGAGACTGTGCGTGGGGGATATCTGTGATATGGTCAGATGATGAATTTCTGCTGAAATGCAAATTAATGCTCCCTGTGTTAGGGATTTCACTGTGAAATAAATTGTCTTCTTTCCCAATTTCTCATAGTTTCAGCTTGTCAAAACCTTGCATAAACCAAAGTTGGAGCCATTTGCAGTTGGTGAAAAAATAAAACTCCAGGAGATAAGCGCTACATTGTTTTTGTTCGTACATCTGTTACTGTGGTGTGCCTTCACAGGGTTTTCATTTCATTTTAGCCAAAGAGTAAGGACAGGCACTTTCCTGCCCTTGTTGCTTACTGTGAATTGGAATGAGTGCATTCATTTTCCCATTTTCCTCTAGAAAAGCAGCTGCTGACTTTTTTTTTTTTCCCCCTGCCAATGGAGTTATATATATGGACTGAGTTTCTGCTTTCAGGAATTATTCAGGGTTTTCTCTGGTTCTGTTGTTTTTGGGTTCTTTGTTTTGTTGTTGTTAGGGGTTTTTTGTTGGGTTTTTTTGAGGCTTTTTGCCTTTACCATGATTACAGCACTCATGAGCTACCTGTCCCTCTTCTAGGAGGATAAAATACCATCTCAGGTTTTGTTAGTGGAGCCTTTGAGTTTTTCCTTGGCTCTGTGTGAATATGGTCACGTGTGATTAAAAAGGAACGTATACGGTGGATATATGTTTTAACTGCAGCTTATCTTATTAAACAGCATGAGACCAGTTAACTGTGGATGGAATTTTTTATTAGAACAGCTGCCTCAGTCATTTTCAGTTTAGTTGCTTTTATCTGATTGCTACACAGTGGTTTAGAGTTTTTATTTTTTGCTTCCAGCAGTTGTGGTCAGGAGTGACTTATGTGACCTCCAGGTTACTTTGATGAGGTGAACAGTGCTCATGATCTGTAGATAACCCTGCTCCTAAAAGAAGAATGAATTTTTCTTTTCAAGCAAATGCAAGTCTTCCTGTACTGACAGAAGTTTTTTCAAAAAAAAATGTCATGGGCCATTTAAAATATTAAAGGTTTGGGGGTTTTTGTGTCTTGAAGTCTTCTAGACATCCCTTATTTCACAACAGTCTTTGTTAATAGTGAATTTCAGGGCATGGAAAATGATGCCTGAAAGGTGCAATAGATCCTTTTATAAGGTTTGAAATATAAATGGAGCAAAGGGACACTTCACAGTATTAGTATTCACTTCTCTGTAGACAAAACCTTCCCAGCTTTGTTTCTTCACTGACTGCAGACAGTAAAAACTGGAATCATACTGTGTGTTGGTGTCATAAAATCAGAAGGAGTGAACAGAAGGAAACCTAAATTATTTGGTAGAGATCAGATCCCAAATCTATTTAATGAATCAACAGTTTTGTTCATTTTTATTAAAGCCTGTGACAAATTTTATATGCGATTCAATGCTTCAACGCATTCTTAGAGCTTGCCCTGCTGGAGGAACCCCCAGGCTGCTGTGGGGCAGCAGAAGCTGCTGCACAGGGACATGAATTCCCTGGTTGTTGGTGAGATGAGGACTAGGGGATGTGAGGTGTCTGGAGCCTCAGCTAAAGTGCTGATGCCAACCCCTGCTGGCGCCTTCTCTGCACACCAGAGAAGCTCATAGTCTTTTCCAGACTGGTTTAGACACAAGGTGTGGAATTATTGTGATGAGATATATGTGATGAGATTCTTACTGTGTTTAGTGCAATGATTCCTTTCAGTTTCCTCTTTATTGTACGCAAGAGAATTTTATTTATTTTTTTAAGAAGAAGAAAGTAACAGTGTCACCTGGAAAACAGAACTTGGACAACAGGGTTGTCATGTTAGAGCTGAGTAGAACTGATGCATAGTTTGACTGCTCATGTATGGACTGGGGACTGATGGTGTGTTCTCCTAAAGTGTATCTGGTTTTAATTTGCTGTATTGGATGTTTGGGTTTTTTTGTTCCAGAGAATATCACATCTGTCTATGCCCAGCATCTGTTTATTTTGCCCAAAGTCCCAATTTTCAGAATCTGGCACAATTTTAGAGGGGGTACCATGCCATTGGCATAATTTTGACATTTGGATACGACCCCTAAATGGAAGTTGTTCTGGTCCTTCACTGAACATTGATATGACACTTTGTCACTTGACCAGACTTTGTCATGCTGCCTTTATATTCTATTCAGAATTTTCCTCACCTACATCCTTCCTACCTCATACCCTACCCTAATCTATAGAAATTGTTTACTATTGTTTCAAATCCTGTATTTGGTTTGTGTTCATACTTGTCCTCCTAAATTTCCTCCTATTCCGGTGCTTTTTTCTTTTCTTACCTGTATTCCAGCTACTGCTTTTCTTCTTCCTACTCCTTAAACAACTGTGCTTTCCCTATGCAGGTGTAGCTTTTCTTGCCTTCTTAATACCACCTCACTATAAAATAGTGAGTCAGTCTTAAGTGGAGGAGAAAAAACATAATTTCTTCCTATTTCACACTGATCCTCTGCTAACCTTGAGTGTGCTCTGGTAAGTCTTCCTTTTGCATTCCTTCTCCCATCGTCTCTTGGCTTGGCTTTTCATACTGCAGAGTTCTAAAATCTGTCACTATCTGTTCACTTCCACTGATGTAAAGTTGGCTTATGCCATGGTTTTCTCTTGGCCAGGTTTGCTCTAAGCTCATCCCTCTTCTGTCAGCTCTGACTACCCTATTTCCTTGAGACTTGTGTGTGTTTGGCATGTGTTTTTGTCATGCTGCTCTTCTAATCTCTGTCTTTCCATATGAACTTAATATTCTGTGTCCTGATTTCTAAGACTTTTGACCAGCTCATATGCTGCTTCCATCCCATTCTCTGTCTTTTTAGATGATGCAATGTCTTTTATTCTGTTTTTCACACCTTTAGATATTTTAGCATAGGTTTCCTGCATAATTTTTAGCTGATTAGGTTTTCCTTCTTTTCCTCTTAATCTTGCCTGGCTGTGGTTCAGAACAGGGGCCGCTCTTCTGGTGGTTCTCTCATCTCCTTTACAGAGCACATTCAGGCAGGTGGAAGCATCTGACAAACTTGGTGTAATTTTTCACTGTCTTCTTGCTATGGAAGACTGGGCATTGAAAAGCAATTGAAAATTCCTGGTTTGTCTCTTGTGGGAAGTGTGCTCATTTATCCTGTGGTAACTTGTTTGCAGCTGAAGGAATAACCTGAGCCCTTGGTTTTTATAATTCCCTACTAACAGTGAAGCCCTGAAATTGCAACAGTTGTAAATGACTTCATTACTAGTCGCTTTAATGAGAAATGTAAGGTCTGTTCATAAATTTCTCCTTGAATTAATGAGTACGTTTTCTTCTGTCATTTAGAACATCTTTTGACAATGGTCTATTTCTCTGCATGTTTGGTTTGTGGAGTTCTTTTACCTAAATAATGCTTCTGGTTTCCTCAGCAGAAATTTGATAGCAAAGAACAACTTCCCATTCCTAACTCTTCGTGGGCTTGTCACAGGCACTTAGTCTTAAACATTGGAGAAATGTTGGGCTGTAGTTTCTTTGGGTAGGTGCCCTTCTCTCCAGCCTAGTAACACATTGTAAAGATTTTTTTGTTTTTTTGTGCTTCAGCCTTCCTTGCTGTCACTGCCCCCTCAAAAGGGCATAGGGGGAATATATGTATACCTTGTCCTTTTCTTAGCTATTGCTGTTGATTGTAAGGACTTGCATCAAGGCTGTTACTCTTCTACAGAAATACCTGCAAAATTGCTATCAACCACCTTGTGCACCCGAGGCCAAGCTTTTAAATCCATTAGTCATTGCTTTCGTCCAGCTGAGACCTTTTGTATGACCTCTTCAAAGTCTATGGGCAGTGGCTGCACCCATTCCTTTCAACCTGTCCAGATCCTTCATGTGATCAGCAGCTGTGGGGCCTTTCAGATGAGATGTTAAACAGAGATTGACTACAGACAGAAGGTAGGGTAGTTTTCATGCGAAGGGAGGAAATCATCTCATGAGACGTTGGTTGCCTCATCAGCTGAGTTGCCTCTTGTTCACTAACGAACATAACTCATTTGCTCCCACAATGAAGAGCCTCCAAATGCTCAACACTTCCATCTGAGGAACAGTCAAAAGACAGAGTGTGTCTTCTCAGGCTGGGTCCCAGCTTGGCAGCTGAGCATTATGAGGCAGTTTAATTCCGAATATGCTGCCTGTCTGCCGGCTGCACAGCCTGTGTTGGTAGAGCTTGAACGAGATGACCTGATGGATCACTTGGGCTGTGTCTGTGTGACACAGTACAGCATTGTGCAGACATATCAGAAAGATCTCTGCAAGTTATCTCAGAAGCAACGCTGCTCAAAAGTAGATTGGACTGAGCTTGGTTTTGAGTGATGTCCCTGGGCTGTGTCTGATACTCGGGCCAGCTCATGTACACCTTCATTTCTATCATCACCATGTGAATGGCATATAATGAGTCCCTTTTAAACCACTCATCTTTGTAACTCTGATTAAAAAGATAAATATGTTCCAAGTTCTGGTAAAACTCTGTACTAAGCTTAAACAAAATGTAAGACATTTTTTATATGGTGAAACCTTTATAGACTTGTAAAGCTGCTTCGAGTTTTAAAGTTGAATTTTAAAATTGTGTTTATTCAAGCAAAAACTGTTAAACTGTGTACAGTTGTGACATGTATTACATAGATTTGAAGAATATCAAGTTGGAAGGGGTCTTCAAGGATCATTTGGCCCAACCTATCTTGAACAAAGTATGTACTTTGTGTCTGTTTATAAAGGTGTCTGCATGACTAATGTGTTTACTTATGCATTTCTTTGGTATTTTTTCAGTTAAGAGATTGCAGGAGGCTTTAAAATTAATTTTTACCTTGATTATGGCATTGATAGTGGTTAGTGGCAGGCAACTTCTTATGTTTTGGTCATGCTTACTTCGTTGGGGCATCTGTGCCTGGTGTTATCTAACACCAACATTTTGTGTTTGAATCACTCAGAAAATACCTTTTTCTGGAAACATTCACATTTTATATTGAAATATGTTTTAAAATTAGGATTCACTTTATTTGTCAGGGTTAATTTTAATTCTTTCCACAGTCTTTCCTAGAAAATTGTTAATTTTGCAGATAAAATATTATGAAATTATATCTTAATTTCCTATATTCCTTAGTTTCCTCTATAAATAAGCCTGCTATATAGATAAACTATAATAATTTTTTAAAAAATATTAATGCTTTTTAATTAAAGGAAATACCCTTTTTTTTTTTACCAATGAGTTACAAAGAAAAATGCAGAAGAAATTAAAACTTATATTTAATGAGCAAGCATGAATGATTAATTGCTATTCTTGGAGAGATGTAGTTAAATAATATATGAAGTGGTTATTCAGAACAGCTGACAGCCAATTACTCTTTCTAGGTTTTTGTTTGCTATTTATTGTCTTACTATATAAAATACATGGGTGACCTACATTTAATAAATTTATGCTTGTATTGTAGGCTAAACAGAAATAAATAATCATATCAAGTCGCTATAATAAATCTTTAAAATAGATGAGAATAAATTCTGGTTTATTCTGATGCTTGAGGAGCCCAAATGAGAATGTTCCTATTACTGAGAAATCTGTGTGAACACTGCGCTGCTGTTAATTAAGATTTTCCTTGTAAAATGGGTCATCTTGGAAACCTTTATAAAATAATTTATTCAGTTATTTTGTCATAACTGGTGCATGAATCTGGTTGCTGTTCCCACATCTGTGGCTGTAGTATGTTAAGAGAAGGGAATGCATGCTCTTCTGCTCACCCTGCCTTTGTAGGATGTAGATTTTCTTGCTCGGTGAACGTTGGAGGTGCAAACGGCTTTGAGACTGAGATCGGGAGTGGGGTTTACTGCTTCTATTTGTGGCTCCTTTGAGCAGCCAGTTGCCAAGGAGATCACTGGCAAAACCCCAGCAACTCCCTGTACCACATTAGCCTATAAAGCAAGCGCTGCAACAGATCCAGTGACAATCATTAGACACTTCCTGAGAAAACACCCTGGGGGTTTTAGGAGGGTTTATATTTCCACCACCTGTTTCATTGTCACATCTGCTCTTCAGCAAACAGAAAGGGAAATGTTTATGGTCTTTGGATAAATACGTTATTTGTTTCTTTCCCCAATATAACCAATGTCTATTAAAAAATTTCTATATCTATTAAAAAGCCCCATTTCTCTGCCTGCCTTGTATAATCCTTCTTTGTGTCAGAGATAATTAGCAGCCATCTAATAAGATTAGCTAACTAGTGTGATTAGTGAGCTCAAACCCTGTCCTTTTCCTTTTGCAGGTAAGTGAATGTGGCATTCAGCATCCCTATCTACATTATTATCACTTTCTTTGGCTCTTATTTCTGATGCCAATTTATGGAGTGAAAACAATAAAGGCAATAGGAGAATACTGACATGCAGGTACTGTGGATGCTGTCGGAGTGTATATTCTGAGAGATGGTAAGTGGGATGTTTTCCATCTTCACCTACATCATGATAGCATTTTGATTAATTTGCCGCTGACATGTAGCAGCAGCCTCTTGTGCTCTTGGAAACCAGCTGTCTGTGGCATTGCTTGAAGGAGGAAAAATATGGGAGATGTTTTGTTGGATTGGTGGATACCAGTTTTCTGCGGATTTGTTTTTTTCCTGGATTGCAGGGGGTTTGGACGCGCTCTCTCTGATAGGTCGTTAGCATTTTCCTTTGGGTTTGGATGTTTCAGCTTGGAAACCAGATACCATTCGAGGAGATGTGCCAGGGCGGTGTAATTAACCAGAGATGATCAAACTGGAAGGGGAGCGACACAGCCAGAAATGGACGTTGTGTTCCCTGCTGAAAGTGATGGGAGTTTTCAGCTGAGCATGTATCAAAAAATATTCTTAGACTACTCAGAGGCTTTGTAATTAAATTTAATTTGAACAAGATAATTACATTACTTTTTATAAATTGGAAATTAGTCAGGTTTTACAGGTATACTTTAATTGTGCTCCAAGAGATGCAAAATTCCAGGGAGATTTTTGGTGGCATGGAAATGTACCAATGTGAACTGGAATTTAAAGGAAAAATAAAAGAATGAGCTGTTCATCTCAGTGTTAAGGCAGATGGGAGTTCCAAGCGAGCTCAGTATTTTGCTGCATTTCCAGAGAAGGCAGTCATGTATTTTGCCATCTACAGCAGCACCTATTCATAGCCTGGCATGCGAATGCCTTTGAGCAGGTCTACTTAAATCCTTACAAAGGAGGGCTGTTACCAGGATGGTTTTTTAAATGCCATGTTTTACATTAAGTATCTCTAGAAGCAGTAATATTGAGTGAGTGCTGATGTCCCCTTTAAAGGTCCCTGTTTTGCTCAGAGGAATTCTGAGGAGTTTATGCTTTCCAAGGGACAAATTACTCCCCCTCCTTCTCCAGGAATAAAAATTCCTGGCTCCTCTTTGCCTTTCACACTTGCAGAGGCCAGTCTGCCCACTACTGGGATGCTTCCTCCACAGTCTAGTGGCAGTGGCAAATGGGGAGTTTTCCTGGGATCTTCAGGAGGTTAAAAGGAACTCCTGCAATGTTGATACATCAGTGTCTGTCACAATATTGTGTAGCCTCAGCAGTCACAACTGCACAAACCCTTACTTCTACCAATTAACTGAGAAGAGGTTTATCTCTTGAATGAGCATTTTGATGGTGGGAAGAGTCAGTGAGATGTGCTGCATGGAACTGCTAGTTAATTCAGTGCAACTGTTTTCTGATTAAACAGTTCATTCTGGGAGACAGCCAAAACGATTTCTACCCTTCGAGCATAAAACCCTATGAATTCTTTGTGAATGAATTTCATCACTTGTTTTAACATCTTCTGTCATCTTTAACATATGGTAAAATAGTTGAAAACTTGTTTACAACATTAGTTAAAACTACTTACATAACCATTTTCCGGAGTCATTATGGGAGATAAAATACCAGAGTATCAAATACAATATAAAATAGATTTGTAAGGAAAAAAGTAGAGGAACTAAGTACCTGGGTTCATTGTCCCTGAATGCCTTACTGCAGTTCTTATGGAGTAATCATTTGTTCATAAGCCTTTTGTTTTACAGCATGTTTTTTCTGTTGTCAATACACATATGTATATATGTGTGAATATATTTGCATAATATAGTCTTCTCTGTACAAATGTGGGTTTTAACCCATCCCCTGGGATATAAGTGAAATAATATTTATAGTTTTGGAATATTTAATCATACCATCTGCATCTGTTGAATAGATGGTTTACATTATGTGGAAGGCTTTGGTATTTGCTATTATAATCTCTCCTTGTTTAAAACTTGCATGATTCACAAAATGCTATAAAATGTTTAGGGCTTTGTTTTTAGTACATGCACAAGTCATGTCTGTGACGGGATTATGAGAACAGTTAAGGTTTAGAGATTGATTGTAAAAGTTAATTTTTTCACTTTTGTAAAGCTACCTTGATTTTCGCTTCCTGGAGCTTGGATTGTTCTCACTTACTTAATATTTTGAGGGTGAATGAAAGAAACAAGAGGTCCCAAACATAGCCAGGGGCAATTGCTCTCCTGCCCTCTCCTATATATGTCAGGAAGTTGTGTAGTTGTCCTTGGATGTGTATATCGTGGCAAGGGAAGGGTTTGTAATGAAACATGGGCTGTGAGGCTGTCAAGTGTGACATCCAGCTGGAAACACTTGATGGAGTAAAACAATTTGAGGGCGTGTGTGTGGGAAGAAAACTAGCTGGCTTGATCAACAGGAACATGACTGAGGTAGTACTGAAAAAAGGGAGAGAAGCAAGTGCAGGAGATGGTGGAAGCTGTGGTGAGGTCCAGTCTGACAGGGCACCTTTGTTCCTTGAGCACCATTGGTGTCTGTTTGGCCAAGCTGCTGTGACTGGTTCACAGCTTGCAGGGGTTTGTACCTCAGTATTTGTACTTCAGTAATTTAAACTGGTGAGCATCCCTGGCTCACCTGTCCAGCTGTCACATTAGAAATTCAGAAATTAGAGATTGTCACCAGTCTGAACTGCTCCCTGCTTTTCTTACTAGGACATGGCAAAGTGGCAGATCACTGGAACCAAAACTGATAAATATGTTGTGTATTTTCTGGAAGTATTCATTGGTTGCCTCTAGAACAGTGTTCACAATTCTGGGAATAAGTTTTCTGATAATCTGCTCTGGTCACGGCAACTTGGCGTACAGCTTTGCTTTATGATTGTATATGTAAGCGTGCTTGAAACACATCTCTTTAGCATTAGATATAGAATCAAGCAGATTATTTAGATTTGAAATGAGGCTGTTTTCATTCTCTTTGGCTTGTGCTTGTAAAAAGTATTCATTTATTAGCTTAGCATTAATTTTTACTAAGTAACGTGAGTGTAGTAGGAGCTACTGTTTGCATTAAGAATTGTAAATGAGCACTTATTTTTGAGGCTCTGCCTGCTCTTTATCTCTGTCCATTTTCCATCCTTATGTATGCAAAGTCCTATTTGTGAATGACTGATAACTGTGTACAGGATAACCGTTAACTGTACATTGGAACTGACTGACAGATTTATTCAGAAGTCAGGTTTTTAAGGATGCTTATCTGATAACATGTACGAATACACAGACTCTACAGCTGTTGGTAGAATAAAACCCTGAGAAGTTGTCATCGATAAAGGTGTAAAAACTGGGCTTGTATTATCTTGATTGGTGGTTGGGATTTCTGGTTGTTTGGTTCCCCCACCCCTGAAAAAAAGAAACCACGAAACCAGCAAACGAATTTGGCCATTTATATCACGTGTTCTGTTAGTGATTTCCAGTGAAAATGGAAAGATTCTTTTGATGGTGAATGTTATTTTGATTGTTGCTGAATGTCAGCACTGTCTGCCTCAGGAGTGGAAGCTTCACTGAGGTCACCTGTTTCCTAGCTGAGATTTTTGGTGGTGTCGCTTGTGAATTCCTGCGGCTGTGTGGCCATGCATGTCCTTTAAGGCTAGGCTGAGATTTTGTGTGACTCATTATTTTTCTTTTCTGCTATTTTCAATTTGGAGCTTCAGAACAAAATTTGCAGACTGAGAAGCAGACCCTGCAGATGCTGATCTTTCAAGGATAAATGAATAAATCAGTAGTTAAATTTCATTCTAGAAAAGTAACACCCAGCTCTCTCTAGGTGTAAATGGCTGGTTCAGTAATTTGCAAGTGTTCCATTTAGCTGAATTTCACTCTAAGCTTATTTTTGAAAGCGCCTCTGCAGTTAGTTACTTCATGATTCTTTTCCACTATATTAATGGTATTTCCATATAGAAAATCACTATTATTTATGATCACATCATATCTATCAGTTTATGTCCTTGATGTTTCATTAGAGGGATGCTCATACTAAAAATGGGCTCTCTATCCTCTTGTTTTCTGTAGGGTAAAAGCAGGAGGTAGCCAATTCAGGATGTTTTCCAGTAAACTTCTAGCCTTCAATAAAAATACTGGCAAATCCTTGTTTGGGAATCATGTGGGTGTTTGCTAAAGTTGTTGAGGTGGGAAAATCTCAGCTGTAAACTTAACATAATGATTATATGACTTGTATATTCTCAGCAACTTGTGTGTGTGTATTCTGCTTATTTGGGTGGTAATTACAAAAATAGAAAAGTAGATCTAAAAAAAAAAGTACATGGGTTTTTTTTCTAGAGATAGGACTACCTTTATCCACCAAAGTGGCAAAACCCTTCCAGCCTTACCCTTTAGCCCTGTGAGATTGGGGAGTGGATAAGGTGAGCACTGCACTGTGTGGGTTGGGGATTGGGGTGAAGTTCAGGGCAAGGCTTGGAAGACACATTAATCTGATCATTGCCACTGAGACTCTGTCTTAAGTTTTACCCCTCATTCCTGAGGCACAGTGTTAATGGCTTCCTTGCTGTAAGGACAAATGGGACTGAAAATGCATTTCAGGGCAGGAGAATTAACACTCAGTCTTTGCTTTTAGCAGGAGAGGCAGCACTTTATCTGCTTGTGCTCTGTCATGCTCACTGTTCTGGGCTACAGCTCTGTCCCAAGGTGTGCACTCAGGAGGTGCCCTGGTGGATCCCCTCAGAGGAGGAGAACCACCCCTGTGGCACTGCAGGGATGCCCTCGCAGAGCTTTAGAAAACCCTGTTAATTCATGTTGAATGTGTGAAGAGCATTCAGCTCCAGTACTGGATACAGTTATGACTCTCACCCTGTTTTTGTGGAATTTTGCCTCACCTTTAACTTTTTAATTAATGCAGTTCTTGTCTTGCTACCATATCACACTGTCTTAACTTTGTGATTTAGCTTGGTGTAAGACACTGGCAATGGATTGGTTTTTAATTAGCACGACTACAGGCTGCAACTGGTTTTGTCTTCCATCGCTTCTGACTGTGAGAATAATTTAATTTTATAATGATGGCATAGCATTTTCCATGGTGGTGACATAAAAATACAATGATTTTAAAATGAAATGTGCATTTGCATTTAGGTAATACTGGTAGAAAATAGCCTCTGTGGCTAACACAATTTTATATTGATTATACACTGTCTAATCTTGTTTGCAATTAGGTGGAGGAGGCATATCCTTACAGATCTTTTATTTTTAGTATTACAGTGGTTTGTATGTGTTATTGTTATTCCAGTAGTGTTCTCTAGCTTAGCTAGAAAAATGTAAGTTCAAGGAATTGTTCCTTTAAGGCACTGTTTTCATGACAGCAATAATTCTTAATTCTTATTAGAAAGAGCAGCAAAACATGGGAATCAATAGCCATGGAAGAGGCATAACTCCCTTTACTGACCTTTTACCAAGAGGAAATCCTTTGCAAGAAGATGCTGGAAACATGCTTGTTGGTGGCTCTGCTTTTGGGCTACTAAAATTAATCTCCTGGTCAGACACGGGGGAAAACTCCAGAGGAAGAAGCCATAGGGTGTTCAGACTGATGTAACAGTGTGGGTGCTACTACTAAGGTTGTAATGGGCAAGATGTACAGTGAGGTTTGGAGGGCTCTCATACAGGACACAAGGTTTATGCAAAGCTAGAAGGAACATTGTGTTTTCTGATATTCCCTCAGCTTTGGGAATGAGTTATAAATACTGTAAAAGGTTCATTTGCAAAAAGGTGTAAATGCAGTGAATGTGAAAACAGCCCTTTTGCCAAAAAGGTGCAATGAATCTTTACTGAAGGGATCAATGTTTATGAATGCTGAGGCTTAAATCCTCCCAAAAGAATACTGCTGGGCTTTCCAGGGTGTTGAGAAGTTGATTTGTGCTTTTCATCATAAATTACACAGCTTTCCTGGGGTGGAGGGAAGGCCACTGAACCTTTAAACCTGACATGGAAAGATGTCTAAGATTAAAAACCAAGAGGGCAGTGGTTCACAGCAGAAAAGTGAGAAGGAAAGCGACAGTAAAAGGACATCTATTATCATTGTAAAATCTGTAGCTCAGCTTCCCATGTTGGAAAATAGGTGTGGCATTTTTACATAAGATTAAGAAAACCAGTCAGAGATTGTTGTATTCAACCTGTCTTGATTTCTCTACAGAATAGAACATAACAGCTGTATCATAAGGCTGGTTAAATGGCAACAGCATTGTTATAAAGTCTTAACTTTCATTAGAAGTTTCAAGTGACAGAGTTCACTACATGGTTTGGTAAACTATTTTGTCAAAGAAATACCTTCACTGCTACAATTTTGCCAGGTGTGTATGATCTGAATTGAGACGTTAACAAGGTGTATCATTAATGGAAATTTCCCAAAAGCTTTTGACTGTCTTCAGTGCTTTATTACTCTGGAAATAAAAGTTGTGTGGCGTGTGTGTTGGAAAGGTTGCTCTTCAGGGAAAAAAGAACAAGGGAAATTTAAATGTTCACCACCTCAGAGTTATTATCTTACTCAAATATATGCTTTTGCTTTAAATATTCATCTAATTCCTTCCCTGTTTTTATCATGTTGAAGAAGGTATGTTTATTGGCAGGATTTGGCTTTTATCATTTTAGTTCTCTAGAGCTTCAGGTCTCCTCTGTGAGTATGAATTCACAAAGAGCTTTTCTCACTCTTAAAAACAGACTTCTATTTCAGAAAGCAGAGTTCCTCCCTCAGAGATGCCATTGTGCTCCGTTTGTGCTCAGAAATTATTTGAAAAATCTAAGATACAAATGGCATATGCTGCTTGCCTTTGAAAAAGCATGGATTCAAAATGGATCGAGGCAGAATTTGTTCTCCCTGCAATGGCTCTCCCAACAGTACCTGAAGTGGCAGGGATGGGTGGGCAGTGCCCCTTTCTCCCCACCTTGGCCTCCCTCCTTTGTTCCCAGCTCCTCTGCCTCTCCCTGCTCCTGCTGGCCTTTCCTCTCCTCTGCCTCTGCTCCCCTGAGGCACCTCCCCTGTGCTCAGGGGCTCCCTGGGGTTGGGATGCTACAGAACCTGCTGGGATCGCCGGGAATATCCATCCCCACCTGAGGCAGCCCTTGCCTCTCCTCAGAGACTCCGCTGCCGCCCCTGGGCACAGGTGCCCCGTCCATCTGGAGAAGGAGCGAGCTCTCCTCGCCCAGGATCCCCCAGGGCGCTGCCGGCAGCGAGGTTTATTAAATCCCTGGTTCTGAGGCCGCCGCTGCCGTCAGGCTCGGGGCGAGCGCAAGGTGGAGGCAGGACAAGCCTGCCCTCTGGTTCGTGCGGTGCCACAGCAGCCTGGGGCTGCCCTGCAGCTTCCCTTCAGCTCTGGCGGCTGCAGCCGAGCATCGCCGGCCCCGGCCCCGGCCGCTGTCCTGTGCGGGCTGAGCTGGGCGCTGGGCGCTGCGCTTCCCTCGGCAGCGTCTCCCGCGGGAGTGATCCCTGCGCTTGGCCTGAGAGCAGCAGCAGGAGGGTCAGATGTCTGAGCTTAAAATCAGTGCGAGCCTGGTGCCGGCAGTGGATCAAAGATAACTCTGTAGCAGTTGAGAAGCTGTCCAAGGATTTTATTTTTCCCTTTGGTATTGCAGGAAGTTACGTTTTAAGCCCATTCAGCTGCCTTTGTCATGACTCTTCTCTTGCTCACACTCGCACAGTTTAGACTGAAAGGTATCTGCAGGAGAAAACTCTCCTTGTCAACCAAACTTTGGCAATACACAGCAGATCCCTCTCGAATATGCACACACGGGGTAAGAAGACCCCAGGGTTGCTTTCATGCCAGTCACTGCTAAGTTCCATGCATATGTATTTCAAATATCTCCAGTATATATGGATATATTCCTGCTGTAACTTCAGGGTGTTGTGCTGCACACAATGGGCTGTGTAGCCACCTCCCTTTGTCACATCCATCACTGTAACACAAATCTGCTGTGTGTGACTCACCCGCTTGCTATTGGCAGAAGGAAGATGGACAAGCTCATTTGCTGTGGAGCTGCAAAACTAAATACAGCCTGGGCTTTGCCTATTGTAATTTCTACCATTTAGGTGGCTGAGTGGGACATTCCCTTCGTGACCTTAAGGGACATATAAAATACACAAAGCTTTCTGCATTTCTTCTTAATCCTTACTGCTAAGGATGCCAGCACATGTTGCTTCGTGCAGCCTGGCTTTAAGCTATTCTTGTCTGCATCTCTCAGCAAAAACAATCAGTCTAACAGGACAAGTTAATTGGGTCAGGATGATCCACTCTTAAAATTTGCCAGCAGATCAGAGCCAATGTCCTTTATTTAGCCTATAGAACATAACTCCGTGTAATTCCCGGGCTGAGTGGCTTAGACAAAGCACCTTAATTATTGCAGACAAATAAACTGAAAAAGAATCAACAAAGCAATGCTTGTTAGAGCATGTGAATGTGGCCTCTCTGGGTTATTTAATTGAGGTAGTGAAACAACATTTCACTGATTACCTCCCTTTGAAAGTACCAATTGTTTGGATATAACTTTAATGCAGGCAATTAGATGCAGACATTTTAGACTATACATTAAAAATCTATCCTTTTCCCCACAGTGTCCTGGAGTTGTGGGATGGGATGAATCATATTCATGTAAGTCAGGGCATTTTAATAGGGAACTGTGCTTTATTTGTAGTTTTACATTAAAGCAGATGTTTCTGTATGTATATTTGGTTTGTGTTTTGCAAAAAAACCGCTGGTTTAGAGTTTTTGCTGTCATTGTACATTTCCCACTACTGTCAGTTCAGTCTGGCAATTTATAAATGCTGAACTCTGATGTCTTTATGCCAACTGGAACTGGGTGACTGCAGTTCTTTGCCAGCGAGGCTTGGTCTGAGTGGCTTCGGGGTGTTCTTGCTCTTGATCTATAAAACCTTTGGCAACCTTTCAACTTTCTCTTTTGTCTTGTAGCCCCGTGTATTTCTGAGCCCTGAGGTATTTAAGGCCTTCTGATGCAGTAGAAAAACACTGTGGTTCTTAGAAGAAAAAAAAAAAAGTGGATTTCTATGTTTCTAGTTGCTCCCTGTAAGTTTATTGTGGTGAGTTCTGTACATGATTGCTATGCTGTATTTCTAACTCCTTAATTTTCTGCAAACTGTCCTATAGTTGATTATTTGTGCATGGTTTTGAGAGAGAGGGTGGTTTCTAACATTTTATTTGTAGGTATCCAATTTAAACAGAAAAAGTTCTAGAAAAGTGTCAGCAGAGATCTGTAAAACTGAATAATGTAATTATAGAATGATTCTTCTGTGACAGAGTCAAGAAGAAAATTGCTAAATCATTGTCGTGCTGGTTTTCGGTGGGACTCCTTTGGAAATGGAATTACTGTAACACCTTGTACTTGTGTTATCTTTGGGCTGGGTGCTGTGCACCCTGATTGGGAGCTATGTGTAGCAGTGACCTCACTCACCACAAAAATGTAACAACTGCTGTCACTCCGTGTGGCACTGAACGTGTTAACCTCAAGCAACGAGGGAAGAAGATTATTATACTTCAATGAAACGTCGGTGAATATGTATAAAAAATAAGATGGATTTTCCTAAGCTGGAATCTGTCTTCGTTCCTGAAACTGGCATGCAGGTACTGTGGGATCACAGATGGTCAGGACCTTGTCTTGTGTTTAATTTCCAGCTGCAGGAGGATAGTTATGCTGACATTACACTGAGGAATTCTTCAACACCGGCTCGCTCTGTTTTTCTGAGTGCCCGGGTGTTCCTCCGGGCCACACCCAAGAGCCAGCCCAGCACAACCCTGCTGGGGGAGCAGGATCTCAGCACACAATACTATGCTGTTAAGATATTTGACATATCATTAGTTTTGGCTTTCAAGTACTGCTCTGTGTCTTAAATCTTCAGGCGTTCCATTCCCAATTCAGTCATTCTGGATGAGGATGTTATTTCTGAATAAACAAATTATCCAGAAATAATTTTTCATGATAAAAACCAGGCTCACCACATGTATGACCCATTGAAGAGAAAAAAACCTGAGGTCACTCTCTGACATTATCATGACTCATTCCTGCTTAACATTTTGATTGTACTGTGGCTATTGTATTTGCAGATTCTGACAAATAAAGTTTGACAAGCAGTAACCCTGATGTATAGCAATGAGTCACAGCTGAAGCACCTGATGCTTTCAATACATGTCTGAAAACTGCAGTCTTGGAGATGCTGATGTAAAGAATCTTCTGTGATTTGTGTTTTTGAAGGCCAGTGTTACACTATTATTATTATTATTATTAAGTGTGTTTTGCCAGAGGCTCCTGAAGAGATATTTTCAGGGCTGTAATGTTGGCTAATATGCTTTGTAGCAGGGACAGAAGCTTCAAACTACTCAAGTTATAGAGATACTTTACTAAAACTTTCTACAGGACAAAACTAAAGGAAATATGCTTATTATAGTGGGATTTCAGAAGTTCTCTTTCTCTCCTCCTCCAGTCAGGATTTGGCTGTGGAGCAGACAGTTCTGCTGGTGTTTTTGCTGCTCTCCAGTTGCTGTACACTGCTGCCTTACAGAAGTTGCTTGTTCAGCTCACATAATGTACTTTGGGTGAGGATCATGTTAAGATATTGTTCCAGCTTTAGAAGTTTTACTCTGCAGTGTATCGTGTCAAAGCCCCCTGGCAGCTTACTCTGCAGTGTATCGTGTCAGAGCCCCTGGCCCTCCTTGTTGTGTGTACACACCACTGAGACTTGGGCAGCAGCTTCTATCAGGAGTCAGTAAAGAGCCTTTTGTTCTCTCAGAAAGCAGACCAGCTAATTATTTGACTCATCCCTTAGAGAACTATACCTGAAGGAAAAAGAGCATTTGTTCTACCCTTGTTTCACTTTAGATACCCTTTGTTAGATTTCAGTAGCATAATGCTATTGTTACATTAATAAATACTATTAGTCAGCTTTCAAGAAGTACAAATAGTTTTGGTTTTTTTATCCCTCTGGCATCTTACAGAGAGGAGCTTAAGCTTAAAGAGTCCTGGTCTACCAACACCTCAATAAGCTGCTGTTTTTCTGTCTCCTACATGATTTTCAGTACAGACCTGTCAGAGCGCTGTAGAGATCAGCACAATACAAATAATAATTTTCCTAAGTATCCAGAGTGTTAATTTATACAGACAGTATTTTAAAAGTCTTATTATTGGGGGGGAAAAAATACCACAATATAAATTAAATTAAAGATATCTGACATCTTTAAGTAGACAGGAGATCTTTGCAGGCATTTAAGTTGATGTTTTCAAAAATGGAGTATGTTCTCCATTAGAGAGAGACTAAGGCAATTGGTGGTGCGTGTGGGAAATTATTCTGAACACTTTGTTCCACATGCTGACATCATCTTTAACATCAAGCTATTTTATGTAGCAATTACTACATAAATTGTTTCCTGTCCTGATTTCTTCTGTGCAGAAAATGTGTGAATAGCCATTTGAAACAGGTATGTTAACTCATACTTATCCATCCCATCTTTATCTGCATCTTTTATATTGATAGATATGAATGCCACTATCTGAATTTAAGCTTAGACTATGAATGTCTTGATTTAAAAAAAAAATATTACAAAGTTTTGTCTCTCACCAAAATCTGCTCAGTGAAAACAAATGCCACAGGCTGAATGAGGCTCACTTTCACAGCTGTGAGATGGAGAATGAATGTTGTGCAGGAGTTGTTATAGGTCCAATGGATTTCTCTTCCAGCAGTGATGACTCCAGTTTAAAACTGAAGTAGGTGTCTTTAAAACACATGCTTTTTTTGCAGCAGGTTTAAAATACGGAAGATTTTTCTTTTTTAAGATTCTTTCTTTTGACTTCTTAGAAAATCATCTTTTTCTTTAGTAGGCCTAATAAAACAATATATACTTGAATGTTAGTGTAGGAAGAATTCAGGATCTTTCACAAACAGAGGGCCACACGAAAGGATGTAGAAATTAATATTTTGTGAAAATACCACTATGTCTAGGGGAGCAGCCCTGTGCTACAGCCATCATTCCTTTCCTGGAGGTAAAACTCTGAGATGAAATCTTACCTAAGCCAGAATTTCAGTCTCTGGCTTCCAGAACATCCACAGCTTGCATCTTCAGCCCTACAGAAGTGAGAGTAACGCCCTTCTCCTCTGCAAAGCACGGCAGTAGGATGTCCTTCAAGGCACCCTTGCGTGCTGGGCTCCCAGCCGTGTGTGGGGCACCTCACTGATGGATTTTGCTGCTCCTGTGGGTCTCTCTTTTTCTTTGGCAAATAATACTGGCTGTAGACTTTCTCTCCTCATTGCACCCTGCCACCCTGGGCCAAACCAGATGCTGGTTTATGTCCATGCCTCTCACTGAAACAGCTTTGTTTTATTTGTGTGGGATTTCTTTCCTTCTAAACCCCACCAATACTGATGATCATTCAGTCAGGTTTAGAGAAGGTATGAAACTATCTGCTTTTTCAACTCCTAAGAATTCTCCATTCAGGCAAGGGCTTGCTTTTGTTCTCTGCTGTCTGATCTAGGCATGGGATACTGTGTATTTAATAAAGATCCCCTTGAAGCATTTAAATTACCAAGTCTTTCAAACATTTTTAAATTGTTCAGCTGCTAAATATATTATGTTCACTGTCACCAGGGATCCTAGAACGTACTCACCCGTGCCAGTGCATGGCCACCCTGAAATGGGGATCAGAAGATTGTTCCTGCTATTGGCAGAGTAGTTTATTCTGTGTTTTGTATCCCTCTCCATGGGTGTGTGTGTGTGACCCTGGCATGTCAATGCCCACAGGGAGGATTGCCAGTACCTTTCAGGTGGCTGGTGAGTACTGGGCTGCCTGGTTTTATTGTTTGTTTTGTTTTGTTTTCTTTAAATCCTGAGAATCCTGTTTTCATGAGAGATCCTTAGAAACACAGGGAGCTTAATTTGAAGGTGGTGATCTCAGTAATTTAATTGGAGAGCTGGTTGGGGTGAGCTGGTAGTGGATCTCCCTGGCAGGTGAGGTTTTTAACCTTTTAAAAAATCTTATTTAACATTTCTTTGGTACAAACTCTCTAATCTGTGTGTCCTTAGAATGGTAATTGCAGGATGTTTCTGCTTTTGGTGAATTAGATTATTTTGTTTTAAAGGGAAGAGCCCTACAGAACAAATGCATGAGAAGAATATGATCTGTGTCCCAGGTCTGCAAATGGCACCCAAAATTAAGGCAGCACTGCTTGGACTAGATAATCACATTTTTTGTTTTTGTAAAATTTGCAGTAGGCTAATCTGGTTTTAATATCTCACAAATTATTATTTTCTTTTTTTTGTATTTTACTTTTATGAAGAGTTAAGCCATGAAACAACGTAGAGCTTTACTAAATAGCGTGAAACAGAACAACATGATTTTGGTAGAAGAAATAAGTTAATGTCTTCTTTTAGCATTGTTTGTGGAGTTGGGGGCTTTTTTAGGTGTGGCTTTTTTGTTTGTTTTGTTGGTTTTTTTTTTTAAATAACGTCAAGATAACAGAAAGCACTGTTATACCAGTTGGTAAGGTGACAGTAGAATTCTGTTCAGTAAATAGCTGGCTCCATTTAACATTTGACACTTACTATCAGCATGGCAATTGTTTTAAAAGGTTTTCTGTAAGCCTTAGATTCTGATTTCCAGAATAGATTTGAATTAATTTGTGCTTTAGGGATAACTGAAAACTGCTTTTTAGATTAAGGAGAGCAAAAAAGAACTGTTTCTTGAAATACCCAGAATCCTAGTATGTCAAAGGATATACACAGGCAGCAGAAAATAAATGTGCAGATGGGGAGGCCTGAAAAAACATCAAGTGCAGATCCTGAATTTATGCACATTTCTGACATTGTTGGATGAAAAACGCTGCTCTTATCTTCTGTGGGTAACCATGGCTACCGTGTGATGTGATTTTATTTTTTTCAACATGAAATTATACACAAGTGCAGGAGAGTGGTCTTGTCTCAGCTCGCACCATATGTATTTGGGTGATAAGGATTATAGTCAGTGAATGGGCTTATCAGTGTGGCACATTTGCTTCTTTAAAATAGGTCCCGATTTATGTCTCCATTAGTCTGTAGAGGGTAAATGGTACGGGATTTTCTCAAGTACTGCTACATGAAGTTTAGGCCATCTCCTTTTGTGTTAAAATGTGTCTGTTACCTCCTTGTATCTGAGTCACAAGCTAATATAATTTAGGGAGCAGGAGTTGAAAAGGTGCCACAAACATAGATACAAAGTGATATAGCTCAAGTTTTGGGCTGGTTCAGTGCCATAGTCTTCATTATCAAATGCTTATGCCTTGAAGACTTAATGTACATTTTAGATTAATACTCCTCCCTGCTTGATGTGGTTCTGTTTTCATTCACATTTTCAGCATCCTCAGGAACTCTGAGGGGTGCAGAGATGAGGCGGGAATTCCTAACCCCCGAAATCTCTGTAAGGTTGGGACGGTTCGTACGGAGCTCGTGCCCGGAGCTAAGAATACATTTCTGTTTATCTCCACGAGTGCCTGAGTTGTACTCCAGGGATGGCGAGTGTGAATCAAAAGCTTGCCTGCCGTGGGTGCTGAGGGATCCTGCCAGATCCTCCGGGCTGTCCCCCAGGTTGCTGTGGCTGCTTGGAGCAGGGCATGCTCACATGGTGCCACATCGCTCGCAGGTCACGTACCCACAGCAGGGAGAGCTGCCACGTGGACAAACTCCCTAAAATTGCAATTTACCGTCTTTAAACCTTTACAAATAATTAGTTCAGCAGTGGAAATTGTTTGCTTAGAATCGTGTGGATTAGGGTGTGAGTGCTCAAACTTACGGTAATGTTGCTTTGGCTGTGATTTGAAAACATCTGAATTTATACTTGTGTACTAATACTCTTGCAGTTGCTGCCACTTTGGGGGATTTCATAACAAACAGCAGAAGAAAGGCAAAACATTCTTTGAAATATTGCGAAAAACCTTTTCTTGTAACAAACTTTCTGCTGCAGCAGAGCAAATGCTCTTTTTAGCAGTGATTTGGCTCCCAAAAGAGGCCTGTGAAATTAAAAAAGGGTAATTTGGCAAAACTTACAAATAAAAATTCATACAGGCAGCATGTCGTAGGTCAGACCCAGATAGCTAAGTGAGAAGTACAAATCACAAACACCATGAACTGCTGGTGGATTGGGAGAAGCAGAAGGAATAAGAATAGTTTGCTAGTTGAGACGGATTAAAGTCAGTGCGCAATTCACAAGCAGTAAGCTGGGAAAAGCTTTACAAAATTCAGGAAGCTTTCTGTAAATGTCTTCATATTAGAAAGATATTATGTTCAAATAGCCTCATAGCAGAAAAATTGGGACAAAATATGCACTCCTATGTAAATATATACGAGAGGCACCTTTTGAACTGTCGTAATCCACAAATGAAAAATAGAGCACTGTGTTCCTTACTCAGGGTGGGGTGGCTGCTTTACACGATTATATCGTCATCAAAGTTAAGATAATTCATGGAAAGTTGTAATAAGGATGAAAAATTCATGAACGTGGCTGAGAAAGCAAACAAAAATCATGCTAAAGGTCCTGAGAAGCTCCAGATGAAGGCAATGTACTTAAGCTGTAGCCAAAGACAATGGGGACAGCAAGCACAAAGTAAATGTGGCAGACAGGAATTTCGCAAGATGCTGCAGGATGAGGATGAAAATGCTGCTGCAGGACTTATTTTCTTTGTAAAAGTACAAATACAGGCAAATAATGCATGAAAGTTGGAACCTGGGTCCAGCAGAGAAAAACAGCATAATTGAAGATAGCCCTCAGAGTAGCAAAGTAGAGTAATTGTAGCAGAAGAAATCATTACACTGAGAAGTACATTATTTTCAGGCAGCAGGCAGTGGTGACTCATGAGGATGAGATAGCATATATGTGACATGAAAGCAGTTCAAAACAACAAAATTAAATTACTTGTCAACCTCAGATTAGCATCAGATGCAATGACAAGTCAGTGACACACAAGCAAACAGGAAATTGAATGCCAAAGATGTGGTAGGGCATCCGTGACTGTGCTGGGCTACAAAGTCTTCCTCAGCAGCGGGCAAGAAAAGAAAGCAAAATTGCAAGCAAAACCAGGCCAGTTAAAATGTGATGCCTTCCTTCTGCTGAGGCAGTGGCTAAGAGCAGTGCTAACAGTCCTGGCACAGCAGTAGAACAGGGGTACCTCCGAGCTGAAAATGGTGTCTGGGCCTGAAAATCAAGGATAGAGATTCTTCCAGGTAGGAGGAGAGAAAAGCTGATGTTGGAAGCCACTGCTCGTGGCCCCGAATGCTGAGGTGGCCAAGCACTTGTCTTCACGTGGCTTGAGCTGCTCCTATAAAAGCACTGTGACTCACAGGCACTTCTGGGAAGAATTGTCAGACAGTGACACTGAACACCAAAAATCGGGCACACAAGCAAAGTGGTAGGCAGGAAGCTCGTCTGGGAATTTGGACATGTTGCAACATCAGCTTGCCATGACCAGTCAAACAGTTAAGTAATTAGCAATATTGTTTCTTGGTCTTCCACAAGAATCTTTAAAAAGCAGGGTAACTATATTGCAACCAGTTCATCAAACATTCCCTGGGGAGGTTTTGTGAGTAGTGCTGTAGAGAAAGCTTCCTGTGAATAGAGAGCGAAGATTCTACGTCTGGCAAGTGATGGCGACTGATTGCCAAACATGAAAAACTGCCCTTGGCTACCTTCAGGAAACTTTTCTCTTTCCAAACGACACCCAAAGACACCTTTTGGATGACACTGTTGCTTCCAAATCTAGAAGGAAGTCTTGTATGTGTAACAAGTAAATCTTAGTTAATTTTAGACAACTTCAGATAGTTGCACTTACTAAATCTACCTGCTACAGATAGAAGAGCCACAGATGAAATATGTGGAAGAGTGATGAAATATTCTGGTTCAGTGGAAATTTTTCTCTGCTGAATGTAGTAATCAGAAAACCAGAGAATGTCTGGTGATAAGAAACTTACAGGAATCAGTGAAACATCTAAAAAAACCCACCACACACAAAATTTACATACCTAGAATCACTAGGATGTAGCCATGTCCTTTTCACAAGAAAACTTTTGCTTTTGAAGTAAACCAAAAATAAACCAAAATGCATACTAGTTATTTAGTAGAAAGGCAGGACAAAGCAGATCTCTCCAACTCAAAGGAAAAGATTCAAGTTCTCACTTTAGAATTTTTAACTTTTATTTATATATGGATAACGATGATTGAGACTTTAAGACTGTATAACAGAATATAAAATATGTAAGAAGATTATGATTTTCGTGATTAATTTGGCAAAGTCAATTAAATATGACTGAAGGGACAGTATAATAGATAGCTTCATAATGGAGGACACAGCAGGATATATATGGGGAGATTAATATGTAGAATCTTGAAAGATGTGGTGTGTTCAGTAAGAGAAGATGATATCCCTAAAGGAAGAAGCATTACCTGAGTGCCCGTTTCTTGTCTCGTGCTTCAGTACTGACCACTTGCCTTGCCCGTCTCCCTTTGATCCCAATTTATCTTCAGTTTTGGAAAATCCTCCAATATCACGTGCTTAGGGTTCTCTTCTTCCCTGTGTCCTATAAAACCCAGGTCTGCTTTGGAAGGCATGGTGGATTTTTTTTTTTTTCCGTTCTGCTTAAATTGAATTATCTTCTCTTCCTCGCTGTGGTTTAGTCAAGCCCCACCCTGCTTTCTCTCTGTTTTGCAGTAGCCTCAGGCTTCTCTCTTGTACTCCTTTCTAGATGCAAATCCCTTAGCTCTTCTTTTTCCTTCTTTGCAGTATTTGTCTTTGTTCTTGTTCCCCTTCTTTATCAAGGTTTATTTCCCAGATGTCTAGTGTTCTACATCAGAGTTGTTTTCAGAAATGCACATCACATGTTTTATGCCTTCTGTTTGCCTTTTTCCAGTTCGTTTAATCTGGGAGGTTTTGAGCCTCTGCTCGTAATAGAAGTACTTTCTCTTCTTCAGTGACCAGACTAGAAAGAATGTTGTTCAGGTGCTGGTAAATGTTCTTCTTTGAAAATGACTCAGGGCTTTGGAAACTTTGTGGATCTGTGCTCTGGTAAGTGCTTGTGCAAACAGAGTAGAGTTTTCATCTTTTAACTTGGGTGAGAATTTGTTAAAATTTCTTGAGGAAGGGAAAAAGAAGTCAAAGATTTGAATAATATGAAGATAGGTCATCATATTGGAATATGTTTTGTGTTCCTTAGCACCAGCTAACCCACCTTCACCTTCCCCATGATGATTCTGACAGCTCATGAAGTCATATATTCTTTTTACCTGTCCCAGTCCAGTAGCTTTAAGGAAACAGTTTGTGTTATAATGAACGTGTATTTGGGAGAGCTCAGTGTGTGCTAACAAGAACTTAGGACATCTTAAATGGTCAAGAACACTTGACTGACACAATACTGTCAAGGGAAGGCTTACCTTGATCTTTGCCGAATATTTTGGCTGTGGAGAAGGTCAGAAAATAAAGTTACACAGTCAATGATTAAGCAGTTTCTGGGTGTTCTGCCTGTTGAAGCCTACTTGGTAATAGGCTTTAGAGTGTAGAGGAGCTGATGTATGTGGGATATTGTGGGAGGTACTGTTTGACATCTGCCAGGGGAATATTATGCTTTGCCTCTAGGTTTTGTGAATGGCATTCAGCTTCTGGAGGCGGGACTGTGAGATACACTCAGCGATTGCCACTGTTAAACCTGAAGGCTCAGTGAGGGGGAAAGTCCATAGCTGAGATTGGCACATCCCCACAGAGCAGAGCTGTCTCCTGTAGCTCCGTGTGACAGGGCATTTCTTCCTTGCAGCTATCCCAGGTACAGAACCTGGAGCCTTGTTCTGCCTTCAGACGTGCTCAGGTTGGAGTCTCACCACCATTTTAATGAGATTTGGCTCCTGTTGAAAAAGGCAGTTCTGCCCTTACTCTTCTTCCACTCTCTGGTCCCTCACTCCTTCTTTCCTTATGCTGTTATCACTGTTTGTGTGTTGTTTGGCTTATTGGGAAGGAAACGATCAGGCAGAAATATTACTTTTTTCTGCTTAATTTTGCGTTGATCAATTTATTGTTCTGATCAATTGCACGCTTTGGGCTGGGAATAATTCTTCTTTCCTGACAGTGAAATCATGTGGGTTTCTTTTGGGTTTTTTCCTTTGGAGCTTCCTAAGTGACAGCTTAATACCACAGACCACTGCAGTCAGTTTGACACAGTTGGTGATAATGTGTAATGTACTAGACCCAGAGTTTGATTGCTTTAAAAAGCTTGTTAGAGGTGATAGAGGATTTCTGGGTCTACCCCAATCAAAGGCAGTGGAAAAGCACCAGGGTGATTCTTCCTCCAGGAAAAGGATAGCTGTTATCAAGTAATCAAGTAATTTAGTAGCACCTCACCCAATATAAAACAGCATTAATAATAAAAATGTCCAAAGCTCTTAGATTAAATTTTTCCTACCCTTCACATTGTAATATTCTGAATATAAAGATAAGCCATAATATTATAAAATAAGTACTGCAGGCCAGTAACTATCAAAGAAGTGTCAGCTGTGATGCAGTATACACCATTACCTGTGAGTTCAGGTTAGGAAATTCACTGTCATGTGTGACGTGTGGCTTCCATTATGTGTCCATTTAGTAAATGCCACCTGTCTCCAAGAGTTACTTGTATATGAAAAAGATGTGGTGATTGTAAAATAAGTGCCATTTTTTAAAAATATGGATGCAGATGAATGTATTCATGTAAGAGGAGTAAATATAATGTATAATATTTAATGTCTGTAAATGTATCGTGAATCACATTGATATTCCCATGCCCCTTCTCTCTCCCTGTGGAAAGGACCCTGTGAAACTGCAAATTACTGTTGATCCTGTGCAGTGTTGGCACACATGAAATCTTCTTTTGTTGTTCCTGCATGGGAAGTTGATGTCTTCTTTTAGTGAGGCTGATGAAAATGCATTTTCTTCTGTTCTAATCCAGGGTAGTTAATTTCTGCCTTTTCAAATTTTTTTATACTTTTTTTCCTGCAACTTCAGTTAATAAATTGCACAGAAGCATTGTTTGTTAACATAGCTGGACTAAGTCTGTTTAATCGTACTTGAATCATCTGCATCAAAATGGGTAATGTACAATTTTTTAAGTGGTCCTGAACTGTGTTTAGGTTAGAAAAGACTAAAACACAAATACATTAAAGGATCCCATACTGTCAGTTTGTGATTATTACAAAATGTGAATTTGAAGCAGTCGAGGTATTTATTTTTGTGAACAGATTTTGAGCATCACTGTTCAGTGGTTTTTTTTAATAATGTTGACTTTCCACTAAGCAGGTGTACTCACAGCAAGGTTTCACCAGTGAGGTGGCCATACTGTGGAAATGGTTTAACCAAGTCATAGCTTAGTAAGCAGCTTAGAGAAAGGCAAATTTTAAACCTCATCATTGCTGGTGGTCCCCTCTGTCCAACGTTCAGCTGATGGAGCTGTGTGTTCCCCATCATGCTGCTGGGATAAGCCCTCAGGACCAGTGCTGCCATCACTGGTACCTGGCACCGAAAGCTCATTCGAGTGGCCCAGCCAGGCCCAGCTGCCTTTACCACTACAAATGCAGGTGTTTCATCTTGTCCCCATTCATTGCTTCTGTGGACACTGCAGTGCCAAATGTGACCTGGAAAATGACGCTGGCAAATTTAATGTCTACTGGGAAAAGACTGGAACCTGCTTGGTCTTGCACACCTGGTTTTTACATGACACATCCCATGGTGCCTTTAAGCAAGAGAACCAGCGGGCACCAAGCTGGATGGGAATACGATGTGCCAGGCTATTGTTGGACATCTGCAGAGTTTACAGGTGTGTGGACACTATTTCTGTAATTTACTGCTTTAATCTGCTCTCTCCAAGTCGTAAAATGTTCCCCAGTTTGACATATTTCAGCAGTTGCACAGAGACTGAACAAACAAACCCAGTGTACTGTAGTGGCTTCAAGCATGATTTTTCCTCTCTATCAAAGGCTTTTGGTTAAGCAAAGAAGTGTTGAGTGTTGGGTGAAAGATGTCTAACTTCATGCCTTGGCTAGGAAAATATTGGTGGATTTTATGGAAGGAAAATAGCAATATGCTGTTGGTAAGAGGTTGAAAAGGGTGCCTTTGTATTGTCTTGCACTGTGTGTTTGTAAGGCTCAGCTTCCTAGTGATTTTTCCTGGTGACTGCAGGGCTGCATTTGGCTTGTTTATCAAGGGAACCTTAATCTCTCTATATTGCATTTTGTTTTCCAACATCAGAGATGTTTAGACATGAAAAGAGACTGAACAGAGCTGCCATTCTGAAACTGGTATGTGATTTGCAAAGAGAAGCTCTAACTGTGGAGGTCAGGCTCCATGCTTCTGTCTCCCTCCCTCTATCCAAATACTATTTTCAGGGGACAGTTTGTCCTGCTTAGACTGAGAGCATTTCTTGCCCTTGGACTAGCTGATACCGGTGTAGCCTGTGTTGGGTAAGGAATACAAATGGCATAGAAGGTTTTACTCTTTGAGATACCATCCAGTTTTTTAGGTAATTAATGGGAGAGACCAGAAGTATTGGCAAAGCTTCAGCTAAGTTGCAACTCAAGAATTGTTTTAACTCAGATGTGTTTTACTGCTCTCCTAGGTAGACAAGGGAATACCATTTGGAGAAAGGTTTAGTCCAAATGCTGTAATGAATATTATGTAGCTTCGGTAGTATCACAGCTACACAGTTTAATCTGACTGTAGGATCCAGTTAATTATGTAATGCTGTGGCGCAAAGTAAGCGTGAATGGCTTACTTGCTAGATGTAAAATGGAGTTACGAAACAAGAGTAATTCCTTCACTCTTAGGAAATGGGGAAAAGCTTCTCAACCCTGATTTGCTAAGGAGCAAAAATCAGCAAAGGCAACTTGGCAAAGGCAAGTCACTGGAGTGCACTGTGGTTTTGGTGTACAGTGATGCCTTAGCTCACTTCAGTGGAACAGCAATTAAAATGTTTCAGTCACAAATTGTTCTGGGAAAAGAGTACATGTCATACTTTTAATTTAAGAGAACCAAACCCTGAAGATAAGGTTTTTATAGCAAAGAGGAGGAAGCCTAAATGAACAAGTCTGATGGTGTATCCCTGTGCTTTGGCAGATACATTTCTGGGAAACACACTTT
The DNA here is from genome assembly GCF_000738735.6 of Corvus cornix cornix. Lineage (NCBI taxonomy): Eukaryota > Metazoa > Chordata > Aves > Passeriformes > Corvidae > Corvus > Corvus cornix. The sequence goes on along the minus strand of NC_046336.1, from coordinate 29,519,458 downwards.
ATATTCTCTGTAGACTTCATTCCTGTGAAGCCTTAAGGGTATGTGCAAGTCCCACTGATTTCCAAATGCAGCATTTCCACATGAAATGCTCTGTGTGAGTAACGCTTTACAGGCCTAGGTTCTGCAGAACAGCTGCTGCTCTTCTGTGGCTTGGGTGCAGAGAAGATCTAGACTTGAGATCTGATCGAGACTTGAGATTTGCTCTAGACTTGTAGGCCTAAGTGCTTCTTTTCAGTTGTACTTCAAAATATCAGTGTTTTTATGGGAATTGAAAGAACCTGCATGCTTAAGGTGAGCTTAGTCTTATCTTGATGTCTCAGTGGTGTTTGCTTTGAGCTTTACAGCTGAAGTATTATTATTCTGCTAGTGCTAAATCTCATTGCTGCTAAGCTTTACAATGGACAATCAAAATGCTGTTGGAGACGTCTCAGCTAAGTGCATGTCTTTTGTATATAGAGAAATTTGCTGAAAATAGGTATGGAATAATCCAGTAAAATTACTGGTTGCACATCATGGGAAAATGATATAGATGCAACTTGATTGGAGAAGTCACTGTGAAGATCAAGCTTTTTTTTCTTGAAGCAAATTCAGGGAAAAGATGCCTTGAACAAATGTAATGGTTAGATAGCGCTGGGTCTTCAGGGAAAAAGGCCACATGCTTGTTATAACTGATGTTTCTGTGAGTGTGCTTTTTTTGCCTGAAGACTTCTTTTTGCTAACCAGAAATGTCAGTGAAAATGATGTGAATTGACAAGATGCATCAGTGTACCCTGTAGTTTACTGAGATGATGATTAGGATAATACATCTTCATGTTTCATTGTGAGCCACAGTACAGTGAAATATTACTGACTGCATTAATGGTGACTGCAGATGTGTTTAAAACTCAGTCTTACGGGAAACACCTCAATTCTCGTTTAGCATTTCAGTGCCACCAAAGAGCGCTGTGGCATCGCCTGGCCTGGCCTAGAGATCTTTATGTTGGGCATCCGTGGGCTTTGCTGGGCATAGTTTTGTTTTTGTCCTTGCTGCTGCATTTCTGGTAGCTCCACAAATATCCCAGGAAATGTAGGTGATGTCAAGCCAGAAGGATTTACTTGTCCAGAGGGTGGCCAAGGTTAGTCAGAGGAAGGGCTTTTGGGTTGTGGACAGTCACTGATGATGCAGTTTGGCTCTGTCTGTGGATAAGGACCCATGGCAGGACGGTAATTCAGCTGTTTCTGAGTTTGAATCCGGTCTTCGTGCTTCCACTGCAAAGCAGTGTCTAATTTTAGGGCCATTGCTCAACTTTTGGGCTGGACACCAGGTTAGCACCTGGTGGAGTGGTCAAGCAGTTGGTGCAGCCTTTAACAAGTAATAAGGGTTTTGAATGCTAAGGTCACTGTCTTGGGAGAAAGGAGTAGTTTCTTCACATTCTTCAGATTACTTTGCTGTAGTTCTCTAACCAGTCATGAATAGAGCACCCTTAATCTCCTGGTGTGACAACACCCACTGTTAAGTAGGATCTAGCTTGCAAACAAGTTCACTTCTGGCTCTCACCTTCCTTTCCTGAACTGAAAAGTACACTCCTGTGGGAAGAGACTGGAGTTCTGCTCTGCTCTTTGTCAGAACTTGACTGGTTTTTTTTCAGCCAGTGGCTTTCCGTGCATTGTAATTTTCACCTGTGAATAGACAAGCTGCTGGTTGTCTAATTAGGATTTTTCTGCCCTTCTTTTCACTTTGCAGTATGTTTCATGCTTTGAGATGTTTGGACAGCATCCTTTGCTAAAGGCCACAGCTCTGTGAACTGTTAACACAATGTACCTAGTGCTGTGTAGTACAGAGTGAGCTTCAGGTAGCTCTGTGCAGTGGAAAACTGAGTGTCTCGAAATTCAGCCAACTTTTGGTTCTTTATCTTAGCATCAACAGCAAATTTTTACTCACTTGTAAGGAATGCTTAGTAAATATGTTCTTGAGAAGCTTCTTTGATACCTATGAGTGGAGAGTAATCAGGAAGGCCAGTAGATCAGTTCTAACTCTGATAGCTAGGAGACGAACTGGTTTATTTTCTGCACAGCTATACACGTGTAATTAAACGTCAAAGATAAATCTTTAAAAAAAAGTCTCCTGAAAGTAAACACCCAGGGAGAAGTATTCTTAACAGTCTTTAAACTGTAAACATAATGTGCAATTTATTGAACTGGATTTCAGGATATATGGTGATATAAGTAAGTCCAGTGCATTTTTGTAAGCTATGCCAGAAAATATGTGTATGTTTAGGTTGTGTTGTACTGTTGCTGGGTAATTAAAGCCTTCCATAAACACATCTTGTTGCTGAAGCACTTCACAGACAACTTGAGGAAAGCATTTTTGCCCTTCATCCATGAACCATTATTTCACAGAACTTAAACAAGCAAATGGGGAAGATTTAGCATTGTGAGGAATAAAGAAAAGGAACACTTGAATTTGTTAAAGTGGCTTGATGAGAATATTATCAGATTGTTATATGCAGTATTAAAGAGCTAAGGGTAATTCGGAAAATTGGATAATGTATTCCCCTGATTAGAAATAAGGAAATAGAACAAGGGGTGACAAACTGCGTGCAATTACCTGTTTGGTTAGAAAGGGAAGGGTTTTGTCGAGAGCAGCCCCTTTCTGCCCCCCCGTGGACAGAAAATGTGGCACCCTATTTTTCTTATTTTTCCGAAACGTGGGAGAGGGTGAAATCACTGAAAACATAAGTTATGTCCACAAATTCTGAACCGTGGGCTCTGTAGTGACTTAAATATCGTTTGAATTTGCAGTTGGGTGTTTTTATTTTACACTGCACTGGCCAGCCTCTGAGGTCAGGCTTTGCTGTTCTCAGTGGCCGCTCCGAAGCAGTTCTCTCCTCAGCCCAAAACTGAGGGCAATTCCCTGCCCTGCTCCTTGCACGCTTGTGGTAGAGCTGTCCCTGGAGGTACAGGTTAAATGCTGCTAAATGCTGTCTTTTCTCCCTTCCTGTTCCTCCTTTTTGTGCCTCCCTTTCAAAAATCCCCGGTGAGGGATTAGCCGTGCAGAGCATGGCACAGGCAAGGCGTGAGTTGTTCTCCAGTGCTGACCACAGATATTTGCAGCAGCTTCTGCCCAGCACCTGCTGCCTGCAGGGGAGGTCAGTGGTCAGCTCCCTCCTTTTTTAAGGCTGGTTACAGTCCCTGCCTTGTGCACGTACGTTTTCCTGGCTTTGCTCCTGTGGAATGGGCACAGATTTTGCCCCAGCCACCCCTGATACTCCTAAACTGCATCTTACTTGTTTTACAGCAACACTGTTTTTCCTCTTTCCCAGATATCTGCAGGGCGTTCAAGCTGATGTTTGCACATGAAAACCAGACTCGCTCTGAGGAAGTCTCAGCTGTCTGGCTGGCTTTGTGGGCATGATATAAATATGAAGGTGGTGATTGGGCTTGAGGTTCAGAAGTCTTAAAGCACTGCATATTGTAAACATGTTTCTGCATTGACACATTTATGCCTTTTCTCCAGACCCCTGCCACGGCAACAATGAAAATTTTCTTTGTTCATAACACCGTCCATTCTTATCCAGTCATTGGATTCTATCCCTTTGCAGAGCTGTTTTGCAAACTGACAGGGGAGTGTTGTTGCAAGTTTTGTCCTGACAGACATCTCTGGTTTTTTTTTTTCTTACAATCATTACCAGACAGGATCCCAGTTCTGTGTCCTGCCTGAAAGCAAAGAGACCTTGGATAACAAAGCAAAGGTGCATCCTGCTTCTGTTCGTTGTTTTTCTGAAGTGTGGAAGAAGTGCTACAAAAATCAGGGAGAGTGAGGCAGGTGTTCCGGGGAAAATGTTGCATTTCTTTTCTGGTGTAATTCCCATTTGTTTATAAAGGTGTTTAGAATACTGAAGTTTGGGTGGATGCTATTTGAGGTATGTATTCTCTCAGCCCAATCTGAGTTATGAGAAAATAGTGCTTTCTATGAATGTTTTATTTATCTGTATTGATCCACTTAAACTACTCGACTGCATCAGCAGGTTTGAAGGGAAGAGCACTGTTCAATACCAACAAAGTATGTGCAGTTAAAGCTGTATCCACCTTGTCTCAGTTTGTTAAATATAGTGTTTGCAAGCTTGATGATTATAGCCATTCTTGTAGTTTTGGGTAGGTGTTTAATACTTCACCATAATTATTATGTATATTCCCATAATAAATCAAAGATTATTCAAGTTCTTTCCATGCACTGTTCAGATTTTGACCTCTGCTATTGCTGTATCACAGCAGCTTATGAGTATTTCCTGAAATGTAAGTGCTGCTGGCCATTCTTTTTGGTGTTTGCTTTCTGCTTCCCTCTTGTGTATGATTCATTCCCATGAAGGCAGTATGGTAAAGCAGTGAAACATGCTGTGTGAACGATGCCATTTGTCTTGGGATGATGACTTATGGCTAATAGGAAGAGAAAGAAAAACTGTAGCTCTAGGCCAATATACAGATTAAAACTGAATTAAAATTAAGTGGGAAAATGTGTTGTGCCAGACGGCATCTCCAGTTCAGCTCTTTTGCACATTTTTTTTAATACTTGCAGTGCAGAGAGGGATGGTGGCAAGAATGATATTTTTTACCAATCTGTCCCGGCGAGAATTTACAGTTACAAATGCAGCTTCAGTTGTAGTCCTAGCCAGAGCAAAAAATCTTGTAGGACACATGCCCATTTTGCATAGGTTGTTTAGAGCACAGGATTTCTTTGCCACAAGCAATTTGGGAGGCTGAGGTGGTGATAAGAAATGCAGCAGCAATTTCAAAATGCAAAAGCAGAGCTCAAAGGGAAATTTCTTCAGTCCTCTGGGACCCTGGAGCTTAAGCCCTAGCAGGCAGCCACAGCTGGTGGAGCTGGCTTGCAAGCAGCTTGAGGATGGTTAGCAGCCTTTCAGGGTAAAAACTAAAACCAACCAGGCTTCAAAATGTGACTAGCACAAAGTATTCCAGCTGGATCAAGAAGTCCCCTACTCATAGACAATCAGAAAGGAAAAAAAGAACAGATGAGCCAATGGGTGTGCTCCAGGATGGTTGTAATTGTTTAGTTCCTCACAGCCCTCAGGACTGAATGGCATTATTGTGCAGTGTCTCACTCCAAAAGCCAAATAAACCAGTGCCCAGGAAAGGTCAGAAGCAGAATGCTGTGAGTAATATATGTGTGATGTGTTACTGCAAAGTGGATTTTGGTGTTCAGACACTGCCTTTTGATACTGGTGGTGTCTAACCCCCACAGGCTGTTACCCAGCCTGCTGAAGGCCGGTGGTCAGAGTGCACCCTGACACAGTCTCAGCATCCTTTGGGTTAAACCAGCCAGCTAGTGAGCATGGACACTGCTGTCCTTCCAATGTCACACTGTCCCAGAATGACTGTCAAAGATACTTCACTTGTCAAACTGTTGTTCAGGCAGTTATTTATTTAGATGATGCTTTATTCCTGTCCAGACATCAGCAAGTCTGGCAGTCATTTGAGATCCCGCAGCTACTCCTCTCTGGTGGAGACATCAACAGCAGGGACAGTTGCAGCATGCAGTCTGATGTCTATGCTCTGTGGAGAAAACAGTCATATTATTTATCAATAAGGATTATTTTCTAACATTGCTAAAGGAAAGTTCTTTGTGACTGTTACTACAGAAAACAAAATCAACTCGCAGAAACCTGTTAGCAATTGAAATACCTGACAGGGGCCAGAGGTGAACAGTGACAGCATCATTAAGACAATCTCTGCACATCACCTTTGTTCCCCTGTGCCATCTATGTGCTCTCTAACAGTGAGATGCCTTCAGATGTTTTGCCTGGCTACCTGTAGGTGAAGTTAACAGGTAGTTCACAGAAACAAGGAAAAATAATGTGGAAGTTATAAACTATTGCTGAGGGATTAGATCTACTATTTTTGTGAGGATTTTTATTTTTCAAACATACTGACCCTTAGTGTCCACAACAAAACCTTTTGTATGATCAGCATTTAGTATTGATGTAGTGTGTGAAGGTCCATAAAACAGTCATACAGTCCTTTAGACAACCAGCTCGCTCTGAAAAGTTCAGTTAATTTCTAATATTTCAGTCTCATGAATCCCAAGTACAGCAAAGTAATAGGCTTAGTGTGCTTATTTTGTTTTGAGCTACTTGTAGAGAAAGTGAGTCTCTCTAGAAGTGGCCCCAAATTCTTGATTCATCTGGTTTTTCTTGCATTATTTCCATAGCTTCTCACCACTTCAATGCAGTGAACTGTGACACAGCCAGAGATGGGGTGTAGAAATCGAGATCCTCAATTTGAAATTCTAGAAGGAAAGTCAAAGCCCACGATTGCATTCTATCATCCATTTTGTAGCTTTTTCCTTTTCTCAGCTTTACTCAGCTTTCCTTTTCAGTGACCTTTCTGTTTGGAAAGGAATGAATAAATTCAGCCGCATCTCCCTGCTGTTTATTAGTTGCCCTTAGGTGCCCTGCACACTTTGCTCCCTCCCCTTTCTCATTAATAGGTTCAGAATAGATTTTCTTGTAAACTCTGCCTGTGGGGTTTCAGATGCTTAATCTGTTTAGAATCTCTGAAGTATCTTCTGGTTGCTATTGTAAGCTTGCAATGCCTTTCTTGAGAGGCAGGGGTGTGAAATGACGTTTTTGTTTCAATCCTGCTCAATATAAAGTTGAATATATTTATGGATATAAATATTGAGACAACATTTGTGAAAATTACCCAAGATGAACGTGAAGGTGCGTTTTCAGCATCTCTCTGTCATTTGCAGTTTAAGGTTCTAAAAATGTGCAGCTATTAACATTGTTTTTGATTGTAGAAATTATTCCCTTCACCCTGGATTTTTTCAACCTTTTCTTTGTAATTTCTCACGTTCTGCAAGCTGTCTTCTACTTAATGTTGGCATTGATTTATCCACGCTTCCCTCTTGTTTTTCCCATGTGGTTTTTTTTTTTTTTTTTAACTTTCAGTGTTTGATTGTGATTGCAGTGATTTACTTCTGGAACAACACATCAAATACTGCAGTTAGTTTTTTTTTGTTTTAATCAAATGATTTATTTTATGTGAGGGGGACAGTTTAATTATAAAAATACAACCTAAAATTTAAATATATTGTCTTTCAGTTATGCTGGTGGCTTAGGTCCTTGTTCATCAGCAGTGCAGCTTGGAAGGCAGATAAATAGACTTTGCTCTTGAATGAAGCAAGTGTTAATTCCTCTTGCCACCTGCCCCCACAAACATTTGGCTCCAACACTACAGCAAAGCCCAGGAGGCCACGGGCCAGCCCTTCTGTCTGTGCTCTGAAGGCAGAAACCATGCCACTAACATCTTGTGAACCTGATGATTGCACTCAGCTTTCCTCTCTTATGCTTTAATGAAAAAAAGAAAGCTTTCATTGCAGCCTAGCCAGCCTTTAAGAAGAAAATAAAGCAGTAGAAACTGGCTTTTCACATTTTTTGTAGATGAACATGAATCACTTCTGTCTTGCTTCTTAACAGCCCTTGACAATATTTATATTTAAGTAACAATGTTTTCCATGTTTCAGTCTACTGAGTTTCTTGTTTTCTCACAATTTCTTTTAGCTGTGCTCACTCAAATGCTGATTATTTCTTATTGATCAACTGCTTTCATCTGTACTGCTTTGTAGGAAGAAATACTAAATGAGGTTGAACGTGATAAAAATAGTCAATTTCATCTATGCCAGTTTCTGGAACTGGCTTCCAGATTTTTCTCAGTTCACTTTCTTTTTTCCCTGGTGTGTATTTAAAATACATATGTTGCTTATAACATTAAAAAAATAAAGTTCTGATAGGTTTTACAGACATTGTAGCCAATGACAGTGGCTTTTGTAGCTGCCCCTTTAGCATTTTTGAAAAATTTCAGGTATAATTTGCAAGTCTAGATTACTACATGCATGTAACATTCAAAAATACATTCATATCCAGGACAAGTTAAAAAAATAAAAGTTGATTGGGTTCTCTTTTTGCATTGCCACGTACTTTTCTCAACAGCTGTTTCAGCACAAGCCAATGACAATTCTGTGAAAAAAAGCCCACACCTAATGGATGTGCCTTAATACCCAGGTGCTTACAGGTTAGTGAGGCTTGTCATGTAACCTCAGTGGATTGCCATTTTCCTCTGTTAATAATAATCTCTTGTCTGAAGAATTTTATAGATTACATCAAGTATTAAATACTGCTGGTAAAAAAAAAAACTAGTTTGCTAAAAGCGACAACTGTAATAATTCTATATATGAATAATTTGCACAGAGCTCAAAGAATGTTCTCACTTGACATATTGCCATTAATTTTTCTTTGTGCATGCTGGGTTTTGTACACATATGAGAACAAAGTGGAAGTTAGTTTTTCTTCCCTCTTTTCTTCCTCTCCAATGTGTTAGATGCCTTGTTATCTAATTTTAATTCTATCTAGAAGCAACAGTGAAAGATTATCTTTTGGTTTTCATGCAGTTCAAACCAAACAATCTGAATATTGCTGGTGTTTTTGTAGCTACCTCATGCATCCCCTTAACAAGGTTCTCATGTCTTCAGATTGGGCTCAGTACACTGTAAATGTATCTTGAAACATTTAACTGAATAAATGGTGGAAAATAACATGGTTGAGTGCAGCAGTTTGGTGAAGTGATAAATGTTAACCAGGTTCAGGAACAAACCAAAAAAACCACTTGCATTTTACCCATCTTAATAACGATGGGCTCTTCTCTCGAACCCCTCAGCCAGTACTCAGCTTTCTGATTTGGGGAGTCTGCTTCACATTGAAATGATAGTTTAGCCTGTTTTTTCTTCCCCTTTGCTGCCCCAAGAGGACTGAGCATCTTCCTTCTTCCTCCTTCATCCCTGAAGGGTTCCCCGGGGTTATGTTGCTCTCTTCAGGTACGGCATCCACAAAGGTTGTGTTCTTAGGAGCTCTCCTCCTTTTTCAGAACTGTGTTACCATAGAATGGTTTGATTTAACAGGGACCTTTAAAGTCCATCCAGTCCAACCCCCCTGCAGTGAGCAGGGACATCTGCAACTACACCAGGCTGCTCAGAGCCCTGTCCTTGAATGTTTCCAGGGGTGGGGCATCCACCACCTCTCTGGACAACCTGCTGCTGTTTCACCACCCTCAGTGTGAAAACGTCTTCCTTGTATCTAATCCAAATCTGACTTCTTTTAGTTTGAAACCATCACTCTTTGTCCTACTACTACAGGCCATTCTAAAAAGTCTTTCTTATAAGCCCTTTTTAAGTGTTGGAAAGCTGCAGTACAGTCTTACAGTTGGTTTTGTGTAAATCTTGTTGAATACGGAGATGATTGTGTGGATTAAACTTTCAGAATTACTTCTACCTCATGAACTTTACCACTTCAGATCCCCCACTCTTTGCAGTGCTGTGGATCTGCTGGAAGCTCCACATGCTAGTTTGCCAGAACTTGCAGCTGGGAATTCTCCCTTCTTGCTAGCCTTGGGGTGCTGTTGGGCTGCTCAGGTACTCGCTTGCCTTCCCAGCAGTGTAAATTTAGCTGAATTTAGTTCCTTGTTAAAATAGGCTACATGTCCATCCTAGCAGCAGGACTGCATGGGAGGGAAATGGGACTCAGAAGCAAATGGTTATAAATTTGGGGGGGATATATCATGCTGTCCCCAAAGTGGAAGATGCCTTCCCTCCCCGTTTCCCTTGGGTGTGGGACACCGATGACCTTAGGCTTGTGGAATAATGTCAGTCACAGCCCTTGCTGACGTTTGGCTGCTGCTGAGCCTCTCTCACTGTCTTACATGATTTGTTCTCAGATGCCAAACCCTAAATGTGAGCCTGGATGTAGGAGGGTGGGAATAGTGTCTCAGTTTTCAGAGAAGAGTTGTGTTGGTGAGGAAAATGCCTGTATTTTGAGAGGCAATTTTGACTTGACTATACATGATCTATGACATAGCCTGCGTGATCTCTTGTAAGTGCACTGAACAGTATTGCTCCTGTATGAAATCTGCCGGTATAGTTCCACTGAAAAGCTAATGTAAAGAGTTCGTGTGTACTGCCACTTGAGCTTGTTCCTCAGCCTCAGAGGGGATGTATCTCTGCCTGCCTGCTCTGTGACCGGCGCCTCTCCCTGCCCTGGGGCTGCTCTTCCAGATGTTCATCTGCTAGAGATGTCAGCAGACGTGTCCCTCCCCCTTTTTCTTTTGGGGAAGGATTGGAAAGCTCCTGCCAAACACAAGTTTGGGAGTTCCATTTACAAATCCTGGCACTAAACCGCTGGTCAGTGCATGAGCTCCGGCTGCCTGGAGAGCAATTCCTGCAGCCCCGGGGTGTTGTGCCTGCCCTCAGCACTGAGCTGTGGCCACCACCCCAAACTTGTCAGTGCTTTGGTTCCCAGGTCATCTGCAGTTCCATCATGCTAAAGGGCGGACTGTGCGAGCTCCCCTTGTTTGTTTTCCAGGGCAGAGAAATGAGAATGTAAGCTGCTTAGAGCTCTCTTGAACTGTTACCCGTGTTCACTGCCTGCTCTGATATTCACTTCGATTTTCAGATGCAGGGCTAAAGCCAGGCTGCTGTTAGAACATCACGTCTTTTTGAACACAAAAGAATGAAATGGTAGAAAGTCAGTCATACAACTTCTGTAAAAACAAGCATGCAGACAGCAACAACCTAATGAAGGAGCCTGGATAACGTGGTAAACCCTGTAACAGAACTTCTGCTTTTGCAAATATTTAGCTGTCACTCTATATAGAGTCAAAAGTGTTGAAATCACCTGGTATCTAAAACCCGGACAGTCTCCCTTACTCTAGAGAATGCAGAGCTTGAAGGGAAATAAGCCCCCTGAATGTAAATTAAAAATGCGGTACATGTGTGGCTTAACAAAATCATCGAAAGAGCTGAGTCATACAGGAGCGTTTTCTTAGTCAATAATTACAGCAATACTTTCGGTTTAAGACACAGAACAACTGCACCCTCTAGTGACAGATGGCGGCTGGGCCGGGGGATGGAAGCAGCCTTTGTGCACTGTGGCGTGGCATGAGAGAAATAGAGATTTCATGTTACAGAACAGACCACCTTTGATGGAAAAAGAGCTTTAGTTATTTTTTTTAAGTGCATTGATGAGCTTCTCAGAGCATTGCTTTTGCTTTTATGGACAGCTTAGCTTGTCAATGGGTGTCAGACCACGAATTGCTGTTTACATCGAGTACGTTTGATTAGAAAGGAGCTGTCACGTTACTTGTCAATGTGTCATGTCATGCTTTTGGTTACTGCTAAAAAGAGCTTACTTCTTGTTAGGAATATCATTAATAACCCCCTGTATGTTTGAATGGTGTAATGTGACAGTGTGTCAAGCATGCTATATGCAACAGCGATTTTTCCTGTAGGGAAACAAGCCGTGTTTGAGTTATTTGCATGCATTGGAAATGCAGTTTCCTCTCTGAACCTATGCACTCTGGGAGCCTGCTGCTGTAGTGCTGCTGTAGTGGGGATTTCACTGGAATGCTCCCAAGATGTCAGTAATTAGTTAAATGTAGTTGCTGGTAGGGCTTACAGGGGGAAGGTTGAAATTCGTGTGTTGATACACAAGATTATTGTTATAATGTGCAGCTAAATCCAAAGCAGAGTAATACACAGTTAGTGACTCTGTTCAAAGCAGCTTTAAATCAGCCAATATTTTGGCTTTAGGGGTTTGGGTAGAGTGTAGGTTTTAGCCAGACTCTTCTCTCCTGTAACTGCTCACGTGATTTTGATTTTTCTTGGAAGCACTGCTGACAGTGCATTGATGTTGCTTTGCTTGTCCCCTGTCATTCAGCACTGTCACTTCCTGCCATCCCTGCTCATGGCCTCTGGAAACCATCCCTCTCCCTCAGCACCCGAGAGCTGATTTTCCTGGGAGAGGGGAGCCATGTTTTCATCAGGGAGTGAGGTTTTGTGTTGTGTTGGCTCGAGCTGTTGTCAGATGTCAGGATGTGTTTGCCATATGCACTTCCTGTGATCTTCCTGCTTGTTGTTTGAGTGACTTTTGAAGTAGCCATTAATTGGCAATGGGACATTTTGTAGTTTTCAACAGAGGGATAATATCACTGTCAGAACAATTTTCACATGAAAGTTATATTCTATTGTTGTTGTTGTCTACTAACAAGCCCCTTTCTTTTTGGAGGTATTAGGTTACTGTTGCTTGAGCTAGCCAACAGTTATTTTTTCCTTTCTAAAGACAGATATTACATTAAAATTATGGAAATGTATTAGCAAATGTCTTAATATATCACAATATCAATATTTAGTTTACAACTAAACCCCTTAAAAATCCAAGTATTTGAACTCTCAAAGGTATGTTAAAAATGTTTCTAAGAGGAAACCATTACAAATATGCATCGACTCTAAATATAAACTTCAACCATTTTGTTTGAATGTCAGAACACCAAAGGAGCTGAGCTCTTTGAAAACTGTTAAATGTCTTCACATCTATATTTGCCTCTAGTTAATGGTGACAAATGTCTGTGCTCTGGAGCTCATAATACTGATAGCCTCTATTACATATAGATACATAAAGGATACATGTGTGAATTTTTATAGTTGAAAATTTTCTTTGCTGTATCAATACTTCATGTAAACTCTGGGCTGGAATACCTCACTCCCAATTGAATTTCTATTTATTTAAAATACAGTAAATTTTTTTTAAAAGTTTTCAAAAAAATATTTGAGAGAACATACTTAATTCATCAATTATGTTTTGCAAAAAGCAGGAAGTAGCAGATGGCAAATTTTAGCAGCTCTTAAAAAAAAATCCATAAAGAAGAAAAAGATTTTTTTTTTTTTACAGAATCACAGAATAGTTAGGTTTGGAAGGGACCTCTGGAGATCATTCAGTCCAACCCTCCTGCCAAGGCAGGGTCACCTGAGCAGGTGACACAGGAGTGTATCCAGGTGGGTTTGGAATGTCCCCAGAGAGGGAGAGTCCACAACCTCCCTGGACAGCCTGTTCCAGTGCTCTGCCACCTTCTATGGAAAGAATCTCTTCCTCATGTTGAGGTGGAACTTCTTGTGGTTTTGTTTGTGGGCATTTCTGAATAAAATATTTTAATAGAAGGACTATTTGCACTTACTAAAAAAAATCTTGTGAGAAAATTCCAAGGCTCCCTGCTTTATGGGACATGTTGGAATTGCTATGTCAGTATAAAAGGGATTAGATTAACTACTGAGATGAGTGTATTCTACTTCAGATAATTGTTTCTGTTGTTCAAGGGCATCTCTATTAACAGAGCTCAGCGCAACAGCATCAAAATCTGAAATCAGATCAAGACACTGGTTCAAATTCCAAACTAAAATTTACATGTCATTTTCTCATTAGATACAAATATAAATTCTAGCGGCATTTCCCACCATCTCTGCAGCTAAATCAAATTTAGTGACTCCAGGCTTCTGAAATTAGAAAGGGCTTCTCCTGGGCGCTCTCACACTGGTGACTGGCTGCAGCACAGTTTGCTACAGGACAGGCCATCACTTCCTTTGCAGTAACTCTCGTGTCATGGATACTTCAGGGTGCCCTTAAGCAACCCTCATTTTTATAAATTCAGGAACAGTTTCACAAAGCAGGCGTGTTGTTAACTCTGCATTAATGACTGAGCCGTGAAAGCTGCTTTCAAAGGAGGGTATTTTTCAGCCGCCCACATCCGTGATAGAAACCCCCATAAGAGTGTGGGTTTATGAAATGCCATGAAATATTCTCAGTCAGCAGTGCTGCAGACATGGGCAGGAGCAAACCAGTGCTTTGGGATTGGCTTGTCCTGCCTGTGCTGATTCACAGAACAGAGCCAGGACATCCAGCAGCAGTGAAGGCTCCCATGGGCTGCCCAGCATTTCTCTTTCCCTGCTAATGCATGGGTCCGTATCTCTCTTTGAATCCGGTATAAAACTGCCAACAAGAACTTTAATTTCGTTTCAGTTTGGGTGAAAACCAAGCTGACTAGATTAGTCAGGCTGGTTTTGTTGTCTTCACATCTGTGATTTGCAGTCTGGAGAGCAGGTTATCTTTTCTGGTCTTTATCTGTAAGTGCTGTAGGCACTTGTTTGTTAAGACATGGATTTGAGCTCCTCCCACCCCCTCTCCTGTAATATTGTTAGTCAACTGTTGATGTATGTTGATTACCATTGTTTTTTCTGGCATGGGTAAGTTTTAGGAGTGAAACTGTATTTTTTCCCCGAAACAATATTGATATCTCAAGTATTTTTAAAAGTTTCCTCTTCCACAAAAATTTAAACAATTGAATTCTAACTTGCAACGGAATTGATTCTTCTGGTGGTAGTTATATTTCGGGCTGTTACTGTATTTCCTTCCAAATAAAGTAAAAAATCAATAGGGTAGTGCAAAGTTTTGATCTGTGATTTCAGTCTGGTCTTTAGCAGTGATTGGTGTCCAGCACATCACTAAAAGCAGAAAGCCACATTTGTGTGTTAGCATTTGTAGCAGTACCTTAATCACAAATGGTGACTCCCATAAATATCATCTACAGCAGTACCTTAGTGACAGACAGTGACCCCTGTCAATGTTTGATCAGTTGTAGGACTTGTCAGATGGCTTGTTACTCATGCTAATCCTAGAAGAATTTTTCTTTGCTGTGGAAGAGCTGCCAGCTATGTTTTTAATTCCTGGTCTTGAAAAACATTTGTACAATGTGGTTTATATGCCATTTTGGGAACAATTGCATTTGCTCTGAAATAAAATTTTTCTTTATTTTTGGTGACCCCATTATGTAGATGCAGTAATGTTTCTTTATAAATGTTTTAACTTTTTTTTTCTGACAACTTCAACTCTGCTTAACGCTCATTTCTTTCTCACGAAGCCATGGTATTTATGATTTTCTTTTTTGGATGGGATGCAAGTCTAGGAAAGCTCTCCTCACAGAGAGAGGTGGTGTTACACCTCCCCCTCACCCCTTTCTGTTCAGGGACTCTTAATCAGAATTTGTTCTTTTTGAAGTAATTTGTTGTGACTTAAGGGGGTCTGTCTGAAAGCTATAGGAAGCTGGTGCTACTGCAACAGGTGATGGGATTTTTGAAGGAGAACATTTTGGGTTGGTTTTTGTCTTGTTTTTTTGTATATGCACCAGTTCTGGGTGTTCCTCAAGCTATAGCTTAAGCTATCTTGGTCACCAGCTTTAGAAAAGAAATTTGCAGCGAAAGGTCATAACTTACATTGATTAATGTAAGTTATGTAGGTCAACAGGTTGAAGGTTTTGCTACTTTTCAAGCTCAGTATGTCCTCTCCCCCTGCAACAGGGCTTGGGGAAAAGGGAGGGCTGGTTGTGGGTTTCAGGGAACAGTGTGATCATGGCAAGTAGGATGAGGGAGCACTGGCAATGGACTTTTTAGAAATTAAGTGAGAGGGAAGCCAGAGTATTTCTTAAAAATTGATGACAGTCTGAACAGTGATGCTTGGAACGGTGAGAAAGTTTTGGATTTGGGAATTATCATGAAGGGATAAAGGATTAAGGTATCACCTCCATACTGGGGAAAGAAATAGTGTTGTCTCTGTTACATCCCTGAATGTGATACTGGTTGTTAAGGCTGCTGAGTTGGGAGCAGGCTGTTGGTAATGAATATAACCAGGGAATGAACTGAAAGTCTAATGTGGGTTTGTTCTTTGTATACTTATTTCATTACACTGAGTTAAATTCTTAAATCATGTTATTCTTCACAGTTTAAAATTTGTTAGTGTATTTCTGGGTGCACACAAGAAATATCTTATGAGAAAGAGATGCAGAAGAGTGAATCATCTTGGAGGTTTAACTGTATTGCAGAGAAGTAACACCCACAACAATGAGTTCTAGAAGGCAATTTATCATATTTCAAGTGTTTACAATATATGTGTGTGTTTACACACACACAACGTTTGTATGCCTACACACACGTAAATAATACCTTAAAATCCATTTTCACAAATATTACATGTATACATTCACACGTTTATACACAAGAATGTGTGGTAAAACATTGCTAACTTAACCCACCTAAGCAAACTCCCAGCACTGGCATTGAGTACCAGTTTTATTCTTCAGGCCACAAAGTGCAGCTGCATCTACAGGGGAAACTCCCACACCTGTGCAGGTGAGAGCCTGGAACTGTGCAGCAGAGGATTGGGGCCAGCAGTGTTTAACTGATCTTCTACAGCTGCTCTGTGTAATGTTGCAGTTTTGGGGAGAGCCTTCTCCCAGGAAAGGCTGGTGACACCACACGTTGGTGCTAAGCTGTCAAAAAGGAATTTGATGCAATCTGCTAAGCCCTAAGAAATCAAAGAACTATTCCTAGTTCTGTGTAGTATTTACACAATGCAGTTTTAGGGCTCTTTGCACAGATCAGTCTATAAACCCTGAATGTGAGCTGCTTGTGTATACAAAACTCCACTTACTGTTTTTCCTAGATAGTCCACAAGATGGTAGTGCACCAAAGTCATGTCTCTGTATATCATGCTGCAAAAGAATTTTATTTAAAACTCGTATCAGTTTACTGGCAATTCAACAACAACAACAAAAAATAGATTGTGGGTTCAGCTAGGTTAAGTACTATATTTTGCAAGTAGATATGCTGGAATTTATCTGGGTAACTCCTATTAATGCTTGTCATGCACTTAAATACATCAACTCAAAAGGCTCTGTGCACCTCTGAGATGGATTTCTATTCTGTGCCTTTGGGACAATAGCTTACAGTTAAGAATTAAGCTTCAGGTACCCAGCGGGACTTTGGGTAGTTACTGCCTAATTTCGCATTTTTCACTCTTGTACACGCTGTGTCAGAGCTTTAATCAGTAAATATTTCTGTTGATGATCTAACTTTTTACTTGATTTCTTTTAATGTTCATCAAAAGTATTAATTTTCGAAATACTCATAAAATTCCCTGATGCCAAGATGGGTATGGAAAATTACATAGGGAATAACTTTGCTAATTTCTGTTGACTGCAGCTTCTGCTCGTGGGGGAAACACTTGATCACTCTGTGTGCTTACAACTTAGTTTCCTAGAAATTGTTGTTCTGGGGTGGAAGGAATGGATAGATACAAACCCCTCTGCTTTCTCTTGTTCTTCTAAACTTCCATTCCTGTGCCTGCTTCAGCTGATTCTGGCTTTCTCCTGTGGTTCCAGTGAAGTCAGCCAACATTTTTCACTGGTGTTAGGGTTGTGCCCCGTGCCTGGTTCTGGCTGCTGTAATTGTGCTGTGCTGGTTTACTGATCCTTAGCGCAGCTCTCCTGGCAGATCCATGCATGTGTCACTGGCTGGTGATTATGCTTCAGGTTGTCATTAGAAGGAAGGAGCCAAATTGTTTTCTCCGTAGTCAGTACCTTTTTGGTCTTCAGGAAAACAAGGTTTGATCCTTGAGACTGTTCACAGGTGGAAAAGGAGTCCTGTGATACCAGGAATGGCGATATGGAGAATAGTTCCTGAATAATTAGAAATACAGGTTACAGGTACTCTCAGACTTGTAGCACCTCTGTCCCTTTCTGGGCCTCCACTGGGTCTAAGGGGCATTGGATTGTGTCTAACCTGGAGATGCAGAAAAGGAATGCCATCTTATTAGTGACTGGAGTTGCCTTCTCCAGCAGCTTTGTTTCAGGGAGAAGCACGGCAGTGGGTGGTGTTGGTGTGAATGGTCCCTGCTCTCAGCTTCCAGCCTGCCAGCTGTCAGATCCTGTTGTCCCACAGCAGCAGGTCCTACTGAGCCTTGCAAGCATTCCCCTCTGGGGTGCTCACAGGCACTGCTTCCCTCTCAGCAACTTGCATTTATCTCAATTCCTCCAAGCAGCTGAGCTTGCAGTTGTCCCCTGCAACAAGAAGAGGATTTGTATGAGTTGGACAGGGATATGTGTGCTGTAGGGAAGCTTTTCCACACCCTTTCTGGGAGCAGCAGGAGGCTGTGCTCTACAGGCCGTTCAATGGCAGCAAGGTTTTAAGTCTTTGAAGTGCTGGAATTGCAGATTTGGGGAGATGTAATGTCTTAGTGAGCCCAAAGCCTGTGGACGTGTTTTTGAGGGGATATAATGATTGCACATACTGATACATGAAGAAGAATGCTGATTTCTAGACCTGCCTGAGTGTTTATAATTTTAAAGAAAAATCAGTAGATTGCTGATGGATAACATAGCAGTGAGACAGTAAAGCTGGTTAATAAATACCAGTTTGTGTTTCTCTAAATAGGTGATAGGTGGATTAAATGTCAACTTCGTGGATCAGGTTAGTGTCAGGTGTCAGTTGCTGCGTGAGCTTCCTTCCATTTTTTTTTTTATTTGTTAGATGTTTTTCATTTTGACAAATCTATTAACCCACGTTTGGCTACAGCATTTGCCTGCCAAGACTAGTTTTAAAGTAAAATCATTTTTTTTCCAGCAACTGAGGCATAAAATGGTCTTTAATGAAAATAGCAACAGACACTTAACTCTAGCCCTTCCAGCCTGATGTCACAATAATGTGAACCTTCAAAGTGAAAAGCTACTTTCACAGGTATCTTAAAATCTGTATTGACAGGAGGTAGTTGGTATGATGTGTAATTTCACCATATCCTTAATACATCTTTTTGAAGACTTTAAGGTAAAACCAGCTTGGTTTTGTTGGGATTTTTTTATGAGCTTTGCTCCTAAATTGGGCTGCATTCCTTACTTGTGGTTAATTTACAGTGCCAACTAGAAATATTTTGGTAATGTTGTTGTTCAGTGAGTATGCCCCTGAGGCATATTTTGACATGGTTGAGTCCCTCTGCTGCCTCTTCTTGCGTGGCCTTGACTATTTGCCTATGGCTTCATCTGTGCCAGGTATGACACAACCCTTTGCAGTTGCCAATGTGAACAGCATGTCCTAAAAGCAGCGTGATCCAAAAGGGGAGGAAATGTTCTGCTCGGGGCCAGGTTTTGAGTGGCTTTGTTGAAATCCAGTCTCTGTTCTTACAATGGTTTTGCAGAAGCATTCAGTAAATTCTTGGCTCAAGACTTTTTTTTTTGAGACCTTTGCCTCACTTTTATTTATTTACTCATTTACTTATTTTAAGGTGCCCGGTGCTTGCCTTCTGCTCCTAGGCGCTGTATTTTCATCACCATGGTGAACAGTGACCTGAAAATTCACCTACTCTGTAGGATTGGGTGGAGTCAGCCTTTTCCAGTATCAATATACGTAGGATAGTGGTAGTCGCTGGGCTGCCTGCATTTTTTAATGTCTCTGCTGCCTGGATTTCTACTTGTTCTATAATTTTATCCCCTGCCAAAAAGAGGATGATAAATGATGCTTTGGGTTATTCACAGCTTCCTTGAGAAAGATGTAAAATATGAGCAAAACATGAAACCATTGCTGATCCAAGCTGAGTGAGTTTGTTTTAATAATAACAAAACAAAAACCCCCACCCAATATATTGCCTTGAAATTTGAGCTGGAGAGAACTGGGTTTATTCACTTCTTGCTACAGTGCTCTTTTATGAAAAGAGTTTGAAGTCCCAGTGACGAAAATAACTTTTTTTCTTGATTTGATGAAGCAAATAAATTCTGAGTTGAATTTATTAATTCCAAATACAGAGCTGAAGTTTGCTGTGTCTTGTGATCCATGATGGCTGAAGTTAGGCTTGTGGGAAAGATTAATACTGGAGAAGGCAGAAGTGAAGCGCGTGCATTTAAACAGATTGGGGTGGAACTGCAAGGCTCTCTTTTGCCTCTGAAGGAAGACTTAAGGTGTAAGCTCAGCAGGTCCTACTCAGTTATGCTGTGCTATGTTTTTCCAGCAATTAGTCTCAGCCCACTTCAGTTTTCACACTTGTTTTTTGTTATTGGTTTGCTTGGTTTTTGGGGTTTTTTTAATGGTATTGGCATCAGGTAGCTTTTGCAATCGTGAAATGAAAGGTCTTAAACTTTAAGAAAATGGCTGGCCATTATAATAAAACTGCAACACCTTACCATAAGAGTCAGGAAGCAACTCAGAAGGATTTTACACTCAGTCATCCAGAAGTCAGATCATTGTGAAGCAAGGAGATCGTTCGTAGGTTAGAGGCCGGAATTCATCACTTCATCTTCGGAAATGCCTAAACCCCCTTCCCTGCTGCCTCTTTCAGCAGATTGTTGGGAAAGCCTTTTAAACTTTAGGGTGACTTTCCACCTGGGTTGTATTTAACTGATGGTTTTAACAATACAGGCAAGTTTCAGCCCCTTACTGGCATGCTGCCAAGCCCCTGGATGAGGGAATATCTTGTTGCTCTTGCTTCTGCCAAGCTGTTAGTAGCTCCTGTTACGTCATTTCCAGAAACTCTTGTCACTCTTGCTGAAATAAATTGAGCATTCATTTGTCTGTTGCTCACTCTTTCTTCTGTACTGCCATTTGCAAATGGCTTTCTTGACTTGGTGGCATTTCTGGGAACATGCTTTTAGGCTTGCCTTGCTTTACTTTCTATCAGTTGCTCAGCTATTACTTCATTTGCCTCAGTGGAATGACTCCTGATTTGTGCACACATAGAGTGAGATCAGAATTGCATCCTTTGTCCATAAAAGCATTTAAAGATATCCAGTGATTTCAAATCCTTTGTGAAGTTTGACTACTACTGAAAAATACATTGTACTCTTGGGGAAAAGATGAGAGTCAGTCAGTTAAATCAGAATTGGATAAAGCAGATGAAGAGTAAATATATATAACTCCTCTTTCCTGGAGGGGAAACTAGGCAAGATTAATGCCTGTCTTCTTTCATCTGGTATATTTCAGTATTTGAACGGAGCCTTGGTGTTTTGGATTTCTTTACTTTTTTGTTTAGTAACAATTTAGAACGTACAGGTATCTCCTTGATGTGTCTGCTCGCAGTCCAGGAGTATGATCAAAAAGGCCGGTAAGTAACACTGGGAATAGTTTAGAAGAAAACAGAAAACAAAACAAAATCGTATTCCTTTGTTGAGTCTTGCATTGAGAAGAGCTTCTGTTTCTCCACTACCCCACATCCTACTTACTAAAAGAATGTAAAATGGGAATATGTTTTAAGAATAGCAAAAGAATCACTTCTTGTGTGAGGGGAAGTTAAATAGAGCAGATCTGTACAGCTTGAAGAGGAATGAATAAAGGGGAATACGGTAAAGGTGAATAAAATCGTGCCTGATGTGGAGGCAAATGAGCAGGAATGAATCACTGGTGTTTTTATACAATTTAAAGGAAATAGCATTTCCATGTGCAAGGCGCAGTTAAATTGTGGAGCTTTCTGCTGTATGGGTATGAATGCAGAAAGCGTCTGTGCTTCCAGCAGCAGTTCCTGCTTCCAGCCTTATTTGCCTACTCATTTCTCTGTAGTCACATCTGTCACTTTGGAGCCACCAGGTGTCAGTTCACGCAACCCCTTCATAACCACAGGCCTTGGAAGTGCTTGTCAGACACCTCAGCCAAAGCCTTGCATTGACATCAGGCTTCCTTTCCATGCAGACTCCTGGAGGCTGCCATCCCTTCTAGACAAATGGAGAGTAATAAAGGACTGCCTGCTTTCTTATGCCCATGATGGTCCTTCTCAATTTTTCCTGCAAAGCTCCTATGGGATCCTAGAGAAGTTTGTCTTTATTACCTCTGGTCCTAATCTTAGACCTGCCAGGTGGCAGTGAGTATGCTCAGGTTTGTCTTTTCTGGCTTACTGTTCTTCAACCAACCCTGGTCTTGCTGGAACTTCTCCAGTAAAACCAAAAACCCACCTCAGCCTCAAACCCCAATGATTTTTGCCTTTATTGTAGCTTATACTCTTCAGGTTAAGTAGAAATGGACCAAAGGTCGTTTTCAGAGAGGGAAAATCCTGTTCCAAGTCCTTGAACATAGCCTAGTCTCTTGGCCAGGCCTTTCCACAGGGCAGGACATGCTAGGTGCAGGTATGTAGATGGAATTTAAGCAATGTGAGCATGGCTCCTATTTCCTTTCTTGGAAAGGAATTCTGGACAAAAGTGCTATCTAGCTATTTCTTGCTCTCCCTTGATTTAAGGGTCTAAGTTATGCGCAAACAGTTCGCCCAGGCCTCAAAATTTGCTGCTCATCAAAATCGTCTGTTGTGACAAGGACATCATTTAGCTAATTTTTTTTTTTTTTGTCTGTGATGTTGATAATGTTAATTGTCCAAATTTTTAAATAGTTCTCCAAAACCAAAATTCTTTCACTTGGCAGATTCATGCATAAGGTTATAAAAGCTGTCCACAGAAGCATGGCTTTGGAGAATATGTTTTTCCCTAGCAAATTATTTTCAGTGCTAAGAAATATGAAGGAAGTGAAAGTATTTTGGTGCTTTGGAAATGAAAGTTCTGGAGAATTTTAGGTTTATGCTGCTGGGTCAGATTGCTGTGGTAATAAACTGTGTCCTCATCTATAATTTTTAAAACAGCTATGTTCAATAATCTAGTCAATATACTTGGGTGCCTACTCACCACATCTGGGTCTATGAGTCTGATGTTTTCCTTAGCAGACTTGATGACAAAGGTAAAGAATATCTTTGATTTGTGCTTGGAGCTTAATTTAAAAAAAAAAAAAAAAAAAAATTGAAACTTACTCAGTACCCCACTGTGCAGCTTTAAAGATTCTTTAAATAAGACACCTTTTCACAGTGGGGTCCCTTGCATATATTTCTCTTTTTTTTTTTTTTTTTTGGTTAAATATAAGTTTTAATTGGAACTTCTTAAAATGGTTTTGATGTGTCAAAACATCACAAAGAATGATCACAAGAAGCAATGTGGAAGACTGTTTTTGTTTTCCTCTTGTGGGTCAGGCAGAGATGTCTTGCCAGTTGTGGTTGGTAAATCCTTTCTTCATTTGACTTAATTGACTTGGTTGCACCTTTTGCTGATGTACTTTAAGGCAGTAATTATCTCTGTTTCCACAACTTCCATTTGGAGAGCAGTAGAACATGGTAGGAGTGCACTTTGTAGGTAGGCTTAATTTTTCTTATCAGGTTCTTAGTATTATCTGGTAATATTGACTGTATCAATAAATTGGGTTTTTCCTGTACAAGAGATTGCATTATTCTGAATCTCCACAGGTTTTGACTTCAAAATCCCCTTTGGGCCTTTGCAGTTTTGTCATCATGCAAGTTATTTCTATTTTTGATTTTTAAAAGCCTCAAGTACTGGAAGTTGTCCCACTGAGAGAATAAAGATCCATCCAAAAATCTGCCAACTGAAGGAGAACATTGAGGGATTCAGCCTTACTCACTGTGATCTTTTCTAGATGCCCTGAAGATTACCCAAGCAAGAAATTGAAAATTCGTCTTCCTGTTTACCTATTACTGGGCTAATTAATTTTAAGTAAAATTTAAAAAGTGCAGAGAGCCATTATTCCACAAAGTCTCTCTGATGTTGCTGTCGTTGTGCCTTGTGGTGGGGAAGTATTGAAGTGTAGAGAAAAACTGGTTCTTCTTACCTTTTATAACAAAATACCTACAGTTTCCCACAGTGCTTCTGCTTTTCACTCTGTGTGTGCAATTTAACTCTAGTTTCCCAAGGAAATGTAAGCCTACACACTCATAAAAGGCATTTTGTGAGCTGCAGGGAATGTGTCAGAGGACAGGATGCTCTGCGGATTTCGTGGTGTGGGCAGGGACCTTGAGGCGTGGTGAGGGTGGGGACACCAGCGCCCAGGGAAGGACTGGAAGGGGCTGGCAGGGGAGCTGTGGCCTGAAAGGGATGGGGGGGACCTGAAGCTGTTGTGCAATGAGTACTGTGGAGACACATCATCCAAGGGGATATGGAAAATCAGACTTAATAAGCTCTGCTTTTCAGGGAGCAGCTTGTTTAAATTTGAGACATAATGTGGGAATTTGGACAGTTTACCTGGGGTTGCAGATGGAGTGAATTCACATGCACATCGGACTGAGTATGTCATTCATGGAGTAATGGTTTATTTTTTTTTAGGAATAAGTGTGTCCTTCAGAGAGGCTCCTATTCATATCTGTTGTGTCCTGGCAGGCCAGCCCCTACTCCAGGCAGCATGACAACAAACTGCCAGAGTGCTTTTCCTTTTTCCTGCCTACAGCAGGAGCCAGGCTTTGTCAGGGAGGTCAGGCTGTCCCAGAGCTGGCTCCAGCAGCATTCCAGGAGCTGGCACACACTGGTGCTGTGGCAGCTGTTCTCTTCTGCACTGAGGCTGGGGCTGTTGAAACCTCGTGTGCTGTAAAAACTAAAAAGGATAGACATACTTTCATGACATTTTGGAGGGTGGCACTGTGTATCCAGTGCTTAAAACAGGTGGGAATGAGACTGTAGGGTGGATATCCAGCTGGCAGCAGTCCACAGCCTTTCCTGACACTAGTTTGAACTGATGATAAGTCTTGGCTGGTGCTTTTAAGTTGTTGCAAGTTCTTCTCTCTTCCTTGACCTATTGTTGTGTGTGAACCCAGTCACTTCACCATGAAATATATTAATATCTTACTAAGGAAAATAGAGAGATGCTTCAGTTCTGGGGGTGTGCTGCTTGTAACAGCTTTGTCATGGGGCAGTAGCTTCTGCCCTTTCCAGAAGAGACAGTGGCAGCTCATGTGTCAGGGCACAGTGAACACACTGCAGCAAGGGTGCTCTTCCTGCCTGTCCTTCAGGAACAGAGATCTCTCATCTGATGTTCTTTTTCATACCTTGGGTTTTTCAATGGGTGTTGATGGAACACTGATGAATGCTTCCTTCCTTTTTGCCTGAGTTTACATGCTTAACCAGACCTGTGGCTGGTGCTAATTTTCACTGCTTTGTTAACCCAGAGAAAACGATAGAACTACACTTAAAAACAGATGGTGCCAGGCCTCCAGTAAGAGAGGAGGGAAGGGGAAGTGGTGGCAAAAGGCATGTTTTATGCCCTGGTCTCAGTGCAGAATAGATTGTAACCCGCTGCCTCTGTAAAGCAGAAATTAGATGGAGAAAATGAGCTACGAAACATAAAATTGCATCTCAATTTTTATTTTATTTATCAGGTGCATACTGCTGATTTTTACTACTGCTGTTAACTCTGCTATTTGTTTTGAATTAATGGTGGAATGGGAGATGTCTTCATAACAATAGGAATTGTAGTCTGTGCTATTCTGTCTACAGAGGAAATACATAGGTTTTGTGGCTTGAAAGCCAAGGCATAAAAAATAACAAGATTATACCCTGTCTGCATTAACAGCCAAGGGTTGGAGCTGCAGAGTAGGATTTTCTTCAAATGCAAAGAGCGAGTGTGCCTTGTTGTGGGTGTGAGAGTACCAGCAGCATTCTGGATCTTGGAGTGCAGTGGTGAGATCATGGTTGTCATAAGAGCTATTATCATGATGAGACAATTATTCAGCCTACGCACTGGGAGCCTGTGAGAACTGGCTGATTCTGATTAGTGCTTCTCTTTTTTAAAATTTTTTTGCTGAATAGTGTGTAAGTTGTTAATTTACTGTTCACACAGTTCTTGTGATGCAGTCCCAAATTCGATTTTCATTATCGCTCTGGCTGTAGCCTCTTGCCAAACTACACAGCGACTCAAACTGCAGTTGTACTGGATTGTGGCCTCTATAGCTTGAAAGTTTGTTAGTCTGCCTTTATGCAGCCTGTGAATACCCTTCAGAATATACACTGTAACTCTAGAAAGCAGCTCTAAGGCTAAAAATTGAATTTTAATATTTTTCTTGCTTTCTTAAGTATGTAATATATGCTTAGAAGAGATGCATTATCAACCACTCTGATTTCTCTAAGTAGCTGTAATTCTATGCAGTGGTTTTGCAAGTTAATGCCAAAAATGTTGCAATGTCCCTAAAGAGTCCATGTAAAGTCTTGATTTTGTGTGTGCTATCAAACAGAGCATCTTAATGTGTAGGAAGAAAATGGTGCCTAGTACTCCATCATAAAAAGGTTTGGATCGGGCTGGAATGGACCTGAAAGATCATCTCACTCTGACCCTCCTACCGTGGCACGCACTGGTATGAGACTGATGGGTTCCCTGTATTTCCCTGGATGGTCTTTTTAAAAAAATGGGGGTTGTGCTTCCCTTTTTCCAGTCAGTGGGATCTTCACCAGCCTACCACAGCTTCTCGAATATGGTGGGTAGTGGCTTAGGAGCTTCAGCTGCCAGTTCCCTCAGGACCTGCAGTTGGATCTCGTCAGGTCCCATGGACTTGTGCACCTTCGGGTTCCTCGAATGGTCTCAAACAAGATCTCCAGTAGTGGGCAGTTCCTTATTCTCCCAGGCCCTGCCTTTGTCTCCTGGGACTCATGCAGTGCAGCTGGAGCATTTGTTGGTGAAGGCTGAGGCAAAAACCTTGTCAAGTATCTCAGTCTTCTCCATATCCCGGGTAACCTGGTTTCCTGTTTCCTTCCAGTGAAGGCCCACATTTTTCAAAGTCTTCCTTTTATCACCAACATACCTATAGAGGCTTTTCCTGTTGCACTTGATGTTCCTGGCCAGGCTTAGTTCCATCAGGGCTTTAAATTTCCTAACCTGGTTCCTGGATACAATTTCTCTGTATCCTTCCCAGGCTACCAGTCCTTGCTTCCACCCTCTACCGGCTTCATGCTTGAGTTAATCCAGGAACTCCTTGTTCATCCATGCAGACCTCCTGGTGGTTTTGCCTGGCTTCCTCTTGTTGAGATGCATCACTTCTGAGCTTGGAGGAGGTGCTCCTTGAATGTCAACCAGCTTTCCTGGGTCCCTCTTCCCTCTGGAGGCTTTATCCCATGTCTCTCTACCAGGCAGATCCCTGAAGAGGACAAAGTCTGCTCTCCTGAAGACCAGGGCAGCGAGCTTGCTGTGCCCCTCCTTGCTGGCTTAAGGATCTTGGACTGCATTTTTTTTAGAGCTCTTTAGTGTGCCTGTAACTTAGACCAGGCTTCTCAGCATATTGTATAGTTCTATATAGTTTATTGTGTTTAACTCCTCTTAATTTTTAACCTTATAGAATTAAAGTAGGTTTTTGAAATTCTATTTTTGATACATAGAGAAATACCTTTTTAAGACTTTTAGACTTGCCAGAATAATTCAAACACATCACTGTTCTCTTTTGATTTGGATCTTCATTTGGAGCTCTGCTTCTGATGATGTGAAGCAGGTAATGGTCATAGATTTTTGTGTTAAGAAAATACATTTCTAACTGTCAACCGTACTAAAGTATACAACACTGAAATCAATAAAATAGTTTTGTACTGTCTCAGTAAGGTTGAAGTAAGAACAGACTTTTGGAAGCTGGGATACCCCTTGGTCCAGTGCTCATAGGATTGTCATGAGCAGCACAGATGTAAGGATTGCTAAGGGGATCCTAATACGTATTTTACTTGGGAAAGTTGTAAAGTTTCCATTCTGGTCCCTTGCGTGCTGTTGAAGAGGTTCCTTATTGTTAAAAGTCCTCATAGTATCTCACCCAAATCTGGTGGCTGCAACTGAAACTTGCTACTCCTCTTACTATCCATAGTAATGGTGGAGAACAGACTATTTTCTTCTGCATTTTGTAAGGTTTTGATGGACTTGAGGACTTTTGCCATGTTCCATCAGTCATCTTTTCTTTAGGCTAAAGGAGGATGTGTTTTACAGACTTCTGATTGCTCTTGTTGTTTCCCAAATATTCATATCTTCCTGGCAGCAGAATAGCAGAAGTCAGTCACAGTATACCTGCAGCTTTGCAAATACTAAATAGAAGAGAAAGATGATTTCACTGTGCAGGCTGTACTTCTGCACTTTACTCTGCTACTTGTCTTTTGTCCTGTGTTGAACCTGCAAGATTTTATCCCCTGCAGACAATGCTGAAGAACAGTTCTTATTTGCTCTCTAGCCTGTGTAAAAACATTTTCCTCCGTATTTCCACTGCAATTTGTCTGTATTGCATGGGGTTTTTTCCCCCCCACACCATTCCTCTGGTCTTACTTATCATTTTGGTCTAAACTTTCACTCTTTAACATGCACATGCTTCTTGTAATTTCATGTTTGTATTGATAATAAACTTTTCGTATTGCCCAAATCATTAATAAAACATTGGAGAGAAGCAAATCCAGGACAGACTCTTACAGAACATCCATCCTTTTTGACAATGAATGTTAATATCTTGTTCCTGAGTTCAGTTACCAGGTCCCTCTTGGATTAATCTAACAATCTTTTCATCAACACCATGTTCCTTACCTTGCTTATGAGAATGTCAGGTACAAGTATTGCTGTTCTCCAGTCTCCAATGCCTGTTGCCTTTCCATGAAATAAAATTAAATTAATTTTATGCGGTTTCCTCTTGACAAATCCAGATTAATTGCAGTTCATCCCAGTAACTTCAAGGTAGTGATAGATTCAGATACAGATATGGGAGGATAGCTAGGACTGGAAATTTAACCAGACCAGTGTACAATTTTATTATCTCCTGGTTTTTTGCGTTTTCTTTCCCCTCCCTGTTCTAGTTTAGTACTAATTTGGTCTTCAACAGTCTTTTGCTATCCTGCCTATTTTCCAGGAAGTCTCAAACCACCCCCCTGCCTCCAAAACCAAACCCAGAACATCAAAAAACTCTAGTGGCTGGAATTTCATCTTAAGCCTATGTAATTCCTGTGTCCTAGCATGAACTGCACAGAGTTATTGGTGTTATGTACCCCTGTTGTTATGCACCTGTTTCAGTACCCTTGGAGCTGTTCTGGGCAACAGTCCTTGTATGTTTTCTTCTCTTCTGCTCTGTGAAGTATTGATTATTTAAAGTTTAGGTTTGTTAAACATTTTAGTTGGAATTTATTCTATCTTTAAAAAGGGAACGGTCCCTTTATCCCTGAACAGAATTTCCGTGTAACGTTCCTCCTTCTCAGCCCCTCCACAAGCCAGTTTAAGATAAATCATAGGAACATAAAAAAATAAAAATTGTAGAGTGGTCTTTAGTTTTTATGGAGGTTTGCCTCCAGTCTCCTATGGGTTTGCCTATTTTGGGGGGAAAAATAAAAATCCAGAAGGGCTGGTGTGGGGAGACAGGCAAATGAGCAAGGATGCAGTGCTGGCTGGTATTTGTCTTTGCTAAGAGTGTGTGGATATGCATGTCCAAAGTTATTTATTACTAACCACAGATTCAGAGAAGCATTCAGGGTTGTTTTCTGAAAAAGAGGAATTTCAGAGTTAAAGCAATAAAATCTTCACATCTTCAGCTGACAACTTTTTCCTAGAAGTTTAGTGCTGAAATAGGACACAGTGTTCCAGATGAGACCCAAGCAAAGCTGTGTAGGAGAGAGAGAGAGAGAGAGAGAGAGAGATATTTCTTTCCTGCGTCTTCCAGGCTGTTACTTTTGTGTTTACATCCCCAGCACATAAACTTGTGTTGATGTACGTTGTTTGCCATGCAACACAAACTCAGCAACTCCCCCTCCAACTTCATCCTCTCCTGTTTGCCCTCCCTCTCTCTAAAGCAGGAGGGCTACATTGCCTCCCACCCTCTATGTACTGTGTGTGCAGCTTACAGGCAGATCTGGACAGGAATTGCCTCTCGCTCTGCTGTTCTGAATAGGGCACTAACATTACCTGGGCTTTCAGGCATCACATCAATGCACCTATTCTGTGATAATTGTAATTATTACACAGGTAAGTGGGTTTTATTTATATGCCCACTTGCTCTTGCCAGGCCAAGAAAGAACTTGGCCTCCTGTGAGCGTTAATAGCTTTATGTGAAATCTGTGAAGAAACAAAACATTTCTGACTTTTTGTAGTGGCAGTGATTTTTAGATTTTTTATGAATCTTTCGTAGTTACCTTTCTTGCTGCAAGGGTTTCTTCCAGCAGGATTTTAGTCAAAGTACTAATAGCTGGACTTTGTTGTTTGGTTTGGGATTTTTAGGTTTCGGTTGGGATTTTTTTTCAAGTGAGAGATAATCTCTGTTCCTAAAATTATCCTGAGGGGTTTTTTTAAATATTGGTTGTCATTTTAAGGAAACTGAGAATTTTCACATGCCATTGTTTTAAGTGTAAACATGTAGATTTTATGACTGGTACATTAATTTATTTACGAGAAAGTGAGAAAAATGTCACCTGAAAAATATGCATTTGATACTCTTCTGCCTCTTTTTATTGATTGCTAATGATTCTGCTTTTTTGCATTTTTTTCCTATAAAAGTCAACTTACTGCTGCATGGAGCATGCAGAACACTTAAAGCACTAAAATCTCACTCGGACAGCATGTTAAGATTTTAATGATTCCCTCACTTAATTATGGAGGCAATCCTTTGGGAATGAGGCAAAGATGGTCATTTCAACATAAGAAAAAGAATAATGAAAAATTAAGGAATCTAGTTAAATGAGTTTCTTATGCTGGAGTGGGTTGGAGGTTTCTTTTTCGCTTTTATATTTTCATTTCAAATATTTCCTTAAAGGTTAAGAAATGGTGTGTACACTGGCAGGGACTGGTGTCTTCACTGAAAATTCTGCACTTGGTTTGGCTAAAATGGGAAGTTTGCAGTTAGAGTGAGTAAATATGTCCTCTGTACTTGCTGAGGGAGCCTTGGTCCAGCACTCAAGTGTGGCAGTGATCAGGGAGGGAACTGAAACTGCAGCTCTCCTTGTTGGCTCACGTGTACCTGTTGTCCTTGTCTTAGGAGTATTGCATGTTAGTAGTAGATTTTTTACATACGCAGGTAGTTCAGGGATATTAAAAATGAGAAAACCCACCTACCCTACAAACAAGCTGAGGAACCATTTTCCTTCCTTTCTTAAAATTTCTGCGTTTTTGCGCCACAGAAATTCAACCAAAAAGTTTATACTGTTGAAAGCCTTGGGGCAGCTGGGGAATGCTGGAAACTTCCAAGAGCCTTTCTTGTGACCTTTGCAGATGGGTCCTTCGTTACACTCATTCAGCAACTTTTTATTTCAAAATAAAACAAGTAAGCTGCTCCTAATGCACAGAGCTTGGCAACAGGAAAATATGCAGGCACTGGGTCAGTCAGTTGGCAGTGGGTGGGGGAGAATAACCTATTTCAGAAGGTAATAAAGTGCTGGCATTGTCCACAGTTAAAAGTACTTCTCTTTTTGGAGAGGTAGGGAAGGTTGAATGATATTTTCATGATCACAGTATCTTGCTAAGGCAGAGAGGCCTAACGCCCCTGGATGCTCATTGTGCAGTCATTCATGGAAAGGCTCACTTGGTCAAAATTTCTTTGAGCCTAAAGTGTACATTTTTGACCCAAACCTAACAAAAATAAATGTATACGAAGTAAAGGGTACTGGAAAGTGATCTACTAACTACAGGCAAAGGTGTTGCATCTATTTGTGACTGGTGCCATCCCACTCTCTGGTAGCTTCATTTGCTTAGGCACATTTGCTTCCTGGCACCTTTGCAGGTTCTGCAGTGGTTTTTAATAAAAGCTTTTTGTGTAGCTTTTATTATGATGAGACTGCTGCTGCTCCAGAAAAGAGACAGCAGGCGGGGACTCAATGCTGAGAAACTTGAAATACCACAAAGACATTTTCTGCTGCTGTTTTGGGTTATTTTTAAACCACTCTGAGACAGGGAGTTTTCCATCGGAGATGAGCAGGGAATAACTCATCTTGTATCTGGGGGACTGGATGACCTGGCAGAGGAGCTTCTGAGAGCCTCCTCCTTGATACCTGCTTTCCTTATGTTGGAGGAAACCCCAGCTCGGGCTCAGTGTTTGCTGGATGTGTGAGCAGATTGCTTTCATGTGTTGGAGCAGAAGTTAACAGATGCAGCAGTGATTAATTGACCACTCATGGTGAAGTTTGTAGCTGAATCATAAAATCCTGATGAATGGCATTTTGCATTTCTTTTTTTGAAGCTCACCAGGACAGGATTGATCCTCCTATCACATCACAGACAGCATTCAATTTCTGCATGTGGGAGTGCAAAGCTGATTCCAACCCTGCCTATTTTTTTACCTCCTGTATATACAGGGGTAGCTTTTCCTGGCTCTCTTGGTGTAATATGCAGATACATCTAAGGAAATTTTGAGATCAGAACTCAGTTTGGTGCCCTGTAGCACCATTCCGCTGACCTCCTGGTCGCCCTACTGGGGCTTGCAGTAGCTAGGAGAGCGTGGTGGACTAGGCAAAGAGAAATAATTAAAGTCGGAATTGGAGGGAAGTTAGTATTCTGAATGTACAGTTTCAGTAGTTCCAAGTGAGGGTTGAAAGCTATGTCACTGTGTTCTAGTGTCAGTCTGGGATAGAACTTCTACCCCTTAAGATGTGTGGAACCAGTTCGATGCCATTTCCTAGGGATCTTCATCAGCGTCCCTAAGATGCTGACGCTCTCCATGGGAGTTTCAGTCCTGGTTGTAGTGTGGTCTTTGAATTGCAGGGGAAAAAAAGTACAAAGGCATTTTTCAAAAGTGTGTGCTTGCTACACTTTCAGTGGCTCCCAGTAAATGTAGGGTTTTAGCAATATTCTTCTTGGCAGAGGAAGAATGGGAAGAAAGTTTTTGGTGTGTGTGCTCAGCAACAATTTAGGGGTTATATATCTTTTTCTCACCAGTATTCCTTGCATTGGGTAAGTTTTCTGGGCTGCTCGGCAATTCCATCCACAAACCCACACAAAATCTATCTTGCAATTAGTGTGCCTCTATAAATAAGATACATAGGTACCTTTTTCTTAGTTTGTTATGAGTCAGAGATGAAACTCTTTACACCATCTTCACAGAAGAGTTACTATTAATTTGTCACCGTGAGCTCCCTTTCTCTGTGTAGGCCTCAAACAAAATCAAAACCCTGTTTTGAAAGACAGGGTTGGTGATCTCCAGGTCCTGAGTGCTCTTCAGTCTTCTGAAGTCCTTCCTCCTCTGCCTTTGCATGAGCACATTGTTCCCTTCTCCCAGTTTGTTTGCAGGAGGATTCACCATGCTTGCGTGGTGGCCTGGGACAGCTGAAGATTTATTTCCCCATTTCCCCTGCCCCTGAAACCATGGATTGAGTGAGCCCTGAGTCAGCTTTGAACTGTCTGGATTTACAGTGCAAGTCTTAAGGGCAAACAAAAACCTGTAGTCATTTTCATGCCTCCAGCTTGGAGTTAAAATTCACAGACGTGACAGCCATCCTCATGTTCTGAGTAAGCTGGACCACAGCAGGTGTAACATCATCAGTTAAGCCAAAAAGTGTCATCCCTACATAGGGAAGTAGTAATTTTGCACTTAATTCTACGAGCTCAAAAGTGGCTGCTGCTTTGATCTTGTTTCAGCTCAGAGGGCAGGTGATGTGTCTGGAGAGTGCTTAGTGGAAAACATGTTCCATGATTGTTTTCTGTGTGGGTGTTTCGGGGAGGGGTTGAGGTTTTTTGGGGTGGTTTGGCTTAGTTGTGGTTTTTGTTGTTGTGGTGGTTTGTTTGGGCTTGGGTTTTTGTTTGTTTGCTTGTTTTTGTTTTTACAATTGTTATCATTTCTACCTGAATTTCCAGTAGGAAATTTAAGAAGGGTCATTTAAGAAGTAGTAAGCCTCTGGCCTTTATCACTGCATCCCTGAATTTGTGTCATTTCCAAAGCATTTTTTAAGCTCTTGTGCCCTAAAGAAGTCAATTAAGAAACAGAACATAATTCAGTGCATTTCCACATTTTATACTATAAATTCAAAGAAGTTGAGGGGGTTAGCACTGTAAAAGTGGTGTATAAAGTACAATTTAGGTATTTTCCTGCTCTTTTGTGTAGTGCATGCGTTCCTTTCTGACTGTCATGTTTCCCCAGTTTCTCTGGGATTGTTATTGCCAAAATAGAATTCTGCTAGAAGAAGCAGGTGGTGGGAGAAACTCAATGCGACAACACAGAAGAGCCAAGCAAGCCTTAACTTCTCTTATTTTCCATTCATTTACAACTTAGTGGCCTTGATTTTCTGCATGTTTGGAGATGGGTCCATCCTATCCTGGACATCAAATGTGTGAACAGCAGCTAAAAAGTAAAATTAAATGCTAAATAAGCTTTTAGTCTTGTTTGATACTTTTTGTTTGATTTTGAGACACAAGGCCTGCTAGTCTAACACATGAGCAGATGAACATTATGAGACTCGTTAGAAAGTTTTTTATGGTAAACTTATTTTCACAAATAATTTTTTTTTTATTTCTTCTACCTTGTATTCTCCCAGAATGTTATTTTCATGAATTGGTTTATTATTTCCAGTAAGTCTTGTTCTTCTTTTTTTTCCCCCTTCTCATTTCTATTGCTTTACTCAACAAAATAATCCAAAGCAGGGCAATAGGGGCATGTGTTCTGCACCAGAAACCTCAGAAATTAAGAATTTAAGAGTAATGTAGTAAGAATTGGATTTCTTTTTCTCCATGTGTTTTCCTTTCCTTTACTCTCTTCTATTTCTAGTCTACCTATAGTGGTCTTTTCATCTTTGGGAAAATGTAGCATACTTTGCTTACCAGTAAAAGTTTTCATAGTGACCTTCTAGCACTGTGTGTGATTATAAATCTTTTTGGATCCATAGTGATCTGAGAAGTGTAAATACTGAATGTTTCTATGGCGTTCCATCTTACCTAAAAACACTTAGATTTTCATAGAGCTATTTTTTGGCATTTTCTCAATAAGCCAATATTTTCATGAGTGTCTTATCTTTTTTTTCTAGGGGTGTATAATTTGTTTAAAAGAACTGTAAAAGTGATAGTACTATCTTTGCTCTATAAGCTGCTGACCAATTGATGAATTAACACCAGTAATTAGACTGTGAACATCTTTTCCCCCTATAACTTGTGGGTTTTTTCCAAATCCATCTCAATGTTATATGCTAATGCTGTTTTGCAGTCTCTTGAATCTAGTTTTAACAGTGGGACTAGCATCTTAAACTAAACCAAATGACACACTTGACTTTCAGGTTGATAAAATCACTTCCAGCCATTATTACTATGACTTTGTGAGCAGATGAAGCTAAGTAGACGTTATCCTTGTGCTAACAGAAAGTGTAAATTTCCCATTGTTCAAGTAAGATACAGTTTATCATTCTTTATCAGGACCCTATGGATTGTGCTGAAACACTCATTGGCATTTCATTAACTTTGTAATTAAGGGTGAAATCAAATAGCTTAATTATTTTAGTGAAGTCTGAAAAGAAGCACTTAATGAAGATTTCCAGTACCCAATTCCCTTGGAGTGAGTTATGACATATCTGGCATGAAAACCTTCACGCTTCATCCAGCTTTCATCTGGCAGTGCCCTGTCACCTTCCAGTGAAAGGTGCCAGTTCACCATTTCCCCAAAACCAGGAGTTGTACATACACAGTCACTCTTCCACAGAGGTCTGAATCTTTTACTCACACTTCTTTTGTAACCTCTTTTCTGTTTGAGACTATCCCAGCCTATAAGCTACACAAAATCTCCCTAGTTAGTGTGTCTCTAACTGTAAGGGATCTTTTTTTTCTTATGCTGATTTTTTTTTTTTAATCATTGCTTTACTAGCTAAAACAGTATTTCTCAAAACCCTAGCTTGAAAAGGCATTTTCTCTTTCTGAAATCTAATTCTGGAGGAGTTTGGACTCTCTAGTTGAAGCAAGGATTGTAATCCACATAATAAAAACATCTGCATGTTATGTCCAATTGATTAATTAGCTGAAAAGATCCTTGGGATGAAGCAGTCTTGGCTGACAGATAAAATCCTTCAATTTATGCATATCTCAAGGGATTGGGTGAGTTCACTTATTATCCTCATTTCTTAGCATTATTCTCAGTAATAAAAGCTTGGGCTGCTTTCTACCTTCATAGAATACAACCTGTGCATAAGGTGGCACTTGGGCTTTAAGCTGGATATGTGCATGGTTTTCTCTGTGCCAACATTTTTGAAAGTATGCTTCAAGTGTTTTTAACACCTAACACTTGATAATGCATCATTTGTATTTTCATTTAATGAGGTTATTTAGGCATAAATTACAGGCTAGTATGGTTAAAAGGCTTATAGGACGTCACAGGATTAGCCAGCAAGCGGTGAATGACAGCAGCATTCACTTCAAGTGTGGCTCAAATAAAGTTGGTTTCCTAAGGCAAAGACTCATGTGTCTTTCAAATCCAGATGGAAATGTGCTGGGAATAAGAGGGATCCACCTCTATTGAACTTTGTTGAATCCACTTTCAGTTCTGGTTCTGCTGTATTTTCTAAGCACTTCTGTGCTAATAACTGCGTTATGTCAGACAGGGGAACTAACATCAACTTTATTTTACAGACAGAGAACTGACTTTCCGAGAGGATAACTGCCAAGGTCCTGCAGCCAGCTTGCAGGCTAGAAAGTGAAGCTTTGGGTGCTTTTTCTTTGCCTTTTTTTATTTTATTTTTTTTAATAGGCACGAGGCAGTCTTCCATTTCCCACCAAAACTTGATAGTTTGGCCACCGTCCTTCTTGAAGTACCTTCTTCAGCCCCCATAAATCAGCAGCCTGGCTAGCTCCTCTCTCTAGTAGGGCTCCTGTGCTAGAGCAGAGTCTCCTCACTGCTGCCGTGGGCTTCCTTGGAGAGCTGGCCCAAAATCCAGGTGCCTGCCTGAGAGTGGCCTTTGACAGCTTGCAGTTGTGCCTTGCAGTTCAAAGCATCTCTGGGGCGTACTCTTTGCATCTCTAGAAATGTGTTTACTCAAGTCTCTGCAGAACATCAAGAAGTGGGAATTTGCTGCTTCCAGTTCAAAACCAGGCATTGCCCAAGGGCAGCACTCCTCTTCCCACAGCTTTCCAAAGTGGCATTATATGAGGCTTCAGAGGTCTTTCAGTGGTGGAGGGGGAGTATGGAGAGGCACATGCTGGTGTATAGGTTTTATAGGTGGTGTATAGGAGCTTTGGATGCACACAGAAACCTGTGATTTTACTGCAGCAGGAAGAAAAATCCCTAAGGTCACATAACTGTGGCCTCCATCCTTGGGCATTTCTTTAAAGTCACTCCAAAATAATCAACTTTTTAAACCCAGTTTCCTAGCCTGGGAGCAGGAGACAGGCAGTGCACTATGTACTGCCTTTTCGACAACATATGATGTGTTCAAAGCAGTTTCTGTTTTGGAGGTTTAAAATACTATTTTTCTTTTAGCCATGTTATGTGAAAACTCTAAAGCATGTTGCTTGCTGGGCCTCAGCAACGAGAATTCAGAAAATGTCTCTCAAGTTCAGGGGAAGAATATTTACAACCGTGTGAGACATCTCTGGGTTTTATGTTGCTCTGAGAAGATGCAGCCTGATTTGGCTAGTTGCACTTCGAATTTAAATTTAACTTCATTTTTACAACAGAATCTGATTTTTTTCCTTCTGGAAAGAAGTGCTAATACCATGTGAAATACTCTGGTTTCACTTGGAGAGACTTTGGGATTTTATCTGAAAGAGATTAGACTGCTAATCTTCATTACAGTGAAACATGCTACTAGGAACAATGGGAAAGGTTAAAAACAGCAGTCTTGAGGCAAGCTGCTGATTGTTCATATTTGTGCAGAAAAATATGGTTCCATATTTACTAGATGCTTGCTCTGTGTTCATCCTAGTAAAAGATCCTCCTGCGGGCCTTAATACTGCTGCTATTTTACCTCCCATAATGAATATTCAAAAGCTGCAGTCATTGAGGACTCAGGTGGCAAAAATAGTAAGATGATTGAAGCAAGCCTTGACATAAAAGCCTAAAAGTACATTTCCAACTACATGGAAATAGTGCCGATTTCCCTTTCTGACCACGTAAATGAATGGTGCCAGAAAATCTCCCATGAATTTAATGCCTGTTTCACACACCAGTGTGATTGCATCTTTCTTTCAGTATGATGTGTTGTAATAAGTATGTTTAAAAAAAAAAAAAAGGGGGAAAAAATACAACAGGGCTTTCTGTAATCCTCTCTCACAAAATGTATTGGAATTGAAAAATGGGTATAAAGGACACACTGTTAAGATATGGCAATGCATGCATTGTTTTCTACATAATGCAGTCAGAGTCTCCATGGTAGAAAGAAATTTTTATTTTATTTTTTTTGTCACCATCAGCAGTTAACCTAAAGTAGGAGCTGCTCCATTTCGTTATAGGTTAAATGGCTTACTACACAAAACTAGCTGAGAGACGTACAACATTAGCACTGCTATTTTTAATAGGTTTTAAAAACGTGCTTGAAGATTAGTGATGAGAAAACAATGCAGCATATGTTATTGTTCTGGAATTTTTTTAATAGAAAGCGCTCCTTTTCAGCATTCCCCCTTCAGTGGAGTCACTTAGGCACTTCCAGCTGGTGGCAGGGGATACAGCCATAATACAGCTTTCTCTGTCCCAGCTGTCTTTTTCATTACGTTAAATGCATTACGATGGCTGCACTGTTTTACAAAGGTGCAGGTGCAGAAAGGTATAGGAAGAAATCTGCAACTATGTGTTTTTGTAGTGACTGCAAGCTTCTGCGAGATCTCTGAATCCTGAATGTGTTCCTGGCTCTGGTCACAGATTTCCTTCCAATCACTGGAACATTTGCTGTAAGGGCTGGCTAAAGGTGCCCGAGGAAATCACCTTTTACAAGGGAGCATTGTTGTAAAGGATTTTTAATGCATTATGGCTCACGCAGCATCACAGTTAAAGAAAAACAGGGATTTAGAAATAAATGCTGAGGAAGAAACTGAGAAAAAAAGAAAACACAGGAAAAGATCCCGGGATCGGAAGAAAAAGGTATCTAGATCTGTGCCAAATTCTGAACAGGGATTCTTTTGTTTTAATTTTCTTACCTTGCAATTGAAGTATCAAAGCTTGTTCTTGCCTGTAACTTGGTAGCTGTCGGAGTAATTTGTTAACATTGTAAAATAGCATTTGTAACCACGGTTGTGGGGTTTGCAAAGCAATTGAATGTTTAATTGGAGGTTAGTTGATTGCAGTGATGATGCAGAAGGTGTGCATTCATTTCCCACTTATGTTGCTGTGATATGCAAACTGTCTGTGAGTTGGAAATAGTTTGTAACCATCATGTGAGGTTTAATGCTGAGCTTTCTTGTAGGTTTAATAGCAAAGCATAGCATAATAGTTTAGTCTTACATACATGTACTTAAAAGGGATGTGTGTAGAGGCAGATTTTTTTTCTTTGTGTTGGGACTGTGTCACATGTCTGGCTTCTGAAACATCCATTTTTGGGATAATGTTACAGAAATAAGGTGTTTCAGTGTTTCTCTTTTTTCCTAACGGTGAGCTGTTTTACAGAATTGAGCTGTAACAGTCTGTTATTAGCAACTTTCTTTTGTTAGGGAAATACGTGGCTGAGATTACAGAGCCTGGTTTTTCTCTGCTGTAGATTTGATTTAGCTGCAGAAAACCCTTCAGCAAACTAGGATCTGAAAAATTCAGTAGGCACTGCATTGCTCATTGTTCAGGTCAGGAGCCTCCGTGTGATTCCAGACTTACTGTTTCTCTCTAAGGTATAAAGCAAAATAGTTATGGTTTGTGGCATAATGACAGATAAAGAGGCCAGCTACTTTGGCAGCTCTGAGGATATGTCCTTATAAATGACATCTTGTACTCTGCTCCATAGAAATAAGGCCCTGCCACGATTTCTTGTCTTTGGCTGTATCTTATGATAATTTTTTCAAGAACATATCAAGGAGCCAGTTGTCTTTACAGAAACCTGGGCATGTAGTATTTCTGTGTGCCTTTGTGAAATCCCCCTAAGGGGGGGATTGGATAATCTTCATATGCTCAGAGAAGCAGTGCATGTGCTTCCTAAACGACATGTAGATTTCCTCTAACATATGTGCATCCTTTGGTTGGGCGAGAGTCAGCATTTCCCTGCCCTTTCCTCTTTTTCTCTCTGCTGTGGCAGTACTATCCATGATGAAAGCACTGAGAAACCCACTGCCTTCTGTTCTAGCCAGCACATTAGGAGACTCTTAACATGCTGCAGTACATTTGCTGCAGCCATCTACACTGTCGGTATTTTTTCTGTGTGAATGTATAGATCTTCTGAATCATCTTCCAGGATAAAGGACAGTATAAAGAAGTTTCTGTCTTTGAGGTGAATTTTGAGATGCTGCTGTTTGAAACCGGCCTGAATTAGCAATATTTTTCTTGCCTGCTGTTTAGGTTACGTGCAGGTTTGTGATGTTGTTGTCAGGGTGGGTTCCCCCCGCCCCAGCTGAAAATGACCGTAGCAGTAAGGAATTAATTGTAGGAGCTGTCCCCTCAGCCCATATTTACCTATGGCTTGTGAGCTAAAATGTGCAGTCTCTCAGCTAACTCTACTCATGCTGCAGGAAGCCCACGTTGTACTTGAAGTGCTCAAGTTTAACAATAGCGTGCCCAACCAGATCCATGCACTGTCTTTGTGTGAGGGAGCTTCCTCACAACTCAGAATTAGAACAATATAGAAGGGATACAGCAGTGAGAGGCTCTTGATTCAGTGAGGTGAGACAATTGCTTTGTGGACAAAAATGCTTTATTGTTTATACAACACTGCTGTAGAGAGGAAATCTCTCAGCAACCAGAGTGGCACATGGATAAATATCTGTCTATTAATCTCAAATATATGGATTTCTTTCAGCATTTTATTTCTGCCTCTTAAGAGTGAGAGAAAATAGAGAGCTTTTGCTCCACCAGATGCTTTTTTTGGGTTCTCCCCCCCCCCCCCGACCCCTTCGCATCAGACTGGAATTTGGTAGCTTATTCCAGTTTCTTTCTGAGTTTCCTTAGGACTCTGCAGATTCAGGACAGGTAGAGGCCCTCTCTAGTAGGAGAATGGAGCAAAACCTAGGAATTGCTTCACTTAACTCTCATACATTTGGGCATCAGTTGTCCCACATCAAAGACATGGTTTTGTTACCCAGTACATGGGGCGTAGGAAGTCCAATAATTGTGGTTGGCCATTTTGTACTTTCCTGACTATTTAAAACATTTTCCCCCCAAATTTTCCACTATGAGTTGTGAGTCACTTCTTGTTCCTCTGCACCACCCACAAGCAGGCAGTACTTGGGGATTTTTTTGTTGATCACATGATACTGCACAAAGCTTACCCTTTGCTTAAGCAGCATGCAGAAATATCCTTTAGAGTCTTCCAATCACATCGGAACAACAAAGAATGCTAATGGTTCTGGATAATTTATACAGTAAGGAGCCCAAGGCAACCAATGGTTAGAAAGTAAGACTGGTGGGATCAGCCAGTGTCTTAGCCTTGTGTGATACTAGCAACAGTCATGCTGATTTATGTTCCTGTTTAGTTGGAGGATGGCAGTCCGAGGGTAATATTTCACTGCTTTTGACTGGTTAAGCAATTTACAGTGTAATAATGTTCCTGTGAAGGCTTGCTTCAAGACTTGTATGAGAGAAATGACCTTTTTAAAAACATACAAAACAAAAACCTGTGTTATGTCCCATCCCATTTAATTTCAAGGTGAGATATTTTTGAATTGCAGCACTTATAGCTCTGTAGAGAGGCTGTGCTTCTGTACCCTATGGCCCCACCATTCTGTTTGCCTGCATTCAGGACATTCCAGTCATTAGCCAAAGGATCTAAAAGATTCAGAGCTTACCCAGCTTAACTCAGGCAAGAGAAAGGGATGGGGCCAGCAAGTGAAGGATCTGCATTGTACAGGTTTCCCATTTATTCTGTTGAAGTTTTTATTACAGCTTCATGCAGTTCTGCCTCTGGACGGTTGTGCAGTGTCCTACACTGCAAATAGTTTGAGTACATCCAAGGGCACACCTGACCTTTTAATGGTATCACAGAACAAGCCAAACCGCTCTGAAAAGTAAGTGATGGATAGGATGGCTTGCTTGATACTTTACAGTGCAGCTCTGTCATGCATAGTTTGGTTTGTGAAAACTGGAAATTGTTTATCCTGTAATAATGTCTGGACAGCAATTGGTTGCTTATCCGTGCCTTTCCTAAAATAAAGGTGAAATCTCTGAGGAGTTTTTTGTGTTCTCTGTTCGGTACCTAGCAGAAGAGAAGGACAGGTCTTGGCTCATACTCAATGATTTATGTTTTATACAATATTTAGTAGGACTGAAGTGGTTTCCATTTGCGTGCAGTGCTCAGGAGCTCTTGTGTTCTTTGGGAACAGGGAATAATTTGATCATAATGCAAAGCCTGGCTGCATGCTGTCCCTGAGATGTTAAAGGCTGTTGTCACAGCCCTGCTGCTGCAAACTTGTGGGCAGCAGGGAAAATAATGGATGCCAGTGTCACAAATCCTGCTAATTTCATCATAAGACTCATGGTGTTTGAAGGTTTTACTTAACTCTCAGGTATGCTGGAAAAAATTGCCTTGCAATTTCCTAATGGATATAAATTGAAATGCTGTGTCAGGAATAATCAGCCTGTAGGTGTTGCAGCTGCTCATGTGGCTTTGAGGAGTTTGTGCATCTTCTGGGCTGGGCTGCCAGCTCCAAGGGCCTGTGAGAGATGTCTTGGGCATAGCAGAGCTGGGAACACCTCCCAGGGGCAGCGGGACCCCAGGAGGGCATCATCATATCCTAGCTGGGAGATTCCCTCCTTTTCCTTTCCCCTCAGCTCTCTCAGGGCTGTCAAATGTTTTACAGATCTCAGCCATGTGAAGGTTTTAGTACAAATGTCAATTTCATGTGCAAGCAAGTCTAACAGGTAAAGCTCTTAACTCAGACAATAAGTAAAAATCCCCATCCATTTTTTTAAAAGTAGCTTCATTGTTTATAAACAAATCTTGATTAGAGATCTGTTTCATGGCTTCTAAACAGTTGAACTTGAGCATAGTAGAATCTAGACAAGTTGAGTACAAGTAATTGTTCTTTAACTCATTTGTGTTAAAGCAGAAACCAGGCAGATGTTGCTCTAACATCTGGGAACATGACCTATGGTAAGTGAGAAGATGGTGTAGATTAAGGGTCTGAAAGAAAAATTAAGTCAGTGAATCTTTTCTAGGTGTCAGGAAAATTTCAGCCATATCCTTGATTTTAGACATGATGTTCTGTCAGAGGCAAATGAAATAGAAAGGTATTTTTGATAGATGTTTAGGGGCACTGGTGGATGGGATATCTACTAACAATGCTGTATTCTTACCAGCGTGGAGCTTGGTGGTGAAAGAGTTTCTGTTCAGCTGGAGAAACAATTCCTTCTTTGAAGACGACCCCTAAGGGACTGAAACTATTGCGTTGTATTGTGTGGCGAGCACTACAGCATCATTTGAAGTGGGCACTGCTCAGCATTACTTTGTTGTTTATAAACCCAGAAAAAATTTTGCGCTGTTACATTTTTATTTAGTCGGGCTGAGAACATTTACCTTTTCCTTTTCACCTTCTTGATGCCTCAGGGTTGTGCTGTCACAAGGGATGGCCATTAGTCACTATGCAAGTGTCACTTTGGGTTATAACCCGTGTTGTGCCAAATGCTGGCAGCTTGTGGAGGGAGGGGATGAGCAAGAGGAGGGAGGACCAGCCATGGGCGGCCTCGCTGTTACAGAGAGGTGGCTGCATGACTGGATTTACAGCTGGACTCTCAGGCAGTGTAAATCAATAATGTTGCTATTACCTGGTTGGTATTAACACAGAGTCTTTTATCCTGTTTTTTCCACCCAGGCTGAGTTGTTTTTTTGGTGTTTGGTTTTTTTGTTTGGTTTCTTTGGGATTTTTTTTGAGAGTTGAGGGAAGGGGAAATGGGATGCTCTTGAAAGTAAAAGAAAATTCCAAGACGGTTAGTGAACAGTGATTTAAGAAGAAAAAAATTTCTTATATGATTATGAGTGTATGAATATTCAACCCTGTGCCAAAAGTCAAAACTCTGCTA
This sequence comes from Corvus cornix cornix, assembly GCF_000738735.6. Classification (NCBI taxonomy): domain Eukaryota; kingdom Metazoa; phylum Chordata; class Aves; order Passeriformes; family Corvidae; genus Corvus; species Corvus cornix. Next base: position 29,475,929 of record NC_046336.1, on the reverse strand, counting down.
ATTTCAAGCTCTTAACTTGCCTGAATTGATGGCTTCAGGATAAGTAATGCATACTTTGGTGCTATTCCCTTTGGGCGTTTACTAAATGTTTGTTACTGTGAGCCAAAATACTTGTCAACTAGTGGAACTGACTGAGCACCTGCTAAAATTGAGTGTTAGACTCAGTCAGACCTAGTTTGACTGGAACAGGCTGCTGGGGGGAGGAGGTGAGTTGAGAACTAGGCTCTTGGTGGATGATGTGGAACATGTGTGGATGGAGGAAAGAAATAGAGAAAAAATAAAGTCTGAGTTGTAAGCTGTATTAAAAAAAAAAATTACTGCTCACACAAAGCCTGATGTATTCTCACAGTGATTTGCCTGAAGTTCAGACAATAAAAGGCTGGATTTGCTGCTGTTCAGGAATTTGTGCAGCTGTTTAGGCCACTGGTAGAGTGGTGTCAGGGATTTTCTGGCTGAGGAGTGGGACTAGCGCAGAAGTGCCTTGTGAAGGCAGAGCACGGGGCCTGCAGGGTTTGATGGGCTCCAGTGTTCCTGTCCAGTTGGAAACCTCTCCGGCCTTTTAGCACTCTATAAAAAGAATCCCTCCCTGTTAGACTGGGACGTGCTGGGGAGGCACTTCAGCTGATGAGCTTATGGACCAGCTGCCCCACGTTGTTCCTCACCTCAGTTACCTAACGCAGGCTACACCCATGTATTTTAAATCCAGAGCTATACATGCCTTCAGAGGATAATTCAGTGTGTGTGGGACAAGTTAAAGGAATGCCCTCATTTTCTAAGTATTGAGTGTCCTCCAGCCTTGCAGCTTCAGCTCTGGGCATTCTGCACATCAGGCTCTGATATCTCTGGTGGATGTATGGGCTCGTGTAACACTTTCAAAAAATCTTTTTATTGTGTCTCTTGCCTGATGTGGTATTTTTGTGGAGTTCTGCTTGGTTGACCAGTGCTCTACAAGGTGCGTAATTAGTGACCAGCATGGAAGAGATCAGCTTCTCTTTTTATTTTTTACAGCGATCACTGTGTGGTGACTTGGAAGGGAAATCCAACATTATATTTCTTTAGTATTTATTCAAGGAAGACTAATGTGGAAGGGAGAACTAGATTGAAATAAGAAGATGAAATAAGAAGATTGTCTTGTTAATTGAAAAGAAAATTCACTCTGGGATGTGTTTTATTTTTTTATAAATCATAATTTTGCCAATAAGCTGAAAGCTATGACAGTTTAGTAATACAAATTCATCCCATGTAAGATTTATTGTCCTGAGATTTACACAAGCAGTTGCCTTTGTATTATGTACCAGAACTAAAACTTTATTTTGCCTTTTTAGTTGCAGAAAGACACGGGACATGTTGTACTTCATAGTCACCTTCATCTGAAAACTTTAGACAACTTCTTATGATTTTGTTTTAAAAACATAAATTATGTGTTTTACCCAACGTTTTGTTTGTTTAGCTGTGTTCTAGTCACAGTTTTGGATTTCAGCTTACTGGGCAGCTGAATGCTATCACAGTTTAATTATCAATTTTACATCTCAGTTTGAGAATTCACTTCAGCATCTTTCTATTTTTTCGTTGAAAGTCATTCAGAATTAGAGAGAAAAGTCCAAGACAGAAGGGTTCACTTCTGTTTCTGATACCCTAGTCCATATTTATGCAATTTAAATCAAGGGGATTTTATGAAAGAAGTTACTTCTTGATAAAAGTGGTGCAATCCATGTCCTCTAATTGATTGCTAGTGAGTGCAAGCAGGAAATGAAGGTCTGTACCTTATCAGGTATCCACTACCCCATCATGGCAAGGTATACAGACACAAGGTCTACATTTATTTAATGGGTGCTACATGACACGTATCACAGAGCCTGTTGGAGCTACCTCAACAACATCTCTACCAGTGGTATTAAGCCTGATGTCTCTGGCCACCCCATCTCTACCAGGAGCCAGTTAGGCTCCTGAGTGTGCCTGGTACTTCACCCGTTAAATTAATAATTTAAAATACAAAAAATCCCCACTGTGATCTTGTCACTTGCTTCCCCTGTGAAGAAAGAGACACCTGGTTTAGTGGGAGGTGTCCCTGCCCATGGTAGGGAGGTTAGAACGGGGAGATATCTGAGGTCCCTTCCAACCCAAGCCACTCCATGAATTGTGTTCATGTATTCCATGCTCACTTGTAGTCATGTATTTGTAATACCCCTATAAGTACAAGTGCATAGATGAGATAAAGGTATGTCAGTTGTTTGTATTTTTGAAAGCAGAAATCCTGTCAGCTCAGCTCTGAGCTACAGGCCTGTCCTTAACCCTCTGGCCGCTGCCTCTTCAAGTAAGATGCTCTTAAGTACCCAGGCTCTGCTGGAGAGAGAGAGGAGAGTCAGAAGAGGAGACAGGTAGCTGAAGTGTGAGTGCCAGGAAAGCATTTCCAGGAGCTGCTGAAGTGGCTGCTTGTGCATTATCATATTTTCAAAGCAGATCCTTGAACTCTGATAGACTATGGGCAGCTAGTAAGTGATACACATCCAAGTACTTGCATGGTTCCCTAGTAGTGAGGAGAAACCACAGGGTGTAACACAAGTACCCCCCTGCACTAATGTGATCTGCCAGGCTGGGGATGGTGCTGTGGTACACAGCTGCTTGTGTGGCATCTTTGTGCTCTCATCAGCCTGTGTACCAGTCCTGCTGCCCTCTGCAATTACAGGCTTTACACACAGCAAAACATCTGTAATGCACGTACAGCATGGGTTTGTGTGTGTGCAGGGCAGGAGCCGGGGGGAGCTGGGGGTCAGGACCTGGCTGGGACTCCCCACCTGTGTGTTCTGTAGCAGTCCATCCACAGCCCTGAGTCGGGCATCTCCAGAGTGTCCCTGCTTCCCACAGTGAGTCTCTGTTAGGGGGCACTTAACCTGGGAGAGGTGGCGTGGTGCCGCAAGGGGTTTAATTCCAGAGGAAGCGTGTTCCCTTTGCAGTGGATCCAGGAAAGCCTGGCTCAGCCCAATGCCAGAGCTGTTGGCCAGGCTGGGTCCCTAGGGAGAAGCTGTCCACAAAGTTGTTAACTGCGTTTTCAGAAGTGCTGTGGCTGTGTATAAATACTCTGTTTCTTCATTTCTGTAATTTACAGTGTGATCCTGTTCCATTGCTGTCATTAATTCCTAATGGAATTATAAATCCTGTTTTTAATGAATAGACACTTTGAAAAGAATTTGTTAGATCAAAAAGTTTAATGGTCTTTTTAAACTTCTGTCAAATTTCCTTTAAAATTCTTCAAATTACGGTGTCACCGGCAAATTCTGCATCACATTCTGAGTTCACAAAGCTCAGAGCAATTCACGAGTCAGTGCAGTTGTTGATATCTAACCTTTCAGTTAGAGCACCCTTGTTTGCATAACCTACAGAGCTTTCCTTAAAGGCAGTATAATAAAGAGATACCACGTGGTGCTATCCTGGCTGTACCCTCTAAGAAACCCCACTTTTACCTGCCCTGATTGTTGTTAGAAGATACAGTTGTGGAACTCACTTTCTCTTCAGCACGTTGGTTCATTTTCTGGTGAATTGTAAATGTCAGGATGCAGAATAACTCCATCATTGACTTCCTTTAGTTGAACAAGATTTTCACAGGTAGCTGTGCTGATGTCCTTCGCTGTGTTCTCTCCAGATGGGTGAACTTGAGGACGTGCTCGGCAGTGTTCTCTGGGAACTTGTAGAAAAGCAGAGTTGGGCAATATCCATTGGACAGGTGTTCCCTCCGCTTCCCAACATGAATTTATGGAGTATTTTACTAACAGAAGGCAAAGGTGGAGCTGAGGCACTGACTGTAGTTAGCTTCAGTCACTTTTCCAGCTTTGAATCAGAGTGTCTTATAAATACAGGCATTCAGAGCTTTAGATGAAACTCCTTCAGAGGTTGAATAATTTTATTTTCTCCCACACAGCTTTTTTTCTTTCTCCCATAACTGCATTACCACTCCTTCTGGACCCCTGCTAGGGTATCTCTGGAACTGTAATCATTTCCCTTTCATTAATCACTGGCTCAATGGTGAGCATTTGCAACCATCCCAACAGCTCAATGTACCACTGACCCATGAGGAAATAGCGGTGTCTGAGTGCTCTCAGTAACCTGTTCTCCTGCTCCCTTTGGATTTGTATGAATCTGGCAATCACCTCTGATGCTTGGGCCAGTTTTCATGCTCAGACTGTAGGAAAGTGAATACAGATATTTTTCAGATATAGACTCTGACCAGCCCCTGAAGCACAGGTGGGTAAGCCCAGCCAGGGTGCTCTCTATGCCTGAGGGGAAAGATCTCCCCAGAGGAGAGGGATGTGCACCAAGCACCTCATGGTGCAGCAAGTCAGAAAAGAAGCTCAATCTATGTGTGAGTAAGTGCAGCATTTTCCCATAGTGCTGAGGAAGCCTCTTTCAAAACAAGCTTTTTCCTTTTTGGCCAGGCAGTAACAAACAGTATGTTCTGGAGGGTGCCTATGGACAGCTTCTGCAGAACAAAACTCTGAAAAGTTGAAACATCCCATGGTGAGATACTGCTCAGAAGTGGGTGGTAAAGGTTTCCTCTATTACATTTTCACCATCTAAGCAGAAAAAACATCTTCGAGGAGAATTGGTGAATGCACTGGATACCTGCAGTCCTAGTTTTTCTTGCCACTTGATTTAATTTGAAACCACCAGCACTTTGAAGCTGTTAAACATCAAAATTCTGATAACTAAAGACTGCTGTTTTTCTACCAGTCTGAAAAGATTAAAAAGATGATGAGAGGAAAACATGTCTCATGACAGTGGGTGCACAATCAAAGTTTCTAAGTAGGGCAGCCTGAGGAGCAGCCAACGCTTTTTAACAGTTATGGGAAAGTGTATGTTGTTTGATGTTCCTATCTGATATTTTTCTGTCTACCTTTTTTTGTACTATCAGACTGTCTGTTTATGCTTAAAGAAGGCTCAAGAAATGTTTTGCACACTCAGCACACACTGCCCACATAAAAGAAGAAAAGTATGAAAACTTCCAAGTCATCCAAGCAACAAACAAAGAGTAGGGGGTTCACCACTGATTCTTCTAGTTTGATGTTAAACAGTTTATTTAATCGCTGGGGTTTGTGTCCATAAAGTATCTCCATGTTTTTGTTTTTGTGCATTTTAAGGACCACTTTGAAATGGCAAGCACTGGCTGTTTTTCTGTTCTTGATACAGAATGTATTTTGCATGTCTTGCATAAGGATCATGGCTACAAAATAAGGCCTGGGCAGGTTTTATAGTTTTTTAATGACCTCTGAGCTGCTGAGTGCTGTCCTGGTGTGTGACCTATTGGTTGTGTCCACAGCCCTCAGGAACAATTTTTGCTTGTGTCTTACCATAATTCTGGAGGAGAAGTAAGTTTTTTTAAGAATTTTGTGCTTTTTGAAAAGCTTTTGGTGGAGAGGAAGCATGCATGGTAACAGTTCTAATTATGGTTCTTGGTATTCAGTATAAATATCCAATTTACTGTTATTTAGATTAATTTTTTTAATAGTATACCAAGCCTTTGATTAAAGGCTGTTTTAGAAAGACTGATCATATTCTTTAAGTTACCGATAGAAACCCATATTGTTTACGAAGATTTTTTTAAAGCTCTTTCAGAATTTTTTCTGTTTAGCCCACCTAATATACAGGAAAGTTATCCAAATCCTGGTTTCAGAAGTGCATGAGTTTAATCTGAAACAGCTAAATGTAGTGTATTTTATAACGTTGTATGTATCTTCTTGTTGGCCTACGTGCTTGTTATCCTTGAAGCTAAACTCACTGAATTGTGGTCAAGTCAGAGGTCCAATTAGCAGAACCACTGAACATATGCAATAAATTCAGCTTGAAAGGCCACATGCACAATCTGCCTTGGGTTGGAAAGCCAAGAGATGCTGTGACCAAACAAGATCCGCAGGAAAGCTGGTCAAAATTGTAGCCCTTTGTTCCCAACAGCAAAGCTTCCCCTTTCTCCTTGTTTACTACCAAATGCAAATGAGCAAACAAGGCTGGTGAACTTTTAAGACCAGTCAGTTTGAAGAAAGATGAGAAAGAAGGAATAAAAGGATTAGAAAGGGCCTTGATGTTGAAATGGGAGCAGCATTTGGATGGGAACAGCAATGGCAGAGAGGGAAGGAGTGATTGAGGCAGCTGTCCCAGAAGTTTGGGTTTATTTTGGCTGTAACTAGGTGGTGGGAGATGAACTCCTCATTCTGAGGAGCTCCTTACTAACTCACAGTGTTTTCTCAATGCCACGTCAGTAGATAAAACCTGGGAGAGAAGGGAGCAGAACAGGAAGGACAAAGCCAGCAAAAATGCAGCCTCTGCGGGGGCCTGGACTCCAAACCCTGCGGAGTTCAGGGAGGGCTGCAGTTCCTCCCAGGCCAGTGCAGGCAGGCTCTCTGGGCAGCAGGGGCCATGGATGGCTGATAACGTGGCCAGGGGGACATCTCTCTTCCATGAGAGCATCCTCTGTGCTGCAAGTGAGCAAGCAGGGATCTGCCTGCAGGGCTACTGCTCTGAGTGCAGGGCTGCTGGGGAACTGCAGTCCTTGCAAACCTGCCCTGCCCAGGCAGAGATGCTGCCTTGGCTGGGGGAGGGATTCAGGCCTCCAGGTAGGCAAAATGACAAAAACCCTCTAGCTCTGTATAGCATTTAATTGTTTGGAGGACATCCAAGCAATTGCATCTGATTAAGTCCTTGAAAAGATAATATCACTTATCTGTTATCTGGTTGCATGAATTTACACAGGGGGTATGGAATTTACACAGGGGGTATAGAGTCTAGTGCTTTGCCAAGGTCCACCTCCAAAGAGTTAACCACAAATTAATCGGGGCTTGTCAGGTTTAAGGTATTTCTGGTACAAAGTCGAGCAATTAATGTACGCCCACAAAATATCAATTGTTCCCTGAAATTGTAGTCTGCTAACCAAAATATATTCTTTTTAATTCTTAAAGTTTAGGGGTGAAAACGAAATTCAGCTTAATGTCTTTCTTCTTGTCTTAGTGTGTTTCTTTTTCATTTGCAGTAAAATTTTCTCACATTTTCTTGACAAGTCAAAATCTCTGTCCTAGTTTTTGCAAGACATGCTCTCTGTGCATTCCTGCCTGTTTCCTAGAAAATAGTTGTCCGCATGAGTTGCCTGACAAAGCAGCAAAGGTCATATCCCAAAAAGGAAAAAAAAAGTCACAGATTATATTCATATTCAAACTTAACAATACCTTAAGGAAAGGTTAAGGAAATACACAAAAAGGAAAAATAAAAGTGGAGGGGAAGCAGGGAGAGATTGGGCAAAGCTAGCCAGCAAAATCCCTGCCAGAGCTTCTGGAGGCTTCTGACTGGAACTTTACAAGATGTTGGGTCCTCCTGTTGCTTCACTTTGTCTTAGTTATTCAAAATAGCTTTTTTTTTTCTTTTTTTCTTTTCTTTTTAAATATACATGCATGCTAAGTAGTGGCAGTTGATTTCATTAGTATCAGTTATTTTATGCATTTGTTGTTCAGATGAAGATTCAGTCCTGTGCCTCTAGGATAGTTCCGTTCATGAAAACATAAATTGAACATATGAAGCCTTATTAACATGAGGGCTGCCTGGAACCAGTTTTATTTCTGAAGTAGCCAGTTACTGTGATTCAATAAATGCTATTGTCTGTAGTTCTTACATGACAGTTACAGATTCAGGCTGCATAGCTTTAGGGAGCATTTCCTAGCAGTAAAATTTAGGTTTCACATGTAGTGACCTTATTTTGAGTACATCCTGCTGTTTGGTGAAGAGACATTGGTGTGTGCTCAGGGGAGAGTGGTGGCAGGAGAGGACAAGGTCAGAGGTAACTCAGGGGGGTTGTGTTAGCCAGCCTCAGGATGACGACACGCACGTGTTGGAGATGGCAGACCCAGAATGTTTAATAGCAGAGCAGTAATAAAGATGAAGGATTTTGGGCTTCCCTCTGTAATGAGAAAAGGGTGGATTGTTTTCTGGGAGACTCTGTGCTGGTACTGGATACAAACAGTGCAGTCAGGGGCGGGAGCCTGGTCCTTCGGCCTTGCGCTGTTCATGTACTGCTGATATTTTAGAGAAAGATTTTCTTCACTTCTGATTATGTTAAAAACATGAAGGTTTCACTTTAAAAGATGCTGCAGGTCTCCGAAGTCTGGTTACATTGTGCTTGGAATTTTCAAAACTGTTAGAGCCATGGGCCAGGGCATTGTTTCCTTTCCTGAGTAATGCTGGCAAAGGCAATGGGAGTGCACATGGCAGTCCAAGCACTGGCAGCACAGCCTGCAAAATGAGGGGAACTCACCTATCCCATCAGAAAGGAAGGACTTAAATCTTTCCCTCTAGAAAACCTTTGCATTAGAGCAAGGAAGGCTTCTCTTTGCTTTTAAAACCCTCTGGCTGCTGATGATGTATGAGCTGTTGCAGTTGAAATGCATGGGAGAAAATGATGCTGTGTACTAGGCATAGATTTTGGGTTTCAGAAAACAAAATATTTTGCAACTAGATAGATTCATCAGCTTTATGGTTTAGCTGATAGCAAAGAAAAGCTTTGTGGAGCTTCTGGTTTTGGAATATTTAGTTTTTACTTCTACTTTCAGACAGAAAAGCAGCCAGTGGAAAGGTGCACTGTTGTTTGTCAGAGCTCACAAATGACTAAGCAAAGTGCATGGTATCTTTGCTTTTGTTGTCATGGATTTGATTAGTCAAAAGTGCCCAATATTCTGGCACTAATCCAGTCAATTTCCTAAGCCTGCACTCAAGCCTATTTGTAACTGAGGTGAGTACAGAGGGAGCACTGAGTGCTTAAAGCTGAGACCGTAGTGATGTGTGATTACCCCATCAGAAGAGAGTTTTCAGGAGGAAAGATCCATCCTGAAATGCTCTGGGTTATCCCAGCTCTCAAGGATGGGTGTGAGCACCTGAGAGCTGGAGCTGACATCATTTACCTTGAATAGCAGATGGAAATCTGGTCAGTTCAAAAACTTGGTATTTCAAAGACATTTTTTCTCCATAGACGCTTTTCAAAAACTGGTGTTATCAATATTTGTACATTGGTGGTCAAACACTGTGAGAAAACCCTGAAGGCAAGAACAGTGATAAGCCCATTACACATGGCATGGAAGGCCACCTAGCACTGTCACAGTTGAAAATTGCATTCTTATTATTGATTTAATCATGCTTATTAAGCAGCTAATTAACTCATTATATGGATAGTGTTACAGAGGTATTCATCCTATATGTAAAGTGTAAGTATAGAAATTCTCCTTTGGGTAATTATTTGTATGCCACAAACAGCTGTAAATTTGGAAGATACTGGCCAAAGCCTAGCAGCTAATTTAGGCCAACTTTTTCAGATAAGAGTTTCTTAATTTGAAAAATACAGAGCTTAATATGCTCAAAGTCACAAATTTTAAGCTCAACAATGCATTCGAGTCAATAACAAGATGAACACATTGTGGAAAAGCACAAAGAAACCAACACCAAACCAAACAACCCGTAAAATGCTGATTGAGTTCTGAAAATTAAAAGGTCCATCACTTGAAAGCTTTGTTTTGGCATGTTGGACCAAAGGATTTTTTTGTTTGTTCATTAGGTTTTTTGTGCTTTGAAATTTCTTTGTGAGTGTTTCTGGAAGCTGAAAATTTTGATTACAATGTGTCATTTAAATTAAGCAAGGGATTGCTGAAATAATTTCTGTGTAATCTGGTGGGGGTTTTCCCAGATTTTTTTTTTTATTGCTGTGAGCAAAGGGAGCCTTTCAATCACTCATGCTGCTCTCTTTGTGACAGCCCTTCAAATACGTTATGACCTGATAGCAAAATCAGTCTTGTGAAAAGTATTAAGGATCAACTTACCCTAAGTCTGCAAGTGAAATGAAACCTGAGCCCAAGGTGATTGCATTAAGCATGTACTGTCATTCCTGTCACATCTGGGTTCTGGAGACTCCAATAAGCAGTAAAATGGTTAAGTATTGGTGTTATTTAGAAGAGTGTGTTCTTGGTGACATTGCACAAGTAGAGCTCATCTTGTAAAGCAAAGGAAATTAATTTTCTTAAGTGTTTTCCCAAATCCAGGGGTGAAACATGAACATCTCCATTATCATTAATACAGGCATTTCACACTCTGTGCTCTTCTAGTGACTGTTCCATTCAGTGCTTGCTAATTACAAGTCACTAAAATCTGGGCTGCCTGCTGAACTGGGGTGAATTATGCATCTGGAGGTTCAAGGTCCTTCACCTTCCCAGCCCCTGAGGGGAAGGCTTTGTATGGAGGTAGATGTCAGGGCCAGAGAAAAACACATCAGTTCTGTAGACGTGTCGATTTACGTTTGAACATTTCCTTTTTTTCCGAGATAATAGACAATTTTTTATGTTTTGAAACCCTTTAGAAACTGGTTGAGGTCAGTGGAATCGAACTTAAGACTGTGAAGAAGACTATTTAAAATCACAGCTATTATCTATTTTAATTTTCTCTGCTGGAGTGTACCCCAAAACATTCATTATGTGGAGGGTATAATCTCTGAACAAATGACATGGTGGAATTAATGAACAATTAACTATGATCATATGTTATAAACAGAGCTGATTAGAATCCACACATGCCTGGATTTTAGAAAGACTCTTTTTTGACTCAGCTTTTGTGTTGCTGAGATAGGACCTCACAGCTCTCATTTCTTATTCATTGTGTGAGCATAACATCATTTCCTCTGAGGTAAGGCTACATCTCTTAGTTTTCATGGCAACCAGACAAAGAATTAATCTATTCTTCAGCTTACTATGTGTGGGGAGGGTAGGGGAGAGGAAAATAATGTGTTTTCCTCATATCCATTTTTCTAGTATGCTTAAGTTATTGACTTCCTCCTATAACCTGGAGACCATTCTCCAATATCCCACATGTGATAAATCAGAGAGAATATTGCAAAGCCGGAAGAAAGGGAATATCTGTCGCCAGTAGCTGCAGCTGCAAAGTGGTGTGTGCAGCATGGAATGCAGTTACTGTGCAGAGCAATTTACTGTCTTCATTAAGTCCGACGAGAGTCAGGTGAACCGTATAAAACCCATCTGAATTCACAGTGGGCTCCATGCATACTATTTACACTTTTTTCCTCTCCCTTTATTTAACGTCCACATGTATGTGTTTAACAAATGAATGCCATTATAAATTAGGATGCTTCTAAAACAAGAGTGTCAGATACTGTGATTGTGAGTATTTTCAACCTTAAAGGGAAAATGCTTCTGGCATTTTAAAATAGAAGCAGGCCCTGAGCTCTCCTAATGTCATTGGGGACAGGCGAGGATTTGTTTCAGGAGCTGCAGTGCAGCACCAGGCAATGACTGGACATACAGCTTGATGATTTTGCATCACACAAAAGCACTGGCTTCCCTCTTATTGCCTCACTGCTCTGATCATCCTGAAAAGTGAGACAAAAGAAGTGGCCCACTGTATACTGACCTTCATTGTAACAGCAGAAACTCTTCATTATTTCATCGCATTACTTAATACCCTCAAGGGCAATGCATTTGAAACTGGGAAATTTCATTTGCAGGAAGCAGGCATGCAAAATTTTCATAACATAAGGAGAGGTGGAGTTTTACACATGTACTGTGTGTATTTGTGCTTCTCAAAATATGTATACTTGGGGGATGCTTAAACAGTAACATACAGAAGAGTTCTTTAGTCAGAGACCATTTTATCTGAATAATTTGTTTTGAAGTGATAAAAAGTTTTTTCTGAAGTAGGAACAAGTCAACCAGGTACAGCACTGTAAGTGGGGGAATGGTTGGTTTGAATTAAACAAAGATGTGTTCAAATGGTACTTTTCATATGCCTAGGGTACTTACCAAGTGTTCTCTGCCAGTAGCATTCTGTGCTGGTGGGGGCTGGGCAAACAGTAGATAATTGATTTGGAGGGCTTTAGCAAAATCCTCAGAATTCTGAGGCCATTCATGTTCATGACATTGGCTGTTGGTACTACAGACTTTGGTCTCTCTCCTCTTTGCAAAGGTAAACGTGGGGGATGTGATATCTGTCTGTACTTTGTGCAGGCACTCAGCAGCTCTGGGACTGTAGATGCAGTGACTTTGACCAAAGACTGGCAATGAGTGTAAGTGGGCCCCAGCACCCTTGGGGCACTGTGGTCCTGTTTGAAGGTCACAGAGCACAGTCCCCAGCTGGACATCACAAAGGGAACCCTGCAGAAGCCTGGCTGCAGATCATCTGCAGAGAGCTATAGGGGTGTCTGGCTCACTGGGCTCAAGTGGGAGGGAGAAAATGTAACAGGTTTGAGGTGAAGGTCTAGGGGAGGGCAAGTACCTATCTGTACCTTAGGTAGCAGTTTGTCCTTCCTGGTTCTTTTGGCTTTCCACAGACTGGAGAAGAGCAGCTCCCTGGACCTGGAATATTCCCTCCCACCTGTTTAGTTTTAGAGCTGCTTGACTCTGTTGGCTGCCCTGCCTTGAGCAGATTTACGGTTTCTGACCGTGGTTGTCAGTGTCAAAACTTGCCATTAGAAAGGATTTTTTTACCTTCAGTAGGAGGGACAGTGAGATTTTCTCCCATCTCACAGTATCAGGGAGTTCCAGGGCAGTGAGATTTGAGAGTTTAACACTCAAGAATGGAAGGCTTAATCCTGGCTGGTGTCTGGAGTCCCAGACCTTTATGGTTTGGCAGTGATTTGCTTTTAGCTTTAGGGTTCACTAGTGTTCCCTTGTTCCTGTGGTGGATTTTGCAGGTGTCAGAACTTTAAAGCCCAGTCATCTTTGTTTCCATAAACTGGATTGCAATTTCGGCCCCAGAAGTAACTGTGAAAGAGCACTGTGAGTTTTCAAAATCTGACCCTAAAAGTCATGTTTCTGTCAAATCTCTGAGCTTTAACATTAAAATATTTTAATTTCCTCTTAAGAAGAAACTGAAGAAAAGCTGGTTAGTGAGGCTTTTGCTGCACATGAATCATGAGTCACAGCATCAGTGACATCCAAGCGTGTGCTAAGGTACAAATGGAGTGCCTGGGAGGGAGCAAAGGCAGGTGTGATCTGCCTGTTCCCTGGCTGGATGGGGAGTGCTGACTAACCAGGAGCTTTGAGCTCCAGAGAAACCTACAGGCTCTTAGATGTAACTTCTCCCAGCATTACTGACAATGCAGTAGGGCTGAAGACAGACATAGAATCCTGGGACTTAATCTTTCATGGAAAACAAGGTGAATGCTACCAGAGGCTGACTTTTACCAATACTTTCCACTTTCCTCCTTCTTTCCTCCATCATGCTGAGCATATGTTGGGTACCTTTCTATGTAAGAGTTGGCCATATGTTGAACAAGTCCTCTAAGAATGGCTTTCCAAGCACCAGAAAATCTTCTGCTGTGGCAAATTGACAGGTAGACTAATGCTATTATCCTTTAATGATGTTTTAACATAATCAGAGATATGAATATGTCTGAAAATATGTTCAGAAGGAGGGCTTGAGGTTTCTTAACAGTGGTACAAGAAAAGAAATAATCAAGAGCAGTGGTTTAAAAATTCCCCTTAGCTCAGGTCATTTTTATTAAAGAAGAGGAGAGTTTAGACTTAATTTGTTTTTATGTTGTGCCTTATGTGTTTGTTTACCTGTTTGTTTGAAAGGAGTGCTATGAGATTCAGCTCTCTTAATGGTTAATCTCTCACCCCTTTTGGTTCAGATGTAAATGGTTCCACGATGTATAGAGCCTCAAAGAAACAGACCCTAGCAAGCAGATTTATCCCATTTAATGTTTCAAGGAGGAAGAGTTAAGAACTTTCCATTTAAACCTACCAGCAAGCATACACACGACAAGGAAGAATCAGAATAGCTAAACACAAGGATTTCTTGTCATTATTTAGTATCAACTGGTATGTGTGATTTCTTTGAAAACATATATTTTGCTTATAGAGAAAGTATGTTAGTTGCTTGCTGACAGCAGTCTGTGTATGAAAAAGAATCAATACACTTAATTCCAGTTGCATCCTGTTTTGATACTTAACACTAACATTTCTCCAAGGGAACAAGTGATTCCAGGGTTCCTCATAGAAGAAAATTGTGTAGGTGGGGTTTTCTTGCAGTATCATAAGAAAGCACCCTTCAAATGGAAGCTCTTGAGTGTATATATAGCACAGCAGTAAAAGCAGACACATTCTTGTGGGTGAGCAAATATAAACTCTTAAAGATTACAGAAACTGAAAATGAAAGCAGCAAATTAATCTAGAAACCTTTCTACTCTGCACCTGATCTGGCCCAGGGTCTTCACAGTAATTAGAGAAAAGAGTGATTTCTGAGTTTTTTTGCTTTGGTTTCTTTGTTAGTTTATTCATTTTAGAATGAAAGCTGAAGATTTTGAATTGTTGCTGGCTGTGCATTGTACAGATAACATGTTATTTGTTGCCTGTGGCTTCTCAGGAGACTGAGCAGAAGGTAGGAATAAGTAGCACATCTTGGGAGACCACTTTGGCTGCAGAACTGTTGTGGAATTCAGCACATCCCCAGTGTTGTGGCTGTTCATTGTTTTGGTTATTAGGCTTGGGGATTTTTTTTAAAACTAAATTAGCAGAACTTTTCTTCACAGGGTTGAGTCTCACTTTTCTCCTTGATGTTAGTGTATGGAATATACCTGCAATATTCAATTCTCAGTGTCTCAATAAGCATAGGAAGTCTCAGGGAAACCATAATATTTATATTCCTTTTGAGGGTTAGCATTAGCCAGTTTTTTTTAAATGGTAAATATTTCTCATGTGCAAAAGTCCATGATAATTTGTCTGAGTTTACATGTGTGTGTGCATACACTGAAGTTATGGAGTACCCTGCATAGTTCCTGCAAAATGCCAATGAAATTACATGGCCACCGTGACACAGAAAGAGAATTAAATATTTTTCAGCACTAGATTACATTCCCCAGCATTTCTTCTGCAGTGATTTCTGCCCTGATGAAATGAATAGCTCATCAATGCCTTAGTAAACATCAACTGCAGCCTGCAGCTTTATTTTTCCATCATTAAACAATTGACAATACATTCAGTATTCCAGCCCAGCTGATCATGAGATAAAGTGTGACTAAAAAGTAGATCATCTGGTGGATGTTCCAGTGTTTGGTAGGACACAAAGGGCTCCTCTCTCCTCTCTGGCTTGCCCGTGCAGCTCCTCCTGCAGTCAGCGGGAGCTGTGCGTGCCTGTTTGAGGCACGTTGCTGTGTCTGAAACACTCGCCCTGTTTCATCATTGACATTAGCTAAGCAATAGGGACGTTCAACCCAAGCACAGCCACTTCTTGAGTGCTAGCACATTCAGCTGGTTGCAATGTTAGGTTTAGTGGCTGAGCCTCTCCTTCACGTTTTTGTGGCTCACATAGAGTCTGTGGCATGGGGTGTCTGCGCATCATTCATGCTTTCCATGGTGGAAGATGACTGAGGGTGGTATTAGACATATCCCTTAACTATCCAAGAAGGATTTTCTTCTTTTCATTATATGACTGCTGTCTTGTGGACGAGCACCCCCACAAGTAAGGTTCACAACTGGTGAAGGTGCAACTTGCACCGTTCACACCAAGCCTTTGTTGACAGGACCATCCCTGGGTAGCCAGCAGGTACTGCAGCTCCTATGTCCAGGTGGTGCTGGAGCCACTAGATGTGACCTGTGAATGGAGTTTCATCCTGATTCTGAATGTCCTGCCACAGGAGAAGGGAGCTGAGCCCATCGGATCTCTCTTCCATGCTTCTTTCATGTACAAAATTCCAGAACTGAGATTATTTGGACTGATGTCAGGAAGCTGAGAAGCTTCTTTCGGAAGGTTCCTTCTGCCAAATGTTTCCTTTTCCAGCTTTTTCATGGCTGGAGATATTCTGTAACAGTAATTATTCAAGCTTTGTGTGCTTCTGAGTTGTGGCTTTTGCCCTTGTCACATGGGGGGCAGTGGAGGTGGCAGTGGAGGTGGCAGTGGCGTGTCACGGCCTCTGTGCTAGGCAGGGCTGACCCCTGTTGGCCTCTCGGTTTAAATGTTCCTCTGTATCCCACTGCCTGGGAGCTGAGGAGCTTTGCTTTTTCCTAGTACTCGGCAAGGGACCAGAGACTTGTGGCTCACAGGCCAGACACAGCTGGGAGCTCCTGTGGACATTGTGTTGTGGGTGTCCAGGCTGCTGAAGGCACTTGGAAATACTCAGCCCTCTGCAAAGAGTCAGCTCCCCACACCTGTGAGGGAATTTGTTGCAGCTCTTTTCCCAGCCAACCCTTTAGAAAAAGAATGCATTGGAACTGCATCTGCATAGTGCTTGTGCTGTTGCCCTAGGATTGCCTGTGTGTCCAGAACTTGATTGTCTCCACGTAAAACTTTTACTCAAGCTTTCTGTCTATATTGTAGACTATACCTCTGTGGCCTTTTATCTGGGCAGACTCTTGTGTTCCTAAAATAGTGGTGGAGTTAAGGTGGAGAGCCATGCTAGGAGTACAGCAGCATCCAAAGAGCTGAGGTGGCCTTCACAGCAGAGTTTATTCAGGTCCAACGTGTTGGAACCAAAGTTGAAGTTAGGTTTATTTGCAGAGGACTGCCTACTCTGCAGTTGCTGGCTTATTGCAAGTGTTGACATGAACTCAGTTCAGAAGTAGAAATCAGGGACAGAGTGCTCAATTATGAAGCATTTACATCTTTTTCTCTTTGCTGTCATTCTTGTACAGATGTACCTTCATTATATTTTTTTGTTCAGCATTATCTTTTCAGTGCTTATAAAAGTTGATCATAACTGGGAAAATTTCTTTCTTATTTAAATATGTGAGTGTCATACAACCAACTGTACCTTTGCTGTACTTTTGCATTCCTGGATCAGTTCAGGTATCATCCAGTGGGTGTTTTTGCACTGTCCTGAGTGGATGGATCTCAGTTTAGGTTGTTATGGGCTGGTGGAGCTGTAGCCTTCTGTGTGGAGCCATAAAGGCACTGTGTGGTGTTTGGCACGTACAGCCTGGAAATGGCTCCTTTGTTACACAGCACATGAGTTTGTGTAAGAAATCACTGACAAAATGGAGTTAGGGTTTTCATAGGCTGAGGGACTGAAGTGTACCCACACAGATCCAACTACAAGAGGGGTACCAGTGGCAAGGGGGCCAGTGGCAGTGTGGCAGGCTCAGAAAGCTTCAGTTGCCAGTCAGATGGTTCATGCAAAAACTGTAAATGGTCTTTTTCCACAAAAGCTAAGCTTTGGCACTCATGCACGTGAATTCTAAATCAATCTGATTGATCTACCTCATAAACGTGATTCCGGTATGTTCTCTCTTCTTATGAAACAACCTCTGATAGCACTGAAGTGAATAATTCTATATTTGGCAATTATTTATGAACTGCAGATCTCATAAACACAGCAGATGCATTTCCTGGATGGCAGCCATTAGTGCATCTGGGGATTTATTTACTAGTTACTGAAAATACTGGACTGGAAGGGAAAAAGAAAAGATGTTCCCACCTCTTCCTAATTTTCACTTAATTTCTGAGGTGCTCCACAGCATTCCTTCCTCAGATTTGTCACATTAGAAAAATCTTTGTCATCTCTCAAATGTTTCATTTTCTTCCACAGTCATAGCCTTGTAGGATATGCTGCAGGCCTTGCTTCTTGGAGATTTGTATCTGAAGCCATTTAGGACTGCAACCTCTTAATTTCTTCGAAGAAAAGTAAGAAAACCTTGCAAAGGGTTATTAGCTGATTATTCCTACTGTTCTGAGTGTGACTAAAAGAGAGAATTTTTATTGAAAAGTGAAAGAATTTAGTTAAAAAGTGAGATTGGATCTGTTGGACGCCTGAAGATTTTCTGTGATCTATGTGAACGTATAAACTGAGGACTGTGGTGGAGCCAGGCACAATTCCCGTGTGCCCTTAAGACACCTGCTCTCCTGGGCTGGTGCAGGGCCTCAGCTCATCTGGCAGGCACCAACAAATTACAGCCAATGCTGAAATTTTGGGGAGGAAAAAAGAACTGGTCTGGGATATAATGGAACCCTTGCTGCTTTTTGCTGGTCTGCAAATGTAAGTGTGCAATTATTCCTGATTTCAAAACTAAATAGTAATAAAATGGGGAGAAACATCTGCTTTGTGCTCATCTTGAGGATTTTGTTATCTCAGTGACAAGATGTTACTTTATCTAGATTTCTTTGGGTTTGTTTTGTCCAAAACTTGTCCCAGTATGGGAAGTATTTGATACTCTCTTCCTTCGGCCTAGTCTCATTCCCCCTGCCTTGCATTGTTGCTTTTTTTTTTTTTTTTTTTTTTTTTTTGTATCCCATTAATGGCTTTCTTCTGAGAAGGAGATTTCCAGTTGTAATAAGGACAGGCCAAAAGGATGGCATTTGGATTTGTGGTTTTTTTGCCTCCATGCCTGAGGTGAAAAGAGGGATGATTTCAGGCCATTAAACATGCAATAAGGCATGAATATCTTTGGGCTTAGAATTTCCTCTTGCTGAAATTTAGAGATTCAATTTTAATATGGACTTAGTCTAGGGAAGAGCATGTTCTTTATGATATAGAGCATTTTGCTCTATGTGTTAGTATTTCAATTGTGAACCTTTATGGCATTGGAATTGAATCCCTCTGACTTCCTCAGGAGGCAGTGTCAGAGACAGGGTTTGCAGTATCCACTTCTGTTCATGGAGCGTATTCATCTTTAATGGGAAAGCAAATACCAGGGGTCATTTCTTTAGCTGTACATGATTTTATTCCCTCTACACTTTTGCTGTGTGTTGTATTTTCTATGTAAAGTACAACAGTTAAAGACATATAGTAAAATATATTCCAAGTCAAATGCTCATAGAAAAGCACTTCTAATAGGCTTATGAGAACATACCTATTTTTGTGGTAGGCTGTCACACTTGGTATGTCTTTGGCATTTTCCATATTGAGGTGAGACCAAAGGAAAATGCTCTGCAAGGGACTGAAAGCTTAGAAGCACATTCCACTTCTGTACTGATTGCTTCTTATCGTTGTGATAGTTGTGAGCTTTGGTGTCACCACTAGTTGAATATTTTTGAAGATGCTTTTGTCTTATTTTTGTTTTTAAAACAATACTATTTAGAAAAAATAATCTGTAATTGCCCCTGTAAACAGCTTAACTACAAATATTCTACTAGTCATAACAGAGTTTGTCATTTTGAATATGAATTCATTTCCAGTCTTCAGAAATGTCTTGGGGCTTGTTAATCTACAGTGTGGTTGTGAATGTCATTTGTGATAATTTTCCACTGCTGTTTCTTTCCAAGAAATATCTTAAATTTTCTAAGGGGCTATTAGGGTTTGATGCAAGACAACAGACATAGCAGTAATATATAGCTCTTGGGTACCTGCTTCTCTGTTACCTTTGTGCAAGAAAACAGCATTGAGATGCAACCTTTCAAAGTGAACCATATTCCTAAAAACAGATTAATTGTTTTTGAAAAAAAAAGTGGGTGGAAGTGGACTCAAAAGAAGACCCTTTTTCTCTGCCAGAGGGTCTTTAGGCGTTTCTGGTAACACTACTTAATATATTGGCTTCCACGTGAGCCCCTAAGCTTGAGGGAGGAACTCAGAGACGATACTGCGGAATACTTCACTGGATGTTTTAAGTAGCAAAGTGTGTGGAATGTGTGCACCTGAGGGCATTCTGTAAGGTAGGAGTCTGCTGTTAAGACACATCTTTGTGTTCTGGCTGTGCGTCTGTCAAAACCAGGCTTTTTGTTGTCGCATGAACTCCCTCCTTTCATTTCATCGCAGTCTCACAAGTCGAAGTCTCCAGGCCAGGTCTGCAAATAGTCCATAGTGGAAACTTCTACTGTTGCTTCCCTGCCATTCCCCAGAATTCTCACTGAGTCTGTAGGTTAATGGCTCTCACTCACTCATCTATAAACCATTAGAGGCCCATGGAGTATTTGCTGCTGAGGTGCTCTTTCCCTTTTGTTGCTGCTTTAAATGAGAATAAGTGGAAAATACCTGATATCTGGGAGTTGCTATAGAGCGAGCTGGGTTACATGCAGGAAGATAAGGAATATCGGAGCAATGAAAGGAAAGAGGGTCCACAAGATTGTTGCAAGTGAGGGATTGGCATTGTATGGATGGATTGTACAAGGGGTGAAGGCAATGAAAGGAAAGAGGGTCCACAAGATTGTTGCAAGTGAGGGATTGGCATTGTATGGATGGATTGTACAAGGGGTGAAGGCAGACTGCACATTCCCCCGTGTTGGAAGCCAGGCCTTGGTGAAAGCTAAGCTCAGCCCCAGATGGCTGGGCTGTGGAAGTGCAGACCTGGCAGCACAAGTGGTTCCCTTGCCGGGCTCCCAGCCTGCTGCCTGTGCTCGGTGCAGCAGCTGCTATTGATCCTTCCCACCTGTGCTGGGGAGCGGGAGCTGCAGGACACTGGTGGGTCAGCACATTCACTGGCATCCCTCGCTCTCTAGTGGCTCTTTGGGAAGTCACTTGCCTCAGTTGATGCTGGGCCTGAGCAGTCTCCCTCAGGTCAGTAGGTCCTGCCTACGAATGTGGGTCATTTGGCAGCTCTTCCTTGCTGCTAGTGTCACTGGGGATAACGCTGTGACATCGGTAAAATGGCTGCCATCAGCAGGATGCCCGCACTGTCACTTGTAATTAAAGTCTTCAGCCTGAATAGTCCCGTCTGGATTCTGGCAATGGAGGGACGTTCTGCATTCCCCCCGCCTCAGCTGAAGTGAGCGTCAGCCCCCCGAAAAGCCCAGCTCCGTGCCCCTGCTTTGGCAAACGGTTTTGGCTCGCAGCCCGTGTGAATGGGTGTGTCCTTGGCTCTGGAGGGAATCCATTTAGCCAGGCAAGGCCCTGGTGGGATAATCCTCGGACCTGACAGTTTTCTTTATGGAATCACAGAACATACAGGGACTTTGGAGTGGGTCACCTCCCATCTGAAGAAGTAGTGAGCCAGCTGGACAGTGGGGACTCACACTGTGATGGTGGTGGTCCTTTCTGCATGGTGCAGTTTCTGTCAGATTTTAAAATGTCAGGAGCAATAGCAGAATAGGGCAGTAGTGCTTGTGCACACAAGAAACCATCTCAGCCTCATATCTGTCCATTTTTGGGCACTAAAAAAGGGGAGCTTGATTTAAAACTAGGAATTTTTGTGTGTGTTTTGAATTTGTTTGTTCTTTGGTTGGGTTTTTGGGTTGTTTTGGGTTTTTTTGGTATGATTTTTGTTTGAAGTCTTAATATAGACAACTTGGCCTCAAAAATGCTCTGACTGGTTGAATTGAATTCTTCAGAGGCACAGTCATAGCTGTAAATCACAAAAAACCCCAAACCAAATAAAAAAATAAACTAAAACCCCAAGAGCAAAGCAAAAAACCAATCAAGCAAACAAAAAAAGCCAAAGCCCAAACCTTCACGCCTCCTTTTGGTGGGCAGAAGATCCTCTCAGCTACTTTGAACTCTATTTGGGCAGGTTGTATCCCACTTAAATCTCTGATCCTGGTATTTGCTGTGGCTGGCTCCAGGCTGACACATGAGGGGCAGGGACTTACCGCCTCTTCTGCCTTCTGTGTCATCAGCAAGGAGTGACCTCCTCAGCCTGAAGTCACGTTGCTTCTATCCCTTACACCATACAAAACGTAGCATGGGAAGAAATGGTATTTTCCTTTGCTCTTGCCCAGTTGCTCCCCAGTAGAAAGGGAGCTCTTCAGCCAGTTGGAGGTAAAAGTGCCTTTTCCTGGGGGGAAGCATTGTGAGGAAGTGCCACCACAGAAATGGGAAACTGGGTCCTGGCACCTCTGTGGTGTCTGCAGGTGGTGGCTCTGGCAGCTGCTGTGCTGTTCTCTACAGAAGGCTCTCTGAATCTCAGTCTCCAGAGATACTTTGTGTCAAAACCTGATTTGCACTGTTAGCTTAATTTTGAAGAGCATATTCCTCTTGCCAGAGCTGTGAGAAGAAGGAAAATACTTGGTGAGAAAAATGTATAATTGCATGTGGTTTTATGTCTATTGATTGTGTGTGACATGAGCTTGCTGAAAGACCTCCATCGATGAATTCCTGTAAAAGCAAATATCATACTGAAAAAATTGCCAAGCAGAGATAATCCAATTAGGTGGCTACACATCGCTGAGTTTCTAAATTATTGATACTGTCTTAAAATGGGCTGCCTTATAGTGCAGTAAAAGCTGCAATGTAGGTGATATATTTAGCTGTAGTCACATTGTGAAATCACTGTGCAGTATTTTTTTTAAAAGGTACACAAAAGATATTTTTAAAGAGACTTGGGCTTTTTACAGAACACATACAGAAGAATATGTTTATAAATTAAATACCTGGGAAGTAAATAATAGGACTTTTGCCTGCACCTGTCTGTTGTTCATCTTCAGAGAAATGGCTCCTGTCTTTAAAGCTCAGCATTTGCATGGTGTTATTTGCAAAACTCAGGCCAAAATCTGAATCTTCCATATTGCAGTCGCCCAAAGGAAAGTCCAGTTGGAGCTCTGCATTTGCTGAAAGGAAGTATTTTTCTACTGTGACTCTTAAAATAAATAAATAAATAAAATAAGCCCCCCCCCACCAAAACCCTAGAGCAGCTGGGGAAGTTGAGTGTCAGTGGTTCTTGTCCACGAGCTCGGCAGTAGAGGGCTGCAGCTCTGCTCACTCCCTGTGGCGCTGTGGGGTGGCTGCATGAGTCTGTCGGGCAGAATGATCCAAAACTACTCACAGCTTTACTTTTTTAAAGCTTTCAAACTCAGCAAACAGGCAACAGCTGTGGCACAGTGATGTTCTGTTTTGAGGGAAGATGAGGAATAACTAAAGAAAGTGCTCTGCACTGATCCAGTCTAGAGGCAATATTAAAGCTGTGGGTCACAGTGGCAGAGCCTGTGTCCAAAAGCAAAGGGACAAAATGTCCTCCACAGACAGATTAAAGAAGAGGTATTGATTACTGTCTCTTATCAAGTATCTGGGACACTAATCAGCATTTCAGTAACGGAGAGCAATGATTCAGTGGTGGGGAAGGCAGCAGGATTAAGTGGAAAGGAAAGAGAATCATTATGATATATGCTCAGCTGCTGCCCACAATGGAACATTAAAACCCATGATGATTGATTTTTGCTTGCTAAGGGGACTGTCTAAAATATTACTCCAACAGAATATCCTATTTTAAACTTAACCTGGATGAGTTTACTGTTTCCCATATGTTTTTGTGGAAAACAGCTTGCAAAGGCTCACATACTCTCTGAGTAAAGGCTTTGTGCCAAAGCAGGAATTAATCCATTAGTCATTTAACAGTTAAAAGCCACTGTTAAATGTAGTCTGTAAATCCGTATGAGGTATTTCAGTTCAGCACTTGTTATTTGCTGCTGTTATGGTGGTGGTAAAACCTAAATGGAGAGAAAGCTGGGTACTTGCTCAGATCAGATGGTCATCATGTGCGCACAAAAGAAATGAGAGGGACTGTTGTGAACATCTTTGATGCTGAAAGTGAGAAGGTTGTCCCAGCTTTCAGCTGTCTCTGGGATCAGGCTTATGGCACCTGAATTAGGACCCTCATGCCCCTCAGTAATCCATGGGAAGAGAGTGGCACCTCCAGAAGCTGACTGAGCGCCTCTTTAGAGTAGTTCAGGCAACCTCTCTCCATGCCCGTGGGTTGTTGCTGACCTTCCTGAGTGACCTTGACTGGACACCTGAGGTCAGCCAGGGCAAGCTTGGCTCCATCTGCCTGGGCCAGACTTTGTTCTTTTGTATGTGTTGGTGTTCAGCTTCCCCGTGCCCAAGCTGTGCCAGCTCATACCCATGAGGTCAAATCCTGTCTCCCAGTGGATATTTTATGGCCTTGCTGGCCTGAGAGGGAGCTTATGAGAATGTTGTGATTTATGGCTGTGAGTTTGTTGTTCAGTGTATCGGAAGTGAACACCTGTGCAGGAAGGCTCTAAATTCTGCTTGGCAGGGATGCTCTTTAAACTGCTGTCAGCTGACTGTATTTAAACTAACTAAATAAAATATCTACATAAATAAAATCTGGTATTTCTTGTTTGCACTTTCTTCAGAGTATGTGTGAAGAAACTGAATCTCTCTTACTAAGTTGTATTTCATTCTGCAGTTCTTGAGACCTCATTAATAAAACTGTCCCAAAAGAAGAAGGAACACTATTTTTGCATTTAATCCTCACAGGTTTTCCACATTTTCCCTTGTCCTCTATATATTACATAGTTTTAAAGGTGTCTTTCAAAAAATATCAAGTATATTGTTCCCTGTTGCTAGAAATCTAAGCTGTTTACGGTTAGTATCTAGTTTACTGGCTAATTGTTACAACTAAAAATCACACAGGCATAATTTCTGGTCATAGTGGATGTAGTCAAGGTAGGCTGAGTGCCTGGCAAGTTGAAAAAGCAGTGGAAAATGTGAGTCAGACTGGGGCTATTTGCATTGATTTTGTAGACATACCTGCGACTGAGTGTTCAGTGGCATTGACTGACCTGTTGCCTTTTTTGTGTCTTTCTTTTCTGGTTTTTATCATTATCTATTATTTCACTGTATTTTGAATTTTAAAAAAAAAGCATTTATTTTCATTTGAAGAATCCTGAAGGACTTTGCAAACTGAATAATTTGGGGTTTTTTGTATATCCAATATTTTTGTGTGTGTGAAGAGTAAGAGGAAAAAAAGTAGTGTAAGAAATCTCTAATGTTGGCATTGAAAATGCAGCAAAGGCAGCCAGGAGCTGAGGTCAGCAGATAAAGGCTACTAATGTAGGTAATTGCCACTGCTCTGGGAACTGGGCTAGGGAAGAGCTTAATTCCCTGAGCTGAAATTCTGTCATGACATCCATTTACCTCTAAGTTTGCAGAAGGCACGCTGGGTTCTTTGGAGACTGTACGCTTTAAAGGGGTGTTGTGCTTCATCCAAGCTCTGAGTGGTAATAAATAAGTGAACTATAGCAGCATAAAGACGTGGGGGAGCTTTTTGATGTAAATTTACACAGTTGTACAGGTGTGTGAGCATTGGCACGGGCTGCCCAGGGAAGTGGTGGAGCTGCTATCCTTGGGGGTGTTGGAAAGATGTGCAGATAAACCACTTAGGAGCATGGTTTAGTGGAGGACTTGGCAGTGCTGGGTTAATGGTTGGGCTTGGTGATCTTAAAGGTCCTTTCAACCCAAATGATTGTATGATAGAGTGAGAGCCATGTGCTGTATCCGTGTCCAGTGAGGTTTTTTTTTTTAATAAATACACATTTAAGTCCCAAATCTTGCTGATGTTTCATCCTAGTACTCCCCCCTCTTCATGTTTTCATCATTTTTTCTCAGTCCAGTGATATTTTCCTGATATCACAGCACTCTTCACACAGTGCAGATTTACATGATGGGCTGAATTAAGCAGGGGGACACCACCAGGGGCAGCACACCCACCAGCCCTATTGTCACAAGAGGCAAGGCCTACCTCTTTTGCTCCTTTTGTAAGCTTCTAATAAGCAATCTTTCAGTTTTATATGGATATGGTAAGATTAGATCAAAGTGTTAAAGTAGTCAACAACAAAAATACAGAAGACTAGTTATTTACATTCCACTTGCATCTCTACTAACAATCTTAATAATAAGGACAAGAATAATGAATTTTTATTTGGGTCATACATACTGATTGGATATTAGATGTGTGAATGGTGCTTATTTAAAAGAGCACTCTTTTGCCACTGATTTTAGGAAATACGATTCACGTCAGTAATGACATGGTTTTCCATCTTGGAGCTGTCTGTCAGGGCTCTCAGGAGGGTTCATTTTAATTTAATATTTGTAGATGAACTAGCCCTTACAGAAGAGCTTTTCTGCTTTTTTTCTATTTACATTTCAAGTAATTCCATGGAATTGCATGGGAGCAAGAGAATTGTCTGCTGAATGCTGATAGATGCAGTAATATTAATAGTAATAATATCATTAGTAGTGGTAAGGAAATAAGTAAATCACAGAAATTTGCATGTGCCTTATTCTATTAAGTCCTGTAGCTGTATATTTTTCCTTCATTTACCGTATGTATATTGCTGTTTATTCTGAACAGAGGAAGCCCTCCCATCCAGTCTGTTCTTTGGCCTTCTCCATAGTCCAAACACCAAGTATCCCCAGGTGAAGGTCAGCATTATGCACCCACAGTGCAGGTTCATTTTACCAGAGCAGTATTTTCCTTGGTGCTGGATCTGAGCTTTTGTGATGAGCACCTCTTCTAGGGAGAAAGACATTTGCTCTGTAAATCAGAAATGACAGTTTATAACAGTGCTGTGGGATAGGGAAGGGAAGAGAGGGAAATGGAGCTGAACTCTGTATTACGGGGGGACTGTAGTTTCTCATTAACAGCCCAGGAATCCCAATCTACAATTCTTTGCCAATGAATGTCAGCTCTGCTGCCTGTAGGGCTTTCTATGAAGGTGGGGACAAGATTTCCTTAATGCTTTGGGTAGGAGAAAAGCTTCTTTGTGTTTTTATTGTGGGTCTGGAAGAGGTGAGAGAAGTAGTTTTATTCTTTTTTGTTCTTTGTGTCATGTCCAGGTGGCATTTCCAGCCAGTTCATGAGAGGAATTTATAAATCTGTATGTTTACTAATCTGCAGGCTTTGTAGTTCCACAAGATGGTGCTTACAATCCAAATCAAAATGGAAGTATTTCCCCTCCTCTTCTCTGCTGTTAAATCAGAAATGATATCCATTGTTACTGTAGAGACTACTTGCGTGCTCCAAACTGCATCATATTTGTTAGACAGTATGAAAAAAATCCAATTCAATTTAAAGCACAGGTACTAAAGGATGTTAGTACAGTACAGTTTCTGGTGCATTCATTTACCCTTTTCATGGTGTTTGTCACTTTAATTTATACAGCCAAATAATTTATGATGCCTGGTAATTAAAAATGAGATTCCTTAATAAATGATGTGGGAGCTGGGTCAAATTTTGTATTTAGATTCAGAAGTGGCTTGTCCTAACTTTGAGCAGGACTGGTACATGTGCAAATCTAAGCAGTCTTTCATTATTAATGGGAAAAAAGATGTGTTTTACTTAGCGGTTATACTGCTTGGAGTCTCCAGGAGCATGTTACTTACATCTTCCTCTTTGCTAAAATTCAGTTGGTGAGGTCCATGGCTTCCTTTTGTTGTACATTCAGGATCACACTATTCTCTGGTTTTCAGCAGCCCATCTGCATGTTCAAATGTGTTGGACTAGGGAATGTTTTTATGACAGTCTAAAAAACACAAACTCTGTGTGCGTGCAGAGGATTGCTTATCTAAACACGAAAATGAGTCTTTGGAAAGGTCTGTCACATTTCCTGCCATTACAAAAACATAGGTGAGTTACTGGAGAGATGACTTTAGCCGAAGTGGATCAGCAACACATTTATAATGTGCTTTAGATGTCTTCTAAAAAAGCACATTAAAGTCTTGGCTCATCTGACATGGCCTCAGAGTAGAGCTCATTAGCCACTGGCCCGGAGAGAAGAGTTGGGAAAAGTCAAAAAACTTGCGGAGTTTACTTGTGAGATTACTCACAGAAGGTGTAGATACAGGATTGATGGTTTGTCCTGGCAGTTCATGGGAGATAATTACATTTCCAGTTAGCAAATCCAGCATGCTATTTGGATGCATTAATCATTTTGGAGAAAGCTCTGGGCTGCAACATGAAATACTGAATACTAAACGTATGTTAAATACCAGTGCCTGCTAGGGGGGAGAGAATTAGGAAGTGCCATCTCTATGTTATTTGTGAAGTTTTAATTGTTCATGTCTTGTTCAGAAATGAAAGGGTTTTGTGGAAAAGGAGAAAGCTCTTGTCTGTGCAGGGTGCCCTCCTCCCTCTGATGGTTCCTCTTGAATCTGCAGCACAGTGAGCCAGGGATGCTGTTCAGTGAGGCACCAGCTCCTCTGGCTGCTTTTCTATAGAGTTTTTATTTTACTACGGAAAATAGGTAACAAAGGGAAAATGCCAACTTACTGACTGGGTTGTTAATTGAAGTTAAATAGGATTTTCATCAATCAAAAAAGGCATAGCTGTAATGGGAAAATATCTGTAAAATAAATAGATTTATAATGGAGGATGGCATTCAGCACCCTAAAAATAGCAGCTGCTGCCTCCTCCATTATGCAGTGTGAACACTAGCTAGTTTGTCCTGCCAAGGGACTGCTTTCTCATGAAGCATCGTGGAGGTAATACAGATATAAGAAATACTACTGCTGTACAGTAATTTTAGAAGCCCTGTGAAAGCTATTTAACATCAGATAAAAAAATAATAGTTCACAGAAAGGAAACGTGAGAGCTAGCTACAATAATAGCTATGGGCTTGAAGGTTCTCCCAAGGAAAAGAAATACAGTGCTAAGTAAGCAGGTTAGAAAGAAAGGGATTATGGCCATGTGTGCTGTTGTAATTGACTGCATTATTCATGCCGTCATTCCAAGGTGTATTTCTGCATCTGCTCAAAATGTTTGATGTGAAATCAGGCATCAGAAGCTTCATGAATCTGTTTCATTGATGTAGCACTGAGAAAAACCCAGTATTATTCTAACCTTATGTGGTTTGAAATACATTTTGATAAGTACAGCATGACTACTAGATGTGGAGTGTGATGCATAGGAGTTAGAGCAGTGCAAAGAGAGCTACAGATCTCCTTTATGAAGATCTCTGATAGTTGTGACCCTTGTATTTCTCCATACAGATAGGAAAAGGAACCCTACATTTCTGAACTAGGAGAACTGCTTGACTGTAAATTAAAGGGGGGTTTTTGTAGCTTGATATACCTGCAGTGTAGCTGGAAAGTATTGCACTACACCTGACTATAATCCAGTGTTGAATTCCTGTGCATCTGGAAGGCTCAGCCTAACTTCAGGAGTTATGTATTCTGCAGTTTCCTCTCGCCCTCCCATCCATAATTCCTGGGGAGCCATATGAGGATTGATGCAGTCTCCGAAGCTGCCCTTTTCACTTCTTTTGTAGTTCTAATGCAACTTCAGAAAGCATCTTAGCTGTGGCCAGGCTCTCGTGTGTGATGCACACAAAATCAGTAGCAGCACTCCAGGGACAGCATTAATATTTAGCCAAGCTGCCAGCACTCCAGTGAGAACTGAGAGACGTTTTTATACATCTGTGCTGACAAATAGAAGTCCTGTTTGGAATGCAGTTTGCACAGCTGTCCCCGTCCCCAGCAGCATGTCAGAAATGATCTTGATGAGGTCACTTTTTTATTCATTTTACTGCTTTTCCTCTCTTTTGGGGAAATTCCTGCATAACCCCAATGCACAAGAATGTTTACTGCTTCCTGGTCTAAGGCATCTTGAGGTTATTACATCTGAATGCTCCCAGTGTTCTTGGAAAGCTCTGTTCACAGTGTTGGCCCTGTTGCAATAGCAAAGTTGAGGCAATAGAAGTCCAGTGATACTGCCCTACCATAATATTTGGGAGGAAAAGGTTGTGGAAGTTGCTTGTATTTGTTCCCCAGACATTTCAGTGTGGGGTTTCTGAGAGAAAACCCACTTTGTACCTGATCAGAACACTAACCCTGTAAGAAGCTGAAAATTCAGTGAGTTTATCTGTATTGCTTTATAAATTGTCCATGCCTTGGTTTTGTGTAACTGGAGAGCTCAGAGTGAAGGTTCAGAAATAATTTGAGATTTTGCTGTGACTGTGTTTAAGGGCAACAGTGCACTTCAGACTGTGTAACTCCTGGTGCTTTCCCCTTGGTTCACACTTTCTTAGAAAATAATAGTGCCTTAGGAAAGGAGGAGCCTATTGACCAGAGAACTTAGTGGAGGATAAAACTAGATTTTAGTCATTCTGCACCACATATACTGGTTAATTTTTTAACTGGGAACAGCACCATATAACTGTGAGTGGTTGCTCTACAGCAGTCTTTTGGCTATTGGTGACTAGTTTGTGTCCTGGCAGCTGGGCTGTGTTAATACTGAGACTTAGGGATAACTTTTGAGTGATGCTGAATTGAACCACAGTTACATTCACCTAATTTTCTTTGGGTTCGTTGCATTGTAACATCTTGGGTTTGCATCTTTGTAACAATTATGAGAAATTTTAAACTTGCAGTTTTCCTGGAAAGTCCTTCCGAAGTGTAATTTGAAGAAATTTTAGAGTGCTTTGAAATGCTGGCTGGTAAAGGCTGAGAGGTCCCTCAGTCCTGATGGAGCCCTGGAAAACAGCACTGCGGGCCTGTGAGAGCAGCGTGTTCTCCCATGCTGTGTCTGGGGGCAGGGCTCAGGTGGATTTTACCTGCCCAGGGACTTCTGCTCAGTGGCATCTCCCACTGTGACTGACCCTGAGTGTGGCTTGCCTGCAGAGGGGCTCAGACTCCCCAGTAAGTCATAGAATCACTGGAAATAGGGGTAGGTGTGGTTTCAAGAACTCCCTTTGTCTACCTTCATCCATAATTGTCTTTGTTCTTTTCCTACCAATTTCTTATTTTTATTCTATTTTTTAATCTAACTCTGCACATATTAGAAATCCTAGGCAAGCTATTCTCATGTTAGTCTTCTCATGAAAGTTCTACCTTGTGTCTGCACACATTTTTACAGTGTAATCATGTGGCCATAGTCTGTTTATTGGAGTAACAAGCTAAATGTTGTTCAAAAGCATTGGTCATAATATTGCTCCACTGAATTGTCTCCACTGCATTTGGGAATGGACTCCTGGGATTAGTTACAGTTAGTTTAGTGTTTCTGTTTTTCTCTTACTGAATTCTGCCCTAGATGAACACCATCTAGAAATGAAACTTAGCCACTAAATGAGAGCTGTGCTCAGTTGTGCTCATTTCCCAGGGTGTTGGACACCTTCATGTGCCTGTGCTGAGCAGATGCACTTGTCTATTGTTGCTGTATTTCTCTCTTAATGAAGCCTCCTTCTGTTTTCATTTGAATTGTTCCTTTAGGTGGTCCTTGAGGAATGAACAGGATCAAGCTGCATGGTCAAATATCTTAATAATGAGTTGGGGCTTTTTTTGGCCAAGGTCTTGTAGACACTCAATTGTCAGTATCCCAAAAAATTGCTGCTTTTGGAACATACTACATGATAGAAATTTCTTTTTCTGTGCAGAAGTCATGTCTGAACATTTTGAAGCCATCTGGCAGTTTGGTGGCTTCATATCATGGTAATGTTCTGAATGAGCCTAAAAGATAGACAACAGAGAGACAGAGTGTTTGGAAGGGCTAATTTGCCAGTGGTCACATTTCTGGTGCTTAACTTCAGGATGAAATACTTTGCTGTTGTCACCATGAATCTTAATGATTAATTCTTTGCTCCTAGCAGTCATGGAATATTGAAAATTGCTAGAAATACGATCCAGACTAAGTGAGCCTGAGCCAACTTCTTGTCACATGGATGCCATATACAAATGGATGGTATATTTTGTGTAACATTCCTCTAACACTTTCAACTAGGTTTTTTGTATATTCTTAAAAAAATTAAAAAGTTACCTCTGTTCATTGTTTTCTTGTGCTGTGGTGAAATAATAAGGTTTGCATGTGATTTTTATGTGCCCATCTGTGTGTTCACATGCCTATGGAGATCACCAATTTCACAAGTGCACCAGTGTTATGTTCTGTTAACAAACAGAAGTTCTATATTTAGAGAAAATCCTGAGGTCTACTGTTCATATCCAAGGAATCTTTACTTTCTGGAAACCTATGCGTCGGTGAGGTATGTCAGAGAAGGAGCAAGGCAGGTGCTGCTCTGAGTCTGTACAAAATCCCAGTTCTCAGTATGGCTTGGAACAAGATGCACGGCATGCAACAAGCCATCTGATTAATCAGCAGAGAAATTGCAAACATCAGCAATGCTTCAAGATGATATAGGAAGATCTGATACCGTGTCTCCTTGTGCTTTCCATATATAGATCTTTGCCCTTGCTCTTCTCCTCATCTCCACGAGAGTTCATGTGAGGTTTGTGGTTTGACTAAACACAAGGCTGCCTGGAGTCTCTGCCTTTTGTTTCTTGCCTTCCTAATTGGCTTTTACTGGTTGTTTTTCAAACATGATAGTGTCAAGTCAATTTGCTCGGGAGTCAATCATGTGACATCACAATGCTTGTGTAAACACTTCTTCCAGTTTGCAGCTTTATTACCTCGGTGTTTTCCAAAGGTGCTGTCCAGAGCAAATCAATGACATGGATGTCCTCTAGGGTGATCAGTGGGAGGGAAAGAAATCTTAATAAAGCCAAGGGCTTTTAGTTGGCTTCGCTGGAGCTGCTTCTCTTGATGCTTACAGGATGATATAATGAAGCTCTGCTGCTCCCTTTAGTTCTTTGTGATCTGAAGAGTGTAGAGTGGTCTTGACAGCAAGAAGTTGCCTTGATAAGTATTATCTTAACCTCTATTTTCACACAGCAGCTGATTGTGGGATTTCTGTGATACTGTGGCAGTGGTTTTGCAAAATCACATTTCTCTACAATGCAAGGTGGAAGATGCTTTTCCATGTTGAGGCAATGTGTTGATGGGGGAAGAGAAATTGCTGAAGTCTCAGTGGTGGAAGCCGTGATTTGACTTCTGGTCCCTTTTTTTGGGTTTAGCTAACAGTTTTTATTCCAGTTGGTCACAGTTTTTCCTATTCCCAGGGCACAGGGTTATGTTTTAGTCCGAGGGTCACTGGAAGTTAAAGGGGCTTTAGAACTTGGGCATGAAAACCACAGCTGATGGATGAAAATGAAACAAAAAGGGCTCTTTTAGA
Organism: Corvus cornix cornix; assembly: GCF_000738735.6. NCBI lineage: Eukaryota > Metazoa > Chordata > Aves > Passeriformes > Corvidae > Corvus > Corvus cornix. The sequence goes on along the minus strand of NC_046336.1, from coordinate 29,443,307 downwards.
AAGTGGGAGTTGACGAGCAGGGCAGACTGGAAACATTTAATCTACTCTGATATCTTAAGGGGACAATACAGGGTTAAGAACAGGAACTTGAAGCGGATTTGTGGATTAGATGCTGTGGGCATACCACTCATACTTTGTGTGTATCATTTATTTTAGTTCCTCATCCCAAGAGCCCTTTGCCTTGCTGTTAAAAATACAGGCGTTTACTGGGGAGTGCTGGGAGTGAGGGAACAGGAGCTGCTGCGGGCCCTGGCAGAGTAAACACTGCAGTGCCTCAGTGTGTCTTCTGCAGCTTTTTGAGTATCTGTAAAGGGCTGAATTTCACAGGTCACAGCAGGGCTGGCTTCGAGGTGTGCTGTTTGGAAGGGTTTGGAGACTTCTGAAAAATTACTGCAGGCTGTCCTTTAAAAGTGATTGCATTGCAGTCTTTGAGGTTTGATCTTATGTGCTGCTGAAGAAGAATAGGGTGAGACCATAGGCTGCCTGTTCACTCGTTTGGAAAGCCTTTAAAGAGAGATTTTAACTATCTTGTAACAGAAGTTACGGAATTTACTGGTTTTCGTTCTGTGTGATAGCTGATAGCCTTGTCAAAGTAAAGGAAAAAAGTTAACTAAAGGATTTACAGATTTGGTAGATCCTTTCTATTCAAGAGCAATAGACGACACAGGAACATACGGCACATTTTTTGGGAAAAAAATATTGTGCTGGGTGACTTCAACTTATTTAATATTTGGAGTATTGTTTTCCTATCCTCATTTTATGTTTAATTTTTTTTTCATTATTGAGAGAGAACATATGCTTCTGGCTATAGAATTCTAATTCTGTGTATGTTCTAGCAGATGATCTGAGCTGGCGTAATTTGAATGGCAGTATAGCAAACGTAATGGATGGTGGTTGAACAGACACTTAAAAAAAAGTAATACACAATTCACATAGATCCTTTTGGCACCTTATAACTCTGAATTTTGTTCCTGTGGCTGCGCATTCTCTGTGCCCGCAATTTCAACAGTTAAAGGATAAATGAGTAAATGTAATGTAAATTTAAGCAAATGTTATGTTGATAGTAGCTTTGTAAAAGCCTGTTAGCCATGCACAGGGGTCTGTGTCTTTAGAACTCCTGTTCTAAAGCTGACTCTTGATCTTTCTGAACTGTCTGAAGTTTCAGGGAAAAAAAAAAATTCTTTCTCTTTGCAAAATCTGGACCAGTAACTCCAGATTATGGTTTCAACTATTTCAGCTTGCCTTTCCCTTTCTTGGAGAGTTATTTATATTGTTTTGCATCTCATGTCAAACCCTGTTTTTCTTTCTGCTAAATTCTGCCATGTGTTGCTTTGTTTGCACGTCGCTTCCAAGCCAGTAATCATAAGCACTCCATCTGGTCGAGGAGCAGCGTAGTGATAATGTAAAAGGACATTTCCACTATTCTGTTTAAAAGAATTCTCCATCTGTACCAAATCTGCCATTTTAATGAGATTGTAAAGGGGTTTTGTTGCTTTTTTTCTTTTTCAAAGAGGGGAGGAGATTGATTGTTGAGATGTTTTTTTCCTTGCATATCTACTCATTACAGGATTGTATCCAAGGCCCTTTCTTTCTCCCAAGCTAAGAATTACTGTTGGAATTTGCGGATCATGTAATTCACAATGCAAAGTAATAAAAGGATCCTGGAAATTTTACCCAAAATCTATAAGAAATTGATTTTGCCGTTAGTATTGAGCCTTTCTGTTATTACCCTTTGTTAATAGCATGCATGTGAGAAATCATACTGAATGCTCTAAAACTGATTCACAAGGTTAAAAAAAAAAATACAGTGTCACTATGATTTATGGCAGTCAGTAATCAGAGCTGAATTGATGGATGTGAATGTGCTGAGATGAATTTTTGGTGCTGGCAGATTTTAATTTTTCTTTGTGCTTTTCTTTTGTAATTCTGAACGTCGCTCTTTTAAAATTAATGGAGAGAGAATTGGACAACTTCTCTTGTGGGAATGTCACAGCCTGAACCAGGCCAGTTTTGTGGAGGTTAATAGGCAGTGGCCTGGGTCAGTCATCCACTGGTGTCAGACATCACTGGTGTCACTGACGTGAGTTCCAAAGGCCAAGAGCCGGCAAGTGGAAAAGCACAGTAGCTGTAGCGGAATAAATGAGCAGGCAGTGTGTGGGGAGAGCGGTGTCGGGGGAGCTCCTGGAGGGAGCAGGCTGGCACCCAGACCGTGCTGGCACTGGCCATGGCCCTGGGCTGCCTGAGGGACAGGGGGATGGCCCACCAGTAAAACAGCAGAGAATCCTTGTCCCTAAAAACGTTGTTTCTCCACTGCCAGCTTGGCTTCGGGATTGGCAGTTCTGTGTCAACAGCCTGTGCCAGGAGGCTGCAGTCGGGGGGCGTGGGGCACCACCCCACAGTGGGCTTGCTCTTCTGCAGGGAATTGTCAGTTTCCATAAAACTGCCCAGTTTAATCCTTTCACCTACAAAAGAGAGCTATGTGACAAGTTTTAAACTTCGTGTGATTCCCTTGAATCCCTGTCTTGGTTTGAAAGACAGGTGTCTGCTAAGGAAGGCAGAAGCCTCCCTTGGAATGGCAGATGCAACCCCCTTCCCTCCGAGTTATTATAATTTTGAAATCAAGGGCTTTTAGGCAAAGATGTGGGAAATAGGAATAACAGTTCTTTACTATGATATATCTATATGTGTATAACCAGTCAAACAAACAGCAATAACCATGGCAGTAACAGCAAACAATCACAAACCCAGTCCCAGCCTTCTCGGCTGTCGGGCCCTTTCCCCTCGGGTGCAGTTCCGCTCGCAGCCGGCAGGGGCGCTGGCGGCTCCCGGTGAGCAGGGCAGGTGCGATGGTTCCCCCGCGGCTGCAGGGGGCGCTCCGGAGCGAGCTCGGGAAACCCGCGGCACCGGTGCCCCGGGATCCCGGGAGGGATGGGACAAAGGCTTCACAAACCCCTGGGCAGCCGATCCCGGTGTCCGGCCGGACCCTCGGGAACAGCAGGCTGGAGCGGCAGGGATGAGCACAAATCCCGGGTGGCAGATGCGATGCATCCAAACGGGGAACCCCCCGGGGGTTGGGGCAGGCAGGGCGAGCACGGCTACAACGCAGCGAAGGCTCGAAGCAACGGTGAGGCAGGGCGGCCCACGGCCCAGCTCCCAGCGGGGCAGGGAAGGCGGGCTGGGGATCCCGGGGCTTCTCCAGCAGAAAAAAAAGCAGCCGAAGAAAGCAGACTCCCTCTCTGTCCAAACGCCAGAGACTTACTGACTACACACCCAGGTGAAACAAAAAAGTAGCCAGCTCTTTTGTTTTTCTGAAGTACCCAGCCATTTGTTCCCCTAGCAACATGTATGGGGGCAAATTCCTTTAACAGAAAAAAACCAAAAAGCCAGGAGAGCTCCTAAAACCCCAACAATCCCCTTACAGAAATCATATTTCCTTTCTCCTTGTTCTCAAGCACCTTTTCAAAGGCAGAAGAAAGGTATCTAGGTACCTGGATTTTATTCAGAGCCAACTTCTCTTTGGCTAGAAACAAAAATTCAGACACTGGATAGTAACCCTGTGATCTTGGGTTTCTAGAACTGGGATGTTTGCATTTATTGTTTTGAAATTAACATTCTCAAAACTAATAGTAATGCTAAATCGTTCAATTTAGAAATTGAGTATACAGGATACTTTGTTTTGTTGTGGTGGCTTGCAGTAACAGCATTGCTGAGGTAGCTGTGGGGTAGTGATTGAAATCTCTGTCACAGGGAGCTCTGTGCAGATACGTCAGTGAGGTAAATTCATTTAAACTGGCTTGGTCATCCTTTTGTACTTAAATCAAGGTAGGAGGTTCCTCCATCCTGCAGACAGCTGTTGGCTTCTCTGTATTTAGTCAGTGGCAGAAGTGGGTCTTAGTCATGGATGCTATAATGCCATCAGCAAAAATGTGCAGGAGCACAGGGTGATTGTTAATAGAATGCATCATCGGTGACGCTAATGAAGTATTTTCAAGCCAGATCCACCTGAGTGCATGGCTTGTGCACCAGGGCCTCAAATTTTGCACCTTCTGAATACAGAGATGTCTACATAGATAATTGGCAACAAGTTCTGTGTTTAAGCTCAAGAGCACAGAGCTCCTGCCTTGTGGCTGGGCTCTGGTTGATGCAAACATGGAGATATATTTCTGGAAAACTTAAATTATCCCAGTAGTATTTTACATACAGCTTATTTCCTTTCATCAACAAATGAGACGTTAGGCCTATCTTGTCTGACCAAAATATTAGGCCTCGATTACTTTTTCCTCCACTTCCCCTTTGCTGTTCTTCTGTGCCAGTGAATATCTGTGCTGAGCTCACAGGTGTGAGGTGAGATGTGTAACAGGCAAGTGCAGTGCATGCTGTGCAGGAGCTTGTGGTGAATTGAAGAGATTTCAATATTCCCTTTCTCAGAAGGTGGGCATGCTTTAAAGCCACTCCTGATGTAAGTAACTGTAAGGAAGCGTGAAGAAAATTCCTGTTGCTCATGATAACTTCTATTGAAAAGGAAGAAGTCTGCTTTACTAAAATCAGGAATCTCTCTTTGGGCTTTCCTCTGAAGCAAAATTATTTTGCTCTGGTACTGCTTTTAATCTCTCTAGTTTAGGAACTTGAGGTACGAAGAGAACAGCCTTTTAGTTCAGGAAAACAGCCTCTAGAACCAGCGACACAAACCTATCATAATTAGTCATCAGAAAATCTGAATAAATATAAAATTACCACGGAGTAGGAGGCAGGCATATGTGGTATTCAAAACACGCAGAGTGTAAAATGATGTTATTGTTGCCTTTAGAAATAGTTCAAAGTAGTCTGCATTAGAAAGAGCTGATAAGCAGAATGACAAAAGCTTGTTTCATGAGTGATTCCAAGCAGCAGTGGTTTTCTGATCAGCTGATGCTGCAGCTATTTTGGGTATTCCACAGATCATGATTACATACACGGGGAATGATTGGAGGCAGCAAATATGGTAAGTGAGCCAGGAATCCTGGGACACGCTCCGTTACTAACTTAATAGTCTTCTGATCACTTGTCCTTTGCCATTTAAACAGCCAAGGGAAGTCTAACAAGTGACCGTGCTTAGTTCCTTCAAAAAAAAAAAAAAAAAAAAAAAGAAAAAAAAGAAAGAAAGCACTTCCTGAGGCTGCTATTTTTAGCAATGGTGCAGTGTCCAAAGTGTTAACTAATTGAGTCATCAGGTTTCATATCTGGCCACAGAAAATGGCAGTGGAAGAGGGAGAATGCTTTCCAGAACAAGTAAGCATTTGTGGATTCTGAAATGAGTGAAATCTGCATATCGAGTTTCTTGTATTAGTGTTTTAAGTCTTTGATTGTTTGAGGCAAAGCTGGATGTAGGCAGAGGTACGTTTTGGATTGTTTGGTGTATTTTGTTTTCTGATGGCTGGATTACGGTGTAGGCTGAGGTGGCAGTCAAATAGAATATTGCAATTATTTGTTCTCTCTGTCTTGCCAGTGGCTGCATTCTGTTCAGAACACTCTGTAGAAGACTCTGGTTAAAGTTGCACAAACATTTTGTAACGTTTTGTTCTTGTGATCAAGGCCTTAAGTAACACAAATATTTGTAACAATTGAAGTCGTTTAGCCAATCTTGCGTATTTAGAAAAAAAGTTTAAAATCTGTGCTTTTAAGGTGTATCTTTCAAATAATACACCTCTTATACTGACAATCCACAGGTCAATTAAACTTCCAGAGGAGCCAGCTGTAGTGCTGGTAGTGTGCTAGTAGTGACCTGTAAGGAGGCACCCGTATCACTCTTACTCCCAGTGACCTTCAAGGTGCTCCCTGTGGGATTTAAAAATTCCTCAAGAAGCTGCTGTGAAAGGACTTCCCTATACTCTGTTAACTAGGTTCAGAGGGTCTTCAACAGCTTGGGTTATTCACATCAGTTAAAAACTGCAAAGCCAAAACAGTTCTTCTCTTGGCTACTCTGCTGCAGAATTAAAAAACCAGGTTCCCAGGAAAGTGGATTTGTGTTTTTAGTACTGATGAGTGCCAAGCTTTGTGGAAATGTCAATCAGTGGCAATATTTTTTAGTTAGAGATACTACTGATGCCAGAACACAGCCATTTAAAGCTAATTTCCATGTCAGCAATAGCTTTGTGCTCTGAGAAAAATACTGCAGTGAGTTCTCTTAAATGTGTATGTTGTTGTTTACTTGTTGTCAGCACAGGACAGGATGTTGTTCCCTGCTAAAAAGCATCTTTGAAAACTTTGGTTGTTTTCTAGTGAAGATGTTCTTGTCCGTAAGCTTATTTAGACCAGTAATTTCAAAACTGTGGAAACATTTACTGGGGAGATTTTTTTGGTGAAGTAATTTTTTGTAAGAGAAGCTTTCGTTATTCAGATGTTTTATGTACTTGATTAAACTCTCTATTGTTCAGTCCCGAGAGTTTTATTTACTCTCTCCTGGGTTTTTTAGCACAATAGTATCCATTTTCGTGGTGATAAACATCTTTGCTGATGCTTTATATGAGCCTCAGCAGCACAGAGCCTGACAGACACAGTCCCTCCAGTTCCTGTGTGCAACAGTTTGGAGAGTGGAGAGAGCTGAAAATCGTCTGCCCTCAGCCGTGGCGTTGGCAATGTGCTGGTCTGCAGGATGCTCTGCCCCTCTGTGTTGCACCAGAATGGTATTTACTCTTGCTTTACAGGGCTTTATTACAAGCTGTATAGAAAGTGCTCTTTCTGTTCATATATACGTTGTTTGGGGAAGGTGTAGCAGCGTTTGAAATGGAGTTTAGCAGTGGAAAGGGGCACAGTATATATTTGTTCAGTAAGCTTTTCCTTGCTGATGTTTATGGTAAGTTTTGTTTTCATTCCTTACATACTTAAATCTTACATAGGCTGCCCTGAGTATCTGAGGTGCAAGAGAGAAACAAGCTCTACTTCACGTTTATCCTGTAAATTTGCTGTTCAGGAGCGATACTTTAACATTGTACAGTAATGGGCCATTCTGTCATCAAATGATTCACTGTATAGGGCTGGTGTGGTTGGTCATAGCTTATTTCTGTGATAAACTGATCTTCACTTTAATGGTAGCACTGAAAACTAGTTCTAAATCTGTGTCTGTTAAATATAGTAGCAGTAAAGTCTTTTAGGCCAGTTTAGAAAGTTTAATTCATTAGTATTGTATCATTATATTTGATTAAACTGTTACGTGTTTTTCAAACACATTTCATTCTGATGCTAAGAGGAAGTGGTAATTTTTGGATTAAAATAAATTAACAAATCTAGTCAAGGTGAGGAAAAGTGTTTTAATAGTTTTGCTGTTTATATTTTTGTTCAAAAAGTTGAAGTCTTTCCTGAGCTAATCAATTCATCATTGTGGTTCTGCAGAATCCTGGCTCTCTAATGCACAATGGCTTTGAAAGCCAGAAAAATACTAGTTCAGTTCTGTAACTGAAAAGTCATTGTGTGAAAATGGCATCACCTGATCTGCAGTGATTTATCTGTATATTTGGTAATTTTCTCTCACTCTAAGAATAAAACTGAGCTCTGTGTTTTCTTTCTCCCCCTGTTGATCTCAAAGACCCCATACAGCTCGGGTTGTTCTGTTACATCACTGTTTTCAATCTGTTTGTACCTGTAAATGCTGGTCCTGCCCTTGCCCCAGCAGTGATTTAGATCCCTCCTTTTGCTTTAGAATAGAATTTTGTATTTAGAGTTAGGACAGGACTTAAGAGCTTTAAACTAGAGTTTAAATTTAGATAACAGTTGCAGGGCTCTGATTTTTGCTCACAGATTTTGGTGCTTGGGCTGGAAAAAGCACTTTTCCCATTGGAATCTGAGCTCATCCTCAAACCTGGAACACGTGGAGTGAGGAACAAAACACTTGTAAACTAATTTACGTTTGCTGCGCACGCCACTGAATACATTTCATCCAGACAGCCCCAACAAATGCTACGACAGAACTTTCCACGCCGTTGCACAGATTCACAGTGGTGAATGTCAGTGTTGAGTCATGGCAGAGGAGGGGAAAGGCCTTGCAGGGAGGTGCGGAGGCCGGTGGCTCTCCCGTGCCCAGCCCCACAGCTCCGTGTGGGCAGTGTCCCACGGCACCATGCCTGGGAGAAAGGGGCACGTTTTCCTCAGTGTTTGCAGCAGTGTGTCTAACATCTACTCTGGCTTGCTCTGCATTGCCTTTGTGGTTTTCAGAGGTGTGGTGGGTTACAAAATGGGCCTGGAGTTACTGGGTCATATCCACAACAGCAGACTGAAATGGAAAACAAGCTATGGCAGGTTGTGGTCAGCAGGGAATTGCAGCTCCTGTAGGAGGACACGGCTAAGCCAGCACAGCCTGAAGTATTCCCTGATGGTATTCTCCAATAGGTCTCATGCATCCCCAGGCCAAGATTAAAATTGTTTCCTGGCAGGTTGCTCTGCTCCTGCATTTGAGGACTGTTAACTCTCCTGTGTGAAATTGCCCTCATGAGCTTGGGAAGTGCTAGTTAGGTATTTTTCCTCCTGAACCACCAAAATTACCTCAGTCAGTCTTTGGCTCTAGTAGGATGTTTGAATCCTTTGGTTTCTTGGTTCCATTGATTCTCTCTCCTTGTACCAGGGTATATCTATTTCACAGCAGGTCTACAAAGAGGTGTCGGGACAGGTGGTTCTGTAAATGTTACAAGCTCTCCTAAGGTGAACTGCTACGACAGACCTCATGGGATGCCTCTAACTGGCCCTGCAGAACACACTGGTAGCAAGTTAATGGCTGTGTTGCAAATCTTGCCTCATGAGTCCTCTTAGTACCCAAAAGCTCTTTAGATAATTTCCACTGGCCCTTCAGGTTCTCTGTCTGTCACATCAGCCATGTGGAGTTTTCCAGATAGAAGCTCTTCAACAAGGTGTCCAAGTGTGTAATTGGAAGAGGTTCTTTACTCCTGATCCAGGTCATAATCCCTGCTATGGAAACCAATGCATTGGCACTCATAAACTGATAAAGGTTTGTAATTCTTGTAAGAATCCTAAACTGTATGTCCCCTGCAAAAATAAAGAAAACTTAAACCTCTAGTGGATAGCTTTAAAGCTATCCATTCAAATGCCTTTTAAGCCTAAAAAACCCTAAACTGTAATTATATGTGGGGTTTGCAGTGCTGGCCGGGTAAATTGGTGTGTGCCTGTGTATATTTTTGCCACTACTGAAATGGCTTGACCAGTTATTATCAAACAATCTTTCAGTTTAATGATAGTTATCATTTCAAAGTCCAAGGCAGAATCAATTTGGTTTTAAATGAAAGTTGACTTCAAAAGCAGGCATTAAGTAGAAATTTCTGAATTCATGGTACTGAAAACTCTTAATAGATTATGTAGCTTGTCTATAGTTTCTATAGCTTATTTGCTACAGTATTTTTAGGGAAAATTTATGTTCATTGCACTTCCCCTGACTTGAGTTTTCTTCATGTTACTGCCACTAGTTTCACCACATCTGATTGAAGCATATTTATGTTAATATTTCGGTATGAAATAAAATCTCTCTCCCTAAAATCAACAGTATTATCTCATGTAGGTTGATATGATTTTTTTTTTCCCCCATCTGAAATTATAGACAAATAAAAACCCTTTACAAAATGTTTTGACAAGAGTTGCTGAATTCTTTTCCTCTTCTTTTTGGGTCCTGATTCTAAAATGAGATGCACAAAGAGAAGAGGAGGTGGACTGGCTGATATTATTCATGCAGGGATCTGAAGAATGTGACTTTAGCATGGAAGTGGCTTTAAACTTGGGCCTGAGATGTGCTGAAATTATCTCCTTGCTCATTGGATAGTCAGTTTCTGAGAGAAAAATAGGGAGGAGATCAATGGCATCTCATCTAGCTTGACGTATGAGAGAGTTATTATCTTCAGGTGAATATAAACATAAGAAGAAGCCCTCGAAGTACATCCAGCCCTTCTCTGGCTCTTTGTGACTGTGGTAGCAGTTATGAAAGCCAGGGATTTTTCACTTGTAAATGTATGGTAGGAAAACTTAAGAGAGTGAGAGATGAGTCATTATGGGTTCAGAAGTTTCTTCCCAGAGTTTGAAATAAACTTCTAGCAGCTGAGACCTTCAGCCTGGAGAATGAGTCTTGAATTTGAAATGCCCAAATCTTTTGCCTTTTAATGCATCAGATCCTTTTCATTGCCTATACATGTGAGTTGGTCACAAAGGGCCTGGTTCTTACCCTGGTTGTCACTTGTCATGGAGTACAGTGATTCACTGGTGAAACCAGGGATTTTGCCAGTTTTAGGGTCTTCAACAGTGTGTCCCAATTTACCTTGTCATTTGTCTTTTCATCCAGCAGTCTGATAGCTGAAAAGTCAGTATTAAAGACTTTTACAGTCTTCTTATACACTTCTATGTTGTTTTCCCATTAAAATTATTCTTGTACTTTGTTGTTCTTGCATATTTAGAAAGCTTGTCTGCGTTTTGCAGATGTACATTGATTTTTGTAGTCCTCGATCTTGCTTTTGGTGTTACTAATTTAATACATTCATACCAGTAATTGTTTTCATAAATTCTTCAGGTGAAGCTGGCACGTGAAACCTGTGTTTCAAAAATCTCAAAACTTCATCTGTGCAAATGGGCAAAGTGTATGGAAATAGTGTAGACCCTCACCTCCTGTCTGAACTGTGTCTCTGTGGGACACGTTTGGTCTCAGTTCAGATGGTTTTGGTTGGGTTGTCAGATCATAATTTTGTATAGAATTGCAGTTAAGTTATTCTGTATTTGTTGAGTATCTATGTTGGCAAGTAAATAAAGTAGAGATGACATCTTTAGGGGCATTTTCAACTTGGATATTATGTTCAACATATTACAGATATTAAATGTGAATGTTAGGCAAGAGTTTGCCATAGCTCTGTGTCTTTTGTGCCTTGGAAATCACAACCCCCTTTGCTATTCGTAGAGAATCAAAACAATAGCAGCTGGTTTTCCTTTCTATCTCGTGCTTGAGCTTTCTTAGGAAGCAGTCATTCAGGCATTTAAAGACACCCAGGCGGGATTAGTGGTGTCACAAGTCACAGGACTGACTGAAGAAGGCTGCATGCACAAAGTCTAAGCAACTTACACAGTGAGCAAGCTGCATCACAGCTCCACAGCAGGCGTTTGTCACTGCAAGCAAACAATGCGCTCTAGACCTCTCTGTGCTGTTAAGGGCAGCCACAAACACCTTCTTTACTGGAAGCTGTGAAACGTTCTTGGATGTACCAGCCTTGACATCTCTGGCTGTGGGTCCTTTTGAACCACCTTCCACTACAAGTGGTTCATTTTTCATGGGAACGGGGCGCATATTCAGCATTTTGCCAAGACAGACTCCAAGAGGTCGAGTGGTGCAAGTGATCTTGAAAATGGTTTATACTAAACCTGCACTTTGTCTTGTGGTCTGGCAAGGAAAGAGGCTTACTTGTTTTCATGATTGTTTTCCTGGTTTGGCCAAAGATTTCTAGAAGGAAGGAGCTGCATCTAAAGTGAGTTTTCTGCTCTTGTTTTGAACTGCTTTAATGTTTCATTCAAACATTTCAGGAGATGTTTCATTTTTCTCTACAAGCATGATAAGATTGACTACTGTACAGGGATTGATCCTCACTTGTTGAAAATGCAGTCGATTATAGATTCACATGGAAATTTTGCAGAAATACAAGAAGTTTTAGTCTCCACGAGGGTAGACCATGAAGAAAGTTTTGCACAGCCTAAAACCGGCATGATTTTTAGCGTGTGGAAAACATACTGAAGTTATCGTGTTGGAATAGGGCCCTTTATGGGGACATTCCAAATAGCATCATATCTTTGGCTGCTTTATCCTGCTCAATACAACAATATGATCAAAGAAAGTTGATGATTAAATTGTGTGATAGGGCAAACAATTAGAGGGATTCGTTTGGTTTTTGATTAGTAATTATATTGTTTCTCTTTTTGCAATCATGTTCAAAACAGCTGGCCTTCCCTAGCCAAAAGATGCGTCCTCTGAATTGTCAGGCACTAGGAGTGGAGCTTTTCCTGTTGCCCTGAGGTTGTGTTTCGGGCTGTGATCCCAAAAGCATGTCTCTGAAGGGTAATTAACAGCACAGCTGAGGATGATAGCAGTTGGCCCCAGGCTGGTACATCCTTATCAGAAGAAATGCATACGGTAGTATGGGATGTAAAGCATGAGTATTTGTTTGCACAGAGAACATCATTCATCCAGTGCAGTCAGCCCCCTTTCTAATAAAGAAGATACAATTGGAAAATTTTAATAGTGATTTAGTTAAAAGGTAGCAGGGAGATACAAGGGATTAGAGCCTCTTGGAGGACGGATGAAGAGTCTCCCCATGACAGTGATGTGGCTGGTTTATTTCATGTGGTTCAGACACTGCTGTTAATTGGCTGCTGTAGTTTATTTGGAATAAAATTTTGTTGCTTACCAAGTGAGGGTAACACATTTGCTTGGAGGAAAATTCTAAATTAGCATAGGAGCAAAATCTAAGAAATGCCAAGGTCCTCCCATTTCCAGCGTCATGCTTAGTGCCCATCAGAGTTAAGCTTTCCTGCAGAAAAATTGCCAGTGGCTGCAGTAAGCCCACTATTATCAAAAATAAGCAAAAATGTTATCACCCATTTCCTCAGATCACCTCATGCTGCTGTAAGACTCTCTTTGTTGAGCACATTTCCAAATGGAAGTAACATAAGTTCATCCCTTAAAATGAGGTCATTGCCTCTCCCCACAACAAATGTTAGGCATGGTTAGCATCTTTTTGTTGGGACTCAAGCCAGAATGCATCCTGCTCTGGCACAATGGGAACCTGCTGGGGGTTTCCCTTCACAACAGCTACTGTTAAAGATGGAGTGAAAAACAAAACCCTGCTCCCAATGTGAAAAAGACTGGATTTTTAATCTGAAAAAGAGGCCACTGTAAGCAGAACACAAAGGAAAGAGAGATGAGCATAATAAAATACCACCAATATGGGAGGAGGCCTGTGCACGTTAAAAATAATGGCTTTGCACTTTCAAGGGTTCACTCAATAATACGTATTCTCTGTTTCCTTAAGGGACCCTCTGTAGTGCAGTGGAAAAACAGGCCAGACCCTGGATTGACAGTCAGTGCAAATTTTCTAATAGTTTTCATCTTTAGCCATGATAAATAGTCTCTTACTTCGCTGGAAGCACTTGAAGAAAAAGAGTGAATATGTATTTGCTAGCATGAGTCAGCATCAGCATTTTCTGGAGGCTTAAGGTAGTATCCAAGTGACTTAGGAGTTAGTCTTTGCTGCAATAGAAATATTTTAAACTGTTGTAGCTTTTCCTCAAAATGGGGAAGCAGTTCTCAGGTCCCTGTGCACCACAGAGTCTTCATCTTGTGGCGCGACTAGGGGACCATAAGGTAAAGAAGGGTTGGCAAACAGAGTGCTGCTGCCAGCACAGCTTATTCAGCCTCAGCCCTTTCCTGAGATGTCCCTGGGACAAAGGCTGTTGAAAATGAGCTCCAGACTGGAAAACTGTTGTGTGCTGCAGGCAGCCTGCAGTCTGCAAGCTCATCAGCCTGCTGTACATTAGAGAAGGGGTTTTTTTATAGCATCATACGTTAAAGGGAAATACACAAATCTAAAAGAAATACACATTGCATAAAACCTGCCTTCAGTAGCCAGTCATCTGCATTTGCACATTTCTTAAAACTAGAAACAGTCCCTTTTTCTTCCAAGAAAGTATGGGGAGAGAGGGGAGAAATCATTCTATCTGTGAAGAAAAAGCTTGATTTTATGTATTCATCAGTACTGGTACTCCCATAAACCCACTGTTTATTAAATACTCTCTGAATAACCATTCCAGAGCTAAATGCTGTGCACGGGATCTGAAGTTTGTCTCTCCAAGAATTAAAACACTTGTAAGAATCTTGATTTTTAATTTTAATCTGCATCTAGAATTTGAAAAGGTAGTAGCCACAGGAAGCCCATGAGGGAGCAGGGAAAGGCTTTGGGGACACAGCCTGACAACAGGGATCCAGTGCAAATGCACAGGAAGGGCTTCAATCTTTGTGGCTGACTGCAAGAGCATCTAAGATTCAGAGTGCTTTGATGTATGTCCCATGCCTGTTGTTCTCTTGATATTTGTTAAGACCATGGAGAATCAAAAGCCAATTTTCATCTTCATTTCGTATTTGGATTGATTACAAAAGAAGAGAAAGGGATCTGAACAGCCTGCAAGCATCCAGAATGCTTCTCAGGAATATTGAAGTTTAATTAGTATTGAAGAATAAAGGCATTGGGTCTGGTGGGGGAATGTCCTGTAGACAGAGTGCCTATGTCTGTGTGGGGTTCTTATTTTCCAGCACCAGCTGGTTTGGAAGGTGACAATGGGCATGTGGAGAAGAACTGCCCACAGAGAGGAGCACATGGGTGTCCTGGGCGATGGCTGGAAATCCAAAACCCTTTTCCCCCCTACTGTGGCTGTTAATGCACTTCATATAGCAGGTTCTTTATCAGTCTTTGAGATGGGCTTCCAGGAATGATGGCAATCCAGAAAAATAATTATTAACATTATTCTTACACTTCATTGATCTTTAAAATCCTCCAGTGATTTGAGCCTAGCTCTGGTGCTGTTTCTGACTGTAACGCTGAGGCAATTTACAGGCTCTAGCAGGGACTCCAAGATGCTCTTTTTTGAACAAAACAGTGCCAATTGCAAATAACGTTTTTCTACTCTACTGAGCTATTTAAAAACAAAAAACCAAACCCAACAAATTTAGGCTTAAAATACAAATGTAAAGTTGGGAAATTTTGGGTTCAGAAACATAAAAGTTGTGGATTGATGTTTTTGATCAATTCCTTTGGTTTTGGATGGAGAGTGTTCATTGGTTCTCCTGATTTTAGAAGTTTACCCCTTAGCAGGGGTACTCAAGACATTTTGCAGGGCAGAAGGTGGCTTGAAAGTCTCTCCTCTATCTGAGCAGGTCTGAAGTCATGCCTTAGTTACAGGGAAAGTGGAAGCTGGCAATGCTGCTTTTAGAGAGGCTGAAACTGCTTTTGGTTTCCAACAATGTTGTCCCTGTTTTCCCTCTAGTGTTACTGCTTGTTTCTGCTTATGGCAGAGGTGGAAATGGATGGAGAGAATCCCAGAAACCCTGCTGAGCTTCTTGCACAATTGTACGCCCTCAGTCTGTTACCCCTCTGTGCAAATCTCAAAGCTCCTGTGCATGGTGGCCCAGAATGGGTGAGCTAACCCCATCTGAGGGCTTTGGACCTTCAGCCAAGGCCAGAAAAAAAAGGTTTTCCCCTTTCTTAAAGCACAGGGATGTGTTCCACTCTGGCTGCTAAGGCAGTTCATGCACTTTCACACATTGGCTCACATCACGTTCAAGTAACTGGAAACCAGTAAGGTGGAAACTGGAAGTGCCAGCTCAGACCAGCTGAACCGAGGGAGGGTTTGGGTCATCGCCAGTGTGCTGTTAAAGGCAGCTTCTCTGAGTGCTTCCCAGTTGCTGGTGTCATGCCTGCATGTGTCAGTGCTGCTTTTCTTGCACAGTGCCCTTGTGCTTGAGCACTAGGAGTCCAGGCTGAAAGGTGAGTGGGATGCTGGGCCCAGCACCACACTGACCCCACTGCTCGGATGGCAGCCTGGCTGCCGGTGTCAGTGGCGTGTCTGGACACTTTTAGCTGTTTAGGAGTGAGTTTTGAGGGATGGCTAGCAAAGGAGGACTTGCTGTTAGCTTGAGGGATTTCAGGAGTGGATTTGTGCACCACTTAGCAGCACCTGAGATAGCTTGGTTTGAGACATTTTTATTTTGCCTCAAGGCTGGGACTGTGACCTGAACTTTATCATTCCTCCTGTTAGTGAACAAGTGCTTCCAAGAGTCCTTAAGTCTTCCAAGAATCCTTAAGTCCAAAAGTCATGCCCAACTCTGTAAAAGACACAGACATTGCTCTCCCTCCACAGTGAAACTGTAGTTAGTGATTAACGTGATTATCAGCTATTTATTGCTCCTTGTGCCTCTCCCCCTGCATTTTGTTTGAGCAGATTGGATTAGGATGTGTCTGCGGACGAGCAGCGTTCCTTGTCTGGTGTGTATTAATGCGCCTGGCGGAATCTGATTTTCCAGAGCGAGCGGCTCTGGCACATCCCTTCCCCACCCAGGAGCAGCTGTAAACAGCTGATGTTAATTCTGTCCCCTTGCTGACTGTGCCAAACAGAGATGCCATTGCCCTCTGACAAAAAGGCTCCCGCTCTATTGAGTCCTCCCTCATACCTTTAGTAATGCTGATAAAATGCTGACCTGTTTTTTACCCCAGTGACTGCTGTTGCTAAGCACTGAGAATATGACCTGTCTCCTGTAATAATCTGCATTGCACAATTCAGATGATCTCCCAAATGAAAGCAGCTCTCAAGGCAGCTTTTCTTCCCCATGGTCTTTACAGTTATGACCGTGTGCTTTGCAGCAGCACCTTGTTTTTGGTGAAGCTTAACCAAACACCAGTATTTGGGGGCTGTTTTGTTGGAAGGACGTTGCAGAAGCTGGTTTGTGATGATCAGTGTGGCATGCTTGGAAAAGAGCGATAAAGAGCAGGGAAGAATGTAAGCTGGTGACTTGTCACTGCAAAGTGGAATGCCAAGTGTGCAAAACTCGGGAGAAAACAGGGAGTTCATAAGTATTGGTTCGTAAGTAATGGTCCTCTTCGTAGAAGTGAGATCTTGTTGTAGTGGAAGTACTGGTGAAATGGTCTTGTAGCTTGTATGGGTACAAGGAGAAAAACAGATTTCCTACACACTTACCATTTCGGTGTTGTCGAGCCCAAGATTGCTTCATCCTGCACATGAAAGTGGCTCCCCATGGGCTTGGAGCAATGCTTGAACACAACATCCAGTTTGCAGTGGCTGTATCGACAGGAGAGGAGAAAACTCTACAGCAATCCAGAAATTTGGAATTAAAATGTATATATTTATATTTGAGCAACAGATAAGTAACTGAGCTTTGGTGCCAGGGTGCTTTGTATTCCTCTTAGCACTCACAACCTTTATTGTTTAGTCTAAAGGTAGTTGTTGCACTCTTTCAGAAATGTGAAAAGATCACAATGCACTGGTAGCTGCAATGATGTAAGCCTGGGATGAAATGATACTGAGAGTGAAAGAACCCAGACAATTCCTGCTATACCAATCTAGAAGAGGGCACAAAAAATGTGTTGACTGCCCAACATGCCAGGGAAAGCTGTGGCACAGATAAAATCAAAGATTATGTGATTTGTCCCTCTTGAAAGCTAACCCAGTTCATTCCATTTGCTCCAAGGCAGGATCAGCATTATCTAAACTGTCCTCCATGGATATTTGCATAACTTGTTAAAACCCTCTGGGGATGGGACTTGCTCTCAGTGATTCCTTCCTGACTTAACCAACATTTCTGCTGTCCTTACGTTCAAAGCTGAAGTCATCATGAAGTAAATTTCCATAGCTATCTTTAATGCGAAGTCTGACAAAAAGGAAAATGCAGTTTATGTAATGGCACTGTACCTAGAGATTTCTGGCTTCTTCATTGAATGTAGACAGATGTTGTCAATAAAATGTACTATAAAATGAAGGATGGAGAAAATAAACCAAAATGTTAGCAGACATGAGATTTTGAAATGTGTTCATTTGTAGCACTATGGGGTTTTTAATTCCACTAATCCAGTCCTTCAAGGTTGAGTATTCTGATTTTTTTTTTAAATCTCTCATGTTAGTTCTCACAGCACTGGTCAGCTCTGTTCAGCTTGGACACTGAAAGTGGTGTGGCACCTTTGGAAAGAGCAGCGTGGTTTCCATGCAGGCCAGTGCTGAGCTTCCCCTTGTTTGTGTGCCATGCTGGGTGCCAGATGTGTCCCTGGCTGCTGGCCTTGCGTGTGAGACAGTGCTCCATAATTCATGTTCATGAGTGAAGTCGAGCCTCGTGCTGCCTGCTCAGGATTTGACCCACATTTGATAAGGTGGTTTGGGATCTTTGTGTCTAGTTAAGTGGATGTACAATATGTTGTATCATTAATAATTCCTTTGCCACCAAAATGTGGTTTTATACTGTGCCTTAATTTCTAATGGGACTTTTCTTTTTTTCTTGTAGTCTGACACAAATGCAAGTTACCTGAGAGCAGCTCGAGCTGGCAACTTGGAAAAAGCTCTTGACTACTTAAAAAATGGAGTGGACATCAACATTTCAAATCAGGTTGAAAAATATTTTGGTCAAATTTTCTGGATAAATACCTTTCTCACTGTTGCTCAAATTTCTCTTTATATTTGAACTTCATGTCAAAGATAACTTTGTGGTTTTTGATGAACCATGTTTACATATCTTACCCAATGAAAACTTTTTATTTTAACCCTTTACTCAGACACCATTTCTCTTGCACTTGGAGAATGTGCTATTCAACCTTATCTTTCATTCTGTTTGTATTGCATTAGATCATGGGACAGTACACAGAGCTTGAGACCCCAGAGCCAGTATATCTTGACTTAATTCTTACTCTGTCCTTATAATCTAGCTCTTGTAAAGTTTACCTAAGTGTAGCTTTTTGTAAGCAGTCCTCTCAGTGGGATAATAATAATTTGTCTCCTCTTTGCTTGGTAAACTGGAAAACCTTTGGTAATCCCTCTAATTGCTTTTCTTTTTCCCCTTCCTTTTTTAAATCAGAATGGGTTGAATGCTCTCCATCTTGCTTCCAAAGAAGGGCACGTAGAAGTTGTCTCTGAGCTCATCCAGCGAGGTGCCAGTGTGGATGCGGCCACAAAGGTCAGTCAGGCCTATCTGGTTGTTCCCTTGTTCACGCTGCTGGCCTGTGCACAAGGTGTTGGCCAAGTGATTACAGACTGTGCTGCAGCAGTAATTGCCCATTTTCCACTGCTAGGGCGGGGTTTCAATAATTGTTTAATAGAAACAATGATAGCAGATGATAGTAAATGTCACAGATTGCTAGGGAGGAGATTTCCTGAACAAACTGTGGATTCCTGTTTTGGTTTCTGTCCATGCCATGTCTTCTAGAATAACACACCCATTAGCAGTATTCAGTTTAAGAGTATTTTGTTGCAAGAAATACTATATTCTAAAGTGGGAGGTGTTCTTGATTGTACTGTTATGTATTCATGCTCAGGTTTTGTACCCTTTTCAAGTGTCACTGTCTCTAATTCCAGAAAGGAAACACAGCATTGCACATAGCATCCCTCGCTGGACAAGCAGAAGTCGTCAAAGTGTTGGTCACGAATCGGGCCAATGTCAATGCACAGTCTCAGGTACAGTCGTATGTCCCTGTACCGACAACTTTGCTGACATTAAAATTGTTCTCCTCCTAGAAACTCCGATATTAGCAAGTATATTGTAGATCTTACTGTGTTAATGTTGGCTCTTGAAAGTAGGGTTGATAGTCAGTGAGACGAACCTCAGATCTGCCCTAGGAGTGTCCTACAAGCTGCTGCTTGTTAGAGCTGGAAGAGACGGTGATAGAACAGGAGAGTGGGAGAGAACGTTTTCAAAGGATCCTGTTTCATATAATTCACTGTCTCAGGCTTAATTGAACCCATCCCCTTTCCTTGCACAAGGAGGTACTGCAGGCATATGCAGAGTTTGTAGGTTTGGTTCAAGTCCTTTGAATGAACGTTTAGGTCAACTATAGAGAATTTGAAATACGAGAAAACAGCGCTGGTGCTACAAGCACAGCAGTAAAACAAAACAGAGAATCACTGGCTCAAACAATGCATAAACTACAGATTGTTGAAAGTTAGGCAGCTGTGCCAGCAGTGTCCTGCAAGCCACCCTGTTCCTGTTCTCCCTGTTCAGGGGCTGGCAGGCAGTGTCAGAGAAGAGACAGTCTTCTCATCTGGCCCAGGATTACCATTTTTCTGTATTATAAAGATGTGGGCATGAAAATAAATGTTTGTTTAAAAAAATTACATTTTAAAGGAGGAGGGTGGGATTTTTTATTGGTCTCTCAAATAATAGGAACAAAAAATAACGGGATCTGTTTCAAGAAGTTAGTTAGTTAGTTGTGGTCTATATTTCATGGGTTTTTCACCTAAATGAAAGAAATAAATGACTCAGTTCTTCTTTCTTACTCTTTTATACTAGCTTGATACAGCAATATTTGGAACCATATAACTTAAATTTAAAGAGAACAACAACAACAAAAAGTATTTTTAGGTAAAATCTCCCATGGCTGTTAAGAAATAAAATAAAGCAGAAATATTAGCTGTGCTTTTCCTGTTAAAGAAATTAAGATGGAATTGACAGAATCTTTTCTGCTTGTGTTTGAGAACTTGTGTATTCGACCCTGAAACTAAAAATAATCTGAGATTGTAAACATCTTATATAACTGCATTGTCCATACACCCTAAGGTTTTGCCACATGTTACTCTTACTTTGCTAACGTAAAAGAATTAAAGATTTGTTTCTCCCCCACCCCATGATGGAGGCCTTTGAAGTCTTTACTTGGAACACCCATGTAACACATCTTCTGGCCATTCCACATCAATACCTGGCAGTGAGATGTCCCAGCTGGGGTTTGTCTTTTGAGGAGGTCCCTGGTGCTCCCTGTTATCAAACTGCCCCTGGACCAGCTTTGTCTGTGGTATTGAGCTTCCCTTGAGCTTTTTCTCCTCTTTCCTTGGAGGTAACAGCTCTTCCATGCTAACAGTGCCAGTGTTAGGCCTTCTTCAACCAAATCTTCCTGCCTGTAAAAAAAACCAAAAAGCAAACCGTAAATTTGTGCTGAGTCTGAATTTTACACTTCTTCTAAGGGCTATTTATTATTACTGAAGACAAAATGCTTTTTTCAGACTTGTGGCTTTCTGGTAATTCCAGCCTCTTTGTAAAGAGAAAAGAAAATGTAAAATGTGGGGTGGAAAGATGTTTAAAACTCTACAAAATTTAACATAGGAGAAAAGGTTCTGCTCTGCCTCCAAATGCTAATAATATTTGGTCCTGAGAACTTTTGCCTATTAATTGTTTTATGAGACTAGCAGTTAGGTGGTGTTTCCTACTTCCTTTCTAAAAGCAAATGTTTGAAAGTAAAAAAAAAAAAAAATTAATCTTTATTTCTAGCTGAGTTAGTAAATAGATACAGAGTATGCCATGAAATGATGGGGACAAATGCCAGACTGCTGTTTACTGTAATAACTTGTAGTGTGACATATGAGGTACCTTAGCAAGTGCTTCCTGGCTTCTTTTCTTTTTAATTAAGTACAATTTTGACTGTATGGTGACTGAAGTGTTCAACCTCTGTCCTGGAGAGTGCATTAACACACTGCTAGCCTTGGGCTTGGGCTCTGTGAGCCCTTCAACCCCTTCTTTGTGCTTGTAGCGATGCTTTCTTGAAGAGAGATCAAAATATCAAAGTCCTGGAACAGCAGCAGGCCCTGCTGCCTGTGCAGGCCTTGTAAACATTTGGCTTCACAGCTGCTCGGTGTCTCACTGGTGGTAAAGTTCCTCTTGGATCAAACATCCGTTTCCTCTGCAGCTGTCCTTTGTTGTGACCTCCTCTTTGTCCCTGCTGCCAGCGTGGCCGCGTGCTTGGCCTCGGGTCACCTGTGCTCTCCTGTGCCCGGTGCTGGATGTGTGCCCTGCCCCTCTGCCCCGCTGCTCTGACTGGCAGATGTCTCTCAGCTGTTCCCACTGCGCTCCTACAGCTCAGCCCAATTTCACTGCCATAGGTCTGAAGCTGTGGTCTCCCTACCTCTCACCAGAGCCCAGTTTTTTGTTTGATGTAAATATGTGGCCAAACTTCCCTCAGCTCATCTCTTTTCAGCCCCATTGTTTTTTGCAAAATCTAGGTCACTATCCTGTCTAACTGTGGCAGAGATTTCAGAAATTCTTAGAACAATAGGTAAAAAATACATTGCTTTAATATTAATCCCAAAAAATTCTATTTCTGACAGGCTGTGACCTGTTTACAATTAAGGTAAAGACAGAAGCATTGATTGTAAGAGGAAGGCATTCACCAACAAATGAGTTAAACTCTGTAGCTTCTAATACTTGTATTGCATTGATAGAAATCACTCACGTAAGCATAATTTGAGAGATGCTCTAATGTGGTCAGGAACACTGCTAAACCTCTGTCTCAAACTGCTGAGAACCAACGATCCTCACATCTCCTGGTGCCTGAAATATGAAGTAGCTCAGTGCCCACAAGCAGACTGTGCTCAGAAGGCAGCTCTTTGAGGAGATGGAAGGCAGAAGTAGCTGGCACGAGTGAAAGAGAAGTCAAAGCTAATGGAAAGAAGGGGAAAAAAAAGTCGATTACTCCGAAGAGTCACTGCTCTTGCTTTCACTACAGACTTGTATTGTATTTCCCTGTCCCGTTTTGCATTTCCAGTGCTGTGGCTATCAGGAATCAGAGCTCATTGCCACCAAATAATCTGTCCAGACTGATTTTTAGTTTAACTTCACAACAGATATGAAAGGAATTGTTCTCGCTTAGCTGTGGGAATTGTATCTGGTCAGCTGAAAGATTCCTCTGTGTCCTTTTAAACATTACCCTTCTCCCATCTTCACTTAAGCCAGTGTAGATCATGCCATTAACTGGTCTGTGAGCTAACAGTTTTTTTGCTTTTCACCCAATCTGCCCTCATTTGACAGATCTGTGGTATGTATAAGATGTTTGTGGGGTGTTAACACTTTTGTTTTCGTATTTTAGAATGGCTTCACTCCACTGTATATGGCAGCCCAAGAAAACCACCTGGAGGTTGTTAAGTTTCTTCTTGACAATGGTGCCAGTCAAAGCCTTGCCACAGAGGTAAAAGTTTGAATTTCACACTTTATGAACAAAGCAAAATGTGCTTCAGCAGTGATTTCTGCCAGAGTATATCAAACTAGTCTTTTAAATACAAAATTAAAGATTAATAAAAAGCTGTCTCTGTGAAGTGTGCTAATGAATAGAGTTATGGGCTTTTCAGCAATTTAAACTATCTCTTGCTATTTCTGAAATTAAAAAAAATTACTTTAACTAGAGACAGTTCTAAATATAGATGTGTTCTTAGTCATAACTGCTAATCTTTCAGGTTAAGTGCTCACACAGGGAAGCTGTGTGTATAATATAAAAGTTCTTTGTGCTTTCAGTAAAAATAGTGAGCAGTGAGAAGGGCGGCAACTATAAGGCAAGAGCAGCTGTTCACCTGTGCTTTGGGCCAGCACTGGGATATCAGAGAGAACCCAGGGTTACTTGGGGTTTGGGGCATTTCCTGAGTTGCTTCATTACTGAGTTGATACCCTCCCTGTGGCACCTGGTTACCCCACCTGGTGCTGCAGGGAGCATTTCAAGCTGACAGAAAGATACAGGATCCACCCTCAAAGGTGTTCTGTGATCTTTCTAGAGGAGCACTTCGTATTTCTTTCTTTAAAAAGTAATTTTAACTCGAAAAAGACAACCTGTGAGGAAAATAAATAACAAATATATTAATAGTTGTAAATGTATGGCATTGAGAAAGGTGTTGAATCTGATGAATTTTCAGTTGCCTTATTACCAGGATTTTGCAACCAAAATGTAAAAAGGTAGTTCAGGATGTGCTCTCTTTAATATTTATTGAATTCTAATTGCTCTACCAGTACTGTTCTGTGAAGGAAATAATGCTTATTTGAAAAAGGCCTACTTTTTGAAAAATATGAACTGCACAATTAGTTCATTGCCACTATACCTCATAGTATCACTGTATAATGGTGTAAAAAGGAAATCTTATTCTTTTGAAGTCAACACTGTAAAAATGAATCGCTAATGGATCGAAACTGTGTTTCCAAAATCACTAAAAGTTAGTTATAACTAGAGATGTGCATACTACTTTCTGGAAATGCTCAAAGATATGAAAGTCAAGAAATACCAAAATGAAGTACTTTACATCTGGAAAATTAATTGAAAATTAGTTTTCAGAGGACTATTTCTACTTCTTTATAAAAACTTGGAAAGAAAGAAGACATAGACCTCCTAGAGATGTACAGCAGGTTCTGAATTCTGAAAATACTCTTGCCACTGTATGATTTTCTGAGAACAGATTTTTTAAAAAGTTTTGAGTGGGTACTTGGTTCTTTTTCTTTGGTATTGTTTTTCCCTTGAGCACTGTATGTCAGTTTAGGTTGAGCTTTTTTCCAACTCAGCTTGATGATAAGGTGCAATCTAATTTTATCCATGAGAATTCCTTTGAAGATACCAGACTACATAACAGTGGTTCCTTTATTGCCTTCCTTGTTTGAGATAGTTGTTTATGGGTTCTTTCTTACTTTCTCTCTTGGTACAGGTTTTCATGTAAATCCAATTTCTCTCTATCATTCTAAGTGCAAAAACTTTTGTAACTAAAGGATTGCCACTTAGCTAAATATTCTTTAAAATTAACTATTTAATCATGGTGTTTTAATCTAATTAAAGGAAAACAGTTGGTTCTATTTCCTGTAAGAAAAGACATTGTAGGTGTCTACACCACCTTTCTGTGAAGTGGCTGAATTTTCTGATGTGTAAATAGAGCAGGAAGCCAAAAACTCCAGTTTCTCCAGGCAAGAGCCCCCATTTCTGCAGGTACAGCAGAGCAGTATTGCCAGAGCCCTCTTGTGGGGATGCTCAGCGAGGGTTTTTGGCCGTCAGGACTGCAGAGCATCTTTCACACCCCATGCCCCTCTGCCCGTGGCTGTTTGACCCCGGGAGCTGCTCGTGGCCCGGGTCTGCAGCCCAGAGCCTGCCCCGGTGCTGGGGAGATGCAGGCAACAGGGAAACCTGGGTAAATGAGCATAAAACTCCTCGGGCTGGGGGGTGGACCTTGCTTGTTAGGACCCAGGAATTTCAGTGATTTTCTTGGGTTTTCTTCCCCTCAAAAATTTTGAAAACACTCTTTTTCAGAACCCCTCCTGTTCCTCATCCTAAATAGAGGTGTTCTTTATTTTGAAGTTAGAGAGAGAAATTTGTTACTGAAAACATAATTTTTCATTCCTCAAGTTAAAAAGTTAACACTTCAACTCTGCACTGTTGACATAGAGTGAGGATCTACCTTTCTCTGTCACTGCTGAACTTTTATTTCACAGTTACATGGTTTCACCGTGACAGCAGTAGTCGAAAAGTGAAAGAATGCGTTTGCTTGCTAAGCTGCAATGAGGTTTGGTGATACAGACTTTGGATATATTCATCAGGAGACAAATGGAATAAATAAATATCCCAAGTAGTTTTTCTTTGTGATTTTTTGGACTGCTTTATGGGTATTATCGTGGGTAAAGATGGATGTGCTCCTGGGTTGCAATGACAAATGTTTGGAAAGGAGCAGAATATAAATGACGATTCCTTCATTCTTTAGTTTTCTAAGAATCCGTAAAATAAAATTAAAATTCAAGACATAAAATTATAAATCCCAGACTGTACTTTTTATGTGTTTGAGGAATCTGCTCTAAAATCTGTTAAATAAAAACCTTCTGTTTTTCAGGGGTTTTATTCTCCATTGATTTGGTTATTAGCAAATCTGAAAGGAAATAACTATTTCTTGTAAGAGGATTGTCTGTCAAATTATATAAATTTTCATAAACAAAAATTGTAGCAGAACATCAGTACACTAGAAGAATGTGGTATTCTTAATCAATTATTATATTTTAAACCCACATATAAAATATATTAGAGGATAGAGCTCAAGTGTTTTGTTTGTTTTGGTTTGTTTAGTTGTTTGGAGTTTTTTTTAAATAATTATAAAAATGTAGATTATAATCTGTAAGGAATGGATGATAATTTACTATGAAGACATCATTAGCAATTGTAATTTTAATATTCTGGCTTTTTATACATTTTTATATAATTAAGCACTTACATAAATAAGTATCTGTATAATTAACTGTGAATTTGTGAGTAATTTCACGCTTTTTTTTTCCTCGAGTCTCAGTCATTTGTGTCTTACAATTTTATGTTGTGTCTGGAGTGCCAGAAAGGTGTTTTGAGTATTTGAAACCTTGTTCACCAACACTTTATTCCAATCTCAGGGTCGTTGCAGGCTGCTTTTAACTTGCACCATGTTACGCTTGGTTGAGTTTGAGCCAGCTCTGTTCCTAACGCTGAGATCTCTTCGCTTCCCCTTCCCACCCCATGGAAGGTTTGGAACACACGTTGATGGTGCCCGTTGTGTGTTGCAGGATGGTTTCACACCTTTGGCAGTAGCTTTGCAGCAAGGCCATGACCAGGTGGTTTCCCTGCTGCTGGAAAATGACACGAAGGGAAAAGTCCGCCTTCCTGCCCTTCACATCGCGGCTCGCAAGGACGACACGAAGGCGGCGGCTCTGCTCCTGCAGAACGACCACAACGCTGACGTGGAGTCAAAGGTCAGTTGGGAAAAGCCAGAAGGTCTGATGCTGTCAGGTGCTGACCACATCCAGGGGAGATCTCCCTCGGTGTGAATTATTTTGCTGCAGTTACACAGAACTTTCTCCTCTGACACCTGATTAAGAATAACGTTTCATTTGCCTCCTTTGCCTCTTTCTCCCCCGTTCCCTTGCTGTTTAAATCAGGGTTCATTTATCTTGTAGAAACCTTGCAAATGGAAAATAATAAACACAATATTATTTGAATCATTCTCTTGGAAACAAAAGCCACTCCTGAAAGCAGTGGTGAGCTGTAGGTACTGTACAGTAAAGTCATTTGGTAAAGTCATACTGCAATAAAGTCAGTTGTCTGTGCAACTGCTACTTGGAGAACTTTGGTAAACATGTAACAATTAGCACTCAAAGTACTCGCTCATTTGGCTTCCCCCCGTGGAGCTTCCCGTGTGTGCCGGGCGTGCTGCCACCCGAGCTGCCATGCCACGCAGCCATCATGAAGCTTTCCGCATCCATGTCACCAGTGGTGGACTAACCGTTCATTTTTTCCCCCTCTTTGCTTCCAAATGTGTTAACCTAGATGATGGTGAATAGAACAACAGAGGTATATATAAATATATATATGCATCATCACTCCTCCATGACTTAGTGCTGCTGCATCATTTCTCCCTCCTGTCTGCATTGCCTATTATAGGATAGACACCTGCTTTAGATGAAATGAAGTAGCATGTGCTAGAGAAGACTGTAGTTTAGAGACCAGGGCTTTCTGCAGCTGAAACTAGGGTTTAAAAGTAAGAGCGAAGCATTCTTGGGAACTGAGTGCCGTCATAAAAGGGCCGTATTGTATGAGATGGAGTTTTCAGGGATTCTCATGGAGCACGTGTTTATCAGATGTGTTAAGAGCTGCAGACAACCCTGTCATGTTGTGCATCCAGGTCTGATTCTAGGCTTCTGCATGACACTTACCTTGATGGTGTCAGCAAATAGAATGATCTGAGAGTGGTTTTATAGCTGCAAAACTCCCAAAGCAAGGCAGTGGCAGCTAGCATGGCTTGCTAACAATTTAGAAATGCATCTAGCTCCCATAAGGTTTCATACTTTGCAGGACTGATGGAATTGCTGCATGTTTTAGCATTATTTTAAAAGGAAGTAAAACTACTTAAATATGAAAATCAGTTGCTGAAGTAATTTTATCAGTAAGACATCTTTTAATTAGGGTGGTAACTCGTGGTGTCTGAACATAACCCAGTGTGATTGCCCACAGTGGGAGACTGATCTTTATGGTGCTAACCCTAGGAAAAGAAAAAAACCCAACCCATATTAATAATTTAAGATAGTCTTTGATGTTATTTTCATTTGCATCTACTTTGAATTTATAAAAACCAGTTAGCAAATATCATTAAATGACTTGTACTTGAACTTCTGCAAAGAATCTCTAAGAGATTTAACTTGCAAGACTGACATAATACCAATAACTATATATTTCTAGTTAGAAGCTAATTTCTTATAAAAGTCTTTAATACTCAAATGTTTTACTGCTATTTTTCTGGAATAACTGAAAGTTTTATTCAACTTTTTATCTTCTAGAATAATTATGTTAATTTTTCTTCCTCCTGCATAGCACTGTGATTTTATTTAGATTCCCTGAGATACTATAAATAAACATCAGTGAGTGAAAACTAGTACAGAATTGGAGTGGTGACTTGCAGCAGACTCCTATTACTAGCTTTTGTCAGTGATGTGCTATGAAATGTGGAATACTAGTGCGATGTTTAACAAAAAGTTTCTATTGGTTGTGTTTTGTTTTGTTTTTTTGCAGAGTGGGTTCACTCCCCTCCACATAGCTGCTCACTATGGGAATATCAATGTAGCCACGTTGCTGTTAAATCGGGGTGCTGCTGTGGACTTCACTGCAAGGGTAAGTGTGGGTTGTGCTTCATTTGCTTCATCCCCACATGGCAACAGCTTTTGCACAGAGGTGTGAGAGGCACATCACTCTCACCAGCCAAGGGGCCTGACCTGGCTGAGCTGGTTCTGTCACCACCTGGTGTAAAGGGCCTTTCCCTGGGCTGCTGAACCAAACCTGAGCTCGAGACCTCACCTCTGAAAACTTCTGTTTTAATCAAAAGGAGCTGCTATTTTCACAGCAGCAAAAGGTGGGCTGGGATCCAGTGACACGAATGCTTCCACCTGTAGCTGTAACATATGGCAGGAGTGATGTGTCCCTGCTGAATTCCCCTCACTGTGCAGTTGCTTCCAGTGAACATCAGGTGCAGGTGTAGTGGTGAATAAAGCATCTGTGCCTTCACTGCATCATCACTGCCTTCACCTTCACGAGAGCCAGGTGGTTCACAAAGGAAATCTGAGAAACTGGACAAGTAGGAAATGAAACGAGATCTAGAAGCAGAGTCCATAATGTAAGCAGGAGAAAGACAGGAAATGATAGAGGGAAGTTAAATAGAGTTGGAAGAGCAGGGGGAAAACCAAAACTTACATGGATAGGGATACAGCACAAAGAATAGGGCTGCAATATGAAGGGCAAGGAAAGATTGTGGTGCCAGGCATGAGACCAAATAAATAAATAAACCCCCAAACAAAACAAACTGAGGCTGTGCAAGGCTTTGGCTCACCAAACCTTGCCAAAGCAGAGCCAGGGAAGAGATGTGGTAGTGATCCAGGACAATGGGGAGATAAAATCAAGGGAACAAGAGGCATTCAAAGTGAAGGCAAATGCTGATGTAAGAGTAAATAGGCATAAATTGGCCATGAATAAAGGTTGTCTAGAAATTTAGGTATTTCCTATTAAATCTTAGTAATTAATGTCATTTAATTAATAATTGCTTGATAATGAATATTAAATATAACAAATGAGATTCTGGAGCAATCTTTCAATTAAACTAGAAAAAGTAAACAAAAAAGCCAATATAAATTCAAGATTATATTTATGAGGGGAATTATGTCACATGGATAATCCAGCAGCTCCTCTTCTGAGATTTTGATCATGTGTTATGTTTATTACTTTTGCAAGAGGAAAAGTACTATGACACTGCTTACAGCATTTGCACAAAGGGAAAAGTGAATTTGCAGTATTTTACTGCAAATAGATTATATAGGTAAAAACTGGAATGCTTCTGTAGTTAAGGAACATACTTACATGCAGCAAAGTTTTTATGACAAGCACTGCAAACCCATTGCTTTGTTTTCACTGATAACATTGACCTCTGATTTCCAAGTCCTTTAACTGACCCAATTAGAGCATTAAGGCATTTCATACCATCCTAAGCTTTGGCATTGAGTATTTGATAAGCCCTAATCACAGAAGCAAGGAAGACAAATGGGGTCTTGGGTCAACTCTTTCCCACTCAGAAACAAGATTAGGGATTAGCAATGCTACTACATTCGCAATTAGCAGCTTTAGTACCAGTGCACTAAATACCATCTGCCTGTGCTTGTTTTAATAAAATAATAAGTCTTAGGCTTCAGCAGCTCTGTTTTGGATTAGGGGAACTTACGGAGAGTACATCCAAAGTAATAAGGCTGTTCTTGCCTCCCCTTCAAGATCTGGACATTCTAATTTTTGCCTCCATTTGTTGTCATCATCAGAGGGAGACGGAATTCTGGGGTAGCTGGGGAAGTGCGGATGCAGTGACATCAGCCTGAAGGAGCGGTGGGCTGAGGCTGTGGCTCAGGGAGCACTGAGCACCTGTTTGTGCTTGTGATATGGGGCAGGGACATCCAGAGAGAGAGGGAGTGCTCATCTCTCTCTCTTTGCAGTTGCAAATCCAGATAAAGTTGTTGTGACAGAAAGAATTGCAGGATAAATAACAGTAATATGGAGTTGAATTTTGTTCTTTA
Source organism: Corvus cornix cornix (assembly GCF_000738735.6). Classification (NCBI taxonomy): domain Eukaryota; kingdom Metazoa; phylum Chordata; class Aves; order Passeriformes; family Corvidae; genus Corvus; species Corvus cornix. Next base: position 29,413,198 of record NC_046336.1, on the reverse strand, counting down.
GTGCTTATCAGGCTGTGGGGGAAGAAGGTGCTGCACAGAGAGATGGGTTAGGTTCTGGTAGAGCAGTGGATTTGTAGGCAAACAGGCAATAGGACATGCAATTATCAGCACCAAGTAGCAGAGCCCTTGCTTGATCTTCGATTACCCAAATTGCAAAACAGGTACTGAAAATGACCCACGGGTACATCCTGCTCATTGCCACCTCACTGCCCCTTGTTTAAATTTCTGTAAGCACTGTCCACAGTGTGCTGTCTTTCCCTCTGGAGAAAGACTCTTACTTGAGTTGCTGACAATATGAGATGAGCAACAGAGCAAAGATATGGGAGGGCCATAACCCAAATAAAATATTACCATATGTACTGTAGCTTTCAGAAGTGCAAAGGGCAGACTTCTAAGATGGGGTGTCAGATGTACTTTGTGCTTTCGCAAACCACCATTTTTCCTTTGTTCTTATTAAATAAAGACAAATCAACACTACTTGTCTATCTCTCAATTTATGTTCAGACTCTTCAGGAAAGTAGGAATTCTGGGGAGAGATTTGAACAAGAGGAGAGGATTATGGTAACAGAAGAAACTTGTGTGAGGGGGCAATGTGAAGACAGATGTGTGAGGGCAGGACAAGTAGCCGGCTGCCACCATCGGTGTAGTCAGGGCGGGGAAAGGTGGAGAAAATGTGAATGGATGTGTAGGATGAAGGCAGAGCTCTGAGCCTTAAGGCCAAGGTGAGAAGAAGAGCTGGTGAAAGGATGTAGAGAAAGGAGGGCAGGCTTGTGGCAAAGGAGATCTCCTCAGCTGCTGTTTTCAGTGTGTTTCCAAGAGTCCTGAGGGAAGAAAGAGGTTCCAGCAGCGAAGGCAAGGAAAGAGATGAGCTTGCTGATGACTCTCAGTGTGTGGCAGGAGGTGAGCAGTGGTGCTGTACTGTAAGTAAAGGATGCCCCCAGAGATACTCAGCAGCAGCTGCTCCCTCAGCCCCACCGGTACACACCTGCCTGCCTCTCAGCTGTCACGTACTCCCTTGGTCCCTCTTTCACCGCAGCTAGGAGACAGGCACAGCTCCAGGAGCCCTTACAGGTGCCACAGCCTGCCAGCCTGTGTACCTGCTGACTGTAGAGGCTGGGGGTTGGAAATGTACCTACTTTTACAGGTTTGCACTCCTGCAGGCCGAGTGACTGATGTCATGTCAGCTCTTCCCTTGAGCTGCATTAGCACTTCTTTATCTGTGCTTTCTTCTCTTGCCTTGCTGCAAGTGCAGGGAAGATGGCACAGAAAACTTCCCATTGGGATGGATGGAAGTCATTTCAGTAAATCAGCTTGTGATGCCCTTTATTCCACCTATAAACAAGGAGGCAGCTCTGGGAACCATCCTAACTTCATTCCAAGTGAAACAAGATCTCCTTATTCAGCTGGATGTTTGCCATTTTGTAACGAAGGAAAAACAATCATTCCAAATTGCTTGACTTCTTGGGCTCAAACTCAACAGAAAACCTGTCACAATTACTGGCAGGGCATGCATTGCAGAGTAACAGGCATTTTATGACTACTCATCATCCTTTTTCTGTACTACATTATCATGTGTCCGGCTGTGCTTCTCCAAAATACTTCGAATACTTCATTGCATCACCATATTTCCCTCTTGCTTAGCTGGGAGACAATCACACAGAGGCTAAAGAAGTGGAGGAGGATAATAAAGGGTAACTGAGGGTGAAGTTGGCCTCCTTTCTTAGCCAGATTAACACTTAAGTTCAGGCACGACTTGGGCTTTGAAGGATTGCAACAACTCCAGGCACCATTCTCTTAGCTGACAGTGCTACTTGACGCTGGAGAGGTGTGGATGAATCCCAGTTACACACTGAAAGGCAGCCACATGTCTTTAAGTGAATCTATTTTTTCAGTTTTTTCAACAGGAAAAACTAATTCCTATCATTTTATTGTTTATCATCCACTTGTGCCTTTAAGTCGAACTGTATCTGATGTCTTACCTAGAGTTTTAATAATTTTGAAGGTGTTTTGAATAAACTGGGAATTATAATTAAGAAAAAGTTGTCTTTTGGGGGTTCACAGAGTTTTCAGGTAGCATTCTTCTGTCTGAGATGATCTTCCAGTGAAAAGATCTGTTTAGCCCAGGTGAGGAAATGCCTTTGAAGCTCCACCTGTCTCTGAAGGAAACTGTGATTAGAAAGGAAGGAAGGATGAAATTCTCTGCAGCTTCCAGAGTAACAGCTGAAAGAAACCCCTGTGACCCCCACATCCACTCTGTACTTGAGCAAGTCAGAAGATGGAGGTAGCCAGGGAATCCTCTGTGTGAAGATGACCTCTCCTTGTGTTTCTTTCTCTTTCTTGCCAAAGCAAACAGGAGCTCCTCACTGTGCCATTAAACTGCATCCAGCCCTGAGAACAGCGTTCCTGATACGCAGCACTCCTTATCCTAGAGGAGATCTCAGTTCCACTGGGAGTGGGCTTTGCCTGCAGAAAGTTTGCTTACTGGAAGGTTAGGAAAGGATTTGGTAATTTCGAGGTTGGTGTGAGGACAACATGCATTAATGATGACCCTGAGGCTGAGAAGCAGAACACCATTAGCCCATCAAAAAGAGCAGGCAATATCTAAGTGACAGTGGCATAAGAGAAAAACATCTTTATTTCCCCAGTGGTAGTTTGCCATAAGAGCCCCTTTCTATAGTCTTCCTTCTTTTCTTCCAGAATTCATTTTATACATCTCAGCCCTGAAGAAAGTTAAGTATATAAGCACACAAGAACTAAAATAGCACAGTATAAGACTTACTGCCATTAAGGAGAGGAGGAAAAAAGCTGGAAAATTATAAACTCTTACAGGGTTTCCTGGAAAGCATCTGATTGTGCATTTTTGTCTTTAATTTCTGAGACATCTGTACAAGCCTCAGTGATCCCAGTAACTGCTACTGGAGTATAAGACTCTTCTCTGCAGGGATTCTGCTGTGTTGTAGCTCCAGTTCTGAATTGCAGAAAAATACAGGGGAGGATATTGAGTGTTTAACATACAACATGTTGGTGTAGCTGCACAGTTGCATATGAGAATCTTCAAATGCACACCACAATCTTCCCATACCTCCAGGATCTGGTAATTGTGGTAATATCAATGCCGTGGTTCTGCTGACAATTCCAGTGTGCAACAACCACCATTATGCTCTTTCCTTAAAAACCCCTAGTGCTGGAGGGATTTTCCAGACTGTATAAGAAATTTCTGTTATAGCAGTCTGGCTCTTTTCAGCTTCTGTCTTACTCACACATTCTATGCCAATATTAAGCTCTTCCTAGAGTCTGATCTCAGTTGAGGATTGAGAAGAGCTATCTTACTAAATTCCAAGTTAATCTTGGAATGATTAAAATGAGAGTTTCATTTTGGTGAAACTCTTCTGGTTTGTTTTAAAGCAAGGAAGTGAAATTTGAAATCAGGTAAGTGTAATTTTTTCTGATTAAAGCTGCGCTCCACTGAGGGGCTGGGAGGAGAGCTCAGAGGTGGAGGTAAGTTCTCTCACTGGCAGCAAGGATAAATTCCAAGTCCATGTGACTGGCAATGAGTCTTCACAGTCTTGATGTGATCAGCTGCTCAGTCAGCATTTAAATCAATGCAGCACATGACTAGGAAAGGTTTTGCCTTTGTTTTGTGCCTTCCTTTAAAGGTGCACTTCAGAGCCCAATATGAGGCTGTACGTGCAAACATTTACTTTTCTTAGTTATCCTTGTGCTTGTAAACTCCAGCTGTGATGGGAGAAAGAGGCGATCCCGTAGGACAACATAGCACACCAGAAACCAGGGGGAGTTGCTGGTTTTCTAAATGCATTAAAATATAACCATATAAGATCTACTTTGCACACTGACAATCTTAACCCTATTTTTGCTTTGACTTCCTAACCATTCGTGTTGCTAATGTGTAGCAGAAAGGAGCGATTCTGACTGCTGTGGCGACCTGTGACAGATAACGCCGTGTGTCAGAGGGCAGCTGATCTCATTTCAGATGGGAAATGTTAGGTGGCTCATTTCTCAACACAAGATAACTCAAAGGTTTTTGAATTTTCTTGTGAAGCGCTGTGGATAGAGAGCTGCAGCTGGAAAGGCTTAGTGTTCCCTCTGATCAGGCACAGGCAAAGGCCACTGACTAAAAGCAGGTCACTCTTCACCCATTGTATTTGTGGATGTTGTGTGGCTCTGGAGGAAGGCACGAGCCCTCTGTGAGGGGTGGTGGGCTGCAGCAGGCAGTGCATGGAGACAAAGGGAAAACCACCACCCACGATGTTGTGAAGTGTAGAAAAAGTTGCATGCACCTAATCCATGGCATTTTGGGCTATGTACAGTTTCAGGGTACTTCAAGTCATCTGCCCCAGGAAATCTGCCAAGAAGGAGAGGAAGGGTTATGTTCTAGTTGATAATCCTGTGAGCATTTATTGCATAGTTTTAGCTTGCCATTCTCACAAGTGATGCCTCATAGTCCCTGCAGAATTCGTTAACTCACAGATTGGACCTCGGTGTCGAGGGGTCTGCCTGAAACGTTGCCCAGCATCTGATATTTCAGCAGCAAGGGCAAGCAGCATTCCAGCAGGAATTCTAGATCTGAACCACATCTCTTAATGGCAACTTTTGGAAGGCATTTCAGCTTTATTACTGCAGGAAAACATCTTCAAAATTTTCCTGATTTACTATTCTATCTTCAGAACAAAGGGAGAAATTTATAGAAGATCAAACAGATAAAAATAGACTGAAAAGACAGCAGATGCTGTTGATACACTGAAGAATTCAGAACCTAACATTTGGTGGCTATTTTGTTTGCTGACACCACAGTTTTACTGTTAATAAACAACACCAAAGTTGCACATATTATGAAGCTTTTTTTATCTCTTGTTTCTTGTGACAAGTACAAATAACTCCCATTTTGAGTTCCTTGCTTTATGTTTTGTCATCAGAAAAATTAATGATAGTATTGTCTGAGGTTTATTCACTTCTCAGTTCACATTCTTAATTGTGAGATGAGAGATGGGGGAGGACCATACATACGTAACCTTTAGCTGTGATTCTTTAAGGCTTGATACAACACAGTATTGACCAAAGACAAGCTGCTTGGCCTAAACATCAGTGTACAATTATTTAAGCATTCACATAATTCATCTCTCCATCTGTTTGGAGTGAGAACTCTCATCCAGCAGAATTATTACTTCACATTCTTTGCTACCAGTGAAAGCTTAAATACCTAAATGGCAAAATTAAATTCTGAATTGAGACTTGCCCCTTCTCTTTTTTCCCCTTCATTTCCTCACAGTGTTTTCCTGAGATGTTAAGGGGGAAAAAGGCTAAAAGTGTTTTTAATCCTTTGTGTCTTAATTTTTTTTATGAACTGTATGATCAGGTTAGTTAAGTACAACGAAAACTGCAAACTCCTTCCAAAGGAATGGTGCTCTTTCCCAGGGAAGAGGAGCTGTTTGGTCATTCATAAGGACAGATATTACACTGGACACGTAGAGTTTAATTTGCTTGATTTCTCCTGCTCTGTTAAGTATTTCAGGGAGGCTGTGTGTAGTTAGTTTTCCTCACAAACTATTTCTGGAGCGATCACATCCTTTCTCCATCCATCTCTCTGTAGTGTGAACTTGCTGCCTATTTTCAGCCAAATGTGACTCCAGGTTTCAAGATGCTAAAGACATTAAATTTATATGTTTTTTGTAAGGGCAGGTGATCACGTAGAGCAATGATGGATGCCTAGCTCTCCAGCTTGCACAGGGGAGCTCAGTCCTTTGGTGCTGGAGAATTTCCCCACATTTCCAGCCAGGGTGATCATCCCTGTCAGAAGCTGGGAGAGAATTATGCTGTCCTAATGGTTTTGGTAGCAACCTAGAAATATGAATGTTGTTTGAACATGACTTGGTTTTGAACCTGAAAGTGGATATTTTTAGGGTTTTTTTCTCCTGTTGCAAGGAAACAATGTGACCTAACCCTTAATTGCTAAGTGGAAATCATCTCTTAATTTTGAGGTTTGTATTTGCCAGCACTCATCCATCTATTCCAGAATCAACTTTCCTTCATTTATGGCAACAGGAGCTTTGACTGGCAAATAATTAGATCCAAAGTGCACATTCTTATGTGGTTATACTCTCCCCTGTGCTGCACTAGATTCAGCTTAGTGTTGAAATGAATGAGAACCAGATTTGTAATAGGTAATTTGTCCTGCCTTTCGTAATGCTGTCCCTTCCTCCTCCATTTCTTTCTTAATGCTTGGAAAAAGCTTTTCTTGTCTGTGTATGAGGCAGTAAATTATTAGTACTAAATTATTTGGATGTATTAACAGGGCACGAGGTTTTATTAGGCTGAGTTAACCTCTTTGCCCATCAACATCAGCAAGTGGAAAAAGGCGTTCCTTTAATCTAAATTACCTGCAGTACTCTCTACTTGAAGACACAAAAGTTCTTTCCTTCACTGTTTTATTCCTCAGGAAAGTAAAATTCATCTCTCTCTCTGACCTTAGTAACATCTTTCCTCCTGGGAAGAGAGAAAAAGCAGAAAGTATTTCCACATAATTGTTTTTCTCTTCTCTTTTTCTGTCCTCTTTGTGACTGATACAGTAATGTAGTGACCCCCTATTATATCCAATGTCAACTCCCAGTCAAACCAACTCACAGAAAATTTAAGTGATCACACAGTTTTACCTCCCTGAAAGGACCAGACATGCTGCACTTTCTGTTTAATGTGCTAAGCATCTTTTTGCTTTACTTCATTTTTTAAAGGAACGAGAAGCTACCCTGGCACAGTTATCACTTTGATACTCTAATGATTATGAATATTGTAGAAAGAATCTCTGTCATTTAACCTTGCTAACATGTATTTTACCTCTGTAATAATATTAATTAGTACTTTCTAGTATCTGTGAATTAGCTTCATAGTGAAATTTTGTGTAAATGAAGATGTAGCAACTGCATGAGGTACTTGGTGTTGTGATTAGGCTGTGAGTCAGCTTGTCACATCTGAGAGGGGATCTTTTCTCTGAGCTAGTTCTCTATCACTCCACTCACCTGCAGTTCTGAGGAAGCACTGGTGAGCACTCTTAGCCAGGTCAGACACATGTACCTCTCCCCAGCTGCTCAGGGTGCCTTTCTGACTCAGTCAGCCACGGGACACATGCTCACTGCCTGTGCTGCTTTCTGCTGGGTCCCAGGGATGCTGGCTTTACGCAGCCAGCTGTTTGTGCTGCCCCCGAACGCACAGGAACACGTCCTTTACAATTCTGTTTGTCTGCGTACACTGCCTGCGTGCTCTATTTAGATCCTTTTATTTTTACTTGGCTCCATATGATCAAATATGTACAGGACATGGCCTTCATAGGCCACAGGATAAAGGATTCATCAGAGCATGAAGAGACGTCCTGGCTGCATCTCGTTAAAGAAGCGCCCCTGTGTGCGCACGCGTTGGTTATGTAACTGCCCTCGATGTGCAGCATCCCCGCCTGTGCCGGCCTGCCAGGCACTGCTCAGGGAGCCACACGCACCCCTCTGCAGCCCCACTTCAAGCATGGTGTTACATCCATTACAGGAACAAATTGGGTAGGCAAAATTAACGGTGGAACTGAAAGGAAGGTGCTCGCCAGGCTTTCAGAGTTCGCTGATAATGTTCAGAAATAAGTAGCTTTGGCATCTCATTATTTTTGAATGAGATCTACAGATATAATGGTTTTAGTAATTTTTCTATGACTCCTATGAGGCCAAAGAAGTTGAGGTATGAATCCTTATCACTACATGCTCAGAAACAACCACAGCTGGATTAAATTGCTAGGATTCAGTAAAATCGCATAAGTGTAACCCTTAAGCAAAAGTCATGAGCTGAGACACAGCCATGCCATCTTATAACTCTAACCACAACTTGATTTTTTTCTTCACCATGTGCATGTTTAGGTGTCAGGCCAGTAATTCCCATGTGTGGTTGAACACAGCTTCCCTTTGCTTTCGTGCTTCCAGGGAAACAAACGGTGTTATGTTTTAGCAAACTGGGCATATTTCATTCTGTGAGCAAACCAAAAATGGAAGTAATGAAAGACAGACATATGCATATTTATTTTCATGGTTTTTTCTTCCACAGAATGATATCACGCCGTTGCATGTTGCATCAAAAAGGGGAAACGCAAATATGGTCAAACTCCTACTTGATCGAGGAGCTAAAATTGATGCCAAAACAAGGGTAAGCTCAAGTGTGAGTGCTGTGAGTGACTGTGTGGAATTATTGCCTCTGACCTGTGTGTTGCTGCAGGGCTTAAATCATTCATCTTCCTGGCAGGCTAGTACAGCTGCACTGCATTTATTTTTTATGAAATGATTGCAGTAGGATACTAACATCTTACATCTCTTGCAGCAGTGTGTGAAATACCAAGTATGGCAAAGTTCAGAGCCAACCATTTTCTATGTTCCCTTTCCAGTATTTAATTAGGAGCCACTTCTATCTGCTTGGGTGTGGATGTACAGGAAAACACTAAGAGATGAGAATTCAAGTCAGATATTTCAGAATTTGAATGCTAGCAGGGTAGTTTTGAGCCACAGCGTGTTTGCCTTTCACTATCCACAGGCTGTGTCACAGAGCTGGGTGTGGCTGATGAGCCTCCTGCAGCTCAGGCTCTGTGTGAGAGGTGCTCGGCTGCTGGCTGGGATTTGTCAGCCTGTGTGTCGGGCACAGGGATGGTTTCCATCAGGCTGACACCTAACTCAGTGCCCTGAATGACTTAGAAACTCAGTGCATATGGTCATGCCTGATTGCTGTAGTTATAACCCAACCAAACCAGGGATATTTTATTTACTTACAAAGCAGAAAGGAGAGAAAAAAACAAATAGTTCTAATGTTTGGAAGTAAACCTGGAACCAGTGGTGCTCTGGTCAGGGCAGTCTTTGCAACATGCTCCTGTGTGCTCGAGGTAACTCTAAAGAACTGTCCCAGTAACTTTTTGACAATTGTAGTTTTCTTGAAATATTAATTTATCACCTCTACCTTTTCCATTTTGAATTAGTCTGTAGAAGTTCTACTGTTCAGAAGCATTCTAAACAAAAGAAATTAATAACCTAAGAATAGTTTTTCTACAGTTATTCCTGTGTTTGTGGGTTTCTGTTTGGTTTTCTAGTGTTTCTGCAGTCTCTGAGATTTCCTGCAATGCTTGTTAGGCACATTCGTATTTTTTTTCTCTGGCGAATTCAGAAACTGGGTCAATTTATTTTGTCATCTCTTCATTCTCTCCACACGTTTTTTCTTAGTTCTTCTATTTTACCTGTAGTCGCTGATGATCCATTTCTAAAATGTTGCAGTTTTTTCTAGTTGGGGAACATGGAAGAGATGACTTTTCATTGCTAATGCGGACAATGGCTATACCTTCTGGACTAAAGTACCAGCCTCCTCCGTGCTACATAGGGGCTGCCAGGCTGAGGGCTGTGAGTCTGCCTTGTGGTGGAGAGGGCCACATGCTGGTGGTGTGACAGATGTGCACTTGGTCAGAGCAGGGAGAAAGGGACTTGATGAGGGATTAGTTGCTTCCCTCTGCAAGTATTTATGTGGCCCACTGCAGTCCAAATCATTAGGGAGCAGTACTTTAAATAGTTGGAGTCAAGTTAGTTCTTTTAGTTAGGAAAATTCGTGCTCTGTTTCATTTCCTGTATCACAAGCTCCGGGGTCAGACACTGGGATAATTTATGTAACTAAAAATACAGGCTGGGACGGAAACAGGATCTCGGAAGAGGGCAGAAGCATTAACAGCTCCTGCGTCTGGCACAGCTTCCCAGTGAGGCAAAGGCAGGGATGACTGTGGTTCATGAAGCAGTGGTTTGTTTTTTCTGGCTTCCCCCAGAGACTGCCTGTTTCCCCAGACACCCATCCTCTCCAAAAGTCAGAAGAGATTTGCATAACTTTTGCTGCTTGTGCTGTACGTGTGTCACTCATGGTTGCACTCGCTGGCATTACCAAAGGCATCGTTTCCTGGCAGTCAGGGAGTGATGGAAGCTGTGCTCCCGGCGGGCACTGACTCATCCTGGCAGGGTTTGCTGGCTGTGGCCGGGTGTCTCTGCCGAGGAGGCTCCAGAGCCTCACACAGCTGTGTGATCAGGAAAGGGAACAGCACCAGCAGGGTGCAGAAATCAATACCAGAAGCAATAGAAGGCTGAGAGGAACGTGATGCTGGGTGAAAAAAGGGCATTGTTTCAGGAGTGCCTGCCTGGTTGTCATGTGCAATAGCAAAGATTGATTTCTCTGAGCTGGAACAACACATGTTCCTGCTAAGTCTCTCCTGTTGTTCCAACCTGTCCCAATGTTGTTTTCCAAGGCTGAACAATTAAGATATGTCAACTTTGCAGATATTTCATTTTTTTTTAAGTACTATTCTTCTTTTCAGTGTCCTAGTTATAGAATGGCCCTACAAAAATATAGGATGACAAAAGCTGTGGTCATATCCTTTACAACAGCATCACCACTGCTGAGTGCCTTGAAAGGCAAAGAGCAGCTGAGGCTGGTTTTTCTGATACATGTGTCAAGTCCTGCTTATCAGCTGGATGCCCAGGCAGAGCCCAGCTTTGTGTATTCTGTGAGGGGCAGGTGCTGAATGCACACACAGCTTGATAACAGGTGGGATTTGCATGTGAAAATAAGTGAGGGTCCTAGTACCACATTTATAAATGTGAGACCTCTCTCTTTTTTCCTATTTTTTTTAAGAGATGAACAGATTTCTTTGTATGTAAGAGATAAGCAGGGGTTTTTTTCCTGTTAAAATAGTTTTTTGTCTTGGACATTATGATCTTATTTAATGCGAAGATTGATTATGGAAGACAAAATACCTCCTTAAAGGTAAATGGCAAAGGTTCTTTACCCTTATGAAAGGACAAAAAAAAATGTTGAAATCGCTGGTTTCTATTGCTCAGAGGCAGAAATTTTTAGGCCTTTGTTTCTTCTGTTTCATGTCTGTATTTCACCTTTAAATGAGAATGCAGAACATACTGTTTTGTGTTGTTGACCAAACACTAACAGAGTCAGGATTTGCTACTCTGACTCTTAGATGGGACAGATTTAGCTATTCAGTTGGCATTTTGTGGTCTGTTCCTGCAATCCATTCTCTATATGGGATACTGGAATACTCTCCACATAATGCCTATTTTTATTGTTCACGAACAGAATCCTTTTACAGATAAATTCACATAAAGCCTTTCCTGAGTAATAAGTAAGTTAAGGTAATGATTGCTTTTCCTGAGTCATTTCCATGAGCATTTGCATTTGCTGCTGACAGATGGTCCAGGAAACTGTAGTGCTGAAGTACTGCACAAAAGGTTAACATGAAGGGCTGAATCCTTATCCTGTTTAAATTATTGTAGAGGTAATCCAGGAGCTCCCGCTTTCTCTGGATTCATTAGGACTGGGATTTGATGAGCACCATTATACCCTTACACACCTGCACACTGTAGCTGGGAGTTGAGAGAACGTGTGAGACTCGTCCAAAAATGATGTTACAATTATTTTGAGACTCAGATGTGGCTTTTTTTTTTTCCATTTTAGTTCGCGTTTATGTTGCATTGTTTATTTTAACCAGCTGTTCATCTTCTCTCTGTTGTTTTTTTGTGTGTGAGATGTCTAGCAACTGGTACTTGGGGCTGGGTACTGAATTCTTGAGGGTACCCCTCAAGAACTACGTGCTGCCAGGGGAGCTTTAATCATTCTGGTTTTTAGCTAACATTCTGGGCAAAGGCCTCTTAATGCCTCATGTAACATGTTTACTGAATGTTGCCCTAATTATGTTTTTTCTGTCTTCCAGAAAAGACTTTAAAAAGTAAAATTTAATTAGAGAAGTTGATGAAATTAGCTTGATTTGCTTTGGCTGTCTAATACTGTATATGCCAAAGTGAATTTGTGTCTGAAGCAGGCAGCAAGCAAGTTTTAGCCTGGATTAACAGTAAGGGTTTATAATCTTCATTCTACTGATTTTGCAGCTAAATAACAGGCCCAGCACTCATATCTGCATGAAACCATGTGGGGTGTGCTCTTTGAAGATGCATCAGATCATGCCTAAGCTGCTCCAGAAAAACCATGTGTATTAAGATATACAATAACTACAATAGCACTGCCTTGGCACTCTGAGTGTGCTGGGCACGTGCAGGGAGAGCAAACCTCGTTTGTTGCCCTACTGCCCAGAAGGGGCAGTTTGCAGCAGTGCCAGCGGAGTGAGCAGTGCCAGTTCAGGAGACGTGGAGCATGGAGAGGCTGTGGGACACAGAGCCCTGTGGGCTGGGCTGGGCTGGGTGTGGAGAGTCACTCAGCAGTGCTGGGCACATAAACCCGGAGGCAGCAGTAACTGCTCCCCTGGGAGCGTGTGCTGTTACCTCTGGCCCAGGGGACGGAATGCCTGCTGCTCCTGCCAAGGCCAGGGACAGGCTCCATGAGTTGGCTCTAACTCTGACAAGCTCCTGGTGAATGTTTACATCACATTAAAGCTTTTACTGGGTGTTGTGCTTGGTTTCATTGCGCTTAGACTGGGTTAGAAGCTGACGCTCGCTGATGTGAGAGCTGTGGCACTGAGGCTACAGCTTTGGGAGGCAGCCCAGAGGATGCCATGATGCAAGGGGAGTCCTGGGTGAGCATTGACAGGGAAGAGGCAGCTGGGGAGTATGAGGAGGCTGCTCTATGCTGAACCCAGGCTGCTCAGGGGTCCCTTAAAGCCAAGTGTGGTGGTGAGGAAACACACTGCAGCAGGGAGGCTCAGTCTCAGGACAGTTTTGACCCCAGTGTAACAAGATCAGGGAGCTGCACGGGTACCTGAGTCTCAACAGGGAGCAGGTCTCATTTATTTGTGTGTGCGTGTGTTTGAAATAAAAGCTAAAGCAGGCAGCAGCCCCAGAGATGGGTGTGCAGTGCTAATGGGAAGCTTGTGCCTAATCAGAACTCCTCCTATTGTCCTCTTGGCTTTGCTGGAGCTACTCTCAGCCTCTCTGGAGGGATAGATAATACAGATGATATGATTTATCATGTCAGTGCATACTTACAGAGTCCTTAATCTGCAGATTATTGTCATAATCGTTTGTAATGGTTTTTCTGAGCCATTGCAGACTATCATATTAAGGCAAGTTTGCTTCCTAATACATGTAATATATTTTATGCTTCACATAGTATAGTCTATGTGAACAGTAAATAAGCAACTGGAAAATCTCCTGACAAAGTCAGTGAAGTCTTGCTGAGCTCAGAGCAGTCTGTTTTAATCTCAGATCTTTTTAAAAAAGAAGTCTTTGTGATCTGCATTTCAGATTGTCTCTGCACGTTTCTTTACCTGCTCTAAGTGTCATGTAGCAATTAACTAAACCAGTGAATAGACAGTGTCTTTTGAAACTACAGGAAAAAAATTCTGTGCAGCTAAATTATCTGTCTTGGAGTGTATTTGCTCTTTGCAGTGGGAGACCTGACATCTTGTGAACAATAGCTGCAGATAGCTGTCCCAACAAGCACCCACATGCGTTGTAATGTTGTGTCACACGTGATGCATGTGGTGGTAGTGACTCCTCTGTGGCCCAGAATGAGCTCCAGCTGGCCAAGCATGACTGCCTGCTCCTCCTGAGCCACAGAAACCTTGTCAACCAGAAATACCCACGGAGGGTTGGGGCACTGTGCCCTGGGAGGACTGGAAGGGTCTAAACTGGTACAGGAAGATGATCAAGGGTGTCTCATTCTGTGTGAGCATGGTATGTACTAACCATGGTATGCTGGTGAAATTAGTTGGGGAGGCATTAAATCTGGAAAATGGTCTCTAACTTTTTTGCCTGATCTCCTCGAGTATCTATCTTTGATGTGCCTGAAGAATGTGATAATCATAGGAAGTAAAAAGAACAAGCAGTCTAATGTACATGATGATCTTTAGCTCCTGCCTACAGGTCTGTAGTTACCTATCCTTGCTGGGTTCAATTTTCCTTCCCATACAAGTTGTTGGGTTTTTTTGTAGGTGATACTTTCATATCAAATATTTTGTCTGCTCAGTACTTGATATGCCTTTACCTGTGGAAACTGCTGGTATAAGAAATATGCATTACCCATTTTAAATACTGGTGAAGCTATGGCAAAACATTTGCAACTCAGCTGAAAAATGCATAGTTTGTGGGTTTTGGTGTATTTTCTCTTTGTCTTTACTTCAGTGTTTTGAGCAATACATCCGGAATTTGTGTAGTATAGTTTTAACAAGATGCACTTCCCAGTACCTTATGGGCTGAAATAGCAGGAAGAAGCAGAAATGACAATAGAATTGACTTGAGAGGTGTCACTAAGAACATTGTGGGCCAAGCTGCATTCATCTTGTGGGAACAAATGACTCCCTGAGTTAAGGGAGTTAAGTCTGAACCCAAATCTTTTCTTCATCTGTGTCAAAAATATATGCCTTATTTCAAATGCAGGAACATGCACAGTGAGAACCACACAGGTTTTAAGTGAGAGCAGCAGGAAAAGTTTATCATGACAATTCCTACCTGTTATCTTTCATAGGTTTTTTAGGAGCAGGCAAAAATGTAGAAGCAGGAGAATGTCTCTGAACCACCTTCTCCCTCTCCCTGGCTGCTCTCTGCATTTTGCAGGGCTTAAGCTGATATTCCACTAGGGTGTGGTCTAGGAGTTATCAAGGAAGAATATTATAATTGCATATGAATAACATGGCTAAGGAGGTACCTTAATAATACTTGCTATCATACAGAAGTGGAGAGAAGGTGCATGTGTGTGAAGGGAGCATGGGGTGTGTGAGAAGGAATTTTAGATAATTCCTTATATAAAAATGATGTGACATACATATTCTAGGCAATACAACATATGTGTTCTAAGAGCACTGGAAGACATCGGAGAAAAGCCCCTTCCTTTATGACTTGTAAATGGGAAACCAAAGTTTCTGAAAACTCTGGCATCGTTATTTGCAACAGGAAATAGGATGTTGACTGTTACTAAGCAAACTATTCTAAAAGAGGTATGGACAGTGTGCCTTGACTCCAGGCCTGTCATTCAGCTGGAGGTCACACGAGCACAGTCTGCACAACAAGAGGCAGAAGTGAATCCAGCATACTTCCAGCGCCTGGGATTAAGATGGTTTTCTCATCTGCTGTACACTTGTCAAGATCAGTGTAATAAAAAAGTCTGAGGAGGAAGTTTTTTTCCTCTCAGACTGATTATCCACCGACTTTGATGCATACTGACAAATGAGAGACCCAGTTTTCTCCAAGGCATGCAGGCAAAAAGTACTTGAAGTGCAGTCTCATCTTTCTTTTGCATGTGCAGTGAGGGCCTGGAAGAAGCCCACTGCATGAACACCAGTGTGATATGACTATTTACGTGTTCAGAAAATCAGAGCCAGAATGTGCTCTGTTGGTTTGAACAAACAGGTTCAACTGTTCATTTGCAGAGGAGTAGCATCCTGCAGGAATTAATGAACCTCCCAGGACATCACAGATCTTCACAAAAGAGTGCAAGATTTTAGCATGTCTGACACTTATAATTTATAACTCTGATTCCCACAGGATGGGCTGACCCCCCTCCACTGTGGAGCAAGAAGTGGCCATGAACAGGTTGTAGAAATGCTGCTGGATCGTGGTGCCCCTATTCTTTCCAAAACCAAGGTAACTGGTACTCTTTCCTGCTGAGATAATCCTTGTCCTTTTTATTTTCTTTCACCTAATGTAATTCTGTATGTCTCATATGTTTAAGGGTTTGGCAATAACTTTCCTATTTCTTAGTTATTTAAAGTAACTGTGTGGGAGCTCTCCCAAGTGAATGCCGTATGTAGCACACGTCTGCGTATGTAAAATGTGTTAAATCGAGATAACACGAGAAAAGATTTCTGTGCCAACCAAAAAGGCTTGTGTGGTAACCCTATCCCTCAGAATTTCAGTAGCTGAAGATCTCTCTGTCTATCCTGGAATAAATACAAGGTGATTACAATAAATCTTCAGCTTGTACCAATTTACCCTAAGGCTCAAGAAGAGGCAAGAGATAAAAATAGAGCAGTGTCCCTTTGCAGAGACAGCTCGTATTTCCTAAGGACTTAGCCTGATTACCAGTTTCTCCGCTTTCTATCTCTCTACAGTTTATCACGCAAAATTCTTCCTGGGAATTTGAAATCACCTGCACCAGGGTGCACAGATTGCTTTAAACCCAAGGGCTGGCATTAAAGGAAGCATTTGCCAGAACTCTCCTGGCGGTGGTCTCTGCTGGGCTGTTACTGCTGATTTCCAATCTCAGAGCAGCAGCCTGCTTTGCACCACTGCAATCCATTACTATCCCATTCAGGGATGACATTTGGGCTGTGCAGTTTGTTGAGGTTCTTTCCAAAGATAACCTTCCACTACATGTTTGGGTTTTTTTTCTTAGTCTGTAACCAATGTGTTTCAGCAGCATTTCTGTTCCGTTGTTATTTCTTTTCTCTCTCTGTCATCCTGTCCTGTTCTGTCTCAACACCCTTCTATATTCTGCTTTTCTCCTCCCTCTTTTTTTTCCCCTTTACTGGAGTATATTTAGCATTTGTTTGGAGAGGTTGGCACCAGTTTTCCTCTGCTCAGTGCGTCACTGGCAAGAGCTGTCATGGGTAATCTGACAGACAGTTTTCACCCATCCTCTGCATGTGGAATTTCCATGGACTCCCACAGCCCTGGCTTGCAAAATCCATGAGCAGGGTAGAACCACAAGGGGCTGTCTGGGAACCCCTTGGGCCACATCTCCTATTCTTGGAGCCTAGAGTTCATACTCCAGGGAGAAAGGCTCTTCTACCCTCTCAGATAGCTCTTTTTATTACTTAAAGGGAAAAAAACCCAAACCACCACAAAAACCCCAGCAAAACAAAAAACCCCACAGCAACAACAAACCAAACCAAAAAACACCCACATAAACATGCACCCTATTTCTTTCATTTCCACCATCGTATATGAAAACCTCTCCTAAGGAACTACATTTCTTTGTTCCGTGGTTGTTACATTTTCAGGTCTTACCCCTAAACTTAATCTGCTGTTCAAGAAGTGTAGGTTTTGAATTTGTTGCTCTGCCTGAGCAGACTCACACAGCCTGGCCCAGAGTTCACTAGACAAAATCAGGCAGATTACATGGGGTAGTGGGTTTGAAATTGCCTAAGGCTGAAAGACAGGCTGGATGTTGATCCACAGAGGCTTATACAACTAACTTTTGCAAAATAGGAGCCTCTTCTGGAAGAGAGAAAGCTATTACATGTTAGAAAGTGAACAGAAGAAAGTGCAGAGGTTCCTGCATTTCCTTCTGATGTGTTAATTCTACCATTTTCAGAAGGTAAGCTAGGGAGTAGCCATACCTCTGAATGGCATAAATGAATTCATTCATTTGGAACTAAACTGCAGTACTGTCCTCTGCAAAAATAAGTGGCTCCATTCTCTTCAAATTAAGTCATATATTATTGGAAATAGGACACATCTTTGAAAGAGTTTGAACTTCACAAACTTTTCTCATGTTATGTAAAACTCTTTCAGAATAATAACCAGGCTGCAGTTTGATAGCAGCTTCCTGCTAGAGATGGTTTAGTGTAGTGCTGACCTTTTTTTGCACTGGAAGAACCTTAGATTTGCTTTCAGGCAAGGCAGTGACCTAATGGATTATGTGGAGGTTTCTACAGGCAAAATGAAAAGGGAGTTCTAGTCCTGAATATGCCAATGATTTTCTATGTAAAAAATTAAATCTTTGTCAATAAGTTCTCTTTTTAATTACTGTTTTTCCAGACTTCTCTTTGTCTTTTTTCTTTTTTTTTTTCTTTCCCCAGGGTTAGTGGTACTTTCCCTGATTAAAGTTCTTTGACACAGCTACAAAATAAGCTCTGTAATTTTATGTTTGCCTAGTCAGACAGTTGATACTTTTTTCATCTCTATGGTCCTGTTTTGTTTTGGTTTTTTTTTTATTTGGTTGTTTTAAGGTATGGTGTGACTGTCAATATCTTTGATTAATCTTGAACTTCGTTCCCTTTTATTATTTTCTTGGCAGTCTTTAAAAAAAAAGAAATGTAAGAGTATTTATAAAATGGCTCCATCCTAAAGTACCAGATCACTTCTGAGGGTCATTGTTGGGTTGTCTCTCACAAGAAGGACATGGGCCTGGAGAACACTCTTACATGTAGTATTTTTATTTTCAATGTGGCATTGAAATATTAACTGACTTGTGTAGGATTATAGACTAGCTTCTGCTGCAACAGAATTAAGCCTGGTTAATGTATAACAAAAGAAAATTTTCCAATTATTTTTTGTCTTCATCAACTTCTTTAGCATCCAGTCTTGTCTCCTGCTCTTCTGTGTGAAGTCTGGCTAGCTGCTGCTCTTCTCTTGTCCATGACAGATTTTTATCAAGTGTTTTGCCGATTTTTCAAATGGGCATCGAGCTGCTCTGTTTCTTCCTTTTTTTCCCATCAATGTCAGTCATTTTGGTACAAGTCTCTTCTCTCCTGTAAGGGAGTCCCATATCAACTCCTCAATCTCTTACTTCATTAATAAGCATGGTTTATTGGCTGTTACTGTGAAGAATGACACTTTTCACCTGAAGGATCTTTCTTATAAAAATGGAGCAGAATGGTGTTTAAAGTTTCATGATTTTTTTACTCTCACCTAAAAAGCATCATCAGTTATAGGCTGTTACCAGAAGGGCTTAGTGACCAAGGGAAATTAATCTTTTTTTTGTTCTACTGTTAACTATGCTAGAAGACAGTGAAAACATTGAAAATGCCTTGCCACTATCAAGCTTCCATGCAGATAATTGCTGTAGTAGCCTTTGGGAATGGGAGAGAGGCTTATCCAAGCCAACATAAATCACAAGTGAGATGCCCATGAGATAATCTTACTTGAAGGATATTACTGTGTCCAAGAATATCTGTGTCTCAGCACTGCATGTAAACTGCTCTCCAGTTCTGACAGGATGCGCCTGTTTGCTTTCACCATCCTGCTTCCGTCTCGACTGAAAACATCATTTCACTGTGTATTTCCACCTTTATTTCGAATGGTTGTTACTCCTGTTACCTCATGGCCCGGGAAGGGTGAGGGAAGGGTCTGTTTCAGAGACCCCGAGGTCTCGGCTGGTCTTGCTGGCTGCGGTCACATGAGGGCACTGCGTCTGTGAGCAAAGGTTTGTGTCTCACCATGCAGACCCAGTCCACTGGCAGTCACTTACAGCTTATAAACTATTGTGTGCTGCTACAAGAATAGCTTCTGCACTCAAAACTAATTTTGGCATTAGAAGAATCGAGTGGGGAAAAAAAAAACTACAATTGGAAGAAGGAGCTATGTACCACTGCTAACAAAATCTCTTTCATTCTGGTGTACTTGTTTAATCTTTCATCATGAAATAGTGTCAGTCCTTTCAATTTTTGAGAATTTTCTCTCAGGGTTTTACTCTGGAAATATAATATATTTTGGCAGCTTGTTCACTATTTTAAACACTGCAAGAAACAATTCACTAGTGCATGAATGTCTCTCAGGTGTTTGTCTGGTGGAACAGCTTTACCACTATTGCTGGTAGGTCACAGCATGGAGGTTTTATTCAGAGATTTTTAGCCCAGTTGAAACTTTGGGTGTTTTACCAATGTGGACTGGGAAGAGTTGTCTCCAGAGCTGTGTAATGTGCTGTAAGCATGCGTACAACCCAAATTCAGGAGAACACGAGTGGAGGGGTGAAGGAAGGCTGCAGTGTTCACTGAGTGATGCTCTGGCCTGTGCTGTCATGGCTGGTGTATACAGGCCATATTAGAGTGGTGAGTTTAATGCAGCTTTAAAAACCAGCAAATTCCCTGGCTGGGGTGTTAACAGTCACAAAGTGCTGTTCCTCACATAATTCATGTAAATTGAGCAGCTTGTCTGAACCATACTGGCTGAAAGAAGCTACATTTAGAGCACTGCTGGTATGTTTTGTCAGTTTTTCAGTGTGGGGCTGCCTACAAACACTAACCAGACAAGCTCCAAATTCTGTAGTAAGAACCCCCATGCTTACACCAAACATGTTAAGTTTATTTTGGGTGCTCTCTGGGCTCGTAAAATTCTTCATACAACAAACACTCCAAGAACAAGGCGGAGGAGTTTCCCTTCTCTGAGCATCCTCTAACCCATCCATGCTGGGTCTCTCTGTTGGCAGAATGGTTTGTCTCCGTTGCACATGGCAACACAAGGGGATCATCTAAACTGTGTTCAGCTCCTGATTCAGCACAATGTGCCTGTAGACGATGTCACCAATGACTACCTGACTGCGCTGCATGTCGCTGCCCACTGCGGCCACTACAAAGTCGCCAAGGTTCTCTTGGACAAGAAAGCTAATCCTAATGCCAAAGCACTGGTGAGTACACAGCAGGGCTCTGCTCACAGCTAAACCTTCCTGCAAAGTTGTGCTGAGACTTACTGGGGAGTTATTTTCTGCCCGCTGATGGCTGACAGTGAGGATGTGCTGTTATTGCCACAGCCCAAGAACAAGCGCTCGAAGTTCAAAGTGTTAATAACGTATCATGCTGTAAGATCAGGCCTTTGCTTGCAGACAGTCAGCAGTGATTTATGAATTTCTAGTGTAACTAGAGCACTTTTGCCTCCTGGTAACTTTTTATGATTATGAATAGATGAAACAGCTGCAGACGTAACTGCTGTAGTTTTTGGCATGGAGAGAATCCTTATTTTCCAAGTGTTTGTACAGAGAAAATAACGTTTAAAACTGAGGGAATTTTTGTAAGTTCTCAATGATGTGAAACAGTAAAAGGTAGGAATGAGTTACATAATGAGTATTTGTGGTATTTTATGTCAATGGAGTCATATGCCTTTCTACTTTAGAAACAACTTCAGCAGCAAAATACATCAGTGCAGTTAAACTGCATACAAACAGAATACATTAATGCCTTTTGTTCAAATTGCAATCGCAGTCCATTCTATTTAAAATGTCTCTTTGATTTGTTCTTCAATAACTGTTCCAAACGAATTTACATTCTGACATGAATTGGGTTGATTGGTTTCACAGCCTGATGCTAACTCATTTAACTCCTGAAATGTTGTATGAGCTTCTGAAACCCTCACAAGCCAGGTGGGATTGGCTCTCTTGAAAACAGTACAGGCTCCACACATTTGCTTCTCTCAGCCCCTCTGTTTTTTTGTCAGATCCACCTGTATTCAGGTGTCTGTGGTCAAGCTTTTATGATATATGGGTTTTGTTCAGTATAACTGGTGAGTGGGGAGGCTTTTAGGCCTGTAATATCTACTTTTACCTTCTGAAATAATCAAATCATCACCAGGTTTAGCTTGTTAGAGTTGCTGGCAGTGGCCTCTCACTGGTCTGGTAACCCAGCCACAAATGCCTTTCCCGCCTAAATCTTGTAGTGCTTCCTTTTATCCTGCCCCAGTCCCCACTCTGGGTGGTTAAGTAGAAGAAATGTTCCAGCATCTGGAACTGGAGCTCTCTCTTCCCTAAAACACACTAGAGCTCACCCTGGACATTGTCCTCTGCCAAGGAGAGCGGTGAGAGCTGCTACACTGGAACAGACAATGGCATGGACCTCACATTGTGAAAACACACTATATTCTTTACTATAGGGCGGGTAAAAAAAGATAATTTTGATCAGGTCTGAGGGACCACCTGTGCCAGTTGTTTTCAGAATGTTCTGCAAAGGCTTTTTTGTACAGAGCAGCATCAGCATTCAGTGCTCTGATGTTACTGTACCAATTGTGGATGCTCTGGACAGCTTATTTTCCTGATTTACTTGTTTTCTGTGCCATCATCTCGCACTAAATAAGATGGTAGTTCTAATGTTCACTCCATTGCACACATTCTTTTTAAAGGAAGGGGTGAAATACTTGTAGTTGCAGTAAGCTGACAGGTAATGAATGAAAAAAGAAACAACAAGTAGTAAAAATAGTTTAGAAGATGTAAATTTCAGAGCTCGTAAAAGGTAAAAGTGCTTTTCTTACCAGCAGTTCTAAAAGGTCAAAAAAAAACCAACCAAAAAACCTCCACCCCAGATTCCCCAAAACCTCCAGTAGAAAACCCCACCTAGATAAAAGTGAATATAGCAAGCAAAAATGAAGGGTTTGATAGTTTTGCGTGAATTGAGAATTTTTAAAATAAATTAATTAGTGGAGCGAGCAATATATTTCATAATTAAAACTGGATATATGAAATATGTCGTTACCTTTCTAGAAATCTTTTCTTTCTTTTACATGAAAAATTTAGTAAAGCCAAAACAAATTTGGGAGGTGTTTTGTTAAAATTGAAAAATCTTTTCTGTGAGTTCCATACCCAATTCTATTTTTTAATGACACATGAGGCATCAAAATGTGTGTTCTTTCTCATTTCCAGAATGGTTTCACACCTCTTCACATTGCCTGCAAGAAGAACAGAATAAAAGTAATGGAACTTCTTCTAAAGCACGGTGCATCAATTCAAGCTGTAACTGAGGTAAGAAGTGGTCTTCCCATGCTTGTCTTTGCTTTTCCTACAAATTTCATTGTAACTGTATTGATTAATCTTGGAATATTTCTGAAAGAGCATGGACCAGTCAAGTCAACAGTTATTTTCAACTAGGTATTACGAGATAATAAAACAGAACAATGAAGTCAGTTACCCTAATGAACCACAAACAACTGATACCTGTTGGGATTACAGTGAGAAAAACAAGAGAAATGTAACATAAAAATTTTTCTAAAATCTACCATTTTCTGTAATTTAAGGCACTGAGGATGAAATTTGCTCTGTTACAGACATCGAGGTGAAGACTATGCTTCGCTCAAGTCCTGTTGTAAAAGGGGGTTTAATTCAGACCTTGTTTTGGCTTTCCACAGAGAGGTT